>NC_141606.1:1475000-2075000 GCF_047967505.1 Dipteris shenzhenensis
ACAACTTTGCACACTCCTCTTTGTTCTTTGTTGACTCTAGTTTCAAGTTTTTTTTTTTGGCACATATTAGTTTCAACTTGATAGATGTACATATGACACACTTTGAGAATGTGCTACTTATAGAGAGACTATCATTTTTGTATTCCTAATCAAGAAAAAGTAGACTATGAAAGCCCTTTATATACCAAAGAATTGAGAGACGCATAAACCTCATGTAACATATCCGTTTGTTTATACATTGCCAGGATAACTTCTTGTGTCTCATGAGTTCCATGCATAGAAGTCCAAGATTTATGAGGCATTTTTTCAGCATTTTTATCAGTATGATTGCCTTACTCATTTCCACATGTGATAACCCCTTTTGAATGATTATATTGTTCCCATGTGTCACATTCCTTTTTCCTTCAATGTACCTTCTCCTATACCTATAAAAAGTAGTTTTTGTAATTCCATATATAGTGTACCACATTGTATTGCAAACTTTTCTTCCATCATACATGAGATTAAAATGCCCACCTTCTTATTCCTCACTAAATGCCATGTTTATACTATCAAATATGTAGGTTGATCTATTTGAGTAGTTTTGACCCCAAAAGTCTAGCCTTGTTTGCAAAATTTTCATCCTATCAACCATTTGCCAACAACTCTGTTCACAACAATCAATGGTTGGTTGCAACATTATATGCAACTTGACGACTAAATTATTGAAAAAGTTGCATTCTTGTTGCTCCTCACTATTTGCTTGATTTTTCTTGCATACCTTCTCTTTCGAGGTAAAAGTATAGTGCTCTCATTGTTTGTACCATTATTATCTCTATCATAATCTTCTTACCCATCCACCCCTATTATTGCTATCTTTATCAGCCTCTTCCATACTATCATTTACATTGCCAAACTGATGTGGATGGCCCAAGAGCCTGACATCATTGTCAACACATACAACTTCATGAGCCATCTCTATTTTTAAGTGTTCTCCATTCTCAAAAGTAGGTTGTTTTATTGGCCAACTAAACAAACTCAGATGTGGCAAGTTTGAAACACTATTTGATGATGTATCCAAGGGCTTCTCAATAATGATGCCTAAGTGTGTTTCTCCGTGTTCCCTAAAGAAAATAGCTTCATAAGGATGAACCAAGAAAATCACTGCATATCCAAATTTCTTAGACTTACCCTCATTCCATATAATGACCCATTTTTATCCAAGCATCTCTTCCTACCACCATTTTAGTTTTATCTTTATTAATCATTTTTGTTGCAATTGATGTGCTTTGGGACACCTTTAGCTAACATCATAACTGGCCATTTGATAATACTACAAATGGCTTCACCCATAGTACTCGCACCCATTGTTGGAAATGGCAAACTACACACATCCTCAAAACTTTCCAGAACCTGGATGGAAATGCATACATGATCAATTTCCAAAGTGCCACACAAATCTATAGGATCATTGGAGAAAACAATGCCATGCCCCTTTCTTGAGCTCCCTTGCATTAGAAAAAATTCTTCTCCTGTACTCCACATCTTGCATCTGCATTTAAGAAAGTGTTTAAAAAACGAAATGTCACGACACAACCTTCAAATGGCATAAACTTGCTATACAACTTGACTAGAGCATGAAATCTAAGGCTCAAACTTAAGATTGAGCCTCAAGCCTAAGACTAAGCAACTTCACCAGGACATAACATTTGGGGATGAAGCCTAAGGAGCCTAAGGCATGATTATTGAAAGAAAAGATCATGGGAAAGACCACAACCCTCAACACCCCCTCACTAGGCAACCTCCTACCCCATCAATTGTGCAAACAGCTCAAAAAAACTTTAGAGGCTCAAACTCAGGCTCTCAACTTCCATGGTCATTTAACGGCCTCTATAGGAGCTCTTCAAAGACCGAGTTAAATGAATAGTACTGGACTTCATGCATGATATTCAATTGTGCCGATAGATAAAGTATACTTTGGAGGCTCAAACTTAAGTTTGAGCCTCTTTGGCCCTTTTTGAGACAATATATCTGAAATGCAATGTCTCTTTGTTTGAGCCTCCATGGCCATCCAAGACAAAATATTGTGTAAAGAAATGCTTCATGAGGATCCTAATCGAGTCTCAGATTAGGGAGCCATGCCAGGCTTCCACAGTCTCATGCATGCTAATAGTTGAAAGGCTCAAACTCAAGTTTGAGTCTCCAGGCTATTTTGTGGAAAGGCATGCCTCTTGAGGCTCAAACTTAAATTTGAGCCTAAAGAGGCTCAAAATCAAGTTTGAGCTTCCAAGATAATGTGTGAGATGAAAAAATTGGACTTAAGCATCCACAAGAGCCTAAAGCGCCATTAGCTAAGCTATTTTGTGAAGGGGAGAGAAATGGACTTTGGCTTGCAAGTCCTCTTTAAATGTGCAACAAAGGACATTAGCTCAGAGGCTCAAGCTTGAGCCTCTAAGTAGAGAAATACAAGAGGAATGGACTTCAGTCAAGGGAGAGGCTCCAACTTGAGATTGAGTCTCAAAGTGAAATGGACGTCAAGAGTCTCAACCAAGGCATGCCTCTTCAACATCAAATGTGAGTTTGAGCTTCGAGAGATATACACTTGAGTCATAATTTTGTATCCTAATTAAATAAGAGACCGCGTATGATTCATGTATATTCACAATTTGGATTTTGTAATTTCTTTTGTGTGTAGGTTTTTATGCCTTTAATGATCTAAAGTGAATTTGGATTTTGGAATGTCTTTGTAGGCATGGAGGAACAAAAGAATATATTTTTATTGGAGTGTGTTATTACAATAAAGACGCCAAGATACAATCAGGGTAGCCTTCTTACTTCACAAGAGCATCACCAATGCTCTGATACCACTGAAACCAGAAAGTAATCGTTTCAACACACAAATTCACCACTTAATCAATTGGAGAAAAAGAGCTCAAGCACACCACGAGAACACAGCAGACTGGGTACAATCTCCCCCCCCTAGATGAGTGGCTCATGCTTCCTCATCTAGAGTATTTATGATATTTCATAAAAGCACCAAGGAGCCAAAATTATCTCTCTCATCCAAAAATGAGGAATTTGCTTTACATAGCTTTCTTAGAGCCCAAAAATGAATTATGTCCACTATAAAATATATTGCTCAAACCCGCAATAATAAAGCAAATACAAAATTGGCCCATGGCCATATATAATGCGCTGTGTGACACCTCAATCAGTACCCTCGCACTAACTCCAATTCTCACTATGAGTTCCATCACCTGTACTCAAGTCGCCAATTACATTAGTTATTAACAATCGATTGAACGAATCACTGAATCAATCGATCCCAACATAACCGCGCTCAAAGCACAATAATCAAGCACAACACCAATAACACTAGAGACATCACTATTAACATGGAATCACCCACAATACCGATCCTCTAACATGGCAAAACACAAGCTAGTCAGGCGTCCCCAACTAACCACACAAAGTATCCACTACGACCCCCGCCACGTCCGGTGTGTTCCTATTCCAGAGTACTTTGTCATAGTCTCACTCGACTAAAAATAATAATGTCCAAAGCAAGATATATCAGAAATATAATTTCCGTAACAAATTTAGAGTAGGAATGAGAAATGTTTAATAGATAAACTTTGAAATAAACATCCACAAAAAATGAAGTAGCATCACTAAAGTATGAACAATGTTTTCTAAAAGAGGAAATGTGAGCAGTAGAGCATTGATAAGTCATTGGCAACATCACTTTTATTGAAGAGGGAAGTCTACCTACCTGCCACCATCCAACAAGAAAAACATGGTGAGAACTAGCTAAACCTTAGTTGGGAATATAGGTGTCATAAACACGCCTCCCTTATTATCGGAGTCATAATAAAAATAAACACTTAACCATTGACTTACAAAGCTAGTTTGTAAAAAAGTATGAATGCAAAGTCATAGAATTAGGTAAAGACAATTATGGGGGCAATAAAGTGGGGGTGTAATGAAAAAATAGACATAAGCATTGCAAAAAAAAGGGGGGTGAGAATTTAGGCTTAAAGGGAAGAATTTAAAGCTTTATGAGAAAATAGAAGGTAGGGAGAGAGAAAATGTTAGGAGACACCATTTAGAGAACATTAGGTAGTATGGAAAAAGAGGGTAGAAAAGGTTATGACTTATTTTAAGGGTTTCCCAACATTAGGAAACGAAAAAATGGAAAAGAGGGGAAAGGAAGAGAAGTGATAAGGTTTTAGAAGTAATAAAAAATAAACTTTATGAAGAAATAAAATTTGCTATTAGTGTTTAGAAGCATAAAAAGAAATAAGAAATTTATGCGAGTGTTTAAGATACAAAAGAATTTAAAAGGGTAAAATTAAGTATATATAAAAAAAGGGGAGGAAAAAAGGTCATTAAGAAGGGGAAAATTTTAAGAAGGGGGGGGGGGGGGGGTGAGAAAGAGAAGTGTTAGGGTATAAGGAGTGATTTGTTAGATATCAATGCTCCACTCTCGTGTAACTACGCGGGAACCAGCTAACTCTACTTGTAAGCCCCCCATATGAGGAGAAGGCATTTGAGTAGCTCGGTTATCCGATAGGTCATGGTTTGGACACCACATGGGGGCCATGTGTGGCCTGATGGTTGGACGGCTTCAGATAAAGTTAGCACACTGCCAACTAGGCTACATGCAAGTGTGGGAAGGCATCCCATAATTGATCGCACTGAGGGTACATGAAGCTTTTCCTGAGGCAGCCCACTCTCGGGTTGCGAGGTCTGTTTGGAGTCCTAGATGATCCTGGATGGCTCTAGGTAGAACAGAGTCTGCCGTAGGTTAGTTGCTCTATTTTGTGCCACGGTTCTAACGTGTGGTCGGTGGCCTATTTCGGGATCGACCTCCAGTCAGCCGGTTTGGGCGGCCTTGATCTCCCAAGTGGGTCTAACTGATTACAATTGGTGGCTATATAAGAGCAAGCCTGTGAAGCCCATATTCATCACTGGCTATAGCAACCCTGATTCCTTAGCATCCAGCCTCCGTCCTCTACTATTTCCAACATGCCATCGAAGCTTCTCATATAGGAGCGCATGACTGGGAGGCAGCGCCATCTATTGTATCAGTTTTACAATAATCAAATTTTTTATTCTCCATACTATTGGCTTTTTTCTCTTATATACGAGATCCTGTTATATGTTGAGCACAGACGTATTATTTTCTTACATGATTAGAAGGGAGTTGGAGAAAGAATAGCTAAAGGGATTTAGGAAGTTAAATGGCTAGGGGGAAAAAACCATAGAGAGAAAATGGAAGTAAGGGAGGGAGGGGGTGGGGGTTGGATGTAAATAGAAATGAAAGGGTGCGCTATGTGGAGTAAACCTTAGTGAGTGGAATGGATTGGTTGCTACAGGCATGCAAACGAAGCTGGGCAGTGATTAGTAGTACTATGTAGACCCGATAGAGTAGAGGTAACTTGGATGGTGAGCGCGAACAGCAAGGCGGCACGGATAGGCTCAGAATCGTAGACTGTGAGGTCACTTTGGGGAGCGAGGGAGCAAGCAAGGCATAGTAGAGCGTAGATGCATACGAGCGTCCTGAGGCAACAAGGGTGCAGGAGCTAAGAGTGGTTCGTGTGAGAAGAAAAAGATACCTTGGAAGGAGAAGTTCTTGTGAAGGATGAAGAAGAGAAAGCTTACGGAAAGAGAGAAAAAAAAATTATAACTAAAATTTCGAGAGGACTCTAGGAGTCTAAGGGGGCCATCGCCATGATGCCCATGTAGCAAATGATCATGTCTCCTGAGAGATACTCCCGTTGCACGCGCCTTAGTCTCTTGTGGATTGCAACAAGGCCATGACTTATTTTCTTCTCTTCCTCGGGCACCGTAAAATTCATCGCCTCTAGCCCTCCATGATCCGCGCCAGCCTACACAATTTTCCTGATTTTGTATTAAAAGAGGAGCATTGAGTTCACTGCCAGCCTCTGCTCCTCTGGTCTTTGTCATTGCGGATAGCAACATGCTGGTCCCGTAGTCTCCATAGCATCGCCTCTGTAAAGAATTACCCAAAAAAAAAACTCTGCCATCTAGTACCATTAGCTGCTGCAGTCCGCTACACACAAAGGCACTTGGAGATCCTATCGTGCCGCCTCTATATATTTGCAGAGTTCACAGACTCCACAGGGCCTACTTAGCATACAATCTACAACAGCCATCGTGCTGTTGTCTCACGTGTGTAGTCAGAGGACCAGACTCTGGAGGACTTTGCTAGCCTGGGGTCTTGGGATAGAATTAGTACTACAGTGAGCAGTCCTACGTCTTTTCACAGATTACAATAGACTATACGCCATCGCCCATGGGGAGACCTCTCGACGAAAGCATTCTAAAGGCCAACTCAAGAAGACTCTTTTCCATTTGGTGACCTACAACTCAAGTGCTAAGCCACCTCATCGACTAGCAAGGGCATATAAAAGAGAAAGGAGGCTCCTATAAGCGATCGGAGCATGACAAGACGAAGACCATTGCAAAGTCTGAGAAGCTCGAATCAAGAAGGTGGTTTGGAACCATGAATCATCGAGCAATTGATTGGAGATCAGTCGAGTGCAAAGGCAACTTCGAGCGACATCGGTCACAT
Organism: Dipteris shenzhenensis; assembly: GCF_047967505.1. NCBI lineage: Eukaryota > Viridiplantae > Streptophyta > Polypodiopsida > Gleicheniales > Dipteridaceae > Dipteris > Dipteris shenzhenensis. Next base: position 1,481,578 of record NC_141606.1, read on the forward strand.
ATCTCCCACTCTAGTTTTTTTTTCCACCTCCGATCAAAGAGCGAGATAAGTGATTTCTTTTGCTTTATATTTCATACACTTAGTATTTTCTGCCATACATTTCTTACCATACACTTGAAACACACTTTTCCATCCATTTAAATCTCATACACTTAGTATCCTTATCTTTCTCCGCTCCGTTTTATTTTGTACTTATCGCATTATCATGGCACATTAGCCATAACCACCCATGCTCCAAGAGCAAATAGGCACACTTCAGGCACAATTGGCTGATGAGCATGAGCATAGGGAGAGATTGGAAAATAAAATCAATAGTAAGAAAAGGAAGAGACATTCATCTGACGATGAGTCATCCGATGATGATTCCGATGATGATACTATTATCAGGACAGCCAAAGCCACACTGAGAGCACAAAATTTGAGGAAGGAGAGTAAGATAAGTAGAAAAGCTTTCTCATTTCAAAATTTCGACGGAAAGAAAGAAGCACGCACTGTCTTATCTTGGATCATTTAGCTAGATGATTATTTTTTAGGGGAGAAATTCTCTGAAAAAGACAAGATTAAATGTGCTGCAAATCATTCAGTAGAGAGTGCTGCACTTTGGTGGAACATCACTAAGCACAGTAAAAGGCGACCAAAATCTTGGAAGTCTTTTCAAAAGCTCATCAAGAGAGATTTTCTTCCCTCGCACTTCAAAGCAAAAGCTAGACAACAGTGGGATACTTTCAGGCAGTTTGATAAGGAAATGATCTCCACATATACTGATAGATTTTGGCAAACGTTGATCCAATTACAATCCTTAGAGAAAGTAAATGAGCAAGATCAATGCAGGAAGTATGTGGTAGGTCTAAAGTCTAAGCTGAGAGCCGAGATTAACATGTTTCATCCTCGCTCACTGAGCTTTGCAATTTTCCTTGCAATGAATTGTGAAAGGAAGAATGGAATCCCAAAAGAAGGAAAAGATTCAGAATGGCATGTACCCTTCCATAAGAAAAATCGATTTGATAAAAAGCCCTTTTTTTAAATCTAAAAATGGTTTTGTACCACAGAAGACAGATTCTTCTTTGAAGCCGAATGGTGGGAATTTTCCAAAGAAAGAAATAAGGTGTTTCAAATGCAACAAGCTGGGACACATAGCCACTGAGTATCTTGAAAGAAAGAAGACCCCGACGGCTAAAGTGCACATGATTGATGATGAAGCAACCAAGCAAGAGGGAGGTAAGTATGATTGTCATGCTCTTCTAAAAATGAAAGGTTTCATTAATGGCAAAGAGGTGGTTATTTTGCATGACGATTGTAGTACACATGCTTTCATTTCGGAAAGAACTTTAGCAAAGCTAAACCTAGAGTCTTTCCCATCTAACTATAAGGTTAAAGCTGCTTTTACCAAAACAAATTACAATTGTACTAGAGAAGTCAAGAATCTTGAAATCTCAATCAAACCCTACAAGGATACACGAGACTTTCTAGTGGCACCCTTACAGGGAGTGGACATCATCTTAGGAATGCCATGGAGGCATCAATCCAATCCTAAGATAGATTACGATTCACATCAGATGTGGATTGAGGACAAACAAGAAATATGTATAAAAAGCTCAATGAAACCTGAGATTAGTCCTTTAACCACACACAAGCCAAAAGAGCAATTAGAAAACGTGAGAAGACATATTTGATTTTGGTGAATACAGAAACGGCTACTCAGGCAAACACTAAGCCTACATATCAAAAGTTTCTTTCTTAAATTTTTGATTGTTTCTTAGAAAATATACTGCCTAGACTACCATGTTCTCGACCTGAAGATCATAGGATAGAAATCTTATCGGGTAATACTCCACCTTGCAAAGCTCCTTATAGAGTCAATCAACTAGAACAAAAGGAAATTCAATAGCAAGTGGAGGAACTGATAGAGAGAGGATTGATAAGACCCAACAGTTCTCCTTATGGAGCACATGTCTTATTAGTCAAAAAGAAAAATGGAACCTACCGAATGTGCATAGACTATCATGCACTGAACAAAATCATAGTGAAGAACAAATATCCAATCCCTAGGATTGATGATCTTTTGGACAAATTGAAAGGGGGGAAGGACTTCAGTAAGATAGATCTCAAATCTGGCTATCATCAAGTTCGTATGTAGAAGAGGATATATACAAGACTACCTTTAGAACTCAAACGGGACATTATGAGTTCCTAGTTATGCCTTTTGGGCTAACTAATGCTCCAGCTACTTTTAGTAGAATGATGAACCGAATCTTTCTTAAACACCAAGATTGTGTGGTAGTATTTTTTTAGGATATTCTGGTGTTTAGCAAAAATGTTGAGGAGCATAAGGAACATTTGAAGCTAGTCTTTTCACTCTTGAAAGAAAAAATTGTACATAAATCCTGAAAAGAGCAGCTTCTTTCAAGATCGGATAGAGTATTTGGGTCACATTGTATCCGTCGATGGGATTCGAGTAGATCCAAAGAAGATTGAGTGCATAATCACATGGCCTAAACCCTGAGATATACATGAATTGAGATCATTCTTGGGATTGTGTAGCTTTTATAGAAAGTTTGTCAAGAATTTTGCATACATTGCACATCCATTGACAGACCTTCTTAGAAAAGCTAAGCATTTCTTATGGATCAAGCATCAAGATAAATCTTTTACAGCTTTGAAAGAAGCTCTCACACAAGCTCTTGTGTTGCAACTACTCGATTTCTCTAGACCATTCTTTGTAGTTGTAACTGATGCTAGTGGATATGGAATTGGAGCCGTACTTATGAAAGATGGACATCCAATAGCATATGAGAGCCGAAAATTAAAACCAGCAGAATGCAATTCTAGTACATATGATAAGGAATTAACTGACGTTGTGCATGCCTTATGAATGTGGAAACATTATCTGATGGGATGTGAGTTTCTTATCAAAACCGATCAGCAAAGTATCAAGCATTTGTTGACTCAGCCACTAATATCTGATAGGCACATCAAATTTTCTTACTGTGCTTCGTCTCTTAATTCGACTAGTGTTCTTAAGACAACATTTGGCGTTATAACCAGCATGTTCTTGCTACATTTGATTCTACATCTCTCATCTTCTTCATATCTCTTCTTCATATCTCTTCCTGTCTCCAGTGCCTTCTCATTACTAGCTCAAACTTAGTCCATTTCTCAATGGGTTCTTTGGAATTCTCATTGCCCTCCTCTATGACCCCTCTCTCCACCACTTTTGTTTACATAGAATTGCCCTCCAACGTGAAGATGATTATTGCCGCCTTCTCCACCATATGCTTTTTAAGTAACAAAAAGCTCACTAGTTTAGAAAGAATTATATTTTTCTCTTTAGGACTTTTTTCATGATCGTAAGTTTTTTAGTTGCTTGATAAACATGTGATAGTAAGATAGATAAAGCCCGGAAGCCCTCAATTATTTTCCAATTTGTTTAAATTTATTGTTCTTAATCTTGGGTGTGGAATAACCCCCATGATTTTTTTAAATTAATTTTTTTTCCCCTCAAGGGTGTGGATTACCCTCCTTGAGCACTCTCTTTCCTTCTTTCACTATTCTTTCTTTCGTTTTTTAATGTATTATAACCCCAAATTGTAAGAAAATATGGGTGTTGATGATAAACCACCTCGCTTTTTCAATAACTTATGTATCCTTTTCTCGGATGCATGTTCCCCCCCCTTATTTGTATGCTTGGAATTGTGATGTTTCAGAATCCTATTTGGTGTCTTGGTCTTTGGTATAAGCAATAACAAGACGGGGTGCAGATGCCATTATCTGTCTTCCCTCACAAATCTATGTTATTCTAACACATAGGTTTGTTTGGATGGTGATAGTAAGTGGAGCCTAGACTACTTGATGGATTCGACACCTTGTAATTCTTTGCTCAAGTTTGCAAACTCAATATAAATATAAATTCTATTGCTAATCCTCTTGCTTTCATTGCCAAATTTTTGGATGGCAATATTGTCAAAAGTTACTTCAATTTAGTTTTCTTTAAAAAAACCATTCCATTTCTTTTTATAATTATCCAAATGATTGAATTAACTGTATGGTTCATTTATTGATGGGATTATTAAATTTGAACACACACACACACACACACATACACACTCAATCTTACTTTGTTACCAGGATTTTACACACGGTCAGGTATAGAAGTAAGTACTTGAATGTGAGACATATGCGCCCACACATGCATGCACATACATACTATCTCTTTTAACCCAACTTACATGAGCCATTGTTGTGAAATTTGCTGCATATGATCATCTTTCGCTTATCATCCATCAATGAGGTGTCTAATATAACCAGTGTATTACCATAGTTGAATTCTGCCCTCTCATGGTTTCACCACACACTGACCTTGGATATAGTAAACCTTTCAAGGTGTACCGTTAGTCCTTGATACTATATCCTATTAGTCCAAAAAGGAAGACTAGTCATCCCATGGTAATTACCTATTTTCCAAAAGGAATAATTACGTTTAAAGCTATTCCTTGATCACAATTAGCTTGGTGAAAATTTGCCCCCGTGGTAAGCTAGGTAACAATAGACTCTATGAAAGAGTGATGCCAAAATCCTTTAAGAGGGGATCAAAAGCACAAGTTTGTCTATCTCTCCCTTGGATCCCATCGGTCTTTAAAGTGGAGTAGATAGAGTGAACTCGAAGGCAATAATAAATTATGAGTCAGGAAAGGAGGATTAGGACCCAGAGTACATATCTGGTCACTGGTGATGGGACGCTAGATGCCAAATTAGCATTTATAGGTATTACTTACCTTGGTACATTGGCCTAGCCTATATCTATCCCTAAGACTCTTACCCTAGAGCACAAGTCAAATGGCTACTTCTCTCAACAATGTAGGCAGACCTCTAAATCTCACGCCTCCTATGGGTCTCCCCCTTTCTTGTGAGCTAGACTAGGTTAAGTTAATCATGTAAGAGATGATCACACACCCAAAGCACGAGTACAATTTTGATGCCATATGATCCACAAACAAACCATTGGAAGATGTGAGGCATGAAGATGTGCATAAACCATATTATTGGATCATATCTGGTCAGCATGCACTTAGTGAAGCAAAATAACTACATCAGATTATCCAAATTGGAATCTTTTATGTGGAGATTGGTACAAAAAGGCACATATTATGGTTAATTTCCCTCCAAAATTGAATACTCTAATATCCAAGGACTCCAACATTCTATAGCCAATTCTATGCAAAATGAGCCATTTGTAGATCAGCTCACTCAAGTAAGGGGCCAATGGTGGGGATGTGGTCGACCACATCAACCCAAACCGAGAGTGAATGTCATAAAACAAGATCACCATGATTGGATTGTAAGTCTTTCTCACCATACATTGATATTATTCATTGTCCTCACTCACTAATTATTTGTTTGACTTCATATTACCAATGCAAAATTTTGTCAACATGGATTCTACAAGATAGATGGTCATCTACTATTTTGTGACGATGATATTATCAAGAACTGGCAATTTATTATGGACGAATATGCACACTGCAATGTCCCAAACACAAAGGGATAAATTAATTCTCATACCTCTACTACTAGTACTCTCAAGAGCCGCTAGCTATGCCAGGATCTTGGCATTGTAGACATGGAGAAAGTGGCAAAGAGGATGAAAATAGATCATGTACTCAAGGAGGCAATTGTAGAGTCCTATTACGCCCTTACAAGTAAGCCAAAAGATTGGGATGATATTTGTCATTCCTATTAGATAGTAGACGTTGATTATGCCAAAATGTCCTCTTGGTCTATGGATGGGTCAAAGATAGACTCAATCTCACCCCATTCCTCCCTTAAGTGGTGATATCCTACCTTTGCACGTGTATAAAAAAGCATGTGGGTGGGTTCACGAAGAGGAGGATTACCAAAAAGAAAGCAAGCAAAAAGAAGTGAAAAATGCAAAACAATAAAATATTTATAAATCCCCTATTGGAGTAGGGAAAAAATATAATTTATTCAAAAGTCCATATGTTTCCTCAATGCTAGAAGGTTGAACATGCATATAAATTTGAAGCCACTAACACTAATTTCACATCCCCCATAAGAGAGTTGGTATGTTTCATTGCCAAGCCATCATTAATATCAAAGACAAACCCTACTACAATCAAGTTCTCTCTTTCCACCATAGTAATTGAGATCATCAATGCAACCTTCCACACAAGTGGGATGTTTCCAAGGACTCCTTGAATGGATTAGTCTACATTCTATGCATACGTAATGACTTAGCTTTTCTAAATCTATTCACTCTTGGGACAAAACCCATGTTTCTTTGTTATTGCAAAAACATCCATCCCCAATGATTCACTCTTACATCCTAGTAATGCAACCAGTGCAACAAATTGACCACAAATTCATATTTTGGTGCATAAAATTTTACTAGATGGTGAAAAAAAGCATGATAAATAATGTGCTCCCAGTTTTGGCCCAAAATATGACATTTTCACATCCTTGTATCTTTGCAGTTGTCAAAATTTGGTTGTTTTGGCCCAAAAGATAAGTTTTTGACATCCCTACATCTTTTATTGTCAAATCCAAGTGGCATAATGTTACATGTAAAATCAAATGACAAGGCATGATTTAGATGAATATCATGCTTTTTTGCACCATCTAAAAAATTTGTGTGCTTTAGAACATGAAATTTATGACTTTTTGGCCAATTTTTTGCACAAACTTTAAAGCAAGGTTTCCCATAATAGGGAGTGAAAGACACTATCTATTATGGCAAAAAAATAGCAAAATGTTAACATCCTCTAAATTTTAATTCCGCTCGGAGGTCCCTCTTCTCATAAACTAAATAAGCACTTGTAAGCAAGCATGTGTTGAAAATCACCTCTATTCTTGTATTTTTACATTGTCATGTAATTGGTTAAACCCCTATACGTCTTTACATTTTCAATCTTGAAATTATGACACCCCTTCATAACTCTACATATATAAATTATATTAAGTTGCTATTTTTGTGTAGTCATGGGGATCTTGAAGGAATGTCGATGGAGCCTCCAGTCCAAGCTACTCCTTGTGAGAGCAATGCAAGGAACAAGCCGTCCGCAAGTGTCACTCAAGCAACTCCCGGTTTGTTGTCACAAGGTGTCTCCATGAGAGAAAGAGGGAAGGGGGAGAAGGGGGGGAGAAGGACAAGGGAAGAGGAGAGTGACAGAGGATGGAGTGGCAAACACAAAGGCACTACAAGGGAAACAAGAAAACACCCAAAAACACTATGTAAGAGAAGAGCGAGCTTGTATTCAAAACTTGTGCATATAACAATGAAGACAAATTCAACCATTTGTCCTTTTATACAAGTCACCTTTTAAAGGGAGGCCAACTCTTTTCCTTATACCACTCTCTTTTATTACAACCACTTGGGCCCATATGGCACCAAGGTATTCTCTCGACTTCCTCTCGTCTTCAAATGGCTCTTGTGTTATCCATATATGGGATCCAAATGACTCTTGTGTTATCCTTGCCAATTTGGATGGTCCCAACGCTTACCTCTCTCTTAAGCCATTTGAGGCTCAAAACATGTAGGACTAGGTAAATGTTGAGCCATTTGTGGCTCATTATCCCTTATGGTTGGATCCCTCACCATGCTCCATGGCTGTGGCTGTTAACATGCCCCCCTTCCTGTTGCTAAGCCACAGTCACCTGGAGTAGAGAGGATTGTCTGGAGGACTACGAAGCGGTCCAATTGGTAAGGGGTGATCCATGTGAAGTACAAGCGGAACTTCCAAAAGTGGGTGGCATGCATGTCCTTGAAGGTGCAAATGTGATGGCCATGGAGGTTGTAGACTCAAAGGTAGAGGTGGAGGTCCTAGAACTGAGAGGGGCCAATGTCAGGGTTGAAGACAATTTGGATGTTGAGATTATGGAGCTTTGTTAATCGACCGACTATGGGCGAGGAGATCATGGAGGAGCAAGAGGATGAGGTGGTTGAAGTGGACCACTGCAATAACTATGGGGTTGAGAATAGAGCCATCGGTGTCCTTGAATGAATGGAGCTGGAAGCAAAATCCCTTCTGAGTCATTTCCTTGGGAAAATTGTACTTCAAGAAGTTGTAAAGAATATTGCAGTCCTTTTGTTGGAGCTCTTGGAAATGGTCCTAAGTCCATTGTCATTCCATGGGCATGTAAAGGGGGTGGATCCACACATTTTCATGTGGTAGTCACTTTACAAATGCATCCGGACATCCGGACAATGGAATTCACAATGATGGGTCTATTCTATTTGTTCTTTTTGCTAAGGCAATGACCCGAGGGGATAGGGTGGCCTTTTATAGTTTTGGTATCCTTGCGATTGGGGGGATAGTGTAAGGTGGCGAGTCATGGGTATAGGGGTTATGGTGATAGGTTGGTGGGATAGCATAGGGAGGCAATAGCCAATGAGATAGAAGCTATGGCAATAGGCCATGCGAATAGCAGGAAGGCAATGAATAATAGAAAGGTGATAGTCATGGGGATAGCAAAAAGGTGATGCCCATGAGGATAACAAAAAGAAAACAGTCATAGGAATAATAGAAAGGCAACCTCCATGTGGATAACAAAAAGGTGGTGACCGTGGGGATAATAGAAAGGTGACAACCATGGGGATAAGAAAGGTGGGGGCCATGGGGATAATAGAAAGGCATCGGTCAGGGATAACAAAAAGGCAATGAACGTGGGGATAGCAGTTGACAATATTTGCGAGAGAGGGAGGGGAAGAGGGAGAGAGGGAAAAAAGGTAAGGAGGGAAAAAAGGAAAAAAGGAAAAAGAGGGGGCTGTGGATGCTGAGGGTGTCATGCAAAGGGAAAAATGGGGTGAATCGACTAGATGTTGCATGGATTTGTGAGGTTAGCATGCAAGGATGCAAAGCATGAAGAAAGTATACAAGAGAGGTACTGGCCGCCATATTCACCTAATGCTGACCATGAATGTGAGTGGGTGCATTGGAATACCAAGGACTTGTGAGTTGCTGGTGCATGGGGGTGATATGCCCATTGAATAGACTCACCTAGACCTGGACTTGATGACTGTGTGGAATGCAATGGAGATGAATGCCGAGCAATAGCATACCACATCATCAACCAAGTAGAGTATGTATTGAGTTTATGCATCATCCTAGTTGTCAAGGGTGTATTGGTGCTGTGGCATTCACTCTGATGGAACTATTTGAGGTAAGGCACACTGGTTCTTGTGTGGCTATAACCGATGTAGAAACAAGTTCTTGTGGTATCGTGACCCTTGATGTGGTAGGCGGGTTATGCTCATGTAACATTGCGGGTGATCTATTGAGTAAAGTGTCCTTTGATGGCATACACATGGGCCTGAAGGAAGGTTCTTGTGTAACTACCCCCTTTTTAGGGGTCACAGTCCTTGTGTTTCTTCCTCGATGACCTGGGCGACATTCTCATTGAGTTGCACTTTTGTGGAATCATGGCACTCCATTGGCTTAAGCTTGTTCATTGCAATGGGCTCGAGGGTAGGTTCTTGCAGAATTACATCCAGAGTTGACACAGGTTCTTGGTTTACTACCTTTTGAACCCCAACAAGTTGGGGCCGTGTATTCAATATTTTTGGAAGTTTCTGGACTGAAGTGGCCCACTCACCTTGGTATACTGCCTTGGGCTTCCAATAGGTTTGTGGCAATCTAGCACTTGTGAGGCCCTTGTGCTTAGAGTGGCAAAATTGGCCCTTGTAGGACGTAAATGGCGATGTCGAGCTCTTCTCTTGGATGGAATTTCCTGTGTCAATGTAGGCCAAGAAGGGATTGGCAACCCTTCCCCTACTTCGGTCTTTCTGGGCCGTTGAGTTCTGTTGAAGTGGCATTGTGCACAGAGAATGGCTTCTTGTACTCATTGTTCACGACATGTCTGGGTGGAAGAGTAGCTTGTGGCATAGCCTTGCTATCATTTCGATTAGAACTTTGCGCTATCTTAGCTTGGACTCCTTCTGAGGGTCGAAGCCAGGAACACGGGGGGTTGCTGGGGTTTTGGAATTGCCTTCGTTTAAAATTTCCTTTCCTTTTGCAGGGGGGGCAGTACTATGGGGGAGGTGGAATGAACCTCACAAAGCAGAATTACTACAGTTCTTCACCTCATTTGTGAGAGTTGCTGTTTGAGCCCTCCAGTTGATTTGGCAGTTCATGGCATAGCACCTGGTCCTTCCCAATATCATCTATTCATTGATCACGTCTGTGGGGAGAACATAAAAATGAATCTCTACTTCTTGGTAAACAACCATTAGTTTCAAGTCCACATACCCTATAGGATGTGCTTAAGAGTTGACCATTGATGGTGTAGACTAAAGCCATGGTAAGGTCTAGGGGTAACTCCAGTGCTTCCCATACTTCACTAGTTCATCAATCAGTCCTAGATGTTCAAGTGTTGCCTTAAGCAAGGCCATTTGCTTTCATTGTCTGATTTTGGCATTAGGTGCCTTGGCTTCTTCGATGGCTTGATGTTTCATCTGGGCTACCTTCTATTTTGGCTGCCCATTCTAAAATTATGTCAATGAGGAATAGAGGAGCATATGGGAGGCAATCCTCGACTCCCGTTGGAGCCTCCTCATTGAGAACACTTGAGAGGTGGTTAGCCACGACATGGGTCTTCCACCGCACTTGCGAAGTCGAACTTCAAAAGGATTAGCATCCACCTTGTGATGCGTCTCGTCATGCAGGGCTTGTTAACCAAATACAATAAGGCTTGATTATCTAAAAAAAGACAAACTTGTTAACTAACAAGTAATGTTTAAACTTCCTAACCATGTAGACCATGGCCACACCTTCCCTCTCTGTTGTTGCATAATTAACCTCGGCATCGTTTAATTGTCGACTAGCTAAGTACACTGGGTAGTCGAGGTTGTACTCCCCTGGTTGTGCTAACACACATTCGATGGCAAAGTTTGAGGCATCTATGTGGACATGGAATATTAGATTCTAGTCTAGGGCCTGCAATATTGGTGCTGTGGGGCCAGAGCTAGCTTGAGGGTCTCAAAGGATTTCTAACATTCCTCGGTCCACTCAAAGACTACTAACAGCTTGCACAATCGTCCGGCTATGTCTGCGTAAAATAGGATGAACCTTCAATAGTAGCCCATATGGCCTGTAAACCACTGAACTCCCTTGGTATTAGTTAGGGGGAGGTAACTCTAGGATGAGCTTGATCTTGTTGTAATTCGTGGAGATGCCATTCTTGGACACTATGTGATCGAGAATCAGCCGTGTTTGACCCAAAATTGGCACTTGAGGGGATTCAAGGATATCGGATACAGCTTGCATCTTTTAAGGACTAGTTTCAAGTATCTCAAGTGATCATCCCATGTTGAGTTCACACACATATCATCTAGGAAGACTTCTATGAAGTCCCTTAGGTACTCCTTGAAGACGGTGATCATCAACCATTGGAATGTGGCAATTGCATTGGTAAGCCCAAATATCATTACTTTGACTGCATACCCCACTCGGTTGCGAAGGCAGTTTTATGTTGATCTTGCGAGGGAATAGATACCTGGTTGTATCCCAAGAATCCATCTAGGAAGCTGTAAGATTCCTTCCCTGCAACTCTTTCTAGAACATGTTTCATGAAAGGTAAGAGATAGTGGACGTGCCTGGTGGTGACATTGAATTTCTTTAGATTCACATGTACTCGAATCTTTACATTCTTTTTTAGGACTATCACAATGGGTGACACATAGTCTGTATGCTCTATCTCATAGATGAATCCCACATCTATGACTTTTTGGATCTCCTCCCTCACTATAAGTGCATATTTGGGATTCATAGGGTAGGTATGTTGATGCACTAGCCTAGCATCATCTAGCATGGGTATCATGCGCAACACGACTTCAGTAGGCACACTCTTCATATCTATGTACTTCTAGGCCATGCAGTCCTTGTACTCTTGAAGGAGGGCAATCAAAGCACTCTCCTCCTTGGGGGTGAGGTCATCTACTATGAATACTGGTTGTGGGTCCTCCCCTTCTGACACCAAGTTTACCTCCTTAACCTTAGCTGGGGCATTGTATCCTTAGAAGCACCCTTCTTCCTAGGTTCTCTTGGCCTGTTGATATAAGATCTTGCAATCCTTGATCGTGTAGACCTTGTAATGGGAAGGTACCTATCGTAGGTCCTCCTTTTCTTTGTCCTCATCCTCCACTCCCCTTGGGGTGATGTTCCTCTTGGCCCTGGTGAGAGCCTTCAAGATTTTGGGACTTGCTTTAGACTTGAGGGGGCCCCCTTCATGGCACTTATGTAGCCAATTGAAGAGGTAACCTTGCTCGACGGTCATACCCAATTAGAGGAGAACTCATGGTGAGTAGTCATGGCACCCACATATGCTAGCTAGTGGAGGTCTGATATGTTCCTTACTATCCCTGTGCTCACCTCACGGGGTTTGAGTATATCAAACATTTTGAAGGGACCCATCGTGCTCAACCCTTCACGCTCAGGGGTTGTTATTTGGAATCCTATTCTTTCTGGGACATCGATGTTTACTAGATTGTGCATCCAATTCTGAGAGAAATCTAGCTCGGGGAAAGGGGAATACCGAAATTCATATGCCTCCTTCTCGTCATCTTCTCTCTTGAAGGTTTGGAATAGTTTAAGGGATGTGGTCCTGTTGGTTGTGTTGACTCCGTGGCAAATAGTTGTCATGATAGAGGATGGGCCTTGTATGTACACAAGTCCACTTGCATGATTTGCTCCTCATGCAGTAAATAGACATTGTCAATATGCCAATCATGTATGAGTATGGACATTTGCAAGAAGGGCCTACCTAGGATGGCTTCATATCTAGGCTACTAGGTAAAGTCCATGACTACAAATCTACTAGGTACATGAAGCTGAATACCTCAATGTGGATACCCATGAGGACTCCCAGGGGTTCATCAATTCCACCATTGGCTAGCTTCACTACCTGGTGAGTTTTCTCTAGGGAAGGTTTTCCCCACCTCTCCCAACATTCCTAGGTGTAGACACTCACACCCTCTCCCTCATCTAGGATGGCATCAACCTTTTTGGTTCTAGTAGGTTACAGGGATCGCTGCATTGGTATCATCACCTTCAAAGTATGGGCCTAACTTATTGATGGGTACCTTGGGTAGGTTTCAGTTCTCCCCTTGCAGTTGGTTGACTTTGGGGCTAGTAGGACCTTGGGGTAGGAATCGCTTGTTCATCTAGTTTGAGAGGTCTCGCTAGAGGGTAGGATTTCCTCTAATTAAGGATGAGATTGGCATCTTAACCTTTGTGGAGAGGAAGGTCACTAGCTCAATGCTATCACATGGTTCCTGAGAGGTCTCTCAGCCTATTGTGATAGCGAATCCTTGAGACCATAGATGTCTCCTTCCTCTCGTAGGTTCTGCAGCACCGAGTCCTCTTGGAACATTCACTGCATCAAGTCTAGAGCCTCTGATTTACCACCCTCTCTGGCACCTTAAGTGCCTTTTCCCCTTTATGGGTGGTCAGGTGGTTCGAGTGGATTGTATCTGACCCTATGTTAGCCTTGATGCTAAATTTCTCCTAGCATTTCCCATACCAAATTTTGAGCATCTATTAAGTTTTGTTTCTCCAAAGCTGGGTCTGGATATATTTCTTTATACAAAGGTGGGTAGGTGAGGCCTTGGGCAGCACTGGCCTATTTACATCCAAATACGGAGACATACTTGGGTCATTTTAGGAGAGAGCTCTCGTCTAGATCATCCAGAGGTAGAGGAGGTGGCGAGGGTGGCTGTCTCCTCGTTTGAACTGTCTTGGATGAGCACTTGGTTCATTACTTTGCCCACACTGGTGACCTTCTTAGACCTAGTTTATGGGGGTTGGGGTGCCTCGAGGTTTTGTGGCATGGGCGTTTTGTCCTTGCTTGCCTACTTCTTCATTTCCTTGCTTATGGTCCTAGCCTTCATCCTCCTGATGACCTTCAAGGGACATGAAAATTGGTGCATGAGGTGCGAGTTGTGTGGTCAAAAATTGTACCATAAGTTTGTGGATCACATAGCAAGAAAGTAGTGGATATACTGCTTGTATCTTGTACATCGGTGTGTCTTTGTCTTTTTGGTGTGTCTTTGTCTCTTCCATTCTGTGTGCTTTTTGTATTGTGTATTTTATGCATTCCACAGCTTGCATTGTTTCTTCATTATTGCATTGCTCCTAACACTCAACCATGCCATATTACTAGCACAATGAGTTGAATTGATCTTCCACCTTTGCGTAGGTAGGGTGCCTTTGAGGGAGCTTCTAGCCATATCTAAAATAGAAGATTAAATGTAAGCATCTCTCTCTCTCTCTCTCTCTCTCCATTTGTGCCAATATTTTAAATAACCAAATAGAGGCTTAAACTCAAGTTTGAGTCTCCATGTCCATGCAAGAGGAGGAGGGGGACTAACCCTATAGAGGCTCAAACTTTTGAGCCTCCATGTCGATGCAAGAGGAGAAGGGGGTAATAGATGGTGGGCTGAGGATAGAGAAGGGGATTGGGGAGAGCGGTCCAAACCTATTGTTGTGTGATGAGAGAGGGGGAGGGAGACAAAATCTAGGAAGGTCACAAGCTAGAAGAGGATGAGCTTGGAAGCAAGCGTTGAGGATAGCACAACAACCAATCAAAGATGAGAGGCAAGGGAGAGGTCACAAGAGAAGGGGGAGATGTCATCACACTTTGTTAGGCAATTCAATCCTAAGCTCTTCACCTTGTTGTTAGGTTTTTTATAGAGCAATCAAACATGAGCACTAAGGATGAGTCCTGGAGAGCTTGTAGAACCCCGTTGAATGAAATGATGATGCTGAGGGGGTGGTAGGTCGTTGCATGATAGGCAACTAAATGCCCTTGAGTTTGAACTACCAAAGCTCGGCCATAGGTCAGCATCTAGTCGATTTCGTCGGCTTGGATGCTTTTGGGAGTATAGACCCATGGGCTCAATTTGTTAGGCTTGGCTAGTTGCATCACATCATTGTCCTATGGATAATTGCTGGACTCAGGGATTACTCGATACCACGCCTGGAAGTTTAAGAGAATGGGTTGGGTGGCTAAGGCTTGAGGATCAGAGGGACAGAGGCTAGTGGGATGAAGCTCGAGGGAGAAGTAGGACATGGCAAGAATGGGGTGGCAATGGTCGAGATTATAGTGGAGGATGGTTGGGTGGGAGGGGGTGGTGAGATTGATGTGGAAGGTGAGATTTTGTGTGCAAAGGGTGTTGAAGTGTTTGGGGGATTGTGTGTGGGGATAATGTGTAGGTGGCGAGTTGTGTAGAGACCTCCCTGTACATTGTGAACTCTTATTGCTCCCTGTCTTCTAGCGTGGAATCCTCTGGGCATGCAGAGGTGCAAAGCTATTTGTGTTTGGCTTGCAAAGAAATAATGAGGGCTCGTTCCTATGTGAAGAGGTCTTGAAGTGCCTAGATCTATCGGTTGGACCTTTCCTTGGCCTATGTCTTCCATCGCTCTTCCACAGTTCTTAGACTTGATTCTACCTTGTCTAGCTGGTCCATCATGGTCTGAACTAGGGATTCAATGGTAGAGAGCTCATCCTTGAGCTTTGTAACAATAACCTCCAGGTCTTTGACCTTGACCCTGTACTCCCCTACTTTGTCAAGGGCAGTTTGCTTAGTAGCTTGTGCGGTGACCATGAGTGTGTGGCTATCATGCGCCCTAACTTATGCTTGTAGTAGAGACGAGGACAGTTAGGAGATGTGTTCTTGTCTCCATTGCGAAAGTGTGCTTAGTACCTGAGGGAGTTGGGCCATTGCATCCAATAGTTGGAGCTCCATGTTGTATGTTGTTGTATCCCCCAATGGTTCGGTACTCAGGTGCACTACAAAATTGTAGGGCTTCTCTGAGCCTGACCCATGTAGAAGAGGAAGAGCCTGTGACAAAGAAGCTGCTATACTGTGGTGGTGGCTGTTGTTTGGGGACCAGAGGGGGCGAGGGGAATACTTGTTGTGTCGAGGTAGAGGCCAATATTTATTGTATCTTCCCTTGGAAACATTGCCATGTCAATGGGGGCTTGGATTGTTGACTTGCCTTTAGATTGACAGTTTGTGGCCTTGAGGCATCTCTATCTCTCTAGGTACTCCTACAATTGACGATCCTCATATTGCTCCTTCAGTTAGCTATCGCGTGGTTGTCGAGTAGGGCAGCTTGGTGGGCTTGCATTTGAATGAGTTTTGAGCCGTTTGAATCAGTTTTGGGGTCGGCCACTGTTGTCTCTTTGTCCATTGACATGTTTCCTGTGGCTTCTTTGTCAACGAGCCCATATCCAATTGGTAGTAGTTGTTGTTCCAACATCTAGTAGAGTATGATCATATAAATCATTGGGTTGCCCAAGACATTGCCACGTGTCTTTAGGTCCTCCCTCATCTGCATACAGAAATAATTTGCCCAATCGGTGCCATGCACCTCTGTTAGCCTCACAAGGATGTTTGGCACTATAGATTGATGGTGGTTTGTGTGCTTGACTTGGATCAATAGTTGGATACTCTTGTCAATTTATCCAGTGCAGGAACAGTGAGTTTTGAGAAGTGGATGCAGCCCTTGCTTCTCTTCCTATATAGTTACAGATCTTGTTGAGGTCTCGTGTAGATTCTTCTTGTGTGAATACTTTTTTGCAACTACCAATAGGCTACAGGCCGAGCGCACTACATCCACATTGAGGTGGTGGAAGTGGGGGGTACTTGTTGTATTGTGGAGAATGCCACCCTGTGAATTTGAGTTGTAAGCATTGATGAACTCGTCGAGCAGCTTCATGTTGAGGTGACATGGTAGTCAGTCTGCAACTGCCTTGAGACCTGTCATCACCAAGGAGGATTGCACCTTTGGATCCTGGAGTGCTTGGTATGCGGCGGTGGTATGGTAATAGAGGGTGTAATCTTGACCCTCATTGATGCATTTGGAGTGGACCGCACAACCGTTGAGTTGCTGGGAAGCCAAGCTTCCCCAAGTGGAGAGTGTGCTAGTGACCTTACAACTTTGCACTCCCCCTGTGTTGGTGTTGTGGCACATGCTTACTGGACAATTGAGAAGGAGGGGTGGTGGCCACTATTGACGGCTCTTGAGAGGTCTATTGCATTGTGATATCCTCCTTAATTTGTAGTTTGGCTGTAGAGATGTCGGATGGCATTCTGATTGACCCAAGGGTGTGCTTTGGGATTTCGATAGGTCGGTGGGCAAGGGATTGATAGGTGCCAGATTTGGGGGCTAGAGACCGAGTTCCCTTTTAAATTCAAAGATTTCATTATCGGGATCCATTGGAAATAAAGTGGACAAACGAGTAACGAGTGTGTCTGTGGAGGAGGACAAGAGGCCAAGGACTTTTAAATTGTGGCAGGGGGGTAGTATGGAAAGAGGTAGGGAGCTATGGGAATTCTAGCAAAAAAATTGACAAAGTCTGACTGTTTTTGTTAAGGCGACGATCTAGGGGGATAAGGGGTCCTTTTATAGTTTTCAACATCCCAGCAGTTGGGGGGATAACATTAGGCAATGATCCAGCAAGATGGTTGTATGACGGCGATTCGATGGGATGGATGTAAGGTGACGATTTGATGGGATGGCTATAAGATGATGATCTGGTAGGATGGCTATATGGCAACAATCCAGAGGGATGGTTGTAAGGCAACGATCCAGCAGGATGACTATTAGATGATGATCTAGCAAGATGGTTGTATGGAGATAGTTTGGTGGGATGGATATAAGGTGATGATCCAGTAGGATGGATGTAAGCCGACGATTCGACAGAATGGCTATATGGCAAAAATCCAACGGGATGTCTATAAGGTGATGATTTGACAAGAACGCTATTGTTAGAGATGTTGAGGGGGGCTGCTAATGTTGAGGGTGTTGTTAGGAGGGAAAACATGGTCAAAAAAATTGGGGATGCAAGGACTCATGAGGTCAACGTGCAAGGATGCAAAATATGAAGAAAATGCACAAAATTGTATTGGTTATATTCACCTAATGTTGACCATGAATGTGAGTGGGTGCACTGGAATACTAAGGACTTGTGGACTATTAGTGCATGTGGGTGATATGCCTAATGTACAGACTCGCCTAGACCTAGACTTGATGATTGCACACCTTAGGGGGGGGTTGATAATGTGGAATGCAATGGATTTGAATGCCGAACTGTAGCATACCTCATCATCATCCAGGCAGAGCATGTGCTGAGTTTGTGCATCATCCTAGTTTTCAAGTGTGTATCGGTGCTGTGGCATTCACTTTCATGGACCTCTCTTGGAATAAGGCATGCGGGTTCTTGTGTGGTACCCAAAGTGAGGCCAGGTTCTTGTGGTATAATGACCTTTGATTTGACAGGAGGAGTAGATCCAGGCAAAACTATGGGTGCTCCCCTAAGTATGGTAACTTTTGAAGGTGTTTGTATGGGCTTTGAGGAAGGTTCTTGTGTAACAACCCTGCTTTTAAGGGTCGATTCTTGTGTTGCTTCCTTGATGACCTTGGCGGCTTTCTCATTGAATTGCACTATACGTGGAATGATGACATTCTTTGGGCCTATAGAATTGTTCACCATGGTAAGCTCGAGGGGTAGGTTCTTGTGGGACTGCATTAGGAGTTTATGCAGGTTCTTGTGTTACTACCTTATGAATCCTAGTGAGCTTAGTGTATTTAGTGTCATTGGAAGATTTGGAACCCAAATGTATCACTTGTCTTGATAGTAGCCTTAGGCTTCTAAGAGCCTTGTTGCACGCTTGTGAAACTTTTGCCTGTGGACTGTTGGAATTTGTCCTTGTAGGTAGAGTAGTTGAGCCCCACTCCTTGATGGAATTGCCCGTGTTGGCATGGGGCAAGAAGGGGTCAGAAACCCTTCCATGGCTTTGGTCTTCTAAGGTGGTTGTCCTTTGTTGGCATAGCGGGATGACCTTCTACACCCATAGTTCACGGGGTGGTGTTCATAGTATTGGGCATGGGATGTAGAGGTGGGTGAGTAGTTTGTGGCAAGGGTTTTCCTTTATTGAGATTAGGTTTAGGACTTTGAGTGGGATTGGTATGTATTTCCTTCTGAGGATCAGACCAAGGGGCACTGGAGGCCTTTGGAGATTTGGAATTACTTTCCTTTGAAACTTCCTTGCCTCTTGTTGGTGTTCGTATTGTGGCGAAAGTGGAACGTTCTTTACTGAGAGGAATTACTGTGGTTCTCCCCTCATACACGAGAGTGGAAATTCTTGCTCTCCAGTCGATTTGGCAATTTATGGCATAGCACCAGGTCCTTCCCAGGATCATTTCTTTGTCGGTCATCTCTATGGGAAGAACATAAAAACAAATCTCTACTATCTGGCAAACAACAATTAGTTTTAAGTCTACATACCCCATTGTACTTAAGAGTTGACCGTTGTTGATAACCCAAGCTAAAGCAACATGAAGGGTTAGAGGTACCTTTAGCGCTTCCCATACTTTGCAGGAGATGAAGTTATGGCTCGCTCCTGGATCCATGAGTGCCTCGATGCTTGTATTGGGGCCCTATAATTGGACACTCAACTTAGCCAAATCTACTATTAGTTCATCAATTGGGTCTAGATGTTCTACTATTTCTTTGAACAAAGCCATTTGTTTTCGTTGCCTGATTTTGGCATTATGTTCCTTCACTTCTTTGATGGCCTAGCATTTCATCTAGACTACCTCAACCTTGAGCTTCTTTTCCTTATGTATGACCTAGAGGATCTGTAGAGTGAGAGGGCCATAGTATCTTTTCAATTTATTACCATTAAGGAAGCCATCCATCTTGACTCCATCTAGGGTGGCTATTTGGCATGCGCCTTGCGGAGTAATCTCCATTACATGGTAGGGACCCATGCCCCGATATTTAAGTTTGTGCTTAGTGTTACAGATACTATAGAGGAGTGCCAGATCCCCCTCCTTGAGGTCCTTATTCTTGAGGTTGCAATTGAACCATTTTTTATGCTGTGCCTTCTCCACTCAAAGGCAATAGATAGCACGTAATCTCATCTCATCTAGTCATTCAAGATCTATTAAGTGCTTCACCAAAGCATTTTTGGTGAGCCTTTCCTTGACTGTGATGCAAAGGCTGGGCACTAGACACTCCATTGGCATAACTGCTTCCACCCAAAGGGCTAACCTGAAGGGGATGCAGTTCATTGCCATTTTGTAAGACATTTGGTATGCCCACAATGCTGTGATGATGAGCTTGTGTTCCCAGTTTTGGTTATGACTGGCTTCAATTGTGCAAGTCATAATCATGTAGCACGTTCTATTCGAGCTTTTGGCCAGACAATTTGCTCTGGGATAGTATGGCATCGATTTCCTTTGTATGATTATGAATTCACTAGTTAGGATTGCTATGGTTTCATTGAGGAAATGAGTTCCTCAATCGCTGACTAGTTCCAAGGGACACCTAAAAAATGTAATGACTTGTTCATATAAAAGCTTAACTGGGGACCGCACATCAGCTTTCCTTGTGGATCACCCCTCCACCGATTTGGTGAAATAATTTGTGACCAGGATAATGTATCTGGCCCCTGTTACTTTAGCTGTTGGGCTTATAGGACCAATAAAATATATGCCCCATTTCTCAAAAGGCTGATCAGTTAATATTCCCATTAGGGGCATCATATCCACTTTATGTGGGATTTTCACTCTTTGATAGGGATCACATCACTTGATAAACTCGATTGCATCTCCAAAGAGAGTTGGCCACTAGAGGCTTATGTATAACACCTTATGTGCCATAATGTTAGCGACGGCAAAGTGACCGCCTACTATCCCAAAATGGGCTTCTTCAAGCACGTTGATATATTCATGTTCGCACATGCACTTGTGCATGATGCCATCCTTGCCCATGTAGTAAAGTTTACCTACAATTAGGTATTACTATGTTGCTACATCTTTAATGAGTTTGTAGGATCTATCCCTCTTGAGGGCTTTATTCAAGGGTAACCCATTTGCCAGGTAGTGGCCTACTGCCCATTATGGAATTATGTTAATGAGAAATAGGGGAGAATCTGGGAGGTCATCCTTGCCTCGCATTGGATCTTCTCCTTTGGGAATCCTTGAGAGGTAGTCAGCTAGGACGTGGGTTTTTCCTTTACGCATCGCGACTGTGAAGTCAAACTCCAAGAGAATCACATCATCGGTGTTGTTATGTGTCCTGTCATGCAGGGCCTGTTAACCACATATAGTAGTGCTTGATGATCAATAAAAAAGGCAAACTTGTTGGTTAGCAAGTAGTGCCTAAACTTCTTAACTATGTAAACCATGGCCAACCCTTCCCTCTTTATTGGATTGTAATTAACCTCGACATTGTTTAATCATCACTGACTGTCAAAGCACATAGGGTAGTCCAAGTTGTACTCCCCTAGTTGGGCTAACATGCATCCAATGGCAAAGTTTGAGGTATCTATGTGGATGTGGAATATTAGATTCTAGTCTAAGGCCCACAATACTAGTGCTGTGGCTAGAGCTAGCTTGAGGGCTTTAAAGGATCTCTAATATTCCTTGGTCCACTCAAAGACTACTAAGAACTTGTACATGTCTACGTAGAACATGATGAATCTTCGATAGTAACCCATATGGCCTATAAACTATTGCACTCCCTTGGCGTTCATGGGGGGAGGAAACTCTAGAATGAGCTTGATCTTATTGTAATCTGTGGAGATGCCATTCTTGGACACTATGCGACCAAGAATCATGCCATGTTTGACTCAAAATTGACATTTGAGAGGATTTAGGGATATCCGGTACAACCTACACCTCTCAAGGACTAGCTTTAGGTATTTCAGATGACCATCCAGTCATGCACAAGTCATCCAAGAAAAATTCTAAGTCCCTTAGCTACTCCTTGAAGGTGGTGATCATCAATTTGTTGAAATGTGGCAGGTGCATTGGTGAGTCCAAATATCATCACTTTGGTTGCATACACCCCCTACTCTATTGTAAAGGCTATTTTATGTTGGTCTTTCGAGGCGATGGATACCTGATTGTATCCCAAAAACCCATCTAGCAAGCTATAAGCTTCCTTCCTAGCTACTCTTTCTAGAACATGCTCCATGAAAGGCAATGGGTGTCATGTCTTATAGCGGCATTGACCCTTTTCAAGTATACACATACTCGGATCTTTCCATTCTTCTTTAGGACTATCACAATGGGTGACACCCAGTCTGTATGCTCTATCTCATAGATGAATCCCCATCTATGAGTTTTGGATCTCCTCCCTCTCTATGAGTGCATATTTGGAATTCATAGGATAGGGACATTGTTGCACTGGCCTGATGTCATCTATCATGGGGGTATAGTGTGCTACACGACTTCAACGGTGGACACACCCTTCATGTTTGTGTACTTCCAGGACATGCAGTCCTTGTACTCTTGGAGGAGGGTAATTAAGGCATGCTCCTCATTGGGGGTGAGGTCATTTGTGAAGGACAAATTGATGTAATGGTGTGTACCTAGGGGTACAAGGTTTGTGTGCCACCACATGGTGGTTAGGGTGACCAGGCTAGGTGGTAAAAGGTTCTAGTATGTGTGATTGAGAGAATCATGGACTTGATATCTAGATGCTCTACTGAGCTCATATATGATGTCACTCTTGGATGTAACTTTTGCCTATATATTGGGCATATCTCTCATGAATAATTACTCTCTTTTTCATCATCTTGGTGTTAGATATCAATGCTCCACTCTCGTGTAACTACGCAGGAACCAGCTAACTCTACTTGTAAGCCCCCCATATGAGGAGAAGGCATTTGAGTAGCTCAGTTATCCGATAGGTCTTGGTTTGGACACCAGATGGGGGCCATGTGTGGCTTGATGGCTAGACGGCTTCAGATAGAGTTGGCACACCGCCAACTAGGCTACATGCAAGTGCGGGAAGGCATCCCTTGACTGACCGCACTAAGGGTAGACAGAGCATTTCGTGGGGCAGCCCACTCTCGGGTTCCAAGGCCCGTTTGGAGCCTCAGATGATCTCGGATGGCTCTGGGCCAAATGGACACCGTAGGTTAGTTGCTCTGTTTTGTGCACCGATTCTATTGTATGGTCGGTGGCCTATTTCAAGACCGACCCCTAGTCGACTGTTTTGGGCAGACTGGGTCAATCACCCAATTGAGCCTAACCGACTACGATTGGTGGCTATATAAGAGCAAGCCCGTGAAGCCCATTTCATCATTGGCTATAGCAACCCTGATTCCTTAGCATCCAACCTCCATCTTCTACTATTTCCAGCATGCCATCGAAGCTTCTTTCACAGGAGCGCATGGTTGGGAGGCAGCGCCATCTATTGCATTAGTTCTACAGTAATCAAATTTTTGATTCTCCATACCATCTTGTTTTCTCTCTTGCGTACGAGATCCTATTATTTGTTGAGCACAGACGTTGTATTATTTTCTTACATGGTATCAGAGCCTGGATTGGGTCGGTCACCCAATTGAGCCTAACTGACTACGACTGGTGGCTATATAAGAGCAAGCCTGTGAAGCCCATTTCATCACTGGCTATAGCAACCTTGATTCCTTAGCATCCAACCTCTGTCTTCCACTGTTTCCAGCATGCCATCGAAGCTTCTTTCATAGGAGCACACGGTTGGGAGGATTCTCCAAACTATCTTGTCTTCTCTCTTGTGTACAAGATCCTGTTATCTATTGAGCACAGATGTTGTATTATTTTCTTTCACTTGGTATCTCCATCTTGTCTCTATGCTACTCCAACATATGGTATCAGAGCTGTATGATCCTCCTTGAGCTTCTACCCATGTGTGCCATGTGTCATCACCTCCTTCATCATCCCTACCAAACTCACCTTCTTCCTCATCTTCTTCTTCCCCAATTTGTGCTAATCTTGTCAAGCTCCATACATACACTTAGGGCGACATTTCTCCAAGCCCTTCTAGCTAGAGATAGCTCTCATATAGGTCATGTTGGGAAGTATGGGACCAAAATGGAGGCAAAGCAAGTCAATCTTTATTCATGATATGAGCCTCTTATATAGGCAAGAAATTACAAAGCACCAAACTCCTCAAATTTCTCAATCAATCCCTACATTCTCTCAATCACTCACCACACTCCTTGATTCACTCAAATCACACCTACTAGAATCCTTACCCACTCTAGCACACCTACTCTCACACACTCCTAGCATAGGACTCCTAACCCTTAGGCACACACCCATACATCAATTTGACTCTACATACCCCCCCACAAATTGATGATGTCATCCCTCGACAATAGTACATGGGATGCTCCATGATGGCCCCTACAAATATCTCACTCCTCTCTAAACAATAGTATCCGGGATGCTCCAAGTCATGGACCCAACCGGACTCCTAGGACTCTTGGTTTCTTATGTATCTTGGGGTTTTCTTGGTAAATTTTCTAAGGGTATAGACCTAGGACCTAGACATCTTAATGTTGGCCCAGTTGATTCAGTAGACTAAAGGCCAACTCACCCATATTTAACCTCTTAGTCTCCTGATCCTCCTTCTTGGTAGGCTCCATACTAGAAGACCTTACCAATGATGATACCTTGGATGGAGCTATAGTTTTGTACTTGACGTCCTTATCCATCATATTATCACTTATACGGATGGGTGCCATGCTGTAGAGTTCAATAACCATTAAGTGGTCATGCAACTTCGGATCTACCAATCCGATGAGGAACCATGGCAATAGTCGCTCACTCATCCTCTCATGCAGTTTGTAGCAAGAATTGAGGTGTTTGATCCTAGTAATGTAGTCTTAAAGGGATTCCTTCTCATTCTGCTTCACCTCATATAATTGATTAATCGGACTCCATTGTGACCAATGGGGGAGAACCCTACAATGAAGGCTTCCACAACACCTCCCAATTGACTTTCTCCTCTAGGCTGAGGGCCCTATACCATTGGCCTACCATGCCATCTAGGTTGAGGCCGAATGCATTAACCATTTCTAGATCTTCGAGAGCACTGAATGCTTCACATATTTTCTCAAATCGCTCCACATGGGAGACCATATCTCCTTCCCCGAGAAATTGAGTTATCAGCTTGGATATGGCTATGGGTCGACTCCTAGAGGGATTGGTGATCTCTATAGGAAATACAGGTACAGTCGAGGGTAGAGCGGCCCCCCTTCCTAGTGCATCCACTAGGATGCGCATCACCTCATTTGATAGCACTGTTTGTGAAGCTTGTGGAGGCACCAATTTTGTGGGCCTAATAGGGCATAGAGGTAGTCTCAAGCCTTGCTCGGGTAGTGGGGTCCATAGGGGTACTGGTACTAACATTGGGGCCATAACTGTGGGAGTAAATTGTCGGGCTTCAGGAGGAAGCAGGTTACCAGGCATCTACATGGATGTCCTTGCATTGGTATGTAAGGTGGAACTTGCAAGGGCACATAGCCAGCGAACGTTGGGGTCACCTGGAAAGTTGGAGGTTCATAAGAGTTGCCCCCTTGGAAATCCCATGAGTTTCCAAGGCTAGGGTTTTGTCTCGCAAAGTCCCTCATCCATGTTCTTCATCTTCCATGTAGTTTGAGTCAAGGTGCCCTGTGAAGACTGTGGGTCTTGAGTCAACAAAGACAGCAGCCTCAGTCCCTACCTATGGCTCAAGGACTGGGTGTCGCTGGCATCCCCTTTTTTTGGGCATGCTAGCAAAAGTGCTCTCCATTTTTGCTAAATCTGATAGGCCTAACCATCCAAACATGTTGGATATAGTCTCCTTAATCTAGAGGCCACAGAAGGAGTAGGGGAATCAGGTGAAGCTATGTTGGTGTAGGGGGCTTTGAAAGCTCTTGAGCGAGAGGGTTCTTGCATTTCCTCGTTCAAGCTCTCGGTCTTGTCTGAGAACTAGAGGGATCACTATGTTAGGGCCCTAACACTAAGTGAGAGCTGGGGGTTGAACTCCTTGTTCAAGTGAACCAAAACTAGGATGAAATGTAGGTTTTGAGTAGCTTGAAATGCTATCCTTGAGCTCTGGATCCTTGGACAAAATTCTCTTGGACCTCAATTGCATGTTGGAGATCACTGAGGGTACATCCTGCTTCAAATTCAGTTTTGTATTTTTTTTATCAAAGAATTTGTTCCCATAGCTATCCCTCTAATCGAAGGGTTAGCTGTATGCCAACGGGTCATAGGGATACTGAAGGCGACAATCAACAGGATAGCAGTTGAAGTTGACATGTGTTGATAGGTTAGGTTGAGGTTGGTATACCTTCGAGGCGATGGGTTAACATTAAAGAAATGGGCAACAGGATATTCAAGTTGGTGGAATGTGAGTATGGTAATGGTCATTGGGTTAGCAGTAAAGCAACGGGCAGTGGGATGGCTTGCCTTAGAGGGATACCAGAGTGGCACCACTCAGAGGGTTAGCTGTATGGCAATAGATCATAGGGATAGTCTTAAGGCACTGGGTCAATGCCTATCAGGCTAGCGGGATAGCAAACCCCACACATCATAAATAAGGTGACGGGCTAGGTGATTGACATGTGTTAGGTCGATGGGATAGAGCTAAGATGACAAGTCATGGGGATAGGAATTTTCTAGGAACACACCATTTTGCCGACTCCCTTTTGATGATTCTTGGTGGTTCTCCAAGTTTTGTGCCAAGTTTGTGTGCATGGGGGGGTTGTTAAGGACCTAAACTACCTACCACAAACAAAAAACATCACAGATGAGTGGTTTCTATAAGTTGGATTGTCAAGCACCCAAAACCACTTTGAAATTCCACTCCAATCTTCATTTTCAAGTGCTTTTAGTTGGATTTGACACTACAACTAGCTTAGCAATCATTCTAGCTACCTCCTTGTATAAACAAACATCAAAAAACAATAAAAAACAAGCTCAAATGCATGACAATGGCTTTATGGATAGAAAGTTGAGAAGTGAGCTTTCCTTTTCTAAATTCACTCTTTCTTCACTAGTTTCCACATCCAATCCACTCCTAATCTCTAACAAGACCTAAGGACATGTGAAATGGGTTGTTTATGGGAAGAAGCTAAACAAACGCAAATGCATACCTCGTATCTCCTCGACAGTGGTGCCAAAGATGTGTTTTCTGGCACAAACACATGTGTCATGGTGGGGATGTTGAAAGTGTGCCAATGGACCTCCTCACTCCCGTGCTACTCCTTGTGGGAGCATTGCATAGTAAAGCCTTCACTCGTGTCATTCGAGTGCCTACCAGATCATTGCAATGGGGTTTCCACCGAGAGGAAGGGGGACAGAAAGAGAAAGAGGAGGGGGAGGGAAGAAGGGAAGGGGAGGGAGAAGGAGAAGAAGGTAAAAGGGTATTGTGGCAAACACCAAAGGCAAACAAGGAGAGCAAGCAAACCTCAATCTCAACACATGAGCAAGAAGAAAGCTCATATTTCTTAAAGGTTGCATACAACAATGAAGACCAAAGTCAACCACTTGGCCTTTTATACAAGTCACCTTTTGAAGGGAGGGCCAACCCTATTCCTTGTACCTCTCTCTCTCTCTCTCTCTCTTGTTACAACCACTTGGGCCCATATGGCACCAAGGCATATGATGATCCTCACAACCTTCCCTCTATCTTTACATGGCTCTTGTGTTATCTATATATGGGATCCAAATGGCTCTTGTGTTATCCTTGCCCATTTGGGAGATCCTGGCAACTACCTTGATCTTGAGCCATTTGTGACTCAAAACCCGTAGGGTTTGGGAGAGCCAGATTCGGTAGCATGCTCAATGGCTATTCACAAATAATCACTCTAAATTTTTTTTCAATGAGAAGAAGAAATACAAAGCAAATATGGTTGAAGAAAGAACTCCATTAGCAAATGAAGCAACAAATGTTGTGGTAGATAAAGATAAAGATTGACCTTCTAAGGTCACACATCTTTGAACTTTTGTCATCACCTGTTCATGTAGTCAATTTTGAGGCTCTTTGCCTAGATTAGTACTCCAAAAAGAATGTTATGGTTCTGTGTTTTAGTCCTTATAGTCTTTGTAAATCACCTCTAGTCACCATATGATGTAGGCCATGTGATATGTCTTTGCCTCCATGGTACCTCTTGCTGATATGAGAAACTAGGTCCACATAAAGGCCTAAGATTAATCCTTTTACATGAAAGAGAGATAACCATTTGGGGGGGTTTATCCCATTTTGTAAACCTTGACCCTTGCCCACCCTTGCTAGCATCAGATCTTAGCCATAGATTTATCCTTGACCACCATGAGATGGATTGTGAAACTATATGACTAGATTGACATGGCATGAGGCAAACCCTTGAGGGGGGGTATGTTGGTACATTTGTGATCAAGGGCTTGCTCTAAGGTGCACATGTGCCTCTAGTAGTAGTCACATGTGTGTGTGTGTGTGTGTTTGTGTCTGTGTAGTGAAGCACACTTGGTGCTATCTAGGACCATGACACAAGTGATGATGTAGTAGAAGGCACTCACTTCAGGAGGTGATAATGATTTAGAAAGTCCCTATGATGTAGGGATGATTGCCTTTAATGTAGGAGAGTTGCCTATGATCTAGGCCACCCTCTCTCCCACTCTATAAATGAGAGGCTTCTCTCTCACAATCAATAGAACACACTTTTGGATTCTTCTCGTGTTCTCAACTCTTGTCATAATGCATCTCTTCTCTCCCACCACTTCCCACCATATGTCACTAGCTTGTGGTTGTCTGTGATTGAGCTTTGGAATAGTTTAAGTGTTCAATTTCTAAATTGGGCTGGCTTAGGCCTAATGCAATTGTACTAAACGAACCCAGTGGTTGGACTAGTAATATATTTTGCAATTGAAAGAAAAAACAATATATTATTATTGTCTGACTGATGACCATCGTGGTGGTTGAAATTGTTGCATTTCCTAGCAGTTAAATATTAGTTAAGTTTCATTTCCTAGTTGGTTCAGGTCATATACCAATTAGTTTCTAAACCAGGTTGGCTTGGACTTAATGTGATTGTCTGATAGTATAGCCCGATGGTTGAAAAATCATGCAAACATCACCAAGTTGGCTCAGGTCAAACAAAAGTTATGTGATTGTCCTAGACCAGTAGCGTTGAAACAAAAATATGTTACACAAACAAAAATAATTGATGACCAGCCCAGTGGTTGGTTGAAATTTCTATGTTTCCTAGTAGTTAAATTATCGGTTTAATTTCTGGGCTAGTTCATTCATATACTAGTAAATTTTCAAATAGGGTTGGCTTGGACTTATGTGGTTGTCCTAAACCAACTCGGTGGTTGGAACACCATACAATATATCATCGATCTAGTTTAATCAGGAGTTATGTGATTGTTCTAAACTAGCATGGTTGAGTAGAAAATAGACATAAAAATATATTTCGCAACCAAAATAATTGATTGACTAGCCCAGTGGTTGAAATTGCTATGTTTCCCAAATTACTTTATTTTACTAGTAGTAAAATTAGTTTAGTTTAACTTCTAGGCTAGTTTGGGCCATGTGTGACTATGATCATCCAAGACCAGCCCAATGGTTAGAACAATAATATATAAATTAGTTTGGTTAATGTGATTGTTGTCATTTAATTGTTTAATGGTTTTGGCTTCTAGTAGCTTGATTATTTTAATTAGTAGTGTGTCTGCCCTAAACTAACTTGGTGGTCAAAACACCGAGATGGTATAGGTTAGATGCTAGTTATACAGCTTTCCTAAACTAGCCCAAGGGCTGAAATTGTTTTGTTTTATAGTAGCAAAATTGTTTTGCTTTCTAGTAGCTCAATTGGACTATTTTTTGCATGTAGCTATATTTTGTTGTCCTCATATTAGTGCAGTAAACGTAGTGTTTATTTCAATGAAATGTTATTTCTCGCATGTTGGGTGAGTAGACAGAGTTGTATTAGAAGTTTATGGCTTAAATTCTTGACCTTTTGATTGGGCAAAGGAGCTTTGACCATTGTAAGCCCTGGTACATCAGGAAACTCAAAGACATGAATGCGTGTTGTAATAAAACACACATAGACTTTGATCTAGTCTAGCAAGCTTTGAATGACTTGAGATATGGTCACGTTGGAGCATTGCTCCATGGATATAGATGCCCATGTCTTACAAATGTAGTCTATAGGCCACTTGGATCCTCATCATGTGTTGCGAGGGACACCAGGTTTGGTAGCCTAAGGTCTCTGTGGGAGCCATTAGTCTATCCAAAGGGAGACTCTAAGTGGCACCTCATTGAATGCATTTATGGCACATGCACACATTGTAGTCTAAAGAGGAGGCAATATGATATCTGTCTAAATGAGATGAGAGATGACAACCCTACTACTCGAAAATGGTTGAGATTCAAACATGTTAATGTTGAAGGATCGGAGAAAAAGAGATGGCTACTATTGTATAAGAGCACTTAGATAAGGGAGCTTATAGAGCACTTGGTTCAATCCATGCAAAAATGTGTGCTTCAAAATTTCACAACCAATTGACAAGATAAGCAATGCGCAAAGTGCCTTGCCAATATTTCCCATGACACTATTGAATCTGTCATAGATTTTGCAAAAAATTACTCATTTTAAGAATAATATGAGATATAAAATGCTCACTGGTACAATAAGGAGATATCAATTCTAGTGCATATCATGTATAGTCATTTGCTTATTTCTTATATGACTGATGCCAATCTGCTAATGTGCTGACTTAGAGTCTAGGTCAGTGCAATGCATGTACCATTTCTACATTTCGGATAATAGGAAACACAACACCTTATTTTGTGTAGGATGCTTTTCTATTGCATTATGAATGGCTAAAAAATGATGATTCCCATATACAAGAAAATATAAAACAACATTGGATGTGGTTAGATGGTGCATCCTCTCAATTTAAATCAACCCATGAATTCTACCAGTCTAAATATGACGTGGAGTTTCTTTGGGGCTGACCATGGTGAGGGGGAACATGATAGATGTGGTGTTGTTATTAAGTGAGATTTGTTCAAACACTAACTAACATGCCCTCAAGAAAAGCTCAATGATGCCCATGATGCTATGACATGGCTCACAACCAACTTCTCCATAGGGGCACAATCAGAAACAATAAACAAAGCCTTAAGAATAGCGTCATGTGTAGTGTATTCCATGAAGTTAAAGTGAATGAAGTGAAAAGGAGAATGAAGTGAAAGTGAAAAGGAGAATGAAGTGAAAAGGAGAAATAGACACGATTGTGAGGCCATTAAAGGAACTCATAGTTTGCATAACATATGGGGCTTTTCAAATAGCCACATTCTCAAAGCAAGAAAACTTTCTTATTTTTGCAATGCATGCATCACAGGGGATCATGACAATTGTGAGGACATTGTGAAGGACAAATTGACGTAATGGGATCATACCTAGGGTTCTAAGGTCTATGGTTGTGAGTGTGTGAACACATGGTGTGCCTAGTTAGGTGTCAGTAGGTGTGATTGAGTGAATCTATGTGTGGTGTGTGATTGAGAGAATCATGGACTTGATTGAGAGATTTGTGGATCTAGATGCTCTATTGAGCTCACATATGATGTCACTACTAGATGTAACTTGTGCCTATATTGGACATGTCTCTCATGAATAAACTCTCTCCCTTTTCATCATCTTGCTTTCTCCATCTCCATGCTGCTCCTACATTTGGTATCAGAGCCACCACGTCCTCCTTGAGCCTTGATTTTGTGCCACATGTCATCACCTCCTTCATCTTCTTCATCTTCTCCTTCATCTTTTTCTCCTCTTCTTGGCTGACCTTGGAGGGCTTCATCCATGAGATTTGCTTCTTCTCAATAGTGGAACCGAGTTAGTGGAGGTTGAAAGCATGCTTGCTATTAGCATCCACAGAGTACAACCACCGAATGCAGGGTAATCAATGAGTACATGTGACCAAGCCGAATGATCTACTTCAAGAAACTCCATCTAGTTCAGACGAAATGGAAAGTCTTGAAGGAGTGATGCAAGACCCCACGGGTCCAAGGGCATCAGAAGCCCCCTTCATGAGTGTAGTCTCTCCCAACTCTCCTACACCTTCAATTGCATCTAGGCTTAGAGGTACGTTCTCTAATATGTTCGGTTGCTTGGGAAGAATAGAGTCAGCAGACATGGAGAACCCCTTTGCCGGCATGTCTGTAGGAAGGGAAGGCTAGCAATATACAGTGCTCGAGCCACAGACTGGGATAGAAACTACTTTTGCCAATCCAAGTTCCTCCGCCTTCACTAGACCCCCCAGTGGGAGAACATGGATGATGAGGATCCATGGATGAGGGAACTCCATAGACAAGACCCAGGTCGAGGGGAAACTTCCAAGGTGGGATGACTTATGACCCTCTAACCACCTCGACCCCACCAGCCTTTGTTAACTTTGGGGCACTGCAGTTTCCAGCTTACCACCTGTAGCATGGGACCAATGCTACCATGCCCCAGGACCCCCACCTTCATGAGTTAGTCCCTTCCTGTCTATACTGGTTGCACCAGTGAACACAGGCATGGGCACTTCGGTCCCGATGTCGACACCGATGACTACATTGACACCACCACTTGGGTAAGGCCTAAGGCCAACCTTGCAACCCATCAAGCCCATAGTCACAACACCTCTGCTACCTGCTCAAATGGTGGTGACTAATGAGGCTATGCATATTTTGGTGAATGCCCTAGGAAGGGGGGCCAGCACCACTGCCACCTGCCATAGTGTTCCCTGCAAGATGGCAAATCCCTTGAGGAGCTGTCCAATCACCATTTCCAAGCTGATGACCAAGTTCCTCGGAGAAGGAGACCCAGTCTCTCACGTGGAAAGGTTCGAGCAGATTTGTGACGCCTTTGGTGCACCAGGCGACCTTGAAATGGCCAATGCATTCGGCCTTAGCCTAGATGACAAGGCAGGTCAATGGTATAGAGCTCTTGCTCTAGAGGAAAAGATCAATTGGGAGACATTGAGAAAGGCTTTTATTGTGGGATTAGCTCCTAGTGGCCATAAATGGAGCCCGATCAACCAATTGTATGGGGTGGAGACCTACCCTGACCCGGTCTTAGAAAAGTAATACATAAAGGATGCCCAGGACGACTTGGTGCATGAGTGCTAGGATAAGTTCCAGCATTGACTAAAGGCCAGATGGGGATCAGATACTATCCATCCAGCCCACCTGATGGGGCATTGAGGAGTGAAATCTCTCAAGGTCCCAAAAAAAGTGGAGGAAGAAGAACACCTCAGCTTGGAGCAGTCAAAAGCTCTGGATCTGATCCAGAAGATGTTTTAAGAGGACCTAGTGCTGTGGAACCTCCAAGATGAAGGAGACCTGTACGGTTTTGATGACATGTTATTCAAGGAGGAAGAAGCTTCACCGAAATCCTGCGATAGTGCCGGGTTGGTTGCCTTCCTATCTATAGAAGTGAAAATGCCGATCGCATGTCTACCAAGAGGAAATCCCATCCTATGGCATGATCTATCCAATTGGATGAACAGTTCGTTCCTACCTCCAGCACCTGCCAGCCCTAAGCCCAACCAATCAATGCTACATAAGGAGCCAAATCTACCCAAGATTCCTATCAATAAGCTAGGCTAGTATTTCGAGGGTGACGACATAAATGCCTCAATCCCCATAGCCTACCAGAACCAGGAGGTAGAAGCTATCTTGGATGGGGGAGTAGGAGTGAGTGTCTGCACCAAGGAATGCTGGGAAAAGTGGGGAAAGCCCGCACTCGAGCAGATCCATCTGGTAGTAAAGCTCGCCGATGGAGGAACCGTTGAACCTCTGGGAGTATTGACTAGCATCTACATTAAGGTGTTTGGATTCACGTACCCTGTCAGGTTCGTGGTCATGGACTTCACACAACAGCTCGGATATGAAGTGATCCTAGGCAGACCATTCCTATGAATGTCCGGGCTTGTGCATGACTGGCATAATGATAATATCTACTTACGGCACAAGGAGCAAACCATGAGAGTGGACCTGCATTCTTACAAGGCCCACCCATTGTCAGGACACCTCTTTGCTATGGAGTCTGACACCACCACCTAAACCACCTAAACCACCTCCATGAAGCTATTCCAACCCTGTGACAAGGGAGAGGATGAGAAGGAGTCTAATGACTTCTGGTATGCACCCCTCTCTGAGCCAGAATTCGTGTAGAAATAGATGCACATCTTAGCCAACATAGATGTTCTAGAAAGAGCAGGGTTTCAGATCACCACCCCAGAGCTCGAGGGTCTGAGCATACTGCATATCCCTCAACCCCCTTAAGTGCCAGTTTTGGGTCAAACATGGTGTCACCCTAGGCCACATAGTGTCCCAAAATGGAATCTCTATGGACCACAGTAAAATCAAACTCATCGTGGAGTTACCATCCCCCACCAATGCTAAGGGAGTCCAATGATTTACGGCCATATGGGCTATTACCAGAGATTTATTTTGTTCTACACTAACATAGCCCACCCTGTTAGATATCAATGCTCCACTCTCATGTGACTACGCAGGAACCAGCTAACTCTACTTGTAAGCCCCCCATATGAGGAGAAGACATTTGAGTAGCTCGGTTATCCGGTAGGTCCTGGTTTGGACACTAGATGGGGGCCATGTGTGGCCTGATGGCTGGACAGCTTCAGATAGAGTTGGCACACCGCCAACTAGGCTACATGCAAGTGTGGGAAGGCATCCCTTGACTGACCACACTCAGGGTAGACGGAGCATTTCCCGGAACCAACCCACTCTTGGGTTACGGGGTCCGTTTGGAGCCTCAGATGATCCAAGATGGCTTTGGGCTGAACGAAAATCGTAGGTCAGTTGCTCTATTTTGTGCACCGGTTCTATCGTGTGGTCGGTGGCCTATTTCAGGATCGACCCCCAGTCGATCATTTTGGGCGGACTAGGTCAATCACCTAATTGAGCCTAACTGACTACGACTGGTGGCTATATAAGAGCAAGCTCGTGAAGCCCATTTCATCACTGACTACAACAACCCTAATTCCTTAGCATTCAGCCTCCGTCTTCTACTGTTTCCAGCACACCATCGAAGCTTCTTTCACAGGAGCACACGGTTGGGAGGCATCGCCATCTATTGTATCAGTTCTACAGTAATCAATTTTTTGATTTGCCATACTATCTTGTTTTCTCTCTTGCGTGTGAGATCCTATTATCTGCTGAGCACAGACGTATTATTTTCTTACATGGTATCAGAGCCTAGACTCTAGCAAGAAGATTTGGTAGTGTGTTTCTGTTTGCGAGCAGATTGTGAGAGATGGCCCAGCCTGCAAGACTGCAAATCCCACCGTTCGGCGAAAGCGGAAAGTTGGACGGCTCTAACTATCCACTCTGGAAGTTCAAGATGAAGACCATCCTAAGCACATACGAGCTTTGGGACACTGCTACTGAGGTGGACATGAGGCCGATTGCGAGACCGGCGGATCCAGCCAATATAGGACAACAGATAGTGCCAACTGTGGATGAGATTCTCGCATGGACAAGAAGAAATGCAGATGCACTGTGTTCTATTGTCTGCAATGTAAGTGATTCCGTCATGGTGTTAATTTAACATGTCACCATAGTGGAGGAGGCATGGACAGTCTTGAAAAATCAGTGAGACCACAAATTAGACGTGGATTCAAAATCTAGAGACTCAACTCGCAAACGAGAAGTAGTCTGAGTCTGAAGCGGTAGAGAAGTTCATCACCAGGGTGAAGAATCTGCACGATCAGATGATTGCGATTGGCATCACCATCACTAGCGAGAATCTAGCACGAAGGTGCATACGGATTCTCCCACCAAAGTATGACGGTCTTGTTACGGCACTAAATATGCAGAATATAAATTCGCCCCTCAACTTTAAGGATTTCAGTGCGATGCTTCTGGAGGAGGAGATGCGTCAAAAGATGAGGACTGGAGAAGATTCGGCTTTCTGGATCGGATCAAAGAAAGGTAAGGGTAAGGACTCTGGTAACCCATCTTCTTTTGATGATAAAAGGAGAAAGAAGAAGATCAAGTGCTTCTATTGCAACAAGGTTGGGCACAAGTAGAATGAGTGCCAAAAGAAGATTATAGATGAGAAGAACGGAGTAAAGAAAGAGTCCAGCAATAGCGTGCAAGTAGCACTAATAGAGCTGTTCATAGCAATTAAGGAGATTTGCATGGAGGTAGTTCATCTACCTGCGAATGAACCTTGGATCAAACCTTGGATCATTGACAGTGGTGCATCGTGCCACATGACCAATCAGAAGGATTGGTATACCTCTCTACAGCCAGTAGGGAATGACATCCTGGTAGTAGTCGGCAATGATGCAAAATGTCCAGCAAAGGAAAAGGTACGATTGCTCTCAAGTCAGATGGAGTTGTAAAACAGTTGTCCGATGTTCTTTATGTGCCAAATATCAAGAGGAACTTGTTGTTCGTTTCTGCGATCATGGATCGAGACCTCAAAGTTCAATTCGATAAGAATGGTGCATAGATCCTGGATCTTCAAGGAGAGGTTGTTGGTAAAGGTACATGGCACAACAACATTTATGAACTCTTAGCTTTTAGTGCTCGAGCAGATGTGAACACTAAGCTGTGGCATGAGAGCTTTGGTCATCTAAACCTTAGTTCTTTGAAGGAGATGCATAAAAGTGGAATGATTACAGATCTACTAGAAATTTTAGATCTGCCAAAATGATGGGCAAGCAACATCGGCAGCCCTTTCCTAAAGAGGCCAGTAGGGCAAAGGCTCCTCTAGAGCTCGTACACATGGACCTCTATGGAAAGATGGAGACGAAAGCTTTGGGTGGTTCCTACTACTTCATGATGCTGATCGACGACTACAATAGAAGGATATGGATATACTTCTTAAAAACGAAAGACGAGGCTTTCAGTAGGTTCAAGGAATGGCATGTAATGGTTGAGAAAGAATCGAGGAGGAAGGTGAAGAAGTTGAGATCAGACAGAGGTGGAGAGTTCACATCGACTGAATTCAAAAGTTACTGCAAAAGTCATGGAATCAAGAGGCAGAAACCCCCGCCATATACATCACCACAAATTGGAGTAGCAGAATGCAAGATGCGCGTCATGTGCAAAATGGGCCGGAGTATGATGAAAGGGAAAGATTTGCCAAAGACTTTCTGGGCTGAAGCATGTAACACTACAGTTTACATCCTCAATTGTAGCTACACAAAGGCTGTGAACGGGATCACTCCACTGCAAGCCTTTTCTGGTAAGAAACCTTCAGCTGCACATTTTAGAGTATTTGGATGTGACTGTTTTGTGCATGTCCCTGATGCTACCAGGACCAAATGGGAACCAAAGAGCCGAAAGTGTATTTTCTTGGGCTACAGTGAAGAGGCGAAGGGTTACCATCTCTATAACCCTGTTACCAAGAAGGTAATTGTAAGTCGTGATGTGGTCTTCTCAGAACACCTACATCAATTGGAGGAGGATGCTTCCCTCCCGGACAACCAGGACCAGGATATCCATCCAGTACCACCACCAATAGTAGAGCGAACTCCCCAACGGTGCTTGGGAGGATTCAAGACAAAGAAGATGAAGAAGAGCCTGCAAAACCACAACGGTAACGGCCATTCCTGAAGTGGGTAAAGTAGCTTTTGGATGGTAGAGAACCTCCAGCCATTGAGGAGGAACCATCCAAACACCGCCGATCCAAGAGATTAGAGGAGCAAAGAAGGGCACATGAACACTTGGTCAACTATGCTTTGATGACAGAAGTGATCCGTGCTGATGAACCCAAGTGTCTTGAAGAGGCATAGGGCGATGATAGGTGGATGAAGGCTATGCAGTCAGAGTATGGCTCCATAATGAAGAACAACACTTGGGACCTTGAGGATCGACCACCAAAACACAAAGTAATTGGAACCAAGTGGGTGTGCAAGACCAAGTACAAGTCCGACGGAACGTTGGATAAGTACAAGGCTCGGTTCATGGCAAAAGGATTTCACATGTACATGGTTTTGATTATCAAGATACTTTTGCTCCCATAGCTCGACTAACCACAATTCGTAGTGTTTTGTCTTTAGCTACCTGGGGAAGTTGGCCCATGTTTCAGATGGATGTGAAATCTGCCTTTCTAAATGGAGATCTCAAGGAGGAGGTATGTGGAACAACTATCAGGTTTTGAGATCCCCAGTTCAGAAGGTAAAGTCTGCAAACTGAAGAAGGCACTTTACGGGCTAAAAGAGGCCCCACGAGCGTGGTACCAGTGAATTGATGCCTACTTTCTACAAAACGGGTTCAGAAGGAGCCCATCTGATGTAAATTTGTATATCTTCAGAGAAGAAGGTAGGTGTATGATCGTGGTCCTTTATGTGGACAACCTTGTCATAACAGGGAACCATGAAGAGAAGATCTTGCAGACGAAGCATTTGCTAGGAAGAGAGTTTGAAATGACAGACCTTGGACTGATGCATTACTATTTGGGGATTGAAGTTTGGCAGGAGCCGAAACAGATCTACATTTCACAGTAGTTGAAGTATGCTAGAGAGATACCAAAGGCATTTGGCATGGCTGAGTGCAAGACAGTTGGTACCCCTATGGAGGTTGACATGAAGCTCTCAAACGAGGATTCATCACCACTAGTGGATGAAGCGAAGTACAGAAGGCTTGTGGGCAGCTTGATTTACCTATGCAACACACGGTCGGACATCAGTTTCGCGACTGGTGTATTAAGCAGGTTTTCCAATAAGCCCCGGGAGAACCATTGGAGGGCAGGGATGCAGGTGCTGAAATACATCAAAGGCACACTTGATTATGGCATCACCTATACCAAGGGCAACATCTTGACCAGATTCTGTGACTCGGATTGGGTAGGAGATGTGGACAGCAGGAGATCAGTGATAGGGTACTGTTTCTCACTTGGATCTAGAGTTGTGTCATGGGTCAGCAAGAAGCAATCTTTCTTCTACCAAGGCCGAGTACAAATCTGCATGCTTTGCTTCTTGCAAGGCAGTGTGGTTGAGGAGGATTTTGGGGGACATGGGTGCAGTGCAGAACAAGCCTACGCAGTTATCATGTGACAATCAGAGTTGCATGGCGATTGCAAAGAACCCGATTTTCCACGCTTGGACAAAACACATTGAGATTCAATATCAATTTGTACGTGAGCTCATCATGGATGGAGAGGTCGACTTGGTGTACTGTCCGACTACAGAGAATGCTACGGATATCTTCACGAAGGCTCTTGGAAAAGACTTGCTAGAGAGGCATCTTCATCGACTTGGCATTGGGCTGAAAAAGTAAGTTCACTTGCAAGTGGACATTGAGGTGGGGTGTTAGATATCAATGCTCCACTCTCGTGTAACTACGTGGGAACCAGCTAACTCTACTTGTAAGCCCCCCATATGAGGAGAAGGCATTTGAGTAGCTCGGTTATCCGATGGGTCCTGGTTTGGACACCAGATGGGGGCCATGTGTGGCTTGATGGCTGGACGACTTCAGATAGAGTTGGCACACTGCCAACTAGGCTACATGCAAGTGTGGGAAGGCATTCCTTGACTGACCACACTGAGGGTAGACGGAGCATTTCTTGGGACAGCCCAGTCTCGGGTTGCGGGCCCCGTTTGGAGCCTCAGATGATCCTAGATGGCTCTGGGTCAAACGGAAGCCATAGGTCAGTTGCTCTGTTTTGCGCACTGGTTCTATCGTGTGGTCGGCGGCCAATTTCAGGACCGACCCCCAGTCGATCGTTTTGGGCAGACTGGTTCGGTCACCCAATTGAGCCTAACCGACTATGACTGGTGGCTATATAAGAGCAAGCCCATGAAGCCCATTTCATCACTGGCTACAACAACCCTGATTCCTTAGCATTCAGCCTCCGTCTTCTACTGTTTCCAGCATGCCATCGAAGCTTCTTTCATAGGAGCGCACAGTTGGGAGGTAGCGCCATCTATTGTATCAGTTCTACAGTAATCAATTTTTTGATTCTCCATACTATCTTGTTTTCTCTCTTGTGTACGAGATCTTGTTATCTGTTGAGCACAAATGTTGTATTATTTTCTTACACACCCATTATACAAACTGCTAGTATCCTTTGAGTGGACTGAATAATGCCAAACATCCTTTAAAACCCTTAAGCTAGCTCTAGCCACCGCCCCATCCACATCCACATTGATGCCTCTAACTTTGCCATTGGATGTGTGTTAGCTTAGCTCGGGGAGCATAATTTGGATTACTCGGTATACTTTGCAAGCCATCAACTAAATGAGGCCAAAGTTAACTACACCACCACCGAGAGAGAGGGTCTCACCATAGTCTATGCAGTCAAGAAATTTAGGCACTACTTGTTAGCTAACAAGTTTGTCTTCTTTGTGGACCATCAAGCACTACTGTACTTGGTCAACAAACCTTGCATGATGGGACACATCGCTAGGTGGATGTTGATCTTGCTAGAATTTGACTTTACAGTCGCAGTGCGCAAGGGCAAAACCCACATTCTAGCCGACCACCTATCGAGGATCCCTAATGGTGAAGCTCCAATAGGAGTAGAAGATGATCTCCCCAATGCTTCCCTCTTCTTCCTTAATGTCATTCTAGAATGGGCCGCCAAAATTGACCACTACTTGGCCAATGGACTACCCCTAAGCCAAGACCTTAAGAAGGATAGAGCTCGTAAACCCATTAAGGATGCAGCGCCATATCAGTTGATAGTAGGCCAACTCTACTGCATGAGTAAGGATGGTATATTGTGAAAGTGCGTATGCGAACATGAATACATCGAGGTGCTTGAAGAAGCCCACTCAGGAATTGCAGGAGGCCATTTTGCCCCACTGAGGTTACAACACGTAAAGTGCTGCAAGCTGGTCTTTGGAGGCCAACGCTTTCTGGAGATGCGACCGAATTTGTCAAACGATGTGACCCCTACCAGCGCATCCAAATCCCACAGAGGGCAGACATGATGCCCCTAACTGGAATCCTGGCTGACCAACCCTTCGAGAAGTGGGGCATCGATTTCATTGGTCCCATAAGCCTAGCTGCTAAGGGGACCGGGGCTCGCTACATCATCCTAGCCATCGACTACTTCACCAAGTGGGTAGAAGGAAGGGCCATGGCAAAGGCTGATGCAAGATCCACCACCAAGTTCTTATATGAATAAGTCATCACGCAGTTTGGATGCCTGTTGGAGTTAGTCAGTGACCGAGGAACCCACTTCCTCAATGAAACCATAGCAATCCTGACAAGTGAGTTTATGATCATTCATAGGAAGTCAACGCCATACTATCCCAAAGCAAATGGCTTGGCCGAAAGCTCCAACAAAACTTGCTGTAAAATTATCACATGTATGGTAGAAGCCAGTCATACCGACTAGGGGCACATAAGCTCATAGTAGCGTTATGGGCCTACAGGACCTCCTACAAGGTGGCAACACATTGTATTCCCTTCAAGTTAGCCTTTGGGGTAGAGGCAGTAATGCCAATGGAGTATGTAGTGCCTAGTCTTCGTCTTGCCACCGTAAGGGAAAGACACAAAAAATGCGCTAGTCACCGAAAGGCTAGTTGACCTCGAAAAGCTAGAGGAGACAAGGTTGCGAGTAGCCTACACTCTCCGAGTAGAAAAGGCCTGACGTAAAAAATGGTTTGACCACAACCTCAAAAACAAGAACCTAGGAGAAGGAGACTTGGCACTCCTGTATAGTGTTTGCAACACCAAACGTAAGCTTAAGTACCAAGGTATGGGTCCTTACTGTGTAGTTGAGATCACCCCCCAAGGGGCATGCCGAATAGCCACCCTTGATGGGATGGAAATGGATGGCTACCTAAACGGAAGCAAATTGAAAAGATACTATGGACCACTCACTATCCCTACCCTACAAGCCGTGCATAGAGGTGGCTAGGATGAAGCGCCAGGCCATCGAGGAAGCTAGAATCCATAATGCTAAGATTAGACAGTGTAGAAAAATGACCCTTTTTAAGGCAACGACTGAATAGATTCAACAAATGAGCTAACAATAGAGCCATTGAGGTTGCTTATTCAGCTACAGGTACCACGCATGCACATCGAAGCACTCGTGGACCTAGGAGCGAGCCACAATTTTATCTCCCGAGAGGTATGGGAAAAGCTATAGGTACCCCTAACCCTCACTATTGCCTTAATAAGAGCTATAATCGGCCAACTTTTGCAAACCTTAGGTTATGTAAATCTAAGTCTAATGGTTGTTTGCCAAGCTATGGATATACGCTTTTATGTTCTCCCTACAGAAGCCACCAAAGAACAGATTATTCTAGGAAGAACCTAGTGCTATGCTATCAACTGCCAAGTCGACTGGCGCACCCGAACTACTTCGCTTACCAATGGTGGTCAAACTGTGGTAGTCCCACTATGTAGACCGAGCCCCCCCTCTTCGGCCCCGACCTAACCGATTCATGACAATGAAGTAATGTAACAAAGACGATCGGACAACCCAACTTCCACTAGCACCGCCCTAGGGCCCCAGCTCAAAAGGAGCACAAAGCTTGCCATAGTGGTAAACCAATGCCATTGCATGCTGAACCCATGCCACCATCCTCTGTTCAAGAAATTCGAGAGCTGCAAAAGTACAAGATGCTGTCCTCACCGCCCAACACCACTTCGATCGCAACCGATGACCAGAGAATGGTAACGCAGAATGGTAACGCAGTAGTAGCAGCTCCAGCCACCTTGAGATTGCTTCCCCCACGCATAGGCACTACTTGGAGGAAGCCACGTCCAATGCTCATGCCTCATCCATCGCCATGCATCACCAACGGCTCGGGCAGCCAAGGCAACAAGGTCACCTGGATCTAGAAGAAGGCATTGCAAACCTCGAAGGCAGCACCACAAGAACCTGTGTCCTCACATGATACAACACCACAAGAACTTGCCAACAATCTGGACACAATAGGCTAGCCTCAAGGTACCGAATATGCAATGGTGCCATGGGCGGTCCGACTCAACACAAGCATCGCCACCACCAGT
This sequence comes from Dipteris shenzhenensis, assembly GCF_047967505.1. Classification (NCBI taxonomy): domain Eukaryota; kingdom Viridiplantae; phylum Streptophyta; class Polypodiopsida; order Gleicheniales; family Dipteridaceae; genus Dipteris; species Dipteris shenzhenensis. The sequence goes on from NC_141606.1 coordinate 1,524,337, forward strand.
TGAGAGATCCCATAGGAACCGAATTCTGCCCCATAAGGAGTTATACAAGAATCTCACCTTGGGGCTAGACACTTGACGTTAGAGCCTGCCACAGCAACAAAGTCCGACACAAAGGTGCCTCTGGCCTCCAAGGTAAAGAACAAGTTGAACACGTACTCTACATGGCTCCTTACTCGCTATGCTACTATACAACATCCACCTCCACTGCATTCATCATAAGCATCACATGTAGGTCTAGGTGAGTCAGTATGGTAGGCATCTCACCTGACACACAAGCAACACACTAGTCTCTACTTAACACACCACGTGTGCACACATGGTCAGCACTAGGTGACTAGAGTCTGCTCTTGCATTTTTTATGAGTGCTCATGTTCTCATGTGCTGACCTCATTGTCACATCGCACAACACAAGTGCACTCCGCTCTGCCCACATTTCCCCCCACCCCACTCCCCCTTCCTTCCCTTTTTTCCTATTTTTACACAATCACTACACCACCAACCATCGTCGAATCATTCACCGCCGACCATCGGGATCACGATCCCCACTTGGTCGTTGCTATCCAACATTGCACTGCCTCGTCGCCATTTGGGTACCGGGCTGGCCGTAGCCTAACATAGTTCACATTGCCTTGTTGCCATTTGGGTACCGCATCAGCCGCACTTCACACAGACCGTCACCATCAAATTCAGCACCTACCATCGCCATCAAATTTAGCACCGACTGTCGCCATAGCAGTATCCCATCGGTCGAGGGGATAAAAATTGATAAAATCAGGCCTACCCCATCGGGTCATCGCCATAGCTATTACAGCCAAACTCTGTCGATATTTATCCAAAAATCTGATAGTTTCCTACCCGCCTCTTCTCCACCCCCACCAACAAATTGATGTCCTCTTGTTCCTCCTTATCCACCGATTCCCTCATTACACAACTTCCACTTCTGTTTGCCATAGAGTCCGAACATGACTTTTTTGAATTCGAGATGCACCTAGATCTCCCTCGCTCTATTCCAAAGGCCACGAACCCCTCAGATTCTCAGTGCACTCCTTCAGCCACAAATCGAATGCAGGATGAAATGCCCTCAGAGGTCCACCAGAGAGGCAACTCAGGAAGAGCTAGGCACAACCCCCACAAAGACACGGAAGCGCACCCTAGTGCCCACCATTGGCAAATACAAGATCATGCATTCACAAGTGCACTTGCCATTGGGAGAAGCATGGATCCAAGAGCTAAATGCTTGCATGATCCACTCATGATTCACCTTCGAGGGTCGGGACTACACCCTCCACTACCACACCACAGTAGCATATGCCGCTCTCTAGGACCCGACAGTCGTGGAAGCCCTTAACTTTTCAGGCTTACAGAGAGTAGCAGCCCGCTTGCCATGCCACTTGGACTTGAAGCTACTGGTGAAATTCCCAAGAGATACGACAACACCAACATCGGTGTCTTGAGAGATGCAACAAGCAACCCCCACCACTACCAGATCAATCAAAACATGGTATGAGCAATATTCAACCTACCAGTGGTGGCATAAAAATATTCCAAGCAAAAGAAGAGCCTCGACTCCCTAAAGACAGTTTGTCCCTATGACTGCCACAAGTGCAAAGGCCGCATCTAGTTCTACACCATCTACAAGCTCGAGGTAGAGCTCCCAGCAAGAGCTTTTGCAATGGCTCACTCAAGTGAAGCACATGGATCATCATCAATCCATGGTGCCCAATATCTTGCTGCGAATGATGAATGCAATAGATGAACTAGGTTGACTACTACTGCAGCCAGATGAGAGATGACCTCAGCACCCACGGGGACGTCATCGGCAATCCAATGTTGTACATGCAAGTCCTCTATTACCTCAAAAGTCAGCATCTGCCCATCGGCTTTGGACTCACTGAGAAATCTGCCATCCATCCCATATAGACCGAGTAGGAAGAGACAGAAACCAGGCCCAAGAGAGCGAGGACAATGCCAAGTGCCACTCCGGTCACCCAAGTGCAATCGAAAACAATTAGCCACTCAACCAATATGAGGAAAGCCAGTTGCATGAGTTCGTGCAACAACAACTACGCATGCAGTGGCTAGGTCCTCAGGATAAGGGAAACAGGTGCAAGGAGGGCCTATTCTCATTGAAGACCCCCAGGGTGATGACACCATCGAAATCGGCCTCCATACAGGAGCTGAAACTACATCGACAATCCCTACTGCACCCTTCGTCTTAGTCTCCACCACCCCTCAGGAGACAGCATCCTTCGCCACCATAGGCACCTCTTCCATGCCATGGGCAGGCCTAGTAGAGGCCATACAATTTTGCAGCGTGCCCCAGTACAGGGCAACGGGAGGCTATAGCCATATGATGGTAGAATAGTTGTCACGTGCCAACATCATGGAGATGAACCTCTTTGAAGCCATGGCACAACTGCCACAAGTCGCCTGCATGATCTTACAAAGGAGGCAGGAGCAAGCCTCACAACTCTCCTCCAACCTCATCCAAGCCCAGCTCTCAACACAGGAAAGCGAGTTGACAATGGTCTCACAGCGCAAGCAACGGGCCATGTCACATTACATCAAGCCGAAGAATACCAGACTAAGGTGGAAGGGCTCAAGCTCACTCTGACAAAAGTCAAAGATGACCTCGCCACTAGCAAATCCCTGGTCCAGATGTTTATGGAACAGGCAAAAAAGGCAGAATCAGCCCTACGCTCGATGTTGGAGCAACAAACATAGGCAGAGTAGCGGTACACCCACACCCAGGAGACCCACGACCAACAGAAAGCCACGTATGCACTTGCACCACGCACCATCACCCAAACCCTCCAAATGCACTTTGATGCACTCCGTGCACAAAACCTCACCTTCCACCTAGACCTCACTACTCCACTACTGCCCAATGCCCTTCAAACTATTCTCCGTCGTAATCCCGACCACTGCCGCCCCATCTTAGCCATGTCTTATTTTTCTCTTGACCTTCAGCCCACCTCCCTATCTCTTCTTCGCCCCTTTGATCTCCAAAACCTATCCGCCCATCCCATTCTTCTCAACTTCTAAGGCTGGTGCCATGTCATCTCACTGAGTCCTTTAATTATCCTGCAGATGATGAGGTGATGCAACTCGCAAAGCCCGAAGAGCTCATGCCATGGATCTGCACTCCCAAAAGTCTGCATGTAGACATAACTTGGATGCAAACCTATGGCTGAGTCTTAGCAGTCCAAGCTCAAGGACACCTTGCAGCCTACCAGACCACCACCTACCAACCCCTTGGAGTAATAATACTCTTTAATTGGGTGCTACAATCTCTCCAAGACTCACTTGAGTCCTTGGTGAGCAATTTTGAAACAATTCACGTAGCATCCCCTGAGGAAATATCCGAGGACGAACAACAAAATGCAATCACCCTCTTTCATACCACCACCCCCCTGTAGATATTCCATTACCACCTCTACTAGATCCCGCCCAGCCCACCCAACAAGCTACCCAACCTCCTCTCCCTTGGACAACACTGCCCGAGTATTTGTCTAATGCCTCCAACACCACCACTGCACAGGACGGACCCTCCCTGTCCATCACCTCCAATGCTCCGGTTGACCTCCTTGATGAGGCATTCAACATGCTGCTCAAAGCAACACATTTTGTACAAAGCATTGACGCCATGACTCCTACAGGTCCCCCAGAGATAGAGCCAATGCCGCTTGCTGATGAATAAAGCTCTGCCATCCCCACCAAGGTCTCCTCCTGAAGATGTTCATTGGCGTCCTGACTTGTAGTCCTTCCAAGAGTTGCCAAAATGTGCGCTCATGCACCATTGGAAGCGCCAGCTCGAGGGATCCAACCTCCATCTCTATGAGATTCTAGAGGTGCTCCCTCTCACACAGTTCATAATGCACTCATTCGATGACTGGCGACAAGTGCATCCCAAGTGCACAAGAGGAGGATACAACCTCGCCCCCGATGCCCGTGACGGATGTAGATGCCGGTCTATAGCCCAACTGGTGGCTCCCATTTTTTAAGCTAGAGAAATTTTGGTGCTACTACCATAGCATGCCCATCGAGTCCACCCACTCTACATGCCCATGGAATGACATTGGACTTGGGCGCCTTTCGAGCTCTCTAGCAACAAGACCCCAATGTGCTGTATAAATTTCCTAAGTACAACTTTCCAAAAGAAATGATGTAGGAAGGTTTTTGGTTTCACCTCTAGTCATTCAATGACACCTATAGCTCCAGTCAACTGTCGTCATCATCACCATCCACTTCAATTGCCTCATCCTCTTACTCCTCTGTGATCTTCCCGCCCACAGTCACCCCATCGATGATCGCATTCACAATCTAACCAACCAGATTGTCTTCAACCCCGACATTGGTCCAACTCAGTTCTAGGACCTCCGCCTCTACATACGCGTCCGCACCTCCACGAGCATCACCTTTGCACTTATGAGGATATGCATGCCACCCATTTTTGGAAGTACCGCTCGTACCTCGTTCGCCTCATGTCCAAACAGTTGGACGGCTACGCTATCCTACAGTCAGTCCTCTCCACCACCCTCCTCTAGTGCGGCTACAAATCAGCAACAGGAAAGGGGGCATGTTAACATCCACAGAGTACAACCCCCGAATGCAAGGTAATCAATGAGTAAAGGTGACCAAGCTGAATGATCTACTTCAATAGGACAAGCTCAAGGGAGTTTGATACCCAAATACACCAAGGTCAATGATTATAAGTAATGTGCACACGGAAGGAGTATAGCTCAAACTCAGGGAGTTTATCCTCGAATACCCTAAGCCCGCCCAAAAGTCCAAAGATTCTAGGCAACGTGCATAGGTTGTATGTTCTAGTTGCCCCTGCCTGGAATAAGGAGGTGTTGGAACAAGGAAATTCACACTTATGAGCCATGAAGAGTGCATGTGCCTTGCACTGTTCAGCTCCACATCCACAGGAAATAGCGACACCAACGAAAATATCCCCGGAAGAAATATAGCTCAAACTCAAGGAGTTTGTTCCCCAAATATTTTGAAGAAAAGGCTTCCCAGCAACATTCAAGATTACCTTTAAGTGTCTCACGAAAACCTAGCCTTGTCACTCCAGGTTTTGAGCCGTGTTCATGAGGTTCAAACACCAAACAGGTGAAGATGTGAGGGCGCGCAGTTAGTTTGAGCCCCAAATCACTCAAGCCTAGGAGTGGCTAGTCTAACACAAGTGCTATTTGGGAACCGGTTAGGACCACCTTCTAATACTAGGTTTGTCCCAAGCACTTTAATATGGTTAACACAAGCACTATTTCTGCTAGGAGGGAGAATCAATAAGAATACAATATGCCTTGGCGCCCTACGAGCCCAAGAGCCCATGGTTGTAAAGTGAGGGAGAGTGCTAAAAAGGAAAAGGGTTGGCCCTCCCTTCAAAAGGTGACTTGTATAAAAGGCCAAAAGAGGTCTTCATTGTTGTTTGCATAAGTTTGAATACAAGCTCCCTCTTCTCTTCCAAGAGAGTGTTTTGGGTGTTCTCTTGTTTCCATCGTAGTGCCTTTGTGGTTGTCACTCTTTCCCTCTTCACTCCCTTCTCCTTCTTCCCTTCCTCCTCCTTCTCCCTCTCCCTCCCCTCTTCCCCTTCCCTCTTTGTCACGCAAAACCACATTGCAACAATCCGGAGGCTACTTGAGTGACACTTGCGGGCGACTCGTGCTATGCATTGATCCCACAAGGAGTAGCTGGGAGTGGAAGCTCCGTCGGCATATCGTCAACTACCCCACAACACGTGAGTCACCGTTGAGACCCACTACACCTGGTTATTCCAATATGCCATTCAAGTTGTGGATTGAAGGTGCCAAGCACACGTTGATCAGCCACGACGAGAAGCTGGAAAAGGAAATAGTGAAGTAGAAGCAAGGGATCGTGAGTTCAAAAGAAGTAGTTAGTCATGAGGAAGGATTTCTATGGAATAAGTTTTCCAAGCGTTTAATAGCAAAGACGAGGCATGAAGACTTGTATTAGCTCACGGATGACCACAGCATGGCTACATGGTTGTTCAACGGTCCTATTGGTGATTGTCGGCAGCTCTCTTCCCCTTGATTATTAGCTTAGTAGAGCACATCGAAGGTAGTTTGCATGGATATATTGAAAAGGTCGTGAAGCTCCTACCAGCGCCATCAGCTTTAGAGGTTGTGGGAGATGCGCTAATCTGCATGCGTGTACACCGAACAGTCATATGAGAGGGCTGGCAGCATATGAGCACACGTTTGGCTTCAGGTAGGAGCCAGCTGAGATGCAGTCTAGACAAAGGTTCTAGTGGTGTGGTTTTACTATAAAAAGGTGCATGTCGAGCAGGTGTGACCTCTCATTCATGTATGGGGTCACTTCAATAGCTTGGGGTCTTTCATTTGGTCATTGGTAGTAGTAGTCAGCAAATAATTTGAAGGGAGGTGGATTGGTTAAGAGGTTTGCATCCTTGATAATTTTAAATGTTTCTAAGTAAAGGAGAAATTATATAGCCAAGTAAGTAATTGTTGTGAATATCCAAGGTCCCACCCAAGTTCTAGGGCATCCTTCATTGAAAAGTTCAAGGTGAGGAGGGTTCCACCTAAGAGATTATGGAGATAAAATGCTTAGATGGTTTGATACTTCATTTGCTTATCATTGTAATAATAATAGCTTCAAAAGGATATGCTTGGAACAAAGGTTTCAACTACAACCATTATGCTTCTTATTTTGAAGATGTCATAATTATGGTTTCAACATCTTTTATGATGTATGAAATGCACTTGCATTTGGTTGATTGCATTATGCCATACATTCATAAGCTTCTATGTACAAGAGTAGACACTGCCCTTGTTTTACTAATAAGTGGTAAGACCATCTTCATATTTGATTTATGTGAAGGCATATGGGATGCATGTGATCATGTACTTGAAGTCAACTTGCTTGAAGCTACTCATTTGGTAGCACACCTCATTAAGAGTGAAGGTATGGAGAAGAAGGATGCAAGAAAGATCAAAAGGCAAAGGAGTTACAAGAAGGGCTACACCAAGAACCTCTCCAATGATAATGTACCTCACACTATGGTAGCTTGGAAGAGAAGGAGGAAAAGGACAAGATATAGCATCAAAGGGGGGTATTTCCCCACATCTTCAAAGTAGATTTTGTTTGTGCGTATGGTCAATAAGGGTTCTCTATCTTGGGATGTCCCCCTCAAATGATTGTTAGTCTTATGTTTTACCTTGTTGGATCTAAGGGTATTCTCATGCATAGTCATTGTCTATCTCCCAATTGTAAACCAAGAGTCCTAGGAGTGAGTCACAGGTTGGGGCCATGTGTGTTGCCACATGATGGTGGGCAAGCCATGGAGCATCCCATGTATTATTGCTGAGGGATGAGTTCATCAATTTGTGGGGTGGAATGAAGAACAAATTTATGTAATGGGATCATACCTAGGGTCCTAAGGTCTATGGTTGTGAGTGTGTGAACACATGGTGTGCCTGGTTAGGTGTCAGTAGGTGTGATTGAGTGAATCTAGGTGTGTGGTGTGTGATTGAGGAATCATGGACCTAATTGAGAGATTTGTGGATCTAGATGCTCTACTGAGCTCACATATGATGTCACTACTAGATGTAACTTGTGCCTATATATTGGGCATGTCTCTCATGAATAGACTCTCTCCCTTTTCATCATCTTGCTTTCTCCATCTTATCTCCATGCTACTCCAACACATTGCAAATGTGAAGACATGGGAGATAATTCATGCCTTCCCTCTAGATGAAGATGGAATGATAGACAATGGAGAGACAAATGATGACTCACCATAGTTTGGGGAGTCTTTTGATGACCTCTCTGAATCTTGATTGTTTGGAAGAGGGGGATAACTTTGCAATTGTTGTTGCTGGCTCTGGTGAGAATGAGGAAGATGACCCATACTTTGTGTTGTAGTGTACCAAGTCCAAGCACGATGTTGAGGAAGAGTTTATAGCTCATTGGGGAGCAAGCTATGAGAATTGGGATGTAGTGTTGGAGCTATTTAGTACAAAAAACATCTAAGAGAGGCCACAATTATGAACTATTACATAAGAGTATGTAAACGTTTGTGTACTCTCATATAGTAAGAGTTATTAAGTTCCAGTTGCAAGCTATGCCTAGATAAAAGAAGGGAAAGAGTGTCTTCAAAATGGATTTAGACATGCATGAGAACATCATGGGATGTCTTGGAGTAGTGGATGGCTAAGACATTACGGTAAAATGCATTCTAAGGAAAATGTATTTCACTTATCCTGAAAAAATGGAAAATGCATTTACAATCGGCTTGTATTTAGTAAATCCCAAACCAACTATGCTTGTTTTACAACCACTGCACTTATTTATATATAACCCAAAGAGTAAATCCCCACCATGCTTGTTTGAGAACTAAAGTGTTTGATTTTTATAGTAAATACCAAACCATGCTTGTTTTAGAACTTTGCATATAGTCTCCATACACTAGCCATCTTATTGAGGCTATTGGGAGGTAGCCTAGTGGGAATGTTCTCGATAGCTGGTTACATTTTGGCAAGTCCAAAAAGGAGTGGATTTGAGCATCCTCGATGTAGTTTAAGTAGTAGGGAGTAGCACAAGCTTGGAGGAATCCAAGGAGAAACTCGTAGACTCTAGACTCTGAAGGTAGACATAGAAAATGCTCATTCAATAGCTATGCATGAAGCCTCCAAAAGAGAGGAAAAAGGGTGGAGAATTCTTAAAAGAAAAGGCTCTACAACCCTTGGTTTGCAAGAAATCTAAGGGTTCCAACATGGACACATGTTTGAATGAGAGGCCATCTTTTCTTTTAATGGTCTAGCCTAGTCATGTAAAGAGATGATTATTTGATCAATCTTTTTAGCCAATCCAATAGCTTTTCACCATTTCAATTACTACCATGGGATTAAGGGAAAAAGCATATAATGTACTACCCAACTTATTCTGACGTAAAGCAATATTGTTTAGAAAAGGAATAGACCCTAGTTAGCAATAACAATTAAATATCACATAAGCCATGGTAACTAAAATTGTTGGGCTTAAGGAAACTCATATATAAAAGAATGTCATCCCAAGCCAATTGTGTGTTCAAAAAAGTGTGAGGCCTTGTCATTATTTAGACCTCGTCACCAAATTTCTCGTTTATATCCACCAAATGTATCACTAACCATATCCTACCACATTTACCTGTAGGTCATAACTCCTAGATAGTATTAATTAGCACCACTTTTTTGACATAATTATAATTTCTTGCTAATAAATTGTTTCTAAAACATAAACTCAAGTTTATCAAATTATACATATGTGTGTAAGCTCGTATGTGTCCACAAACAATGTGTGTGTGTGTGTGTGTGCATGTGGAATAGGATCACTTCTTCTAGTTGGATTCCAAATTTTTGTAACCTATACATGTGGGGCTTAGATATGAATAGTATAGTCTCCAAAACTTCTAACATCAATAGATATTAAAATTAGGATAGCCTTGAAAAGTCATGATGCACTCTTGGTTTAAGCAACAAGATTTATTTTAAAGGAGGAAACATTTCAAATTTGCTTTCTTAAAAATCCTATTTAACTCTTGAGGCACTCATAGGCAAGCTATGATGTAATGAGAAAGTATACAAGTTTGAGAATATAGATGCAGCTGTAGCTAATTGCACTTCCAAGATAAAAAAGAAGGCACCAAGTCCAATAGTATAAATGGAGTGAAGAACATCGTAATGCAAGCCCAATGATGTTCATCAAGATTAGAGATCAATGTAAGCAAAGAAGTGTACCATCTAGGTGCAAAGGCCAAGGAGAGAAATAGAGAGAACAACATCTACAATTCAAGAAAATACATGAAGAGTGCCTATTCATTGCAAAATGAAAATGCCAACAATATTATTCCAAATGTCCCATGACATAAAGCACTCTACCTAAAATGTCCATGTTGCATGTTGGGAGCTTATGGAACTTTTTGAATATAAAAACCCCTTTTGTATATTAACTTTTAAGTCTTAATTTATTGCCTTATGTATATATAAATTTGTAAGTAATGGAATTAATAAAAACCCATCTGAACTCAAGTGATAGGGTTACATATCATGAGTGACTCCCCCGAGGGTCCGTCCTTCAAGTTATTCTTTCAATACTTAATTTGGATGTACAAAGTTTTTTGTGCACCTTTAGTACTTTCAATTATTTTAGTTATTGTTTGATGACACCCTTGTAAGTGCTTCTCCATGCCAATAAACTAAAAGTTAATGCGTTCCATGAATGCTTGAGAGTATTCTTTTTAATAGGCCCTACCCATAGATGTAAAAAAAGTCTGCATCGCTAGGGTGGAGGATGGAAATAAAGAGTACCTTTGTGGTCTCATTGTGTTTGCATGACATGAGATGGTGGGGTTCTTGTCATCTGCGCTATGGGTATTCTTTTTATGCTATTTTGTGTGAGCATATGCCTTTTCCTTAAATGGATAGTCCAATAAAGTCATTACAACATGTTAGTAGACCACATGAGTTTTTCAATCTAATGTAGAGCTGGGTTTGTTGTGTCAAATAGAGGAGTGACAAGAGTATTAAGAGGGATGGACAATTTATAACAAACATTACCATCTCATATGTGATGTGTGACGATGGTGGGCTATGTGCTTAAGTATGGAAAAGGTGATTCCATTAGTTACAAGGATAGTGGTATGGACCTTGTGGAAGAGTGAAAGGCTTAGGGAGGCCTTTCACATAAGTAAAAATGCTTAGTGGTAGTTGGTGGCATTGGTGAGCAATGTTCACATATGTGAAAGGATTGGTCAACTTTGGGATTTTCACTAATGTTAAGATTTGAGGGACTATATGAGGAAGGATGTGGAGTAGCAAAAGCTCAGGCAGTTTGGGTGTTTGCACACTCGAGTTGGTTGAGAACATATGAATTCCTCGGGATGCTCCTTTTCTACATATTAGCCTAGGATATCCCTTTGTAGGTGGCCATGGGTGTGAGTGTGTGCGTGTGTGTGGGGGGGGGGAGGTTTGAGGAAGGATGCATCTAGTAGCATTGACACATTAGTGACATGGGAAAATTAGTAAAGAGATTGACAATGAATTGATAGGATGTTGATTTTACAAAAGAAATGCTCGAGTGAGCAGGGCCTCCTTCTACCCATCCCAAGGCGCTTGTTGGAATGTATTGGTGAGGCAAATTCTCCATCTGCCTTCATTATTTTGTATTGGTCGCATTGTTAAGTTGGAGTCTCCACTTTATGACTCGAACTGAGCACATTTATGGAGCGCCGATTGTATTCACTTTAGACTTGGGAGGCTAGCTCCAATATAGCAATTCTCATGTTGGTTTTGTTGTGCTAATGCCACTAGTACTTCCTTGGCCTTGGGTGGACAGGGACGAGATGGGGTAGGGAAGGTGCATTGGGAGGCATACAGGCGACCGGCGGTAGTCGGGAGCTTGCTATGCCAACCAATGCACCTTCCATTCCGTCAAGGTCAGCTGTGAGCAGGTGGACACTCTGTAGGTCAAAAAAGCCTCGGGTGAACATTTTGCCGATAAAATTGCCTCGGTAAAGACTGCGAGCAGCGACCTTGACGAGGCAGACCGAGGACGCAGGAGTCGAGGAGAAGATGGTCCAAATTCCAAGGCAAGGCGAGCAAATGTGTAAAAGTTTGCATTTCAATATGGTGAGAGAGAGAGAGAGAGAGAGAGAGGAGTTTTTTACTTTGTAGCAACAATGCCAAAAAGCCTTAACAAGCTTATTCAAAGCGATCCGCAGGGATCGAACACACACACACCACGACATGAACCAGAGCCTCAACCACCAAGACCCACACGGGTTTTACAAAACTTGGTGGGGAAGGATGGCTTATACACGAGAGAGAGAGAGAGGAGGTTTTTACTTGGTAGCAACAATGCCAAGAAGCCTTAACAGGCACGTGTTGGCGGGCATGTAATACGTGCTGAGAGATGGAAACACTTATAAGCGACGACCAGGACCGCAGACCGTGGCCGTGTTGCTGGGCTGCTATTAAAAAAAGAAAAGTCGAGTAATGCTTGCAGTAATTATGGTTACTTGCCCACTTCTCCAAGCTTTTGAATCCCCCCTTCTTCCCCCCTTCTCCTTCTCATTCTCCTTGAATTGTTGCTGTTTTTGCTCACCGTGCCTTCAATTTTCCCCTCTCTCGTGCCATGCTTGCTTAGCTTCCTTAGATGGATGGGGTGCTTCTCTGCTCACCACAAGGGCCGCACAGCTTCACCGCACATGCATCCTACGTCCTTGAAGAGTTTGCTGCATGGCGAACCAGGCGGAGCTCCATCATCAACCACGGCTGCAAATGCCATGACGAGTTTTAGAGCTCGAGCACTCCACAACGCCTCCACACTGACCAGGAGTCATCCTCGCCCTCGGTCTGCTCCTCCTAAAGGGAACGCTTGCCACGATCACCATCAGCAGCTACGCTGTGCCCGTTCTTGTGGCTCCGACCTCGCAATGCGGAGCTCAGACCATCGTTTCCCACTGCCTTTGCCACCAGATGATGTGTCTTCGCAATCGGGTTCATCCACAGCCTCTTCTTGTTCCAATTTCTCTCCTGCAGGTTCTACCTCGTCTTCCGCCAAGAGCAATCAGTGCACCAGCTCTTCTGCTATGCCTGAAGGTGCTGCCTCTACGTTTGCGGCCTGCGCATGTTCCAGTGCTGCTCCTTGTCAACCTCTGCCTCTTCCTCCGCCGGGCGACAGCGGCGCTGTTCTCAGGGAATTCTCGCTGGAGGAGCTTGCAGGGGCGTGCCAGAATTTCGCGCCCGAGTTCTGGATCAGAGACGGAGGCCCTGGGTCTGTATTCCGCGCCATAGTCATGACGAATATAGTTGAAAACGAGCAGACGCTGGAGGTAGCAGTGACGCGGCTTACACGAGCTCGCTCTCTCGTAAGGCTCTCTGCGATGTGTTTGTGTGAAGCATTGTGGTGGTAGGGGGCCGGTTGCCCTCGATTGTGGAAGACCTTCCTTTTGCTCATTGCAATGCTGTTGAATTCCAAGCAGAGTCTCAGAAAATGGAAGGGTGAAGTGAGATCGCTCGCGCGATTTTCACACTCTAACCTGTGCAAAGTTGTCGGCTTCTCTGCGGAGGATCATTCGTCCACACCGCAAGATAAGAACGCCAATCTCTCGCAGGAGCGACTCTTGGTTTATGAGCATACTGCGAACGGAAGCCTCGACGGTCTGTTGTATGGAAGAGTGGAGAAGGGGCCTTTGGACTGGGCTACAAGATTGAAAATCGCCAGAGGAGCTGCTCAAGGGTTGGCGTTCTTGCACGAGAGGGCACCCAGACAGGTTAGGCGCCTTGTTAAGATAAATTAGTGCACACTGTTGCTGCTTTGGAAAGATGGATTAGTCTTGAAGAAATTGTTTGTTGTGTCGCAGATTCTGTACAGGAGCTTCAGGACTTCCAACATTCAAGTAGATGAAAATTTCAATGCGAAGCTTTCTGATTACGGTTTCGCAGGGGAGCTCCCTGGCTCAGTTCCAGCGTCGGCCGAGGTAAACTGCCTTGGAAATTTATTGTTTTCCTTGCCTCTTGCTTCTGGCTGGGAATCGGGATGGACATCAATTGCCCTCCCTCCATGGCTTTGCAGGATGAAGCATATTCGGCTCCGGAGACTCGCGCGTTTGATCAGTTGTCGCCAAAGAGCAATGTTTGGAGCTTCGGAGTGGTGCTACTGGAGCTACTGACAGGCAGGCAAAACATGGACGAGCTATTTCCAGAGGAGGAGAGGAACGTGTTGCAATGGGCCAAGGCTTCGTTGATGGACGTCAAGAAGTTGTATCTGGTGATGGATCCGGAGTTGAAAGGGCGTTATCCGACGAAAAATGCCAAGGCAGTGGCGGACCTGGCGTTGCGATGCATGTCGGAGGATCCGTCAGCAAGGCCGAGCATGAGGGAACTGGTATTGGCTCTGAGCTCAATGCCCGTTTCTTCGTCATCTTCCAACGTCCGTCACAGCTTCAGATCCAAGAGCTACAATGCAAGCTCTGTCTTGGCTGCATCGGAATCACACAAGACTGGGACTCGCTTCTTCTTCATCAGCTTTCTTTTTGGCACAGCCAGACACTCTGTAGCTCACCCTCGATCTGGCTATGGCTTTTTCTCGGAAGACATCATGCAAACTGCCTCTAAAGATTATCGGCCTCCTCCATTAGGTCGCTCTCTTTCTTGTCAGCTTTGTGCACCAAGGGACTATAGGGTACAATGAAATCAAATGCCCCCTATCATAATGGACTTTAACTCAAGTAAGGAATCTAGCGAAATTGTGAAATAACATTTGCACAATTCTAAGGATTAAGCTTGCAGAAGTATAATTTTGAGAAACTCATTTTTTAGTAATTCAAGCTTACCCAAATGGAATCCAAGGAAACCTTCTTCCTTTCTTCTTTATTTCTTGTTTCCTTTTTGAGGGTGGCACCTTTGAGTGCAACCTTATAAATTTAGGAGCATAGAGGTAGAGATATATAGAGAAGATATGAATTTATAGTGGCAGGTGTTGTTGTCTAGCCTTTTGAACATCAAGGTATGGATTGCTGTGCTAAAGAGAGGACACACTTTCTACTTGCATCAACATGCTATGGAGCAAAAGAGTCAACAACATGGATCACATACCACATGCTCTCTCTCTCTCTCTCTCTCTCTCTCTCTCTCTCTCTCTCTCTCTCGTTCTCCCCTTTAGATACTTTATTCCTTATATCAGAACCTTCTTTGCGTTATTCGTCCTTTCTCTCCATGTCCCTTACCTTTTCTCCCTTGCTTTCACTTTGGGATCCACCCCTCCCACCTCTAGCTATAGCCGCCTATGCCTTTGCTATTGTTGCAAATTTGCTTTGGTTAAGATCCTTGCAAGATTCCCAAGATGATGTATAGGTAAAGGACATCTTTTTTGGTGGGAAATGATGGGCATATAGTCACAACAAAATATGGATATGCTCAACTTATTTGTTCTATGTAAACTTTACAGCATTACTACTTGAATGTTGTGTGTATAAAATCCAAGGATTAAATTTAAGGATCAAGCAGAGATCCGCCAAACAAGCAATATTGTAAGCTTGTTTCCCGACTATCTCATGTGCTTGTCCTCCTAAGCACCAAATTTTTTAGATTAGCCCTCACTCTTGTAGCCCATTCTGAAGCAGTGGTTGGAGGCTCCCATTGATCAATGCACAGAATGCTCAATGCTGTGTGTGTGTGTGTGTGTTTATTCACTACCTTATCGATTGTTGTATTAACTTGGTCCTTGTAGTGCCACATGTTGGTAGTCTCCTCTTTGCCATGGCTATTTGTTGCAGTTTGTTCATCTACTATAAACACACTATTCAAAATTTTTGGACTTGTGTAAAGTCCAATTTGAGAAATGGACTAAAAAACAGTCCAAAAATTTTGAATATACTAGTAATGTTGTTTTTTGAACTAGATTTGACAACTCAAAACAAAAGATTTGATGATTAAGTACTAAAAACATCAATGCATAACCAAATCTCTTACAAAGGTGGTCTACATAAACATCTTCATAACTTCTTGTGAATTGAGCTACTATAACCTAAGAACATCAATAGATGACCAATAATAGATGACCAATTCTCTTAGAAAGGTGGTGCAAATAAACACCTTTATATATAAGTGGTGTGCACACACCTTTATGACCATTTCTTTTAGAAAGGTGGTGTACATAAACCCCTTAGAAAGGTAGTGTAGATAAATCCTTTTATGTGTAAGTGGTGTACATATACACCTTACTTGGTATTAAAAAACACCCTTAACTATAAAAATACATTTGACATAAAGTTTAGAATACACCATTAAGTATAAAATGGACCTCATAAACAATCTTTACACACAATAATGAGAGTAAAGAAATAAAAAAAGTAGTAAACTTTTTATTAGATATTCGCTTTACATAGAAGTTCAAAACTTGTGATTACAAAGCCATCAGCCATCATGTTACTCAGTACCAATGTCCTCAATGCCAGGCCCTTGACTACCAGGGTCCTGACTAATAGGCTGCTCTAAGACTGGAGTCTCAGTAGCAAGGTCCTCAGTAGTTTGCTCTTCAGTTCCAAGCACTTGACTAGTAGGCTGCTCTAGAGTCTCATGACCAAGTTCTTGGTGAGTAGGGACCTGGCTACTAGGTTCCTGACTAGTAGGCTACTCTGGAGTCTGTAAGGTCATGGTTGAAGAACCATCTATGCCTCCTGGTAACTCCTCCTAGTCATGCTTTGCCTCGTCCATACCTTCTTTGAGTAAGGCTTCCTTGCTTGATTCACTTGCATGTCCTTCACCCAAGATCAAGGGTGCCTTCCTCACTTTTAATTTCAAGGAAATGCTTCCACCTCTTTAGCCTTACCTTTTCCTGTGACATGCTGTACTACTACTTCTTGCTACTGCGAGCCTTCTCGTACAATGAGTGGAACCTTCTCGTACAATGAGTGGAACCTCCTTGACTCTAGTTGATAATTGATCACCCTTATTCTTTGTGTGGATTTCTTCTTGGCATAAGTCATCGGATGCAGAGCCTTCATCCTCATCATCACCTGAGCTAGAATCATCACCCTCAGACTCACTACCCTCATCTTCGACATTTTTCTCACTACCCTCTTCTTTGACATTTTCCTCTTCAAAGAAGGTAGTGCAACTGTAATATGTGTCAAAGAACTCAATTTGATGGGGGGTATCAATGACATTTACATTTCTACCTTGGCATAGCAATTTCTCATAAGCAAAACCCATTCGATACAATGCTACTTCCCACCCATCATTCAGTAAATTCTTTGTCATCTCTAGTATCACATGAGGATCCATCGGCTTTCTGTAATCCACCATTGCTACATCAAGCTTAACCTTATTGTCCTTAAAGTAATGAAGCTCGAGAGTCCTTAAAGGAATTTTGATTAGATTGCCACCACCCCTGGATAAGAAGCACATCAGGAAAGGCTGCAAGACTTGAATGGCAGTACCTTCCAAGACAGTCATATGATTACGTAGGCCTTTCCTGAATGGCAGTACCTTCCAAGACAATCATATCCAAATGCAGATGTCAAATTCGCATACAAGGCATCCCTTTTTGTGATTCTGTCATGAATAGGACCAACGTTAATCTTTTCTTATCTGTCATAGGACCTTCTACGATAAACCGCACAAGTTCAACTATCCATGACACTGCAAGGTCTTGCAATTCATCTATGAAAAATATGCATGGCTTCTCCCAAGCATGACCGCTCATTGTTATGAAATGCTCTGTATCAATGCCATTGATGTGTGTAAATTTTGTATCATTCTCTGATAGCAGGATATCATAGGAGAAGCTGAATGGAGAACCATCATCTAAACCACCAATTGCTCTACCTTAGGCAGTGGATTGCAAGGCCTTTTTCTTGATGTCCATATATTCTGTCTCAACACCCTTTGGCATTTAAGCTCTTAGATCATTTGTTGGTGTGGCATCTGCATCCATTGAAGCCAACCACTTTCTAGCCCATGTCTTATCAAGGAGTTGACCTAGGCTAAGTGCTTTCTTCTTATCCACATCAATTGACTTGCCAGCTAACTCATCATCAGATTTCAATAAAAACAATAGTGCCGAGAGAGCAGCCTCACTTTGAATTATTCGGGTGACCACTTCATCCAAGTTGCTATGCTGGCTCTTCTTTCCAAAGAAGCATTTCTTTCCTTTGAGTTGCAGTGTGCTATGGTGCCTCAAAGGATATCTTCCCTGTTTCATATGCTTGGCAAACATCCACCATGCTCTGAAACACTGAGTTCTCGTGGAAGACAATGCAAGTAATATCCCTGTATCTTGCAACGGCAGTGTTCAAATCCTTTGCCTCAACCTTATTACTTGGTATGCCTTGCGTATTGCTTACCACACCTTTCAAGCATCTATAGAACCGAGTCCTCTTTGCCATCTACTCGATGTAGGTCTCCTGCCCTTCACTGTTTGTGGCTTTCCACAACCCACCCATAACTCCCTTGCCTTTATCAAGATCTCAAAAAGAGAAGAGCCTTTTTTCAACCTAAATGGAGTAGAATTCAGCCTTTTTGATTCTAGAATGTACTTTGAGTCATCGTTAAATATGCATACATGACAAATGACTCGTTGAAACTTTTCCATCCTCTCAATCTGTGGCAAGTTTCCTTTTCTTCCCTCATCAAGGGCGATCTTGTAAGCTTCACAAAAGTGTTGCCCATCAATGGGCTCAAACCTGCATCTTTCCAAGAATCTATTCTTTGCCATCATGTATCTCTTCTTGATGTCAGTCCCATATCGGCTTTGGTACAAAGCCTCTCCATGAACAAAGTCACTCCTTCTAAAGTTCTCAAAAGCATCAAGAAAGTCCACGCGCTTTTGAAATGTGACATCAGGCAATATAGGATCATCTTCTTGAAGTCTCTTAAATGCCATAGGACGAAGAGTGATATTAGTGGCAACTGGAGTTCTTGTTTTCCTCGTATCTTCATAAAATTTGCGTGCAAATGTCTTATCTAGCTTTCTTTGATTTGTGAACAATGATGCTCGATCAATAAGCATTGTGGCCACGCTGAATTGTGAAAATCCCCAAATGTACCCCTCATCCTTTGGAGGATGTAAGTCTGCCACACTTATAGAAAAGTCTTTGAGACTTGTATCTTCTTCTTGTGGATCCTCCTATTCATCGCTATCCAATTTTTCGCGTGGTTTTAAATAACCTACACTTGAATCATCTGCACGTGAAGTAGGAGTTATTTTTGCTCTCTTTCTGGGAATAGTGGTAGAACTTGAATCTCCTCCACGATCACTCCTTGTTTCTGTAGTTGCAGCAGTCGATGGTGTAGGTACAGTTGGAGATACTGTAGTTACTGCTACAGATATTGTAGTTACTCTTGTCGGAGTTACCGTAGTTATCGCCACAGATATTAATGGTACAACTTGAGGGTTACATATTATAGATGGCGTACTTACTGTTGCACTTACTGCTGCTGGAGGTACAATACCACCACTTGGAAATGCATCCCACATTTTCTTCAATGCTTCTAAGGCACCAAGTAATTCTTGGGATCCCTCAATTGAATCTGAAAGGGGCTTCAAGAAGTGCTTGTGTGTAACTCATAACTTGTAAACCACCTCGTCATTCTTCCCTTTGTACACAACTTCTGCAGTGATCACCAAAAAATACCTTGATTTGCGCTCCATAAAATACCATGCATGTTCAAGGTATTTGAAAGACACCTTCAAACCAAAACTGGAAGCCATAGTTTTCTGAAAAACAATCAAAAATAAAAAATGAGAATTACAATGATTTTCAAACTCAAAATATTAAATAAATTTCTAATTAAATATTGTTTTAAGTTTTATTTATTTTTGATTTTTAAACATTTTAAAATTAAATTAAATTAATTTATTTTTTTCATCTTTTTTTAATTATTTTATTTTAATTAATTAATTTATTTTTATATTTAAAATTTAATTTAATTTTTTTAAAAATTTTTAAGTTTTATTTATATTTTTAAAATAAATTAAGTTAATTAAATTTTTTCATCTTTTTTTTCTTTTTTAAGTTAAACTAAATTAAATTTTTTGGTCTTTTAAAAATAAAATAAAAATTTAAAGCCCCTTTGGGGGCTTAGGGTAGGGGAGGGGGGGTTAGCAACAGGTTGGGGGTCAACCCCCTCCTCTCCTCCCGCCTCCCCGCCATCCCGCCTCTCCCTTCCTCTTTCCTGCCTCCCCCTCCCGTCTGTGCCCTCCCGCTGGCCCCCTCCCCTCCCTCCCGCCTCCCCCTCCCGTCTACACCCTCCCCGCCCTCTCGCCTCCTTGCCTGCCTCCTGTCCCTCCTCCCTCCCACCTCCCTGCCTACCTCCTCTCCCTCCTCCCTCCTGCCTCCCCGCCTGCCTCCTCCCTTCCGTCTGCCCTCTCCTCTCCCTCCTCCCTCCCCTCCCATCCTCCTCACCACTCCCCGCCTTAAAAAAGAGGGAGAAGAGGGGGGGAAGTGGGAGGAGAGGGGAAGGGAGTAGAGAGGGGAAGGGAGCGAAGGGAGGAAGGGAGGGGGCCGACGGGAGGGGCGGCGGGGAAGGGGGAGCGGGGAGGGGGCGATGGGAGGGCGGGAGGAGAGGAGGGAGGGGGGGTTAACAGTCGGCGGGAGGGGGAGGCGGGGAAGGGGGAGGGGAGGCGGGGAAGGGAGGGCGAGGAGGGGGGGGAGGAGAGGAGGGTGGGGGGGGTTAACCCCCCCAACCTGTTGCGCACGCAACAGGTTGGGGGTATTAAAGCTGTTGCGCACACAACAGGTTGGGGGTATTAACCCCCCCTCCCTCCTCTCCTCCCTCCCTCCCTTCTCTCCTCCCGCCCTCCCATTGCCCCTTCCCTGCCTCCCCTCCCCCTTCCTTGCCTCCCCCTCTTGTCGGCCCCCTCCCCGCCTCCCCTCCCCCTTCGCCCCCTCCCTCCTCTCCTCCCACCCTCTCGCCCTCCCGTCACCCCTTCCCCGCCTCCCCTCCTCCTTCCCTGCCTCCCCCTTCCATCGGCCCCCTCCCCTCCCTCCCTCCCGCTTGCGACGGGGAGGGGGAGGCGGGGAAGGGAGGGGCCACTGGGGAGGGGGAGGGGAAGGGAGGGCCGTCGGAAGGTGGGGAAGGGGGAGGGGAAGGGAGCGGTCGACGGGGAGGGGGAGGCGAGGAAGGGGCAAGGGGAGGCGGGGAAGGGAGAGCCGGCGGGGAAGGGAGGGGCCGACAGGAAGGGGGAGGGGAAGGGAGGGCCAGCAGGGAAGGGAGGGGCTGGTGAGGAGGGGGAAGCGGGAGGAGAGGGGAGGAAAGAAGGGAAGCGAGGGGAAGGGGAAGGGGGAGGACGGGGAGAAGAGGGAAAGGGAGGGGAAGGGGAGGAGAGGAAGCAGGAGGAGGGAGGGGGGAAGCGGGAGGAGAGGGGAAGGGAGAGGAGAGAGGAAGTGGGAGAAGAAGGGGGAGGAGAGGGGAAAGGAGGGGGAGGGGAGGGCAAGGGAGGGGAGGGACGAAGCGGGAGGAGAGGGAAAGGGAGGGGAGAGAGGAAGCGGGAGGAGAGGGGATGGGAAGCAGGAGGAAGGGAGGAGAGAGAGGGAGTACCTGGGTGGAGAGGTGGTGGAGGAGCTCTAGGAAAGTTGTGAGAGAGAGTGAGAAGTAGAGTTTTATAGGAAATGGGTAGCTTTTAGGTCAAGTCAGCTTTTTTTAGTTTTTAAGGGTTTTTTTAGTTCTTTTAGGTTCACTATAAGTAGAACATTCTTCATTCTCTCTTTCATTCAAAGATCATTCTTTTACACTCCACGCTTCTCCCCTCTCATCAACCTGTTGCAGGATTCTAAAAAATTTTCAAAATGTTGCAAGAGGTGAGTTCATTTCTATCCTATTGTGTATACAAGAACTTCTAAGAATCAAGTTTTTGTAAATTTGAATTTTTTTTCAAATTTGATTCTTTTCTCAAAAACTTGTGTGTACGCAACAACTTCAAATAACCATTTTTGCATTAAATCTTTTTTCCCACAAATTTTTCTCTTTACCTCAAACTCTCACAACCTAATTTTAAAAATTTCTCTTAGCCTATTGGGCATACAACAATTTTTTCAAAAAAAAAAAATCTATTATAAATTTCTCTCTCAACCTCAAAACCACTCAAACCTCCCTACCTATTGCGTACGCAACAACTTTAAATTAAAATTTAATCATAAATCTCTCCAAAAAACTCCTCAACAAAAAAAAAACAATCTATTACAAATTTCTCTCTCAACCTCAAAACCACTCAAACCTACCTACCTATTACGTACGTAACAACTTTAAAACAAAATTTAATCATAAATCTCTCCAAAAAACTCCTCAATAAAAAAAAACAATCTATTACAAATTTCTCTCTCAACCTCAAAACCACTCAAAGCTCCCTACCTATTGTGTACGCAATAACTTCAAAACAATTTAATCATAAATCTCTCCAAAAAACTCTTCTCATGACACTTTATTACAAATTTCTCTCAACCTCAAAACCACTCAAACCTCCCTACCTATTGCGTACGTAACAACTTCAAAACAAAATTTAATCATAAATCTTTCTAAAAAACTCTTCTCACGACACTTTATTAATATAAGAAATCCATTTATAATATTTTTACTCCATAATATAATAAATTTTTATTAACGAATGTTAAAATACAATTTTGCTAAAAATACATATTTTAATCTATAAATTAATATAAAAATTATATAATTATTATATAAATAAATATATAAATACATTAATTAAAAAAATATAACTTGAAAGGGAGGTCTTCTAGCATATGTTCTTTATATAATACTTATTCTTAAAACAATGAAGAATTAGTGAATATATTGCTATTCTATATATTATTAACTTAAAAACTAATATAAATATAATATAATTATTATATAAATTTAAATAAATATATAAAATATTAATATTATACATTAATAACATTTAAAATTATGTAGATTATATACTAATAACCTTTCAATTTTAAAAAGTAGTCTATCAAAGAATTGAATTAATCTAAATATTAATTTTTACACACGTACTTTTAGCATGTATGCTTTTCTTCCATGTGTATAATACTTGTTAGTTAGTCGAAGAATGAAAAATTAGATAATGTATTTGTAAGGTAGGCATTTAAAACCATAGAATCTAGAAGAGGTTTAGCATACTTACTTATCTTTGTTACTATGTGTAATACTTTGCAAAAGCCTTAAACTTTGTTTAAGGCTTTGCACAAAACTACAGTATTATTGCATCCATATTATTTTTTTACTTTAGCAACCACTGGATATCCATGGTATCCATGATATCGAATACATATTTCTTCTGAATATTTCTTCTGATACACCATGCAGCATGAATGTAAGAAAATATGAATCGGTGTGCTTTTAGACTATGTACTTGTCCGTAATTAGTGGGATACTTTGACGGTGTGCTTTTAGACTATGTACTTGTCCCTTATCAGTGGGATACTTTGACTAGGTAGACTTATAATTACTTAAAGTAAAGCCTTTACAAAGGATCGTACCTTCTAATACACCATGCAACATGAATGTAAGAAAATATGAATCGGTGTGCTTTTAGCCTACGTGCTTATCCCTAATCAGTAGGATACTTTGACTGGATAGACTTATACTTACTTAAAGTAAAGCCTTTGCAAAGGATCGTACCTATAAACAAAACACTTTGGAAAGCATATAACATATAGTCTATATATATCTAAACTAAATACTTTGGAATGCATATTTTATATAGTCTATATACCTTAAATCTTATACTTAAATCTTAAATCCTAAAGTTCCCTAAATCTTAGGTTATACAATCTAAGCTCTTAAACTTATATAACAGTTATAATCCATAAACCCTAAACCTTAAACCCTAACCCCTATAACTTAAATTCTAAAACCTAATTTTCAATCATAAACCCTAGATTTTAGACTCTAAGCTCATGATCTTATATACTAAACCCTAAACCCTAAAACCTAAAACCTAAATCCTAAATCCTTAACCCTAAAACAATAATCATAAACCCTAAATGCTAAATCCTAAACCCTAAACCCTAGATTCTAAACCCTAAATCCTAAACCCTAAACCCTAAATCCTAAACCCTAAACCCTAAAAACATAATCATAAACTCGAAACCCTAAACACTAAATCTTAAATCCTAAGCCCTAAATCCTTAACCCTAAATACTAAACCCTAAACCCTAACCCTAAAATACAATCAAAATTTAATGATTTTTTTCAATTTGTGCAATAGGTTTGATATATACCCCAACTTGTTGCAAGTGGAATAGGTTAATGGTGCACTCAACCTATTGCAAAAATCAAGGAATTTTCTTGATTTGTGCAACAAGTTGGATATACCTCCCAGGTTGGGGGTAATATCCAACCTGTTGCACAAATCGAGAATTTTCTTGATTTGTGCAATAGATTGGATATACCCCCCAACCTGTTGCTCAAGCAATAGGTGTTGAGCAACAGGTTGGGGGATATATCCAACAACAGGCCTCGGTTGGGGTGACCCCAACCTATTGCTCAAGCAACAGGTTGGGGGGTATATCCAACCTGTTGCACAAGTCAAGAATTTTCTTGACTTGTGCAACAGGTTGGATATACCCCCCAACTTATTGCTTGAGCAATAGGTTGGGGGGTATATCCAACCTTGCACAAATTAAGAAAATTCTTGAGTTGTGCAACAGGTTGGATATATTCCCCAACTGTATATCAAATTGTTGCACAAATAAGAAAAATTATATCCAACTTGTTGCACAAATTAAAAAAATTCATCAAATTTTGGTTGTATTTTAGGATTAGGGTTTAGGGTTTGGGGTTTAGGATTTAAGATTTAGGATTTAGGGTTTAGGATTTAGAATTTAGGGTTTAAAGTTTAGGATTTATTGTTTAGGAGTTTAGGATTTAGGGTTTAGGGTTTAGGGTTTAGGAATGAAATGTTTAAAGTTTAGGATTTACGGTGGTTAAGATGCTTTGGTATTAATTGTTTAAAGTTTAGGATGTAGGGTTTAGGTTTAATGCGTTCTTTGCTAGTTTTGATATAGAAGTTATTAAGTAATAATAAGCTCAATGATTATTTATTATGTTCATTTTGAGTTGCTTATCTATTTTTGTACATAAAACAGGTATTCACCTTAACAGAGGGTATGGATGTGGTGTTATATAAGAAGAATGAAGTGGTGGCTTTAGGACGAATTCATAGTCTTGATCCTATGAATGTGTGTCATTTCCAACATTGTGGTGAGTGTGTCATTTCCAACATTGTGGTGAGAGAAGATGTGTAGTGATAATCACCAACATTGTAAATCTTGAAGTACATTTAAAATATCCACATGGAGACTTTGAAACATTGGGAGATATCTTACAATGTGACATATTTGATATGCAAGCACACAGAACACTCTGGGACCAAGACGAAATTGTTCCAAAGACATACTTTCAAGATATCAAGAAAACTTATTTTGAGGGGGAAAAAGTAGAGATGTTATCTTGCTCCGGAGAAGTTTTAGCAATTGGCAACTTTAAGGGCTATGCTCAGAGTTTTCTCTGTATAGGTACTTGTAAATGGGGGTTAGCTTTCTTGAAATCAAGTTTGCCCAAGACAGTTTCCTTCAATGTCATGGAAGACAATAGAATATTATCAAAAGAAAAGGACTATAACACAAATGGGATCCAAATCGATAAGAAGCTATAGTAGTAATCAAGAGTATCATAGTGGCATGCTCACAGGTATTGAGGACATTATAGTAATAGATGTTGATGTAGAAAAGGTTTCTTGTGTTGCAAGTGACTCAAATATACTCATTGGTATAGAAGACTTGTCTTGTGTTGCAAGTTACTTGAACAGGCTCACTGGTATAGAAGACTTGTCATGTGTTGCAAGTGACTGGAACAGGCTCACTGGTATAGAAGACTTGTCCTATGTTGCAAGTGACTCAAACAGGCTCACTGGTATAGAAGACTTGTCTTGTGTTGCAAGTGACTCAAACATGCTTACTGATATAGAAGACTTGTCTTGTGTTGAGAATGATAAGATGGGACCACAAAGAAAAACACACGCAAAAATCGATGGGATAAGTGATGCAATAACATGAATTGATGATATTAGTGACAGTGATCATGATGTTACCACTCGAACACAAGGCAAAAGGGGCAGAGAATCTGAGACTTGTCATGTTGTTCGTAATATTGTTGCTAGCATGCCAGAGAATATAGATGGGAGAATCTTGAGTTACAAAGGAGAAAGAGTTCAACCACAAAATTCAAGAGGCATTGGCAACAAATTGACATCAATGAACATGTCTACCAAATTGCCATTTCCAAGATATTATAAGGTATCAAAATAATTCTCAAGCCCACATTTGATTATAAAGATGAAGATTCAAGGGAAATGGATTCGAGGTTTGATGGTCTAAGGTCTTACAACTAGAAAACGCAAGACACTATTTACAAAAAGAAAGTATGTGAGTGTGAAGAGGCAAAGAATCATGGCATCAATTCCAGAACCAAAGAGACAAGTAATGCTATCCGAGGAGAATATGGAAAGGATGCTTATGCGAGTTTGTTGCAAGAGACTTTGCATTAGAAAAGTTGGGAAAGATGATTGTGCAGCCATACACCTTGGTATTTGGAGTAAGACAATGCCTAATAGACATAACTATCTTCTTCAAGAGTTTTCATGCTTTCTTCATCAAGGCACTAATCAAGATTTGAGCACAAGGCACTATAAACCTAGAATGAAACCCATGGTTAATAGGAGACCCATTTGCAATCGAGGATATCAATGGTTAACTAGACTATCACATGGCACATACTGGACCATCTGGGTAGAGGTGAAAGAATTCATGGAAATACCTACAAGCTTAAATGCCATGGAAGCATGCATTACCGCAGCCTCATCTTCAACAAACAATGCTAGATTTATGTGTCGAATGCCAACAACATCTTCCTTTGGGAATGACAAAGAAGGTCGTCCTAGAAACTGTCAATAAAACTTTACAAGACAGAGATGAGAGCATGATTTCACGATCAACCTTGTACAAAATTTGGCGTAGAGATTTTTGCCATGTCAAGACACCATCAAGGCAAAGGATGTCAAAATGTAAGACATGTGATGAATTAAAAAATGCCATTGAACATAGTAAATATGAGTAGCAGCGAGGAAGATATATTAAATGGCAATCAATCCATTTACATCATGTGCAGGATGCTCGAAAGTTGTATGCTTCTTGGAGAGAGGAAGCTATTTCACATGTCGATAAGTCCATGTGCATCGCCATTGATGGCATGGACTAGAATACAACCACTTTGCCACGATATAGACGTACCCTATCGGCATTGGAGGGCAAACATGGACTAAAAACACACTTATGTGGAGTATTAGTACATGGATACCGAATCTTTTGTGATGTATGGATTGATAGTTTGCATGACCATGATAGTAACCAGGTTGTTACATCAATCATGAAAGCAATAAGAAAGGTCAGAGATGCTCACGGATGTTTACCTAACACATTGCGAATACAAGCTGATAATTGTTGGAGAGAGAACAAGAATAAATATATATTTGCTTTATGCTCTATGCTGGTTGGTTTGAAAATATTTGAAGAAGTGGAAGTTGGCTTTCTTCTTGTTGGCCATACACATGAAGACATAGATCAAATCTTCAGTGTTATCTCTAGTGAGTTGAAGGCAATGGATGTTTTGACAATGGAGGATATGCTATTTCGTATTGGGAAAAAAATTGGAGGTTCTTGCAAGGAAGAATAAGAAGTGGCTATCTTAGAGAGGATGGTAGATTGGAGAGCATTCATAGAGCCACATTTACAAACAAGAGATGATGCCCTAATAGGACACACAAATCCACACTACTTTCGGTTTCACATGCATAACAATATTCCAGTGATGCAATGGAAGCACTACTCAATAGATGGAGATCATTTATGGAGTGAGTCATATGCTTTATCACAACGAATAATTCCATTGGAGGAAACTAGATTTGTTCTTGCAAAAAACAAATCACTTGACATAGATGAAATGAAAGGCTTGAAAGCCTTCATTAAATATCTTCAAAGTATGATGTAGAAATATCCTAAGAAATCAACTAAGAATTTGGAGACAATTAAATCAACTGAAGCACTTATCCAATCTTTAGAAAGACAAGAAAACTTAATGAGCATTGAATACTGTGAATCTTTTTGGCCGGAACAAGCTAAGTCACCAAGTTTTCCTTTAGATATAAATATGTTAGTAGATATGGAGGAAGCAGAGGAATGCCTTTTACCTCGAAAATATTGTGGTAGGAAGGGAGAAAAATCCTTACCAGAGTTTATACCATGTAATGAGATTGAAGAGGGTCTATTTGTTGCAATTTGGGCATCTGATCCAGGATCAGAGTTGGATGACCAAGGTGGCCCAATTTGGGTTGCAAAGGTTGCTAAGATAGAAAGGGATGACAAGGGAACTCCTATAACATTTACAGCTTTATGGTATGAACCAAAGCCATTGAAAAATCTCCCAAGAAGATATACAATAAAACAACTCTATGAGGGATGCTTGCAAAAGAAATGTGAACGGGTTCCAAATAATGAGGGATTAACAGAGGTGGAAGTCAGTAGCATTATTCATTGCTAGAAATCGAGGACACAAAATTTTAAAAAGAAGCATGGATACAATGTTGAAAAATGTATCACAATCCCTGATCCAAGTCGTGTCCATATTAAACATCATTTGGCAAGACTTGACCCATCAAGCACAAATACATTACATGAATCAGATGACTTTGAACGAGATTCAGATGCATAAGATAATGTTTTGTATGCTTTTTTCCATACAAATGGTGTATCTATACACCATCAATAAGATAATTTATTGTATGGTTTGTTTTTCAAAAAAAGGGTGTATCTATACACCACTTATATATTGAATTCAACAAACTCTTTAAAAAA
This sequence comes from Dipteris shenzhenensis, assembly GCF_047967505.1. Lineage (NCBI taxonomy): Eukaryota > Viridiplantae > Streptophyta > Polypodiopsida > Gleicheniales > Dipteridaceae > Dipteris > Dipteris shenzhenensis. The sequence goes on from NC_141606.1 coordinate 1,552,781, forward strand.
AAAAAAGGTGTATCTATACACCACTTATATGTTGAATTCAACAAACTCTTTTCATATGGTGTCATATTTTCACTTCCTAGTGTTAAAATTGAACTAGAGTTAGGAGACTACTATTATTATTATTATAGCTATTGGATGGGGGCACCATGCACAAGTTTGGGAATTATAGCTTCACTGAGCATTTTTTTAAAAATTAGAGGTCACCACTTGACTTTTTAGCTTAGTAAGGCCATATTTGTATACAAGTGACACATTTAGTGCTCTAAAAAACCCAATTTTTAAGCTCACTAAGTGAAGTTGAGTGGAGAAGATATGCTCCAAAAAAAAGTCCAAACCAGGAGAGAAAGTCCAAAAATTTTGAATAGTGTGTTTATAGGCTTGCATTCTCAAACCTTCTTTGATTATGGGTTTTATGTCACGCAAACTAGTTCGGGGCACGCATCATTGTTTGTGTGTATATATATACATTTACATAGACGTGTACACACATGTGTCAATGAAACATACACATATGTACTCAAACATGTGGATTTTAACTCTCTCATGCCACTCCCCTCTTTTGTGTGTGTGTGTGTGTGTGTAGATATGTATATACATATTTTTACATGCACATATATATCTATATATCTATTTATATTTATATATATATCTATCTATATCGATATATGTATATGTATATCTATCTATCTATCTAGAGAGATCCAAGCTAACTTGTCTATGGAAGTAATAAGAAGGGTTGTGATTAATCTCCTCACTTCTCTCGATACAAGAGGGGTTCTCATGGGATCCATTTTTTCTTCAATGTATAGTTTCTTTCTCTTGACTAATGTCAACAAGTGGTCCTTACAAAATGATTTAAAATTTCTCTCTATCAAGTTAAGCATTTCTAAGAACAAAGGATTTAATATCATTACTTGGTTCCAAATCATAGATAATGTGTCCAATGTCCCTTCAATACTCAAGTGTTTTCTAGGTATATGTCCCAAACCTTTCTTCATATATTCCTTTAGTGTATTTTCCTCCACAATTTCATTATCAATAGTGCATACATACCCCCATTCTTTTTTAATGAGCTTTTTAAAGGTATTAGTTTCACATTGGCATGTAATCTTTGCTCCATCCCTAAATACCACTCCGGGTTTACAAAGTATAGATGCTAGGTTACCAAAAAACTTCCAAGCAATGCTCACATCTTTCATGATATCAATCAGGTCATACATTCTGTATTGGACTAGAAATTCTGTAAATACTTTTTTAATTGAAAACATTTCAACTAATGGGTTATCAAATAGTGCATGAATGAAGAGGTTAGTGTTCTTCTCTTTCATCATCAAAGATTTCCTATTATGTGGCAACATCGCGATACTTCTCAAGCAGGCTACACATACCTACCATTAATCAATCCTTGTCATCATATAGTAGATGTCAAACATGAAGGTTCTTGCTCTTTATATCAATATATGACATGGTCTTACCACCTCTCAGGATATTTGATGGTCGTACCTGGGATTTTGGACTATCCAAATGCACCGAACTTTTTGAAGAGGGTTGCCACTCAATCATTTTACTGGAATAATGGTCTCTTGGTGAATAATAGGATGTGCATCCCTAGCCCCCCTCATATATCCAATGCGTCTTGTTGATCTGCCCCTTGCTCTAGATCCATATGCTCTGGAAGGTAACGTCTCCGGGGATCATGCATGAGTTCCCCATATGACATCACTCCCAATGATGGTTGGGGTAGTAATTGGGCAAGAGTGTTCTTCTCCAAATTCTTCACGGCTGATAAAACTAGCTCCCTCATGTAGTGGAATGTGAGAGAAGCCTTGCAGAATATAACCATGTCACTAGCCTTCATAAATCAAAAGGTCACACACATTAGTACTGTCATATTTAAGGCTGATATTACACCAAATGCATCAATGTATAAAAACATATAAGACTTGCCTTCATAAATAAAAGGAAAGAATTGAAAGCAGCTTTCAATGGTTTGTTTGGAAAAAACCCTAGTCAATTATGCGGCATGTACCAAATTCCATGATCGAACCATAATGGCTAAGCTCTACAATTAATCTTTTCTTCCAAACATGTACATTTTATATAAGGTCGACCAACATTGAAGATATCATTCAAATACTTGGGTGTCCTTCTTTCCGTTTCTAATATCCAGCTCTTACACCTCCCAAAAACTCCCACAGAGGAGGGGCATCTGCTTATAGCAAACGCTGACGTTGGAAAGAGGATGATAATTATGTATTATGCTAATATTGAAGCTTTGTGCCTGTTTCTTTGCCTCCATTTTTAATGTTTTTTATTATTCAACAATGTCAGCCAAATATAACCACTTGTCTGGTGCAAATGGTGCTAACATATTCATGTCGTGGATTTTCCAAACTTTGTTATCATATGCCAACAATTCAGCTTCCAAATCCCGCGAAGGGAAAAAAGGATTAGTATAAGTATGTGTAGAACTCTTCTTTGGAGTGACTGATGTAGACATAAGCTGATATGAGAATATTATTTCTTGGACATCTTCTGAAAGCCCTTCAAGATCACAAAAACTACGATGTGTCATGCTGGAGGAGGACCCTTCTGGTAAAGAAAAGCATTTCAGACCCAAATTCTCTGAGGACAAGGGCCCAACCGAGGGAGGGAGATTTGAATATATAAAAAGGTTCCTCATATTATCAAGAGATTTCTCAGCAAATTCCAATAGAGCATCATTGTCTTCCTCCATCAATTGATCCAAAGATAGAGATAATTGATTAATGACTTCCAAAATTTTGTCTGTATTCCCCTTTCTGATTACAAGGATTATGCACCAATCATTGATGGACAGTTGCATAACCAGTAATTTATTTGACTCAGGGTGTTCTTTGATTTCCTGTATATCTAAGGCAATGATTCTGTCATGGACTCTTTTACTCATCATTCATTATGGTCTGGCATCCAAGTGAAGGAGCAGGCAGCAGATCCACATACCCGAAAGCCATCAGATCCTTGTGCCATAAAGAGGCCTGCTAATCAAAGCCAAGCATAACCATTAGTCATGGGATTTTTTTAATCCAATAATGGTTAGGCTAGTGTGTGTTCATCCTATAATTCAACTACTTATCTATCTTCCTCAATCAAATAACACTGAAAAATTCAGAATCGTTTGCTTTATTACTTCAAGGGGCCTCAAATAAAAGAATCAAAGCTATTTATTCACTCCAAATCAACCCTTCAAAATTCAATAATCCTATCCATCTTTCATGAAACACTCCAAAATCTCTTGTATTCCAATTTATGTCGCTTCCATCATAGAAGACTACAAGTGTGTTGTGGGGAAACCATGTGACCTAGGATATACATCTGAACTCTAAAAAATTTCTTGAGTTCTACCAAAACCATTATGTGTATGATAAAGCCATATATGGCAAGGTCCTTTGTCAAATCATATATAAAGCCATATATGATAAATCCATATATAAGCATATCCACGATTTATGGGTTAGATTTTAGCAAAGTATTACATCATGCAGATATCCTCTGAAGGGTGAGGAGCTTTCATTGCCCAGTGTGTGGGCACATATATAAGGGAGATTTAAAGAGACTACGAGGGAATGTAGTTATAGAGCCATCAGCACATAGTTTCCTTGTCAGTGCTCACTTTCAATGGCTTTCATTTTAATAAGTGATATCGAGGCGGCCCTATGAGAGTTTTCTGTGAGCTCCTAGGCCATCTCATGTGTGTGGAGGGGTTGTATGTAGCTCGGGCTATGGTGTGCAACCGACATCGCATCTCTTCCACCTCAGGGCTCTAGATCCCTCTATATGGATAGGACCTAGCCCTCGAGTGCTCCCTCCCCGCAAGTGATTCCGCTCTCCATGCATTCGCAGTATTAGAAAAAGGAAGTTCAGCTACAAAAGGACACATTATTTGTAGTGTTCATTCTCTATGACTGCACCAGTGGTTTTTCTTAGTCCTACAACTTTCAAACCATCGATCGTGTACTATTACAGTCTGCTCTTGCATTCATTGAGCTATCCTAACATCGGCCAGACCATCTTCTCTACTCCTGGTGGAGAAAGCGTTGTATGTCCTAAAGTATCCACTTACATTCATTAGCTCAGGTCTTCTCACGCACTAATAGCCATTATTAACATACTGGCCATTCGCTATTTCCCATATGCATGGGTATAGTTGAGGCTCATCCATCTCTACATGTTCTGACTTTAGCACGAGAGCTTTCACACGTAGTGGGTGAGGGGAGTCATGTGAACACAGTTTCTACATCCCTGTTAGTGGAAATAGGTAATTATGTATGAGCGCGGGCAAGTTATGTGAAGATAGTGGGAGAGAGGGAAGAAGTCTCACTTGCGGCTTTCTCACATGCACAAATGGGGGAATACACACAAAGGTGGAGGCTGAAAACAGTTTTCCTCTTCTTAGTTGTGAAAGCCAAAAGAACTCTAGTACAAAGAAATAGAAGAACCCTATATGTGGGTCTCAAATCAAACTCAACTAACTAAGGTGGCATACTAACTGAGCCACAAACTAGAGTAGATAAGGATAGCTGTCATCCAGCTATTATTCGTGGGCGGTGTACCAACCGCATCTCCAGCTAACAAGTCGGTGACATAAATACACAATGGTCACCCTGGCATATCGTGAGTGGAGCTCGATATCTCAACACTCCCCCTCGAGCTCAATCCCAATTCTTGCACACCAAGCAGGTCTCTGAACTTGCGCAGCTTCTCTGCACCCAATGCTTTCGTGAATATGTCAGCTACCTGATCCTCTGTGCTGACATAAACTAGATCAATAAGACCTAGTAAAACCTTCTCCCGCACATAGTGATAATGCACCTCAATGTGCTTTGTTCTAGCATGAAAGACTGGGTTCTTTGCCAAGTGTATGCTACTCATGTTGTCACAATAAATGACAAGTGGCCCATCTGTAGACTGATGCATATCATAGAGTAGCTTATGCAACCAAGCTACCTCACATGCAGCCATTGCTGCACCCATGTACTCAGCCTCTGTGCTCGACAAGGCAACTGTAGGCTGTTTCTTGCTGCTCCAAGTGACTGCAGCACTCCCAAAAGAGAACACATACCCACTGGTAGATCGTCTATCAGAAATACTACTAGCCCAATCAGCATCAGTGTATCCATGCAACTGTATCTGAACCCCAGCCTCATAAAATAGTCCATACTGCAATGTGGACTTCACATACCTGAGTATGCGTCTAGCCGCATCCAAATGCGGTTTCCTTGGAGCCTGCATAAACTGACTTACCAACCCAACAGCATAGCTCAAATCTGGCCTGGTAATAGTCATGTAAATCAAACTTCCTACTATGCGTCTGTACATAGTAGGGTCTTTCAGAAGCTCATCTGCATCTGCGCTCAGCTTCACATTCTGCTCCAAAGGAACTGAAATAGGCTTACAGCCTGTCATCCCATATTTGGACAGCATGTCCAATCCATACTGCCTCTGCAAGAGTTGTATCCCACTTGGTGATCTAATCACCTCAATGCCCAAGAAATAACGCAGCTCTCCCAAATCCTTCATCTCAAACTTCTGCCTCAATAGCATTTTCACATGAAGGATATCTTCATCACTATCACCTGTGATGATCAAATCATCAACATAAATGACCAGCAGCATAATCCCTTTCTCTGTTTTTCTCATATAGAGTGAGAAATCTGCCTTGGAAATCTGAAAGCCAATAGTGACAAGATACTGTCCTATCTTGTCAGACCATGCTCTAGGTTCTTGCTTCAAGCCATACAAGGCTTTCTTCAACCTGCAAACAAACTCAGGATGAATAGCATGCATGAACATGGCTGCTCCATAAAGACCTCTTCTTGCAAATCACCATGCAAGAAGGCATTCTTTACATCCATCTGATGTAAAGACCATCCCTTTGATGCAGCGATAGCAATGGCTACTCTTACGGTTGCCATCCTTGCAACCGGGTTGAAAGTTTCTTCATAATCAATGCCATATGTCTGTGCATACCCCTTGACAACTAATCTTGCCTTGTATCTATTCACAGAACCATCTGCATTGTGCTTGATCTTATAAACCCATTTACAGCTAATTGCATTCTTGCCTTTAGGCAAAGGCACCAATTCCCATGTAGCATCAGCATCCAAGGCATCCATTTCTTCATCCATGGCTTTCTCCCATTTTTCATTTCCCATGGCTTGCTCAAAAGAAGTGGGTTCTGGTTCTTGTATCACTTTGACCATATAGGCATAGTGAATGGCTGTAAATCCATCATATTTCAGCCTATCCACAGAGGATACCTGACCCTGGTAGACCTGCGCAAAATAGGCTCACTTCCAGGTGCTCTCAAAACATCCCTGGTCTTCCTTAATCGAGGTGTAACAACAGAAGGAATACCCAACTCATCATCAATGCTCTGTTTAGAGCCACTGGATTCACTATCCACACAAGAGTGACCTGCATTCACATCAAACATGGGCTGATCTACCTTCTCTTTTCCTTTTCATGATACCTACGTACCACTCTCTGCATTGCTTTGAGGGGATTCTCCTGATCTCAATCTGCCTGCCCATGGCGAAGTATGTGAACCACTGGTAGAGGACACTCCAGGTCCACTGATATTTTGTGATTGCTGCTGTGCATTCTGTGCAGCATTACCATTTTGTGCATCTACATCAATCATCACATTTACTGGTTTATACCAGCTACTCATCTCATCAAAAACAACATCTCTGCTCACTGTGAACTTACGTGTAGAAGGGTTATAGCATCTATACCCTTTCTGCTGCAGAGAATAACCAATAAAGACGCACTTCTCAGCTTTTGGATCCAACTTGGACCTCAACTCATCTGGCACATGGACATAGGCAATGCAACCAAAAATCTTCAAATGAGAAATATCTGGTTTCCTACCAGTATACATCTCCTTTGGCGTCATGCCATGTATTGCTGCAGTGGGAGTCCTGTTCATTATATAGACTGCTGTAGCAACTGCTTCAGCCCAATAATAATCTGGTAGATCTTTTTCATTTAGCATAGCCCGAGATACCTCTCCAATATGCCTGTTTTCTCTTTCTGCAATTCCATTTTGTTGTGGGGTATGACTGCATGAATATTGCTGCTTTATACCATGCTCCTGCAAGAACCTTGCAAACTCATTTGAGAGGTACTCTCCCCCTCCATCTGACCTTAGGCATTTTATTTGCAGGTCTGTTTCTTTTTCAACCATAGCTTTGAAAGCTTTGAAGTGCCCAAACACTTCACTTTTCTTTTTCATAAAATACACCCATAGTTTTTTGCTGAAGTCATCAATAAATGTGACAAAATAGTGACAGCCTCCAATAGATGCAGCTTTTGTAGTCCACACATCAGAGTGGATTAATTCCAATGGTTTTTTACTCTCTGGAACATGCCTAGGAAAAGGTTTCCTTGCCTGTTTCCCAAATTGACAGGCTTCACAAACCTTGTGCATTTCTGCAACCTTGAATTTAGGCAATCCTGCAACAATATTTTGGGCTTGCATTGATTTAAGTCGCTATATATTAACATGACCAATGTGTTTGTGCCAGATATCAATATCTGCAACTACACCGGTCCCATGTGCAAACATTGCTGCACTCAATTCAGGCATGTCTGCATCCAACGTAAACATCCTGCCCTTCTTCTTTCCTTTTGCTATCAAGCGACCATTATTTTTCATATCCTCAACAAAGCATCCATGAGGATTAAATCTGACCTGCAAGCCCTGCTCAACCATATGACCAACAGAAACCAGGTTCTTGGTGATGTTCGGGACATGAAATACATCAGACAAGTATTTCTTTTTCCCATCCTGCATAGACAAAGGAATTTTTCCAATCTGCACAATAGGATGTGCAGTATCATCACCAGTCTCCACAAATCCTGGTTTTTCCATTTTTCTTGCATCTTGCATCCATTCTGCATGACCTGTCATGTGGTTTGACGCACCTGAGTCAACATACCACACATCATTTCTTTCTTCTGCACTTATCACAGAATTGGTCATATGCTGCACCATAAATAGATGCTCATTTCTATCATCACCCTGCCTGCTAGAAGATGCATAATTGCCTTGCTGCAATTTTCCATTCATAATGTCATTCTGCTTTTTGTAGCAGTCCTTAGCCGATGACCCATTTTGCCACAATAGTAGCATTCAACATTGCTGTTTGCATTTTGGCTTCTCTGCCATCCACCACGGCCTCTTTGGCTCCCCCTGCCTCTAGAGTTACCACGCCTCTAGAGTTACCACGTCCTCCTGCATAGGACTGGTTTTCTTGCATTTGCTACATATTCTGATTTCTACCACGGCCTGCAGATCGGCCTCCTCTACCTCTGCCTCTACCTCTGCCAGCATTTGAGTAGAAGACAGTTTCTTTTGAAGTTCCTGCTGAAGAAGATGCACCACCATTTCTCTGCTCTTCGAAAATTAGAAGAGCAATCAACTCCTCAAAATCAGGAAATTTTTCACGGACAGCAATGGATGTCCGGAACTGTGCATAATCCTTTCCTAGACCATTCAAGGTCACAGAGACCAAATCGTCATCATCCACTGGCGACCCAATGGAAGCAAGTGCATCTGCAATTTTCTTCACTTTCATGTGGTAGTCATTTATGCTCAAATTTTCTCTCTGCACATTGTGCAACTCCTGTTTGAGTTGCATTTTCCTGGCTTGCGTATTTGTGCTATACATTTTTGCCAAAGTATCCCATGCCTCCTTTGGCGTATTTGCATCCTGAATATGCACAATCATGGAGTCCGAAATACTGATAGACAGCCAGTACATAACTTTCCTAGCTCTCTCATGCCATCCTTTGAATGCCTGCATTTCCTGTTGACTGGGAACATTAGGAAGAACAGGTTCTTCTTCATTTCCTGTAATGAACTCCCAATAGCCTTTTCCCATTAAGAAATTCGTCATTCTAAACTTCCATGCCTGGAAGTTGTTCTTGTCAAGCTTTTTAGTGACAATCTATGAAAGGGAATCAGATGCCATTGCAGAACACTGCAAAATATTCTGTCACTGCAAAAAACACAGCTTTTGCCTCACACGGGCAGAACTGCAAAACTGACGAAAGTGGTATTTCACCACATAGTCACTTCCTAGTGACGATTTTGCATCAACAGGCAACAAGCATGAATCTACAACTCCCAATATCTCTGCACAAAGGCACATGATGCAATTTCTACGGCAACTTTTCACCGACCCGCAGAACAGTGATCGCACAGCAAAAACAGGGCCTTTTTCTGAGTGCCTGTGGAGAACTTCCTTCTCCAAAACGGGCCCCGAAATGACCTCGAATCAGAAAAATAACCTCACTAAGGGCTTTGCCCTTACCCGCAGCATATACTACACTCTCGAATGTACCCTTCATACCACCTGTCTTGGGGGCCTCTAGTATTTATAATGTTCATGGGGAGGTGTGATCAAGGTAGTGGAAAGTTTGGTGTGAATGGCTCTTCCCCTACAATAATTCCCATTTCCTCCTTCCCATTATTTCTTCTCCTTAACCACCGGAGACATAGTGTGCTCATTTCTTATACATATATAAGCCTGATATGCTTTTCGAGTCCCAAGGGTTAGTTGGTGTAATTTTTTCTATTCAAAGGGGTTAAACACAGGGTTTGCAAAAGCCCCTAACTCTCTCACCAAACCACTTCATTACTTGTGGGTATGCCATTTTGCATTCGATCCTACACACGTGGGTGAGTTGTTTCACCCATGGGATCTTAGTTGGGATCTAGTCCCTTCTTGGGAGGCAAAAGTGAGTGTGTGTGTGTGTGCATATGTGTGTGCATTTTCAAGACAAACGTTATCCATCTTAGACTTATCAATCAAGACAGTACATGACAAGATAATCTTTATATAGAGGGATTGATAATTTGATAAATTATAAATACCGAATGATATTGAAGGAGCTCCACTCACCTACATCCATCCACAATAAGGACGAGTTAGAATAAGAACCTTAGATTGTGGAGCTGCAGGCTTCAAAGCACAACTCCACTTGTTATCGATGTCACAACATCATAAGATATTTACACTAGCAAATCTTATTGACCTTGGATGGCGATGCATCATGTGGCACCCCAATGCTTGAGTCATAGATATCCAAATGCTCCATGTTATTACTCTTTTGAGAACTAGCATTATACAAATTCCCCAGCAAGGGGTCATGAGAAAATTCCATCATAATTACTAAGGTACCCTTATCAAAGAAAAAATGGTAAATTAGTCAATATATAAAGACTATGATCATCATAATATAGGGTTATATCCTTATGTAGAAGCCATAAAATGCTTCTTTTTACTAATGTATTTGTTGCCAGTCATTCCCATTTCTTATCACACACATAGATCCATGGCCCAATATACTTGAATATAGTCCGAGAGCCGATTGGCCTTTGCTTAGCTCTTAAAGACCTGCCTATATAGAGTGATCCTCACATATAGTCTCCAATTGTTTCTACCCACGATTGGCAGTCATGCTATGTTGAATCTGCGATTAGATCTCTACCAAGGGATACGTAAAGAATATTAGCTATGCCCACGTAATGGACAAAATATGGTTAAGGTATCTGATTAGAGAGCATCAACTGACCTACACCAATTTACGAGTGTAGACATCTATAGAGGCTATCCAAATTCTCATAGGAACACACTAAATTGAGCTGTTAGTTTATATAACATACACGTGATGTGTTGTAGTTACCTTACCTCCAAGCTTGCAAAGTGGCCACTACTTGTGGATAAAACTGGAAAGAAGTTCTCGAGGATTTGTATTGAAATTCAATGGGCAATTCACGCTAATCATACGTAGATATGTCCCTCCAAGCTTGCAGAGTGGCTGCTACTTATGTATCCATAGTCATATCATGGGATCTCTAAGAAATGCAACTGCTAATGACTATTACCATGGAGGTGATCGAAGGTAAAAGGTGGAGAGTATAGGCAATGTGTAGGAGAAAAAAAGCTTTATTATGAAACAATAGTTGTCTTACCTATGTATGGCCAGTGATCTTATCAACAGAACAAATGCACTCAATCCTAGTGATAAGCGATCAATCTGAGATGTACTATGGCTCAGAAGTTTGGTCACAGGTTTTGCCGTCATCTCTTGCCTAAGCCACATGAGCTATGGTGGTCATATAAGCATGCCTCGGTAATACTCGGTTGTGACCTCAGATTGTGAGCAGCATCTCCAAAGAGCTATGATGAGTAGCTATATGAAATTTTCCACGAGAGATTGACACTCTGTCAATCTTATAAGAAACAAGAGTTTGACAATGTATTTGCTACTTCGTGAAGCACGTTAGTAATGTGCACACGTGTTGGTGCCAATTCTTCTACAAACTCATTCCAATGACTATTTCTATGCATGGGAGGGAAGCAATATTTCTACAACTGGATGTGGCTTAGGGTAGAGAAGCGAGTTGTATATCTCATGCACTAGCTCAAGAAGAAGCTACATAGTGAGCATCTATGGCTTACAAGGGTGGCTTATATAGTTATTTCGTGCTATAGACCGACCAGTCTGTTTGGTCATCATGTCTTTTCATTTATACATGCAAAATTTCATGAAAAGTTGCGTATTATGCATATGGTTAACCCCATAAAAATTTTCTTATTAAGTCTCATAAACATTAATAATAAAATCATGACCATACTAGTGACTACCATCAAAGTCACTATTAGTCCGTAGTGACCATACTAAATACTACCCTCAAACTACCATCATTTCAAAGGTACCCATCCTATATATCACCCTGATGAAAACCGTATGTATCACTAGTTGTGATGCTTGGGTTGATGCATAAGGCCACAAATAATGCCTTTTGATTTCAAAGCATATAGAGGAATATTAGACTATATAGTATATGTAATCCGTTACCATAATGAAGAGGTTTCAACCCTTCTTCCATGACTTTGTAGATGAGTGAAGTTTGGGTTTTTAACATGTAACAAGGACCATAATTCTTTGCATTAAAGCATTTGAAGGATTGATTTGATACTTAACCCCCAAATTAATTTAATTTAATGTAATGGTCCATTCTTGAATGCTGGTCCAACATTACAATGTTATCATGAGCCATAATTATTTGGTTTGGAGCATTTGAAGGTTTGATTAGATATTTAACACCCAAACTATTTTAATGGTCCATTCTTAGAAGGGTAGTCAAACATTATGACGTTGTAAAGAGCGTATATTTGTGTGTGTGTGTGTGTGAATGTGTACATGTTGCATTTGTTTTTTTTGTTTTTTTCATAGGTCTTGAAGGCTCTAGCTTATGGATTAGTACACAATTGCGCTGGTAGTGCCTTGATCAATTGTTTAAGATTGGAGCATTCACATGCTAATTAGGAGCTTATTGTCGAGTGCTTTCAGAGTTAAAGGAGAGTAAAAGCTTGATAGGTGAGAGCCAATCATGGGTCTCCTATTTTATTTCTACTTTGTAACATGTTTTATTTCTACTTCTATATATATATGTGTGTGTGAGTGTGTGTAGATAGATAGATAATATATCTATATTTATATATATATTATATATATATATATATATATGTAGAGAGAGAGAGAGAGAGAGAGAATTTAGACATTGCAAACAAAATAAAGATATTAGGAAACTCTACAATACAAGGATGAAAATCTACCATGATATCACAAGAATAAGTAGGTCTAGGGAAAGATACAAATGAGATAGAGGAAACCAATTAACGTAATGAGTTAGAGGAAACCATAGAATATTGGAAATGAGGTCTTTTCTAAGAAATGTGAGTTTTTATATGGAGAATCAAAGTTTCCTATATAGGTAATTAGCAAGAATGTGTATCTTTTTCATGTTGTGATTTGAATTACCTAGTACATAAAAATGAGCTGTTTATGCAAGCAAAACTATTGTATTATCCATGTAGGAAAAAGTTTTTATATTTAAAATGGGCATATATATTGTTAGAGTTAGCTCAAATGTCCACCTCTCATGTAACCCACCAATATTCTGTGTACCCAATGTTGTAAGGCCCCCATATGAGGAGAAGCCATGATGGGTATCGGATATTGGGAGGGATCCCCAGTTTAGACATTGGAAGGGGTCTTAGAGTAGACCAGATGGTTATGAGACGGCTTAGGAGCCAAGAGTAGATACCCGTCTGCACAAAGGGGGGGTTCGGGGGGGCGATAGCCCCCCCGATAGCAGGGGGTCCGAGGGGCGCAGGCCCCCGGTGGGGGTCTGGGGGCAAAGCCCCCAGTAGTAGGGTCCGGGGGCTGCCGGTAGCCCCAGGCCCGACGGTATGACCTATGCGCGATCCTTCATCTGCCCGACGGCATGTTTTCTGAAGGGTCGGTTGGTCTTTCAGGCCGACTGTCTATCTGCCTATTACAAGGCCGACCGTCAACCACTCACACTATATAAGTGGCCACCCCCTATCATCAAATCACCAGTTCTTCACGCTCATAGTCCTCCGTCCAGCATCTGTCTAGATCACCATCGAAGCTCTGTCTGTAGAGCGCACGGGTGGACAGCCAACCATCAGTTGTATCAGCAGTTTGGTATATCAGAATTTTTTGTATTCTCTCCAGCTTTCCATCGTGTACTTGCGTTTTGTTGTTATCTTCTGCTGCGTACTATTTTCTTACATGGTATCAGAGCCCGGGTCTGATCCCCGGCCACCTCTCTCCATGATTGATTGGAGGGGGGTGTTGGAGGTGCAAATCTCTCATGGACAAAGGGGATAAGAAGAAGGAGAAAGGGTTGAATTATCCCACATACAAAGGTGTGTGGAAGATGAAGGGACATAAATAGTCCAAGTTGCCCCTCCTATCTTCAATTCCCCCAAGCTTGCCTTTTGTGGAGGTTGGAGGCCTGGCTAGGCAAGGGTGCCTTATGGCAGGGGTGGGGACCTGCCATACACACATGCCAGAGCCTCCGTAGTGGCCATGAAGGTTGTGCACTTCCGTGAGGTGCTAGCAGTCTTGGCGGGGGGCACGCTAGGCACATGCTCTTGGATTCTAACATGGTATCAGAGCTCGATGGGACGAATTATACTTTGTGGAAATTCAAGATCAGCGCGATCTTGGATTCATATGAGCTTCTGGATACTATTCTAGGATTGGATCCAGAACCGGTTGGATCACTGAATCCAAACAACCCCAACGTCATAACGCCACCGAATGCAGATCTTCTTCGGGCATGGAAACGAAGGAACGCAGATGCACTCTGCGCTCTTGTTACCAGTTCAAGTGATTCTATTTTGACTCTGATTCAGCATACAGACAAGGCAAGTGAGGCTTGGAACATACTGAAAGGTCAGTATGAAATGTGGAATCAGACCAGAATTCAAAATCTGGAGAATATGCTTGCTGCAGAGAGGTGCTCTGATGGAGAATCAGCTGAGACATTCATCACACGGATCAAGAATCTACGTGATTAGATGGCGGCGGTTGGGATTACAAAGACCAGCGAAGAGTTGGCCAGAAGGTGCATTCAGATCCTTCCACAAAAGTACGATGCGTTGGTTACGACACTCAACACGCAGGTAAGAAATCCACCCCTCACTTTTGAAGAGTTCAGTGCGATGCTTCTAGAGGAGGAGATGCGAATGAAGACCCGCGATGGCGGAAGTGATGCAGCATTCTCAACCACATCCAAAGGGAAGGGTGGAGAGAAGAAGAATGGTAAGAAGAAGAAGTTTTCAGGTAAGTGCCACTACTGCAGCAAAAGCGGTCACATGATCAAGGATTGCAGAAAGAAGCAGCAGGACGAAAAGAATGGCACTACACAGTCTTCTTCGAAAGGCAAGGAATCTGCCAACACAGTTGAAACTGAGTTGGAGCTATGGGTTGCAATTGAAGAAATATGCTCCTCAACAGAAGTTTCAACAACGAATGATTCGTGGCTCCTTGATAGTGGAGCGTCCCGTCACATGACCAGAAAGAAGGATTGGTATAGCTCTTTCAAGCCTCTACAAGAGCCCATGAACGTGACGGTCGGTAATAATGCAAAATGCCCTGTGGAAGGTACAGGTACTATCTCTCTTTCCATTCAAGAGGGTGAAACTAAAGAGCTTTCTGATGTATTTCTAGTTCCTCAGCTAAAGAAGAACTTGCTTTCGGTTGCTGCGATAACTGATCGCAACTTGGAGGTGCGTTTCAAGAGGACCGGAGCAGAAATCCTTAATGCAGCGGGCAAGGTGGTCGGCAAGGCAGTAAGGAAGAACAATCTCTACGAGCTGACGGCACTAACAGTCTCTTCAGGAGTGGGCATCAGTAAGGTATGGCATGAAAGATTTGGTCATCTTAGTTATCCTATTCTTTTGGAAATGCAGAAAACAGGGATGGTTGCACACTTGCCTGCACTCTCAAAGGTGCAGGAACCTTGTGAAGCTTGTATGATGGGCAAGCAACAAAGGAAGGCTTTTCCACATGAGAGCGGCTATCGGGCAAAGGCTCCTCTAGAATTGGTTCATGCTGATCTCAGTGGGAAAGCTCCGACTCAAGCTTTGGGGGGATGTAACTACTATATGCTTATCGTCGACGACTACAGTAGATACATGTGGGTGTATTTTTTACGAGATAAGGCTGAAGCTCTTGGAAAATTCAAACAGTGGCAAAAGATGGTGGAAAACGAAAGCGGGCTGAAGGTAAAGAAGCTTCGCACGGATCGAGGAGGAGAGTTCCTGTCAAAAGAGTTCGACACATACTTGCACGAGAATGGCATTAAGCGCCAACTCACGACTGCACATACTCCGCAACAAAATGGTGTTGTAGAGCGTCGCAATCGTACTGCCATGGAGATGGCACGATGCATGGCACTAGGTAAAGGATTGCCTAAGTCTTTTTGGGCTGAGGCAGTCAATACAGCAGTCTACATCCTCAATCGAAGCTTCACAAAGGCCTTGACGGGCAAAACACCTTTGGAGGCTTACTCAGGTAAAAAGCCTTCCGCTTCTCATTTCAGAACATTTGGATGTGAGTGCTTTGTTCATGTTCCAGATAGCACCAGAAAGAAATTAGATCCAAAGAGCAGAAAGTGTATCTTCATGGGCTATAGCCAGGAGTCAAAGGCGTACCGGCTATATGATCCAGAGGCAAAGAAGATCGTGGTCAGTCGTGATGTGGTGTTTTGGGAACAGCCACATACAGTGGAGGAGGAGGTATGCCCTTCCACTTTATCATCAGCCGTAAAAGTAACTCACCTTGTGCCCGTATCTAAAGCAGAGTTGCAGAATGAGGAGGAGTACTTCGAGGAACAGACTCCACCAACACCACAACATGCCTTGGCTCCACAAGGTAAGCCACTTCCAAAGTGGGCAAGGCAGCTCTTTGATGAGAAGAATCCGGTTCCAGACTTGGCAGAGTCATTTGCAGATGGACTTCGACGATCAAAGAGGATAGAGGAGCAGAAAAGGGCTTTTGAACACATAGTCAATATGGCCTTGATGGCTGAGATTATGAAAGTTCAAGAGCCTATGAATTTGGATGAGGCAATGGCGGATCCAAATTGGAAAGCTGCCATGCAAGAGGAGTATGACAGCATCATGAAGAATTAGACTTGGGACTTGGTTGATCGTCCAGAAAAAAGGAAGATCATTGGTACCAAATGGGTATGGAAGGCCAAGTACAAATCTGATGGATCTTTGGAAAAGTACAAGGCTAGGCTTGTTGCACAAGGATACTCTCAAGTTGAAGGCTTTGATTTTGAGGATTCCTTTGCTCCTACAGCAAGGATGACAACTATTTGGTGGTACTTGCCTTGGCTGCTCATAAGTAGTGGCCGGTGTTTCAAATGGACGTGAAATCTGCGTTCTTGAATGGACATCTCAAGGAGGAGGTATATGTGTTCTAGCCACCAGGATTTGAGGTGCCCAATTCAGAGAACAAGGTTTGCAGACTAAAGAAGGCATTGTACGGGCTGAAACAGGCCCCAAGGGCATGGTACCAACGGATTGATAGCTTTCTCATATCTTTTGGTTTCTCAAAAAGTGCTTCTGATGCTAACCTGTATGTTTGTAAGCAGGATGGCAAGTATGTGGTAATAGTCCTTTACGTGGATGACTTGATCATCACAGGAGATCATGAGAAGATGCTGCAACAGTTGAGGGAGTCGTTGAGTTCCGAGTTTGAGATGACAGATTTGGGGCTCATGCACTTTTGCCTCGGCATTGAGGTTTGGCAAAAACCTGGCAGGATTTTCATCTCTCAGCAGAGATATGCTCGCGAGATCTTGAAGGCATTCGGTATGACCGAGTGTAAGGACGTGGTCTCTCCCATGGAGGTGAATGGTAAGCTCTCAGTGGAGGATGCATCACCACTTGTCGACATCAAGGAGTATAGGAAACTTGTGGGGAGTCTCATTTTTCTGTGCAACACTAGACCTGATATCAGCTTTGCAGTTGGTGTACTTAGTAGGTTCTCAAATCACCCTCGAGAGAACCATTGGAAAGCAGGGATGCGTGTGCTAAAGTACGTGAAAGGTACACTGGAGTATGGCATTACCTACAGAGCAGGGATGACCTTGGCGGGTTACTGTGACTCAGATTGGGCGGGAGATTGTGATTCTAGAAAGTCAGTTTCTGGATATTGTTTCTCACTTGGTTCAGGAGTGTTCTCTTGGATTAGCAAGAAGCAACCAACAGTGGCACTATCTTCGACGGAAGCTGAGTACAAGGCAGCATGCATTGCTGCTTGTGAAGCAGTTTGGCTAAGGAGGATCCTGCAAGACATAGGAGTTCCAATCGAAGATGCGACGGTTCTAAAATGCGACAATCAGAGTTGCATGGCCATCGCAAAGAATCCTGTGTTCCATGCTCGTACAAAGCACATAGAGATCCAGTATCACTACGTACGAGAGCTCATCGAGGATGGAGTCATAGAGCTGGAGTATTGTCCCACAGAGGACAATTGCGCAGACATCTTCACAAAGGCTCTTGGGAGTGATTTATTGTTGCGGCATCTACATCGACTCGGCATTGGTCCGAACACGTAGTTCATCTTCGGGTGAACATTGAGGGGGGGTGTTAGAGTTAGCTCAAATGTCCACCTCTCATGTAACCCACCAATATTCTGTGTACCCAATGTTGTAAGGCCCCCATATGAGGAGAAGCCATGATGGGTATCGGATATTGGGAGGGATCCCCAGTTTAGACACTGGAAGGGGTCTTAGAGTAGACCAGATGGTTATGAGACGGCTTAGGAGCCAAGAGTAGATACCCTTCTGCACAAAGGGGGGGTTCAGGGGGGCGATAGCCCCCCCGATAGCAGGGGGTCCGAGGGGCGCAGGCCCCCGGTGGGGGTCTGGGGGCAAAGCCCCCAACGGCAGGGTCCGGGGGCTGCTGGTAGCCCGAGGCCCGACGGTATGACCTATGCGCGATCCTTCATCTGCCCGACGGCATGTTTTCTGAAGGGTCGGTTGGTCTTTCAGGCCAACTGTCTATTAGGCCGACTGCCTATTACAAGGCCGACCGTCAACCACTCACACTATATAAGTGGCCACCCCCTATCATCAAATCACCAGTTCTTCACGCTCATAGTCCTCCGTCCAGCATCTGTCTAGATCACCATCGAAGCTCTGTCTGTAGAGCGCACGGGTGGACAGCCAACCATCAGTTGTATCAGCAGTTTGGTATATCAGAATTTTTTGTATTCTCTCCAGCTTTCCATCGTGTACTTGCATTTTGTTGTTATCTTCTGCTGCGTACTATTTTCTTACATATATAACAAGCTTGTATAATTGTAATTTTAGTAAGATACATTGTAGGCTAATTATAATTTTTCTAATTTTAAAGCTCTCATATTTCTTCTATATATCCAAAAATTTGTAATGATTGTGCAATGAAGTTTTATCTATTTCTAATTGCAACATATAATAATATATCTATTTGTAAGTGCAACATACAATAATTTTAATGTGAATTGTCAAATATGTAAATTAAAAAAATATGATATGCAACTTCAAATTAATGTTTCAAATAAAAGCGTCAATTAAAAGTAAATGCACAATGTGGAACTGATGTTCAGATGAAAGTCTCAATTGTCTAAGGTTTTCAACGAAAATTTTTTGCCAATACAGTATAAATAATTCCTTTTCCATCATGAAATGCACAAAGTGTAATGTCAAATGAAATGTTTTAGAGTAAAAATCAGCTATCTCATGTTAATCCCTCATTAATCCGAATGATAAAATCATTACTCAAAATAAATTCTCTCGAGCATCAGATAAATATACTTTGCCAACATATATATAAAGTAGATTCAATTAATTGTGAATGAGATGTTGAACCCCTCTCCATCATGATAAGTAGATATTGGTGTTGGCTTCAGCACAGCTGTCGTCTCTCAAGTTCCAGACACTCTACAGATTGTCTTGCATGGTGATCAAGATCTTATTGACACCAACTATAAGAAATTCCTCGTTGACCAAAAATATCAACCAGACCCACAAGAAGATCATCATGAAGTCATTGGTAGTTTGGAAGGTGGGGCCCTCCATGCCACCCCATCGGCTAAAAACTTCATGAAGAGAATCAAAGAAGCTATCAGGTCCATTGGGTCAAGGATGGAGAAAAGATTTAATTTTTTTAGAGATGCCTATAAAGTCTTTGCTCACTAATCGGGGTGAAGAGAGGAGCAAGGGTTTGCATAGGAAAACACAAAGGTTAAATTTATCATTATAGTGAAGAATCAGAGACCTCAAGCTCTGCGGCTTTAGGAATTGAATCACAGTCTGGATGAGAATTCCTACATGCATCGCGAATAAGCTATTTCTACTTATATCAGAATACTCTTGGATAGATAGCCAATTGGATGTTATTATTAAAATTACATGGAAAGTTGATTTAGATAGAGAGACCTAGTAGGCTATTTCTATGGTTAACCTAGCAAGCAAGAGGTTGCTTTATGTAAATCTCATGTAAATCCTTTAATCTATATGCCTATGTTTATGTATGCATGTGTGAATTCCTATATCTATGCTTCTATGTTTCTATATGCCTCTACATATGTATGCCTATGTCTATGCTTCTACGTTTCTATATGCATTATGATGTATGTTTATGCTATATGTGAATGCTAGCATATGCTTTTTGCCTATTTAATGAATTCCTATCCTTCTATGTGCCTATGTGAATGCATATCCTTCACATCTGCGACCTATAGAGTTTAGATAAGCAATTATTATTATGTAATATGGTCATCTTGCAACAATCCATCATCCTTATATGGACCATATCATATGATTTCACAAAAATGCAACTATATCTTGTCATCCATGGTTTGATCATGTAGACATTGCAACTCATGCAAAGGTCTCATTAAAATCTACCCCATCATAGTTTTTTTTTTGGTGAAAAAGGAAAAATATTATTAAAAGAAAATATTTACATTGCAAAAGTTTTGATCATGTGGGCATTGGAGAGGCATTGCAACTCATGCAAAGGTCTCAATAATTGCTCAATAATTGTAAATCAAATTGAATAATTTGATAGTAAACCATTACATATGGGATTATCAATACCACTTACGTAATTTAATCTTTGATATATGTAAACTAAAAAACATGAGCTATACGACTAAAATTTCTTAGTTCCTTTTGAAGCAACATGCATAAGCTATCCCACTACCTTACATATAAGAAATATCCTATATTGAATTAATTCTTGAAGAATGAAATACAATATAAGATTAAATGAATGCCATGCCACTATAAAATCAAGCATTTAGTTGCAATTCATCACATTAATCTCTTGGCACTCATCACATTAGTCTCCTAGTTGCTATGATTTGAAATCTTGTAGCATGCAATATCATCACTATTAGGATGTAATCTTTGATGAAGAAGGAGCTTGTTACACATCACAACAAGATGCGTCATTCTACCCTATCATTGGGCATGTGGTAGAAAGAGGGACCCCCAAAAGCTACTGTTGTAGATCCGAGCTGGATGAGCACATGAGTCAAAACGAAGAGACTTGGTTCTAGCCTCTCAAAATAATAGATGCCTTTCAAAATCATATCATAGGTCTGAAGTACATCCAAGTGCACCCTTGGCCAATGAGGAGAGTAGAACCTTCACCCCTGAGGTCATGAATGAAGCTTATTGTCAGTGTTTTGCATGTGTAAGAGATTATGATTATGTAACCAATGTCAATGTAGTAATATCAGAGCCAATTCAAGGTCAAAACCTATTTTAACTCTAACATATGCAAAGACTTCTATTCAGTGTCAAAATCTATTTTAACTATAAAGTATGCAACGACAATCTATTAGTTTAGTGTGAGTTAAGAGGGTGAAAGTTAAAGGGAGGTTAAGGGGAGGGGGGCCACAAAAATGTATTTGGGGAAAAAAAATCCCCCCTGCTTCTCAAATGGCACATATCACAAGCCTTATCCAGCTCGTAACTCATGCTCGCCCACGAATCATCCTACCTTGTACTTGCCTTACCGAGTCTCCATGCAGCCTTATCACCATGTAGCCTTTTCACCACACAGCCTTGTTATAGCTCACGAGTCTCCACGGAGCCTTGTCACCCTGCCTTCAACCTTGTACTTGCCTTGTTTGGCCTTCTACATCTCTAGGCTCTAGCCCATCATCTCCAGGTTCCAGCTCGGCTCCAGCCCATCATCTCCAAGTTCTAGCCTATCATTTCAATCCCGTACGCAACAGTATCTACTATAAGTTGCATCTCGTTCCTATAGCATGCTCAGTATAATTGCATCTCATTCCCATCAAATAACTTGTGGAAACCATATTTGGTTCAATATTATCATCGGTGCATCCCGCTCTGCTGTTTTACAGAGACCGTAAACACAACCATAGAGTTCTTTTGAGAGCTAGAGTCTACTTTAGGAAGTATGTGATTCGTAGTATGTTGTATTTTGCAAAGTGGCTGCCCTTAATGAAACAAGGATTCTCCCTTTTGTGTTTTTGCCTCCCGCATCATTCCATCCCTAATTCCCATAGACTACCCATCTACCTATCTCTATTTCCTTTGTTGCCTAGCCATGTGTGAGATAATGGAAACATTTTCCCAACAAGATTGCGGGTACATTTGGAATGATTGAATTCCCTTTTCCTTGCTCTTAGATAATTTTGAATAGAGGTATTTTTTTCATTCAAGTTCCATATAAAAGTAGTTCATTCTATTTTGGGTTAATCCCTTCCTATGTATTTAGCTTTCTTGATTTTTGTATATCTTGAACATTCAAATATTGTAAGGTTCCATACGGTGAGCACATATATTTTATATTTGAACATTCCGGTATTGTAAGGATCCATATAGTAGTAATCTATGTTTATGAACTATGTTTATGTCATGCCTATTTATGCCTATGTATTACATTCAATTCTATGGCTATTTATGCATATAATTATGTTCGATGTTCATTATCGTGCCTATTTATGTCTCTATTTATGCTTATGTTTATGTCATGCATATTTATGCCTATGTATTGCATGATTCTATTCCTATTTATGCCTATATTTATGTCTACCATAGTCACACTTTACTAAAATAAAATAATCTCCATAGTAAGAGAATATTGGAAATACAATTCTATAACATCCCTCTTGCTTGGATTGCAAAATTAACCTCAATTGTGTATTTGAATTTCTGAGTCAATGAGTAGAGGTGAAAAGTACTCTCTTGGATATTCATCAAGTATCATCATGGTCAAAAAAATTCTTCAAGAGATCTTAAGCTCTCAGCTCTCATTAACTAAGAGATACTGAATTTAGCCAATTCAAAACTTGTGAAAGATTATTTTTATTCTTACACTCTATACCACATCCATTCATTTCTTATTTTATTTTGTTATAGATTCAAGCATTATATTTGTCGTAGTCCTCAATATCTATACCGTACCATATCGATATGATATTGAAAAATAATAACAAATACAAAGCATAATTCTTTTTCTTATGATGTAAGTAGCAATAAGTGACATATACCATTCTATGATCAACAGAAGGGTATATGTACATCATTGTCTAATCACACATCAAAGTTTCTAATTTAGGTTAGTAGCTAGTAATGATCCAATATGTATTTTCTTCAGCTACTGTTGCTAGAAAATACATAGAAGATATTATCTAACATACCAACTGTTTTTCATTATCTATAAAAGCATTTCGTAAAGAAACTAAAAAGCTTGCCACCAGCAAACAATCATGCCTTCCCTCTTGCTTAGCAAAAATGTCATATGCTTTTTCTTTGCTTTAACTTTCTCCAATTCAGTTCACATTAGCAAAACACTTTATCAAAGCATACCATATGTATCACACAATAATAATTTTGTTATTAATAATTAATTTGGGATTGGGACATATCTACTCATGCAAGGTATGAGGATACAAGATCTCTAAGTAATTGTATTGCTTATTTCATATGTACCACATGATATGCGTCTTCTCATCCTTGTCAATGTACATAATCATGCTTATTTAATCATAAAATACTCTTAGCTCACCTAGATTATCCTAGATCCTACATAGGCTATCATATTTTATTCTCTTTTTCATGATATTTTAATATGATCTACCACTCTTCTTCAGATTCAATTATTCCCTTTCGTCGCACTACCATTCTTTCTATTCTCTATATGAGTACTTCTATGAGAGTAAGAAAAATGAAAATATGAGAGAATAAAAGTATTGGAATAGATACGTATATCCTTTGTCCTTCCAAATCTTTGTTTGCTTGGTTGAGCCCCAACGGTCATATAACTTTGTGGTTCAAAAGAGAGAACTTGTAGAGCCTCTCTTTCATAGTGACATCATCATATGCAACTTAAGAAAAACAATCAAGTAAAAAGAAAGAAGGATAAAAGAAATATCTAGAGATGCCTTGGTCATCTCGTCAAAACACTTGTATGCTCGAGCTGATAAGAGAAATTGTCGATTGTTGTCAAAGCAATAACATGCATATAGTGCATCTATTTGTCCTTATTTCATCTGTAGCTTTAAATTCTTGATTTAGTCCTATTGCTTTCATCCAAATTAAATTGCCATGGTTTTTCACTTAGCAGAGCAACATCCCCGTTGTGATTTTCATACTACTTCCATTCTTGAAATCACATGATGCTACTATTACTTGAAATATCATTCACTCTATAAGAATATGAAGCTTTTCTGTCCTCATGCCCTAAGATTAAGTCATCTCTAATCGTGGTGGTTGTTCGTCTTCTTATCCAATGACTGCTTCTACCAATTTGTTGACAGTAGGCAGTGAAAAGAAACAACCATAAATTTCTTACCTCAAGTAAGAATATAGTGATCCAACCACTCAAAAGAACCATCGTACACCCTTTTAGCAAGCCTACGTGGGCCATTTTTGTTAATCATAATTGTAGAGTCGATTTCCAAATCATCTTTGATAACTTTTGCATACAAAATTAAAACGTCAAAACGATTAGAAAGAATATTCTAAGAATGAACATCTCATCAGATTGGAGAAAATCATGTCGCTTGTCTCCCGCAGTCATGCTAGAGTATAGCCAGGCTCTGATACCACTGTTACAAAAATTAAAAATCAAACATGCTCACAAATTCATGATTTACCAAAACCATAGAAACCAAGAATAAGGAAACAAGTGGGAGAGAGAAGAGAAAGAGAGAATGACACTGCATGGGGTCCAATCTATCCCAACTTTTACTTCCCATCTAGAGTATTTATAATTGTAATTCCAAAAAGCAAAGAGCCAATAATAGTACATCTAAAAGAAAAGAGCCAATAATAGTACATCTAAAAGAATCCCTTATCCAAAATTAGAGGGATTGCTCAACATAGCTCCACAAGCTCAAAATATCACAAGTCTTGATATGTCCTCGTCCATAATTGATAAAATAAATTAGCCCACTGCTTAATAGTCATCTCTTTACAATATGGCTTATGGCCTTTGGCAACCATTCGATACTTCGATCAATCTAAATCACCTTCAACTTTGTTCCTTTTTATTCAACTCATCATCTGTACTCAAGCCACCAATTGTATTAGTTGTTACAATCAATTGATGAATCATCACACCAATTAATCCCAACACAATTGTACGCTTGATATATAGACATCAAAATACACACCTTGCAACCAATTGCAATGACACCAGTAACACTAATGACATTAACATTAACATGGAATCACCCATAATACTAACCATCTAAACGTAAATAGTTAGGCATCCCCAACTAAACCCCACAAAGCATCCAGTACGACCTCCGCTACGTATGGCATGCTCCTATGGAATACTTTGCCATAGTCACACTTGACTAATATAAATAATTTCCATAGCAAGAGAATATCAAAAATACAATTCCGTAACACTAGAAATGAATGAGTACTAAAGTGTTGTATTACTTTTGCCAATATTACATACACCATTGCATGCTTTTACCTTGATAGTGATGCTAATCCATGGACATAAAAAGAGTGGATATGGTCATTTTTCAAAGGAGTATCGACCTTCTAATTCAAATTACATAGGAGTGTCACTTGCAATATGCTTGAGGCATTTTGAGCTTTTAGGTGAGGATGTCCAAGGAGATTTCAATTTTAGAGGGGTGCCACAACAAGCCATTCTTGGTAGCTTTCTATCAAGGGATGCATATTGTATTCATCAAATGTTACAAAAGAACAAAAAAAAAGATGGTTGAAACACTAGTATACACATGAATGTTAAAGAACTCTCTTAAACTTAAAGCAATAATATAACAACAAACACATATAGAGGGGTTCTTCTGTAATGGTTTATGTTGTAAATATTTCTATGAAGGTTTGATAACTCTCTTCACTACTACGAACTGATAATCTAACTATGAGTGTGCAATACCCTAGTCAACTACAAAATGGTAGATTTAGTGCCTAACTAAGAGTTTTGTTCTTGCAACTTGAAAATTGTGGGTTTGAAAATAAAAACTCATATATTTTTTCATTTCTCTTCCTTCTCATAGCAAGGTGCATATTTGAGATTGTGCACCTAGGATTCCTAATGGTTTGCCACATAAATGAGGATGTTGATGCAACTTTTAATAGTATTTTTGAAAGGCTTCGATTAAATTGTGCATTCTCCTTTTGACAACTAATGGATGCCTTCACTGAGAGCTCATGCTTTTGTCTAGTTCCATGCTTTATGTAAGAGAAATAGATCTTCAAAAGTTTTATGGAAGGGTACATATGTGATGGGATAGATGCATTGGTTGGTCATAAAGAGCCTCTACAATTTTGGTTTTTTATTAGAGAAGGCATTTCTATCATGAAAAAAATGATGGATCCCACAATCAAGACACAAAAACCACAAGAAGGAATATGACTATGGAAGCAAGATCTTGATGGTTAGCCTATGCTACCAAAAGGAGATCCACTTGTAGTGCCACATTTGAGACTCTCAAGGATCAAAATATGATCATTTTTTGTTTAAAATGGTATGTTGGCTTTTAAAAAACATATATAGAAAGGAAAATGTCAAACCATTCTTCAAAGACTTCATTTCTCCTGTTATTGCATATTGGGAGTAAATTGCAAATGGTATTTAGCAACAACACACAATTAATGGATGGTTTTTGGCCAAAAACAAATTCGGATCAATGATGATGGGGAAGTTTTGCATGGTGCAAAGGTGGAAGATGATGATGATGAACAATATTGTGGACCAGCCAAAGGAAAACCAAAAGTTTCTTTAAAGCCTCACATGGATGTACATAAATACCAATTTGTGCTAGTGCACCCACATGAGAAGATATATCCAATTTGGTTATGTTTCTCACTTTTTAATGTTATCAAGACAATGCTTCATTAAAGTATATGAAGGTACAGTCAAATATTGGGCTCCAATAGTCAAAGATAATGTTTCCATTATACAAAGATACAAGGATTATTGGACAAAACAATAAAGAAGCAACCCTTGTGATCCAAAATGTTGGAATCCAAGATCAATAATAGTCCGAAGTTCGAGGCCAAGACAACATCTGAATTTGTTAAAGGTCATTAAAATTAATCCCAAATTCATTAGTAGAAAGTGCACAAGAAAGCTTGGCATTAAGAGGTGACATGACAATGTAGAAAGTAGGGTTGTGTTGCAAATGTTAAAATTTATACTAAATGTAACTTAAGTTGCCAGCATTGGTCATATTCATAATTTTAGATTTGGTACATACAATTTTGACGTAGTTACTTTGAGTTTCCAAAATGTATATAGAATGTACTATTTGCTTGATAGACTATTCAATGTATTTCCAACCATGTGGATTGTTCATGCAACTTCAGCAAAATTTGATTTATAAAAATGCAATATGCAAATTAAAAAATATTATGTATAATTATTATTTATTTTAAATATTAACAAATCAAGAGAAAAGTTAAAAGATATCGATGAAGGCAAATTATGTAAAGAAGAAGAAGAACCTAAAACAACCATGGAAACCTATGATCTAGTCAGACCAAGAAATTCAGAACTACTCCATGTGCAATTACAATAAGAAATTCATTGGACTACACATGCACTAGCAAATATCATGAATTAATGTACATAATCTTAATGGGGATTAAAAAAATTTCTCTTAATACTCAATGAGTGAAAAATTTAGGCGAGGTGCTACAATTTTGGCAAGCAAAGCTAGGCAAGTGGTTGTAGTTTTAGGCAAGAAGTTGTAGTTTTTAAGTACTTCTTGTAGTTTAGGCGAGCAATGGCTCCTTTACTCAATTATGCACTATTTTTTTTCCTTGATCATAGTATGGGTATGATGTGCTCTAAAAAGCCCAAGACTATAAAAATTGTTTCCATTGCAAGGGGTTTAGGGTTATATATAAGATTTTATATATATATATATGGAGAGAGAGAGAGAGAGAGAGAGAGAGAGAGAGAGAGAGAGAGTATAAGATAGATGGATGGATGGATATATATATATATATATATAGAGAGAGAGAGAGAGAGAGAGAGAGAGAGAGAGAGAGACACAAAGAGGATCATTGTCTCACTACACAACTCATGGTACATGGTAACTTCATAAAGCTTTGACTAAGGTTGAGGGAACAAATGATATTATGCCCACGTTAAACATAACATAAAATGTTCTATGATGAACATATGGAAATATAAGCCATGTGCATATACATGGAGATGGAAATAAAATATAAATGAGATAAGAGACATTTAAAATTGAAAATATCACAGATCTCATATAAGTTTTTGGTACTTTTGTGATCTCCCACATGTCAATGTATTTACTTGACATGTATTTATCAAACAAAAGAAACAATGAAAACTTTTGAATATTAGTAATATCATGTATCTTCTTTCTTGGAAATGCACAATTCAAATGTAAATGAGATACTGCATTATGACATTGCCATAGTAATTTCATGTATATTTTTATTTACCATTTCTATGACCTTATGTACACTATGTACTTTTTTAAAGATCGATTCACTTCAAAGCATGCATAAGAAGACACATTTTTTCAAGAATTTCAACATGTTTATAAAATTATGTGTATCAATATGATATGTACACATTTCAGCATGTTCATACAATTATGTATATCAATATGATATGTACAATACATACATCATGTTATTTAAAAACATTTCATAAACTATAAATGTGTTCACATCCAATACACTCAAGGAGCAATTCTCCTATGATCTTTATCCTATGTCATTTATCTTCTATAAATTAGCGAACTGATGGAAATGTAATGGGTCAAATGGCTCATCCATAACTATAGCTTTGATCATATTTTTCCATAATTTATGTTCTCAAACTCTAGCATCTCAAGCATATAGCCTTTCAATCTCTTCATCTTGGGAACAAATTGAGCTTGCAATTGCTTTGCTAAAATAGCTTGCCTTGCTAAAGGAATTGTCGTCTTTACTAGTTCAACCAAGTGATTGTGTGCTTGTTGTGTCAGCACAAAAGACCTTGTGAACTTGGCTTCTCTTATGTTCTAGCTCTCTTATTCTTGGTAGGTTTACCCTTCCAATTCTAGAGAGGGTGTGTTTTTCAATCCAATCTTACACGTCCAATTCCAAAGAGGTGGTGTCTTTCAATCCAATCCACATGATAGTGTGATATGTCATGACATAGACTTGCTGGGAAAATTTATGGGAATTTGTTTGTTTTTTTCCATATCTCTTAAATGCAATGAATCATTGAACTAGAGGAGAATCCAACCCTTATGTTGAAAATTTTCTAACTTTGGCTATGAATATTTTTTATTAGATTGTCCTTATTGAAGAAACAATATGTCTCTTACAAACTATGATGGACACCATTATGCTACTTCTCTAAGGCTAAGTTGGATCCCCAATTATGGTATCATCATCAATGGGTCTAACATTAAATGCTCTTAGACTCTCTTTACCTAGAAAAACTCTTTGATTCCCTAAACTTACTGGTGCCTTAGTGTGATTGGGCTCTGCTTACAAGTCTTGATTGAGAGGTGTCATGTCCACATTAGTACCTATGGATCACCCATTGTTGGTTTTACCTCCTCCTACTATCCTAATCACTAACAATAATGTCTAGTAGCCCATACAATTTATAGATATGCTCCACAAGTAGCCTAGATAATTTTGGAGTTCTAACCTCTTCATTGGTTGGAATAAAATGAGCCATCTAGATCAATCAATCCACAATTACCCACATAGATTCATGCCCTTAATGTGTCCTAGGTAATTAAACAATAAAGTCCATGGAGATGCTTTCCCATTTTCTAGATGGAATCTCGAATGGGTGTAGGAGACCTCCTACCTTAAGGTGTTCAGCCTTATTTACCTGGCATTTTTGGCACTTCAATAAATAATTTAGGACGTCCTTATCTATTCCATGCTAGATCTCTCTTCAAAAGTGCACACGTCTTTTGAATTCCCAAGTGTCCACACTTGAACTGTCATGACAAAAAAAAAGAATTGGGTGCCTACTGTTATTATTATCTAGGACACATACTCTACCCTTGAAGAGCAAGTAGCCATACTCAATAGTATATTTTTTCCACTTGATTCCTTTGTTAATCACCAGCCTATTGTGTCTCACCATTTCCATGTGACTCTAGGCTCCTTGATTAGCTAGATCGCTCCTCATAATTTCTTACCATATTTGAAAAAATTAAGGATCAAGCTCATAGTTTTCCTTTAAGGACTCTAGGAAATCATTTTGGAATTGAGTAAAGCTCAATTCATTAACAATTGACATTTGGATTAGGGAGTGTTCCACCACATTGAACTTCCCCTTCCAATATGTCAATCGATATCAAATTCTTGCATTATTTTCTTTAAGCTCTACTAATTGCAAATACTTAATGCTTTCTTGATTAAAAAATGATCTCAAACTTGGCACCATACAAATACTACCTCTATTTCATCAAAGCATAGACTATAGCATATAGTTCCTTCTCATATGCCGAGTAATTCCATTGGGCATGGTCAATCTTTTTACTTTTCAAAAGCCACTGGTCAACCCTATTGTAAAAGTACGAACCGAACAGCAAAATCACTAGAATATGTTTCAACCAAGAATGGTTCATTTGGATCCACTACCTTTAAAATAGGAGCAAATGCTACTTTAACTCTCAAAACTATTATTTTGAGGTTCATCCCATATGAAGGTACTTCCCTTCCCCTTAATATGGTCCGTCATTGCAACAGTAATCTTAGCATAGTCTTGGATGAATCTCCTATTTTACCCAAACCAACCTAAAAATGTCTGCAATTCTTGTAGGTTTGTAGGATGTGGCCATTCTAGTATTACCCTTACCTTTTTTGGGATATCATATATCCCAAGTACTTCACTTCTTTTGCAAAGGATTCACATTTAGATTCTTTTACAAAAAGAGAGTTATCTCTAAGAAATTCGAACACTTTCCTTAAATGTTCCAAATGTTTTTCCTGATTTTACTATAGTTGAGAATATCATCTAAAAATACTACATCAAATTTTCCTAAATATGGCCTCAAGACACTATTCATAAGTGTTACAAAAGTTTTTAGATCATTTGTTAAACAAAATGGCATTACTCTTAACTAATAATGCACGTATCTCGTACGAAATGATGTCTTAGGGACATCCTCTTCTCTAATTTTCACTTGGTGATATCTTGATCTTCAGTCAATTTTAGTAAAATATTTTGCCCCCTGCAATTGACCAAAGATCTCATCAATGCTAGGCATAGGATATTTACTTTTTATTGTGATTTTATGTAAGGCTTGGAAAACAATGCATAAATGCATAGTACTATCTTTTTTCATACCAGTAAAGCTAGTGAAGACTGAGGTGAGTTACTAGGTCAAATTTGTCCCTTCCTAAGGTATTCAATTAATAGTCTTTCAACCTCACATTCTTTTGTTTAACTAATTCTATAGGGTAGTTTACAAACACGGGTAGATCCAGGAAGTATGTCTATTTTATGATCTACATCTCTCTTGGGAGATAAACCATCAAGCAAACCACACAAAAAAAAATCTTTAAATTCAATCATTACATCATTAAAAGAAGATTCATACTTTTTAACAACATCAAGAGAAAATTTACTCTTTTCAGATGTACTAAAAATAAAATCATCAAGAGAAAAACTACTCTTTTTAACAACATCAAGAGAAATTTTAAAAGAAGATTCACAGTTTTGATAACATCACGAGAAATTTTACTCTTTTCAGATGTAGCAAAAATAAAATCATCAATAAAAGTAAGTTCATGGAGATATACCTTGCATTGTTGTTGGTTTAGAAGTCATTCCAATTCCATTTAACAAATAATGGGAGACTTGGGTACACCATGTTCTCCTTGAATTTGGAAGACTGCCCTCTTTTTCAAATATAGTGGAGTTATTCAAATAACTCCACTACAAGAAATGCCCAAGACTATACAACCATTCTTGACCAAGAAGAACATCTGTTCTATCAAGATGCATGATTTGGAAATCCAAGGCATCCTGATAACCTTGAATGTCCACCTCCACACCATGAATCATGGTGTCCCAAACATTTTTATCACTTCCCTTTGCTAGAGAGACCACATATTTATGGGCACTTGAACTATCAAGCAACTTCAACTTCTTAATCCAATAAATCACTTAAGAAATTATGTCTCACAGTATCATTGAGACCATAACTCTTACTTTTTGCCACTTAACTTTTCCATGCATCCTCATCAAAATCATGAGGACCAAAGGTGAGTTGCCACATTGCCAATGATAGGCAACACATGTGGGTGCTATCCTCATGATAGACCTTTACCTCAGTGTACTCTTCAATACCTTTAAGCGGTAACACCTACACCACATGTATATGTTTTTATGGAGGTTTATCTGGGGCTTTAACTCTCGTCTGTTTATTTTTAGGGTAGTTCCAACTAGCATGATCTTTGCCTAAACATTTAAAGCAAAGATTTTCTTGTTTGGCCTTCTCATAATCCTCTTATTTAGGACAGGATGTCTTTGTAATTGAGGTTTCTTTGGGGTGCCTAAGAAACCTCCTTCCTGAAGTGTTGCTTCCTTTTAAGATTGGGAAATTAGTGAATTTAGAAACAAACAAATTTGCTCCAAATTTCTTACTTTTTGGATTTTCACTTAGCGATATATTTGGTCTTATTTAATTGTTTCTTCAAAGGTCTTGGGAGAATTTCTTCTTACATAAACCTTGTAGGTGTCCTTGAGACCTCTCAAAAAACCCCCTATCTTTTGGAATTCATTGATTCCCTTCAACTGAAGGGCTACTTCCCTATAGTTTGCAATGTACTAGAGTAAAGTATTTTTATCATGTATCATCCCAAGCTTCTCAAGCCCAAGTCTAGCTCATTTTTAGGTGAAAGTCTTCTGAGAGATCTTGTTCAAATTCATTCCAGTACCTTGGGATCCTATCATTTTTCCTAAGGCTCATCCACCATTTATAAGCCTTATTCCAAGAGAAAGACTCATCCACCATTCTTTCTAAGGCTCATCCACCATTCTTTCTAAGGCTCATCCACCATTTATAAGCCTTATTCCAAGAGAAAGACTCGCTTCCACGACTTGATTTTCATAAGGGGTGTTCCTGAGTCAATGGAAGTTTTGCCCTTTTTGCAAGAAGGTATTCATTGCATCATTGTTTCATTCATTCTCTTCCCCATTGAAAATTGGTGGTTTTTAAATTCTTAAGAATGTTTGAGGTTTCTTTAAGTTGAGAGGTAGACCTCTCAACTTGACTTGGAGGAGTCGTGATTTCGTCATAGGACATCTGGATGGAGAATTGGATAACTTAGATATGGCTTCAATTAGAGCTTTTAATGTATCATTAATAGTCCCTAACTGCATTTCTATATTTTGTGTTTGAGTTTCTAATTTAATGAATTTTAAATATGGGATTCTGTAATCATCGTAATCAATATCCTCTATCTCCATAGTATACTCATGAGTTTCCTCATGTGTTTCTTCTTGTATTTCATCTTCATCAATAGCTTTTCCTTTTCTTGCTCTTTCCTTACTCTCCCTAATCATTAGATCTCTTTTTGGACCTACCATTTTAAAATGATAATGTTTCAAGGTATAATAATAAAAAAGCTTTATAACAAAGAGAAAAACATGATGGCCACTTCCCTAGTTTTTGATCAAGATTTTGGTTTTATCTCCAAAGTGAGACCACTCTTTTGCTTCACAAACTCGATCTCGAAATTCCCTTTTTCTTTCCAGTCCTTTGCTTGAAAAAGAGAGGATAATAAGTTGAAAAGGGTTATCCTTATAGAGAAAAAGGTGGGTGAAGAAGGGAATGATGGCATGTCTTTTTGTAAGGTCTAGGACCTTAGATGATGTGGCTATTCTTCTTTGCTTTCCCATAAGTTTTGTAGGTCATCACATTGTTGGCCTTATTCTATGTCCCATATCTCTCCTAGATCTTGTTCCTTGTCTCTTATATGCTCTTTGTGTAAGCTATGAGCTATAGGTGATGGGTAGAATCCTTGCTATGGAATTCCTCTCCTTGCTTCTGCTCCTGGGACATGTAGCTCCAACATGTTTGAGAGACTACATTAAGGCCTAGAGTCTTATTCGCCAACCTTGCCCTTTCCCACCTGCAAGGTGGCCCTCTTCAAAAAAGCATATCAAATGAAAGCTTGCAAAATAGACTTTATCCACATACTTTCCCTATGTGCATATTTTGTCGTCTTGTGATCCCTTTTTCTTGAAACTTGTAAAGCATTTGTGGGCGTCATGGTCATACGGCCTATGTCTCCTTTCAATGCACGTAAAAGGGATGAAACATACTATGAACAAAACTTGGATTTCAAGCTTGGAAGATTAGAAGCAATAGGCTCATAGATAAATCTTGGGACTACGGATGGGCTTGCAAACAAGTTGGCTAGTTACAAACCATCGTTGCCTAGTTGCTTGCTGGTGGTGAGTACTCAAATGAATGTCAATCAAACAGGCTTGCAAGCCAATCACTTGAATGGCTCTGATACCAATGCTAAAACTTCATCATATGAGGAGGGCTCAATTCTTGAATTCCACCCAGCCACAAATTCCATTGCTCCACTCTCTAGATCTTGTATGTCATCCCTTCCCTCGAATTCTCTTGAGGATGTGAAGCTCTCTCTAGAATCCACCCCTATACCCAGTGCTTGCCACTTGGGACCTATTTGTATGCCACATGTCCATAATAGACCTTAGTACCTCTTTTCCCCTTTAGGACTTAACATTGCACTCCATATTATTGCCTAGACATAGTATAATCCCTATACCCCAACCATTTTATTACTATGACATTATACCATTAAATGTTTAAGTCACTTGATGTGCCATTCATGCAAACACTATTAAGCCCTCTAGTTTCCCACCTCACCATAATCAAGCTGTTGCTTCAATGATTATGGCTAATATAACATCGTTTCCCAATCACAAATGCCATTGAGTATTCTTCTTTGCTTGTCTATAGAAACTAAGCATAATGTTTTATGCATGCAAATCATTATGGAGGATATTATGTCCATGCATGTATTGAATAGTGTGGACAAGTGTACTCAAGACGTTGAGAGCATGTTGATGGACACATGGAACCCTTGAGGACATAGATGGCCCATTGCTCATGTGGTTTTTGTCTTGTGTGAGGTAGTTCAACCATTTATCCATATTATTTCTCCAATATGGAAATAAATTCACCATATTTTCATCGATACTCTGCTAGCTGCTCTAATTGCCTAGGTGTTTAGCTTTTCCCAAGTATGTTGCTTCTTCTAGTGCCTTCATTGCATATTCTCTTGTTCTTTAAAAGATTTAGGGCATAGATTCAAACATGATGTAGTTGTGGATATAGTCTCATTGCCACATGAGCCTGTTCCCACAAGTACATCAGGAGTGAAGCTCGCATATTTCCATTCAAAGAACCACAAATTGTAGTCGACCTATGGAGCTTGGGCTCAAATAGGTTGTGCCAAGGCTAGGGCTCCAGACAAGTTGTGTTAATGATGGTGACGGAGAGGGTGCTAGTGCTATTGTGGGTGAGTGTGAGGGAGAATATTCATTGTGTGTGGGAGTAGATACAAGGGCCCAATTTTTAGGCTACCCAGCATTATCTTCTCACACTCTCATACATCATAGATGATGTAAATAAGGTGACATCACATAGAATCACGTATAATCTTGGCCCTATTTAGAGGCCAAGGGTCACTTGACCTTTCACACTCTAATACATATAATTTCCACTCTCAAACACATGCACTTGATCCTAGTTCCCACACCTTGGATATGAATAACCCAACAAAACCCCCTTCAAAGAAAAGGTAATGAGACCCAGCATGGAAAAGAAGACCAAAAACTCAAACCTCACTACAATCCTACAAAGAGTGGGCCTTATTGTCCACACATCCCGTGTGACAACAATACCACCAACCAAGTTGTGATCGACTGTTGAGAGCATCACTCAATCCCAACCTTACTCCTAACGCAATACAAGGTATGTCAAAAGTCTAGAACTAAGTTTCGTGCACAATAAATGAAAAGATACAACCATTTTAGTGGGACAACCAAGGGTAAATGTTACTTATAGTGAGAGAAGTTTCCTAGGCAGTTGTTGCACACATATGTGTCCACATTCCTAAATATAAATGATATTTTTTGGTGAAGATCATGGTAGAAGTGTCCCAAAGTGCGGATGTCCGCGTGAAGACCATGGGAGTAGCTGTGGTAGGGCAACTAGCCCATGACTATCAATGTCTTGATGGAAGGTTCAATTCGATGAAAAAGGCCTTAGTTGTGAAAATCTCCTACTTTTTAGGACTTCAAATTGATGATATGGCTCCAATTTTGCCAATTCAAGCTTTAGGAAAAGCCCCAAATTTTTTGGGTATAAAAGAGATGAATTTATCCTAATTTTTGAAAAAGGCCCAATGGTTAAAGGACTAATGTACAAAACTCAAGGAAATAATGTATGAAATTGGATCAAGTTTGAACCTTAGTGAAAAGTGTGGCATAAACAAGGTAGCGAAAAGTGAACTACATGATGACCAATCTTCTAAGGCAAGTCAATGACTATTATAGTGATTGTAGAATCAAGTATAGTCAATGCTTGACACAAACCTTGAGCTACTGTTGCAGAGGTTCTTTACCCAAGAGAATGGTAACTAATTCCTTTTGATTTGAAGCTCCAAAAATACCTCAAGAATCGATTGAATGCTTATCAATAAGAACAAATTTTAATTCAAAATCTTGTCAACTAGATTTGGTAGATATTTTCTCCAAGAAAATAGTGGCCAAAATACAATATAAGATGGAATAGATCTAAAGAAAATTGAGCTGGTAGGGCTACCTATAGAGGAGAGGATGAAGTTTGACATACACAACAGTAGCAACATCAATTATTTTCTCCCCTTCGAATGGACGTATTTTAGTTATTGTACATCAATAAGCTAGTCCAAGAATATGGCACCGTTTTAGCCATGGTAAAACCTCCTTTCTAGAAATATGTCAAACCTATTAAAAAAAGTAGTAGCAACAAAGAAGGGGAAGCAAATGCCTAGCATACCTTGCGTGGCTATGCACAACAATAGTGGCAGTAGTTTTGGCCTTTTTCCTTGAGGAAGGAAATGGCATGGCCTAAGTACATTCCCTGCTAGTATAAGTGTGTCAACCCTAGGTGGCTAATTGACATGACCTAAGTACATTCCCTACTACTATAGGTATGCCAACCCTAGCTACCTAATCGACAAGAGTAAGTTCGAACAAGTTTGTGTGGGCTTCTCCAAGATAGTAGTTCTACTAAGTTAAAGTTTGATGGGAACAAGACTCAGATACGTACCACTTGCACTTCTCTTGGATTTTCTACTTGTGTGCTTGCTGTGTCACTCAATTGCTGACTTTCTTTTTTGATTAATGCTTGCTTCTTGTCAAGCTAAGTTACTAGTTTCTTGTAGAAGGTTGCTAGATAGTAGGCAATAGAGAGACGGCTAACAATAGGTGACTCCAAAGCCAAAATAGGAGCCAAAGAATATCTGAACTACAAGGCAAACTCAAAATAAAGCACTCCATCAATCTTGAAGTCAAGGTCCAAGATAAAGGGAATGAAAAGGAAGGCAAATCTTATTTTCCAAGATTCCATTCCACATTATTATATGCACCAGCAATGTAATTTTCATCAACATCATTATGTACTACTTTTATTTGTGCACCCTTTTTAATTATTTTTGCCTTTCTTTAAGCTTTTATTCTTATTCATGAATTGATTTATTTGCTAATCTACAAAAAGCAGCTTTTTTATGAACAAATGCTAATACTTATGCATGTTGATTAATGTTGTTTCTATTTTATATTAGCACCTTATTAACGTATGTGAACATTTGTTTTAGGATGCTAGTCTCTTTCCCCCCCCATGAGCTAGGTTAGATTCATACTGGTGGATTAAAGTTGTTTCATCTTTTAGAAGCATTGTCATATGAACTACACTATGTGGAGTAAAAAGAAGGCATCACTTACCCCTCTTTTTCTTCCTTTACTCTTGTGTGTACTCTCTCATCTTATTGCCCCTCATTTTGGCAAGGTATAAGCACTTGGGTAGAGGTATGAGCACTTGGGTAGTTGGCCTTATAAAGGTCCGAGTCTTTGATTGCCCCAGATCATTCTTACATATGTTTAGGATTGAGTTCTTGAAATTTCCCCTTCATGTCAAGCTATGGTGTGAGAGTTATGTCTCCTTGAGCTTCATGTGCCTTGGATGCTCTCACAAATGTTTGGAATGGGTATCCAAGGAAAGATGCTTTTGAAATCTAAGTAAAGATTAGATCATGGTAGTTTGGTTATCATCAAGCACCTCTCACAAGTGGAGAAGCATTGAGCTTAGGAGTGGAACTAGTACTACAATCTAGGCTCAATAAGCGAAGTGCAAGGGCTGGAATTACCATGAACCATGTGTACCAACACAAGCAATTATGAGATTGCAAAAGGCCAGAAGAGATAGCAAGGTCACAAAAGATGGCATTAGAGATGGAGCCATAAGGTCTAGCACTCAATAAGAGAAGTGCAAGGGTTAGAATCCATCTATAGCAACACAAGCAATGTGAGATTGCAAGAGTCCACAATAGATAGCAATATCACAAGGGGTATCTCTAGTGATGGAGCCATAAGTTGTAGCACTAGAATGGAGTGAGAAAGGCTAGTAAAAGAGATAGGATTACAAAGGGGTAGCACTTGAAATGGAGTCCCAAGAGCCATTGTACAAGGAGAAAGACACCAAGAGTCACAACGTCTGTTTCCCATTCTTCTAATAGAAACCTCTAAATCCAAGATCCTCTCGAAAGAAATGAGAGGTAGGCCAATCAGTCTTAATGCTTTGGAGTACCCCCTCAAGAAATACTTCTTCCACAATATTGAGGTCAAATTTTTGAACAATACTGACAAGTGCACTCCACTTTCTTTTTCCTGGGTCCCAAAATGTGATGCATGTTCATATAAATGCATGGGATATAGCTATACGTAGCAAATTTACTATTAGTGGGTTGCTAAATAAGATGTTACCCAAGTTCAAAGGAGTAGAGAGATGTGATGCCCATGAACAATCTCAACACTCGACTAGCTGAGCCATTAACAATTGATGGTATGGAAACATATGGGGTTAAGCAGTCTCACGTAAATACATGTGGTGTGGTAATACATGCATATTTATACTGATAGTAGGTTGCTAGATAGGGCATATGCCACCAAAATATTCCTTGCCATATTGAAGAACCAAATGCATGTGACCTAGCATCTCTTATATTCCTTAAGGCGGCTAATTCTAGGGCAAGTATTGGGAGGTTTGGAAATGATTTCTAGAGGTTCAGGGGAGGAGGGTGGTTCGGGGAGAGGAGGGTGGTTCGGGGAGAGGAGGTGGTTCAGAGGGTGGAAGTAGTGAAGGTTACCACTAGTGATCAGAGCACTGTTGAGCAGAATAGTTACACGTGTCCATGGGTAGGGAGAGATTGAAGGGTGCTGCTGGGACTTCGTGCCAGCCCCATCATATATATGTAAAAAGTTCATTTTAGATCAAGTGACAGAGAGGCTATCCAGTAGGGACTTTGAAAAAGTGGATAGCCCATGTATCTTAGACCTACTAGTCAAGCATATACACTTTCAGATGGATCACTAATGCCCACCTTTGTATCTTTTCTGAAGTGGCATCATTAATCACTTTCACATTACAGGCTTGCTTAGATCCCATCATGGAGTCATCTAGGGATCTTCAAGAACAAATTAAATTGGAGGCTGACATTATAGTGAGTGCATTCTGGCTAGTTAGTTCCATTTATGAGGTAAAACTAAATTTACCAAATGCTATTTACTCACTCTTCACTGTAGATATTGGAAAATGCTATTTACTCACTCTTCATTGTAGATATTGGAAAGTGCATTCTGGCTAGTTAGTTCCATTTATGAGCTAAAACTAAATTTACCAAATGCTATTTACTCACTCTGCACTGTAGCATAGTTTAAACTTTAACTTAAATATTACTTTGGACTACCATATCTTATGGCTACCTTCAAATCCCATAAGAACACTTTTAGATGGATCACTAATGCCCACCTTTGTATCTTTTCTGAAGTGGCATCATTAATCACTTTCGCATTACAGGCTTGCTTAGATCCCATCATGGAGTCATCTAGGGATCTTCAAGAACAAATTAAATTGGAGGCAGACATTATAGTGAGTGCATTCTGGCTAGTTAGTTCCATTTATGAGGTAAAACTAAATTTACCAAATGCTATTTACTCACTCTTCACTACCATAGAGGCTGAGTCTGTTGTAGCCACAAAGGGTTGCAAGGAGGCTATATGGCTTGATCGGCTAGTGGGAGATTTGGGGATTCATACAGGTGTACCGACATTGCATAGTGATTCCATGAGTGCTATTCAGCTAGCATAGAATCTGGTCTTTCGTACAAAGACCAAAGACATTGAGGTCAGGTACCATTTCATCAGGGAGGTACTTGAGGACAAGCGCATAGAGCTTGTCAAGGTTCATACAGATGATAACCCTGTAGATATGATGATGAAGAGTCTACCTAGTCAGTGGTTAAAGTATTGTCATGTATTGATGGGCATTGAATAGTATGCTCACTGGTTGTTCTCCCTTAAAGGCACATTGTCCTTTAAGTGGGAGGTTGTGGGGGTTAAAGGTCACTGTGCCTTTACCCTGAATATGTACAATACTCAAACACATATATAAATGAATGAAAAAGAAGATTAGGGTGTTCTGCACCCACCAAAAACTTGTGTGGCTCTCTGTTTCTCTCTCTCCCTCTTCCGTTCTACTTTCATTGAGAGCACTCTCAATGGCCACTTGCTAGCCATATCTATAAGCAGCGGTTTTCATGGTGATGTGGGAAACCTGCAATCAAAGTCTTCCGTGTCAACCCTCATGTAGGGTGGAGAGTCTAGAGTACTTGCCCTAACCAAAGCCAATCTAAGAGACCTTAGCTAGCTACTTTTCAAAAAAGACTCCATGGTCAGTAGGGCACTTCTAGAGATCAAAATGTGCATGGAGTGAGGTCACATTGCTATTCGCAGCATAGGCTTAGGGCTTTCGCCCATTTGAGTCAACTTTTGTAATTTGTCTATTAGGGCTGACCACCCTCTTTTTTGATCAATATACACAGCACATTTCTTTATTTTATTTTTTTAAAGAAAAAGAAGTGCATTAAAGAAGATCACATTGGTTAACCAATTAATTAAATGATATAAAATATTCTATAATCATCTTCCATTATTGATGCAAGATCCATGGAGCTCTATCCTAGAAAAACTTCCATCAAAATCACCAAGGTTTGATGATATGCTATAAGAAAAAAAAATGGAAGGTAAGAAGTTTCAATCCATATATGACAAATTTGATGTTGATCAAGTACAATTACTGAAAGCCCTTATAAGAACAACATGGTTTCCATGCACTAGATGTGAAGCAAATACTAGTATGGCAATGCACCTTTGTCTATAAGAGAAAAATTTAACAAAAATCAAGCAATATATCATGTCAAATTACTTATGCAAGAATGGAAAGAGA
Organism: Dipteris shenzhenensis; assembly: GCF_047967505.1. Taxonomy (NCBI): domain Eukaryota; kingdom Viridiplantae; phylum Streptophyta; class Polypodiopsida; order Gleicheniales; family Dipteridaceae; genus Dipteris; species Dipteris shenzhenensis. Next base: position 1,594,274 of record NC_141606.1, read on the forward strand.
AAGGGGATTGAGGACAAGAGAATTAGTAGAAATGTAATTGCTAAATAGGAATTGGAACCACCTTCAATTTATGTAATGTTCAACATGCTTCTTATATTATGTGCATATTGTATTGATGCAACAATTCTCCTATGAAATGTTCAACGTGATTCTAATGTTCCTATTGTATTGGAGCTATCATTTGAATTTTGATGAAAATTGTTGAATTTTTATATTTGGTCTCCATATTTTTTGTGCAACCATTTTATCCAAAATTTACCAATTGATTAATAATGATGGGTGGGTTAGTAGAAATGCAATTGTTGAATAGGAATTGTAACTACCTTCAATTTATGTAATGTTGAACATGCTTCTAATATTATGTGCATATTGTATTGATGCAACAATTCTTTTATGAAACATTGAACATGATTTTAAGCTTATGTTCCTATTGTATTGGAACTAGAATTTTGTTGAAAATTGTTGAATTTTTATATTTTGTCTCCATATATTTTGTGCAACCATTTTGTCCGAAATTTACCAATTGATTAATAATGATGTGTGGGTCAAGCTCTTGTGAGATATATTTTCTAGCATTGTATATGCATGTGATACATGCATGTGACATTTTATGTGCAACCATTTTATCTTAAATTTACCAACTAATTAATAATGATGTGTGGGTCAAGCTATTGTGAGATAAAATTTCTAGCATTGTATATGTATTTGATACATTCATGTGACATTATTCCTTCAACTTTTATTAATAAGACTTCATTAATAATTTAGTACACCATTTTGTGCTCTTGCATATGTTTGGGAAATTCAAAATAGTGTATTGAAATTTGATTAGTATTTAACTCTTTAAAGAGCAATGTATATAAAATCCAAACCATTGCAATTATGTTAATTTATATGTTATTTGAAAAGAGTCCAACATCTTATGTTATGTTAGAGAAATAATAAATGAAAAATAATTCAAAGCAACCACTGTTTAAGCTATGCAAGAGGAGCCACAAATAGTAGAGACATCCAAGGGAAAAATAATGCAAAGTAAAAATTCTTCAAGCTATGTAAAAACTACCAGATTCTTAGTGGCATTATCAATTTTATAGAATACAAGGAAAAACAAGACATTTTTTCTCAAGTTCTTGCAAAAATTAGCCAATGAAGCATGCATTTCTTTGTTGTGGATGAGGATGCAAAGGAAAAGGGAAAATCCAAATATATTTAATTTTTCATATTTAAAAAACCAAGAATTAAAATTTAGACTTGAACTAGTCTCAAAGTAACTAAGCATGTCATAGATTATATATTCTTTACCAAACAAATTCCCCATGTCTATTAGCTACTCTCGCTAGTGCCTAGCAAACTTCCAACAATGTACCCAGAATAAGATATGATGTGGAAAATCTTTTGTGATAATATTGATGCAATTGCTTTGTTGAGTATTCCCTAAACACATCATGTCAATATTGGTGACTCTTTCTAAAATTCACAAGACAATTTACTTCCTACAAAAATGGTTGAATAAAGAGTTTCCAAAATATTTCAACAATAAGTTAGGTGTGCACAAACTACAAGGAACCCATATCAATGAGGGATACTTTGCCATGATCAACTCACCTCTTGTTCTACAGTTTGTTACATTATCTATTGCAACAATGTCGTAACATTGTCGCACCACCAACCTTGATGATCACTCTCTCATATAGTTTAACAATAAGGTGAGATTTGGTCTTTGAAAGAAGTATTGATACTTTCTAAAAACATGGATCCATTGGTCCTAATACAGATTACATTTACCAATGGTCTACTTTTCTTACTAGTCTAGTGGGAATAATTCAAGGTTTTTTCTCTTGAAAAAATCACCCCTTTAAAAAAAAAAAAATCAAGATGAGCCATTTGCATTTTGTTATGATCTAGTAATACAAATCCCGATCTATCTAATACAAGACTTCAAAGAATGTTGAAAAGTTTTACAAAGGATTCAATGTGCTCAAAGCGTCATTCATTCATGTACCTAAGTAAATGAACGTGAATTCATTTGCATACATAAATGTAATAAGGATTTGATTCATCTACACACACAAGTAAAAGAACATCACATTATTTCAAAAACATAAGTTTAAGAATGATTTTGTTTTACACATTCATATGGATGCACAATGACAAGGTAAGATTATTCATTTAAATGAAAATGCAAGAATATAGCTATCCAAATGTCATTCACATGCAGAAGTGAAAGAGAATCACATCCTTTCACAAGCATACGTAAGAATAAATATTTTTCAAGACAATTGTACGCTAATATTTGAAACACTATTACATAGTATTCATTCACAAATGAAAGATTCTTTCGATTGTGAAACAATAGAAGAATGCATTTCCTAGTAAACACTCAAACTTAAAACACAAAATAGCCTCTAAGAACTCAAGTAAACAACCACAAAAATTCCTTTAAGCTATTCAAGGTCACTTAAATCATCCAAAAGCTCTTCTTCTTTTGATATCCCTTATATTATATCTTCTGCTTAGCTAAATACCCAAGGATGAGATACTAAAATTGATCGATGTTGAGCATATGTAGAAAATGTTATTTTTGCTAATAAAAGCATTCAAATCAATACAGTATTTGTATGCATACTACACATTCATATGAATTAAAATATTTTATGAATACTAACTAATCGTGTGGAAAATTCATGATATGGAAATCAAACTTTTATCCCAAACCGCCCCCATATTCCCTGGGGAAACAACTCCCTTTAGTAAGAATACCCATGAAAAATTTGAGTATGAGATGAATTTAACAATATTTCATGAGTAAAATTTAGTCAAATTAGCATGATTATGTTCTGTATTGCGTGTACTACATTCACGATGTGAGCAACACTTGAAGTCATTGATTCCATGTAAAACCTCATCGGGTCCCTCTTATTTGGTATGATATTGAACCCCCTCATGAGCACTTTGTGCTCTTTTGTTTTGCAGCTTTGGTAATAATATGTATAAATCTTAAATTCTTTCATATTTTTTTAAAGGTCACTGTGCCTTTACCCCAGTTATGTACAATACTCAAACACATATATAAATGAATGAAAAAGAAGATTAGGGTGTTCTACACCCACCAAAAACTTGTGTGGCTTTCTGTTTCTCTCTCTCCCTCTTCCATTCTACTTCCGTTGAGAGCACTCTCAACTGGTATTAGAGCCCGGGTGATCTAGTTGAGCGTGCATGACTACTTGGAAGCTCAGCAGCTCTGTGAGAGGAAAAAGAAGCTCTGTGGGAAGCTTTGTGGGTGACTTTACTTGCATCCGAGTATGCAGAGACCTTGAAGGAACCTTAGGAAAAGTCACTTTGGTTTTGCAAAGTGGTTTTGAGAGCCTATTAAGTGTTTTCTCAGTGTTTTCAAAGAAAAAGTCGTTTTTTAAGCTTTTCTCTATTTCGTTCGATGACAGAGACTCCATATTGACTTGTAGAGGCAACCATTGCCTACTTTTAGTGTCCATTTCACTTTAGGAGCTTGGAAACACCTTCAATCTTGAATCTGGGATCATTTTGTTGCATTTCTGACTCACTGTGTCAGTTTCAAGGTTTTTCTGCCCCGGTGTTGGAACTCAAGGATAAGTGTTGACTCCCATTTCTCACTCATCGGCGGTTGGGATTTTGGAGTTCTAGCAGAAAAGAGATATTTGCAGATTGTCTTGCTAAGTCCGATTATGCAATAGCACCCATGTTTTGAGGCATCTCAGGTTCTATTTTTAGTAGCGGTCATTGTCGTGGGACCATGATTTCTTGAGCATACCTTATGCAGATCACTCTGGTTGTAGTTTAAGCCATGTGCACTCACATCTCCTCATAGTCCAGGGCAAAATCTAGTTGCAAAAAAGATGAAGCATACCATTCAAGAAAGGTTGCAATGCATGCTTTCCAATGCAAGCCTTTCTGGTGGTTTTTGGGCTAAGGCAATGAAGACTGCAGTGCATGTGATCAATAGATCACTAGTAAGAGTTTGGATGGTGGTATTCTTGAAGAGGCATGGAGTGGCAAGAGGCCCTCTTACTCTCATTTGTGTATATTTGGGTGTGAGGCATATGCACATGTGCCAAAAGAGCTTTGAAAGAAGCTAGATCCTAAGTCTAGGAAATGCATCTTTGCGGGTTATGGTAGAAGTGGAGAGATGGGCTATCATCTCTGGGATCCAAAAGCAAAGAAGATCATGCGCAGCCATGATGTAGCCTTCAATAAGAAGAAGATGCATAAGGCACCCAAGAGGGATGTGAAAATTAGGACGTGAATCCACTTGCATATGTTGGTAGACAGCAAGCTGTCCATGCACCAAATGTGCAAGAAATGGTACCACCAAGTATTTCCACAGGTATACAATTAAGGGTAGATGACGGATCTATTAGATATCAATGCTCCACTCTCATATAACTATGCGTGAACTAGCTAACTCTACTTGTAAGCCCCCCATATGAGGAGAAGGCATTTGAGTAGCTCGGTTATCTGGTAGGTCCTGGTTTGGACACCAGATGGGGGCCATGTGGCCAGATGGCTGGACGGAGTTGGCACACTGCCAACTAGGCTAAATGCAAGTGTGGGAAGGCATCCCATGACTGACTGCATTGAGGGTAGATGGAGCATTTCTCGGGACAGCCCACTCTCGGGTTGTGGGGCCTGTTTGGAGCCCTAGATGATCTCGGATTATCGGTTCTATTGTGTGGTCGGTGGCCTATTTCGGGACCGACGACCCCCGGTCGGTCAGTTTGGGCAGACTGGGTCGGTCACCAAATTGGGTCTAACGGACTACGGCTGGTGGCTATATAAGAGCGAGCCCATGAAGCCCATTTCATTACTGGCTACAGCAACCCTGATTCCTTAGCATCCAGCCTTTGTCCTCTATTGTTTCTAGCTCGCCATCAAAGCTTCTTTCACAGGAGTGCACGGCTGGGAGGCAGCGCCATCTATTGTATTAGATCTACAGTAATCAAATTTTTGATTCTGCATACTATCTACTTTTCTCTCTTGCGTGCGAGATCCTGTTATCTGTTGAGCACAAATGTTGTATTGTTTTCTTACATGGTATCGGAGCCTAGACTCTAGCAAGAAGATTTGGGAGTGTGTTTCTGTTTGCGAGCAGATTGTGAGAGATGGCCCAACCCGCAAGACTGCGAATCCCACCGTTCGACGAAAGCAGAAAGTTGGACTGCTCTAGCTATCCACTCTGGAAGTTCAAGATGAAGACCATCCTAAGCGCATACGAGCTTTGGGATACTGCTACTGGGGTAAACGTGAGGCCGGTTACGAGACCGGATCCAACCAATGCAGGACAACATATAGTACCAACTGTGGATGAGATTCTCGTGTGCACAAGAAGAAATGCAGATGCGCTATGTTCCATTGTCTACAGTGTAAGTGATTCCATCATGGCATTAATTCAACATGTCACCATAGCGGAGGAGGCATGGACGGTCTTGAAAAATCAGTATGAGACCGCGAATCAGACGCGGATTCAGAATCTGGAGACTCAACTCGCGAATGAGAAATTGTCTGAGTCTGAGGCGACAGAGAAGTTCATCACCAAGGTGAAGAATCTGCGCAATCAGATGACTACGATTGGCATCATCATCACCAGCGAGAATCTAGCACGAAGGTGCATATCAGCATCAGCTCACTCATGCCACATTGCACCCTTGGATCCAGTGATGACCACCTCTTTCGATCAGTAGATCATTCCTCAGCACTAGGATACCTATGCATCAATGCGGTCCTATCCCAATGCAATGGACATCATCAGGTTCAACCATAGCGGAACCTGGGGAGACTTAGTGTTTCATCATGCACTTATGGCTGTCATATACAGTCCATACTTAATGCAGATCAGTGGTTGGATCCAGGATTTCAAATCAGTCCCTACATCATCATTCGGCACCTCATATGCCTCAGGGACATCTAATAGTTGTACTTCAGGCTTTTAGACCTTTATACCGTCAACTCCTTCTCAACGAGCCTATGACATATGCTACATCCCATTTCGATGGATGTTTACCCATGCACACAACAGATGACCTTCAACCCATGATAGTTGAGCATACATGTTAGACGTGTTCTTATACGTTGTCATTTGTACGGGCCTCTTCTTCTGTAGAGCAGTGTATCACACTTGCACATTCGGCCCCATATTTTTAGCCTCTGGATCACTCTGTCCACATCGACTATGTAGTCGTCTTTGACCCTGCACGCAGCCATACACGTAATCATCTTTCGATCGACTAGCCTTTGATCTAGGTGGACTCGACTTTCTACATATTTCCTTTTTCTTCCCTTCAGCCTATTTTCTAGATTTTGTTCCCAAAGGCAAAGCATGACCCACAACTTAAGAGTGGGAAATCCACAATATGTATAGGATCGTAAGTTGTACTCATTATATATGCTTCCGCTACATAGTCACTATGCTCACATATGCATATACTACTCTGATTTCTTTTCAGGTTTCGATGCAATCATATGCACCAAACAAAATCCACAAAAAGGTCTTGTACACACACCCTCTACTTACCCAATGCAATTTAATAGGGGGTGTTAAAGATAGTGTAAATTGCACTATCCATATAGGGCATAGGGGCAAACCCTAACCCTAACCCTAAGGGGTTCACATGTATATCTTCATGTTCATTGTCAATACACTTAGTGTACAGGTAGCTATATCGTGTGCACTCCTCTCTCTCTCCCTCTCTCACTTCCGCTATCAAGGCGTACTTCTACTCAAGAGGGTTTCTGAAAATTGTCCTTCTACAGCTCGTGCAAGATAGCATATCCATGGCAAGACCAAGATTGCATGTGCCAAGGATCACAACGAAAGAGGAAAGAGGAGAACATATCTTTGTATGCCATGGGTTGAGCTGTTAAGTGACACGTCAAACTCAAAAATAAGAAATATGAGACAAGAAGGTAGTTTCCCAAACCTTGAGAGGAAGCTACTATGGTCTAATTGTAATGGCTTCTTGGCTCCATTCTTCCACATTGTTGCAACTTTCAATCTATGGATTGTGGGAGGGGACTTCTCAGACTCAAAGGATGATAGGACACAAGAAGAGCTCCAAATGCTTTCAATGAGAAGGCATCAAACGCGTAAACCACAAAGAGGAATCAAACTAGTCGCCTATGTGGAAGCAATGCCGTTCAAGCTCCTTATTCTAAAAGGATGAGGCAAGAGAAGAGATTGACAAGAGTACCATAAACGAGAATATGACACTATGGAAGTAGCATCATTTGAGATCCTTATTGTGGAGGGATGAGGGAAGGAGGCTCGAGCATTGCAATAAGAACCCTAGGAGCTATAGAGAATAAGTGGTGGCAATGATAAGCTAAAGAGGTGGCAATCATGTGTTTGTGTGTATATATATGCGAGTATTGAACCCGTGCTTTGCATGGGCAAAGATGCATGACCATTTTCAACCACTCCCCATCTGAAGGTGGATCTTTGATTCTTAAATTTTGACCAAGTCTTAACCCATGGCCCTGAGACCTTCCATCTCCTCCTTTCATTCTGTTAACCTTTTATCTCCTCCTTCCTCTTGAAGGTGACCTTCCATCTCCTCCATTCCGTTGACCTTTTATCTCCTCCTTGCCCCTAAAGATGCCTCTTGTCTTTCCACTTCCTCGGCCCCAAAGCCTCCCTCTTGTCTTTCCACCTCCTCCCCCCTCCAAGCCTCCATCCAAGAGCTCCTTCTTTGTGACATGTGACAGACTCTTCTCCTCCAAGCTGCCACGTGTCCTCTTCTTTTTTTTTTTGGTGGTTAATAGGTTATATATATACCCCCCTCTCTCTCTTCCCTCTATCTCATGCAAGTCTTCCTACACACCATCTCCACCTTTTCACGCTCTCACCCCCAAGTCCTCCCCCCCCCCCCCCCTCTCTCTCTCTTCCCAAGAGGCCTTTGAATGATTAAATATCATTCACGTTATTTAAACATTGATATTTTAAAATTAGCAAGCATTTCTTTTCATTCTAAATATTTGAGAGAGCATATCCCTAGCCCCGTGAATGGCATTTGAATCTTCAAAGTTCAAGCAGCTGTGGAAGCTGTATATACGTCGCAGAAGCGGCCTGCAGGAAACCGGGGAACTGAGAAGTTGCCAGAAAATAAGCCATTAGCAATGAGGCGATTTGCAGCCTCGGTGTAGTGAACCCCATCCCAGTTCACGTACACTGAGGGATCATCGCACAGATCGTAGGATAGCTGCTTGCCTCCCACAAACGGCTTCGTTCCGCAACCAACTGTTCGATTATAATTGTATGGGCCTCCTCCGAATCCGCAGCATGCCTTCAACGTGAACCTGAAACCTACCCACACCCAATGACCTTTTTACAATGCTTGCATTGCTGACTCTAATGGTACAGGGATGGATTTCAGCAGGCTTTAGACCACTTCAGCAGATGTAACGAGTTGCACTACACTTGAAGATCGACTTCTTACCATCTTTGTGTGCGTTTACGAACAGATTATACTTCAGATTGTAGCCGTCCGCTAGGACCAAAGTAGCGTTCGCAAGTTCTTGCTTCAGCTTCTCCACCGTACGCTCTAGCATTTTGTTGTAGAACTTCGCAACGTTATTATAAGGTTCAGCACAGCCATGGCTATCCAACTGCGATAGCTTATAAGGAAGCCTTGTCAGAATGTAGGGCAGGCAACCAACCGGTCCTGTTGAGACGATTAAGAAATTTCTCGCGCTTTGCTGATACAACGCCTGTGTCCAAGTACAAGTCGCTTTCAGACTGCATACAAAACACAATCTATATACGTGTTTCAATCATAGACTGCGCGCCGTTAGTTCAATCATATACGTGTTTCTAACTCGATATCACCATGGACCGACTCAGACCTTCTAGCTTTAAAAAAATGTTTGTGCAATCGAATTGGAAACCTTCACATCGTTGGTAAACTGCAGAAGGACGTCTGGAATGTAAGCTTTGACTTGCTTGACGCTAAGATTTTGGAAGTAACCCGATGTGAGATCGTTCTGACCGATGTCTAGGACGTAGAGCGCTTTCTTGAAGTACTCCGGCTTTGGTAGAAGATGACTGAACGGGCCTGAAGACAACACTTCGGATTCCGTCAAGGATATGATCAGACCTGTTCAGCTGCACTAGTATATAATTTTACTGAGACATCAGCAGCAGCAGCAGTTGGAAGGCGTCCTACCATGTGAATGATACGCGAGGGTCCTCTGCTTGAACTCCGTAAATTGGCTGACCTGCACATTGAGAGAGAAAGGGCTGAAGCCAGATTGGAATAGAGTCGTATTTTGGACACGGATTGTTGAGCCAGCGGTCGCAAAATTGGCCCCTGATGTGAAATTAGACCCGACCGACTGCAGGACTGCGTCCAGATATAGCAATCCCAGCTGCTGGGCTGCTCATGAGTCGGATTTAAGTGTTAGAGGCAAGAAGGGGCAGATCCATGAACAATGGAGGTCGTGGAAAAGTCGATGTGAAAGTGAGAACGAGAAGGTTAGTACCGATGAAATCAATGGTAAGGCGTCCGTCACAATACCGGCCTGCTGGCTCATGGAAGAATGTGATACCGTTGGGAGGAGGCTGCGGGCCGAAAGCTGCGACAAGACCACCGGTATCAGAATTGGAGTCACCAAAATTGAAAAGGGCGGGGAAGGAACAATTGGAAGAGACGGAGGGTAGCTGCGGAGCGAGGAGGAGGAGCAGGAGCAGAGGCAGGAGGAAGAGGCGGATGAGTTTGAACATGGCGAAAAGAAAGGCAAAGAAGATCCGAGGACAGGAGAAGGTGAAGAAGAGCTGATGAAAAAGCAAATCCACCACTTATCACGAGTCCTAGAAAGTGTTGTCTATGTTTTGAGAGGCTCATCACTTTTGTTCCTACATCTTGAGTGGCAAGGAACACGCCTTACAGTCATGATTTGCTCCACTCTCCCCTCTTTTGTTCATCATTCCAACAATTTGGCTTTCCAAACCCACCCATCTTTAACTTAATCTTAACCAGCGATAGTGGCTAAAAAGCTATGGCTTTTGCTTACCCTTGCGCGCGCATGCACGTGTGTGTGTGGAAATCACCCACTATATGATGATCTCTTATATGAACACCATAACAACAAAACTTTTATAAACACAACAAACATACTAATATTTAAATGCAAGCGACATACTTTAACAAAAAATGTGTTCTATGAATAAGTATACTTCAAACGATACATCCGAGAGCAATGTATAAATATGCGAGAGTATAATATGTGCATAAGACAAAACCCCAAACCCCACATAGTCCCTATATCCTGAAAAGAACATAGAGGTGCTATGTGGCCTAATGATCCAAGCAACTCCTTGGGGAACCAGACCACAAAATCCTAAGTGTATTCATCTCCCAAAAAGAAGGTCTCAGATATGGACAGATAAACAAAGGAACAAAGCCATATATGAGGTCCACCCATAAAGGGACAACAAAATGAATTGTCCTAAAATAAAAAAAGCCCGCGTCTATTTACTATATCCCATGTGGGTGTCATTTATGGTTGTACTCCGGAGTCTCAGAAATCCATATCACACCTATGCAAGGCATATAAATCAAGTTAAAGAATTACAATTACCAAACCAAAAGACTTTTCTTGAACGTCTCTATGTACATTTGAAAAAACTTGAATGTCATCTTCACTAAAAGGCAAATAATATGACCTACCTCACAAGGATATATCTACATGGAAAGAAGGTCAAAGAAAGGATAAAGCAAACCTATTTGATTACTGCATTGTCTTGATGGTGTTTTTCTTGTGAATTATGTACAGTTGCTCAACTGTTCTTACTCGGAGATCAAATGCAGCTTGCTTAGCTATGGCTTGCTCAAAAACTCTTCTTATGGCTTCCATCTCTACTACAGCTTCCCTAAGTGATCTTTCTTCCAATTAGCTAACTCATGAACTGCCATCCTTGGTGCTCTAAACCGTGTTTTTGTGAGAATGTACCACGTTAGGAGGCAGTTCGGTGATTTGCAGATGTACACGAGATTCAAGATGTCCTACTGAAAGCAAGATCCACCGAATCCGACGCTCGCATTGAGGAAATAGGGCCAATTGTTGAATCTTTACCCATAGCATAGGCAACTTCTGAGACATCTGCACTGGTAGCTTCGTAGAGTGTGTACATTGCATTGACAAACGAGATCTGCTTCCACCAACGCCTTCTGCAACAACACCACAATTCCATCGCAATCTCCCAAACTGCTCGCTTTGTAAAAAAACTCTACATCCATTTCTTGATGCACGTTGTCTGCAGCAAGACCCCGTAACTCTTTGTCTGCACATCACTTTTGTGATCAAGTCCATAACTGTGCAACATCTGCATCTACAACCCCGCAATGCTGCAACAACACCATATCGCAACACACTCCACAACAACTTCCACATAGACATCACTAGTCCTGGATGATTGTTGTAGTTTGCATGGGTTGTGGCCATCTATCCGACAGTTTGATGAGCGATGTCTTCCACCTACTGATCCTGAGTTCATCCCCCGTCATCCATCCAATTGCTAACCTCTTGAAGATGCAGATGGCCTCTCAAAAACTCTAGGATCAAGGGTCTCTAGATAGAGAGTTGTTGTTGACCACCATTAGGTGCTGCTTTCGCTACCGTTGCTAAAAATCTTTGTGAACGTTAGGCCACAATCATCGGATCTCCTTCCTTTGCGTGGTCTAAGCCCTGAATGCTACGCACGTAACATGGAAGACAACTTCCATGGAATCTGCATTTTTGCACATGACGAATGTGCAAACGCACGTCTCCTCTACACCATGAGTTCACCAAAGGCACAGCAAGACCGGGTGTATAACAAACATTAACAAGCTTGTCTCGAGTCGTGATCGCCATGTGTTGGGGCCAAAGGCCCCGACGGGGTTCTCAATTCACAAGAGACTCTCAAAACAACAAGAACCAGAAGACACAAAACAAGAATGAAGAAGAATGGTAACTAACTCATACATTGCTCTTTCATTGCATGCATATATAGAGAGGTCTATGCCCCTTCATTTCCCACACATGTGCCTCTTGGTATCCCCATGTGCACACAACTCTTGACATCCCCACTTAGGGCTAAACCTGTGTGGTTTTAGGCCCTAACACCTGCATCACCTCCAAAATGACTTGCTCATGCATGACTTTGTGTCTTTTGATATGAAGAGTCCATATCATCCATGCCCAGCATTCTCATATGATCCTCCATGAAGTTCCTGAAAGAACAACTAAGGGAACCTTAGTAAAAGCAATGCACCACTTGGATAAATCCAAAGTAAGAAATTACATTGAAACACTATGGAATTAACATTTTATCTCATATTCTCCTCTTTCGAGCACCTCTTGAGGTTCAAGATGCTTCTTTTCTTGAAAAAAAAAATCATGGATCACATATTGATTTTGCAACTGTACGGTCATATGGTAACATGGGAGATCTCTAGAAATGGTGCCATCAATAGTCATAGAGTTTACAAAGACTGTGATAGGCCATGATAGAAGGTAGGTGATGTTTGAGGAGGGATGAGAGGGACCATGAATGATTACAAGGGAGGAGAAGCAAGCGGAGGACTAGGTGTGAGGATGAGGGCAAACGAATACGCATGAGTGGGAGGAGTAGAAGAAACAAGAGCAAGCATGAGCATGAGGGAAGAGGAGCTTGCATGAGTAGGAGGAAGGAGGAGTAGGCATGAGCATGAGGGAAGATGAGTATGGATGAGCGTGAGGGAGGAGGAGGAGCAGGAAAAAGCAGTAGGGGGGGGGAGGAGGAGGACGCATGTGGAAGGAGGGAGGAGGAGGAAAAAGTAGCAAGGGGGAGGGAGGAGGAGGATGCATGTGGGATGAGGGAGGAGGAGGCATGTGGACAAAGGGACGAGGAGGGGGGGGAGGGAGGAGGGAGGTAGCGGGAGGGAGGAGGAGGAGGAGGAGGAATGGGACGTGTGGAAGAGGAAGAGGGAGACAAGGAGGAGGATGGGGGGAGGAGGGAATTCAAATTCAAAATTCAAAATTCAAAAGTTTGACTTTCAAGGATGGGGGGAGGAGGAAGAGAGAGGGAATTCACATTTGAAATTTAACGTTGGGAAAAGTGCCCCCTCCTAGGTGTAAGAGGTCGCCCCCTCCTAGGTGTAAGAGGTGTAAGAGGTGGGATTAGTTGGGCTTAACCCACCTAAGTAGGGGGGTTAGGTCTCCCTTGGACCCCACAAGAGGGCTTGCATTAGTCCTAATCCATTTCTTAACCCATTCTTTATGAGGCCCTTTTCAGACCCCAATTCTCCCCTAATGCTTTGTGTAGAGACTCAAAGGTTCCCCCACTTTGTGTAGAGACTCAAAAGGTTCCCCTTCCACTTTGTGTAGAGACTCAAAAGGTCCCCCCCACCAAAGTGGAGGGACTCTTGTCCAAAAGGTCTCCTACAAAAGAGGTCCTGCCACGGAGGTACCTATGGATTATGTAGAGACCAACATGTATAAATATCTCTCAATGGAATGAAGCTCTCACTCTTTGTGGTTCAGTGTTCAAGCTCAGTATTGTGTTCATGTGATTGATCTCCATTGTGTCCATGCTCCCTTACACTATTGTGTTCTAGCATGCCCTTACCCTTGCAGTGTCTACCCTTGTACTCCCTCCTTCTCCTCCTACCTCCTCCTTCCTCCCTCCTCCACCTTCCTCCTCCTTCCTTCCTCCTCCTCCTTCTCCTCCCTCCCTCCTCCTCCTCCTCCTCCTCCCTCTTCCTCCTTCCTCCCTCCTCCTCCCTCTTCCTCCTCCTTCCTTGTCCCTCCTTCTCAAGCCTTACCCTCAAATCTGCGCAGGAGACTAGCTCTCCACTCCTCAGCCTTGGACTCCTCGTAAACCCTGCAACCCCCTCTGAACCTTGGAACTCCTAGTTAGCTCTCTCAACCATGTCCCCCTTTCGAACCCTAAAATTCCCTTCTAAACCCTTGAACTCCTGTGGAGGTGAGAGCCTCCATCAATCGTTATGATCTAGCCCTCTTTCTCACCCACACGTGCATGAGATCTGCTTTCAACGCTTTAGCCTACACCTCTCATTGGAATATGACCCGAGGACCTATGCTACACTTGTGAACACTTATGCTACAATGAGCAACGACACGACTATAGGTGACCAACACCCTCGAAACCTACAGTTGGGAGAAATAGTGACAACATTTTGGCATCACTATCGAGGAGGTTAGCGCCTGAAGCGAAAGCCAAGCACGTGTTTGCATGTGTGAAAAAGAACCCCCTCAGTGAAAACCATTCAAGACACATCCCTCAAGGCAAAGGAGTGAAAAAATGCTTCCAAGTGGTGCAAAAGGATAATGTTCCCATATATAATCACATTAATATACTAAACACTCAAAATTAACCCTTAGTCCCCTCACATCTATAAAAGCAACACCAAATCCCCCTCACTTCTTTCCCCACACTTTTCCAAGCTACTTCCATTTTTGAATTCCGTTGAGCCTCCATATGGTCTGTCTATCTCTATTTTCTATCCTCCAACTTCCATCAACCATTTCCATCGCGACCACCACCACATTTTTTGTCAACCTCCCCCTCCACTGTCACTTTTTCCGTCAGCCCCCCGTCCATCTCCATCTCCACCTCCCATCATCTTCCTCCCTACCACCTCCACTTTCTCCATTTATCCCCCATCTCCTCCACTCAAGGTAATCATCCTTTCCCCCTCCACCTCCACTCCACCATCTCTCTACCTCTCTCTACACCCCCATCACCCTCCATGCCACCATCTCTCTACACCCTCATCTCCTTACACTCCCCTTTTCCCCCCCCACCTCCCCTTCCCCCCCTCCACCTCCACCAACCCCCCTACTTCCTCCACCCCCCTCGCCCTCTCTTCCACCTCCTACCCCCCCTTCCCTCCACCCCCCCGCTAGCACCTTTCCCCCCTCCCCTTCCCTCCCACCACCACTTCCCCCCCTCCCTCCACCACCTCCAACCCCGCCCCCCCCCTTCCTCCCACCACCATCTCCCCCCCCCTTTCCGTCCACCACCACCTCCCACCCCTCCACCACCATCTCCCACCCCCCCCTTTCCCTCCACCACCATCTCCCCCCCCCCCCTTCCCTCCACCTCCTCTAGCCCCCACACCCCCCCCTTCCCCCCTCCACCCCCCCTCCCCCCCAGCCCCCTCTCCAGCACCACCACCACCACCCCCTCCCCGTTCACCCCCCTCCCTCTCTCCACCCCGCTTTCCCCTTCCTGCCCCCTCTCCCCCCTCTTTCCCCCCCTTCCCCCTCCACCACCACCCGTGGTGGCGATGGCTACATAGTTGCCCGCGGTGGCGCTCCGTCGAATTTTTTTTTACGTAAGATTTTTCCGACGGATTTTTTTGCAGGAATTTCTATCGATTTTTTACGTCGGGAATTTTTTCGCCGGATTTTTTACACGAAACTTTTTTCGTTGAAATTTTTTGTTGGAATTTTTTTTTGTTGGAAATGTTTCCCAAATTTTTTTGCCTTTGTTATTTTTTTAAATTAAAAAACCCTAAACTAATTGTAGTTAGATTAACCCCTATGTTAGGTTAGCTTAGTTCGGTAAGGTTATACTAATTGGGGTTAGGTTAGGTAAGCCTTAGGTTAGATAAGCCTTATTGCAATTAGCTTAACTCACTTCAACTAGTTAGGCCCAATTAGTTAAGTTTGTTGAACTAAAACAGTTAGAGTAACTAAACTAGTATCAGTTAGTGGGATCTTCAAACTAAAGGCCATTCACACCATCCTTAAGGTCAAAGATTCCCCCCTAAGGCCCAAATTTGCCCCTAATTTCCCCTAACTTTCACGATCCATAACTTGCTCATTTGGGACCCAAATTGGACCCGTATTGAACCATGGCTTCACACATGGAAACATCGCACCACAGGCAAATTTTCTAACCCATTCCACACCATTTAGACATCCATAACACTTGTCAATTTGCACCTCCGTGTGGGCTCCATTTCGCACTATTTCACTCATAAGTTTCCACTATGACCTCCGATTGACAATCAGTTTGAACCGGCACGTTCCCCCACTCACATTAGACAATACTAGGTACATTTTTAACACTAACACTAACACATGTCTAACCCCCCTACCATTTTTACCCCAAATCACACCTAGTCTAAAGCCAAGATTGACGCACGCAAAGTTCAATATCAAACGATAATTTTTAATCTTTTTACCATCGTTTTCAATATCGATAGTTGCCATTACGTAGGCATTGATTTCGACCCATCGATTGCATACTTTTTGCCATTTTCGGGTTACGAAGGTCAAAATCAATTGTGGATTTCAAAGTCAAATGCACTCACTTGAAAGATACAATTAAGCATTGTGTATGCACCTCAGCTCTGAGACTAGCACCTACATACTTTCGTGATCTTTCTTTGGCCCTTGACGCTCTCCAAGAATTCAACCTCTCACCATTGATAAGCAGCATGGAGGACCTAACGGCAGTTAAAGAAGAAATATATAACGATGATTTGCATCCTACATATTACTTTGGTCAACAACACAACTGCAACAACAACAACAATGGCAGACAACAGTTTGGCAAATTGGAAATTCCAAAGTACAATGGACGAGGGAATCCCATCAAGTTCCTTCAACTCTTTGATGCATCATGTTGTGCTAGAGGTGATAAGCCAAATGAAACCAAAGCCACCTGGTTTCCGATGGCCCTAACTAATGAGGCTTTGGAATGGTACCTCGACCTTCTCGTAGAGGAAAGAGCCACATGGGCATTGCTATCTAAGTAGTTCAAAAGAAGGTTCCAAACAAAAAGGCTGCAAGATGACCCCACATTACAATTAGGCAATATAGTAATGCGCAAGAATAAAAAGGTTAGAACATACTTAGGAAGAATGAAAAGATTAATAACAAAGTGTTTTCCCCATCTGGATGACAAGTATCTCATAGCATGGTTTATATATGGACTAAAAAAATCCATTCGCAAGGACATGAAAAAAGTCAGCAGCTATGCACACTTCAATAATGCTCATGAAGCTGTAATTAACATTGAGGATGGCATGATTGATTTTGACAGTGACAGTGATGGCAATAAATCAAGTCATCATGACAAGAAATCTTCGAAGAAGGGAAGCAGTTCCAACAAAGATCGCACCACCCAGGACAGACTGGAAGCCATAGCCCTAAGAGTAAAAGATGTAATGATGTAGGCCATTGAGCAAAAGCTGCATGTCTCTCAACCACCATAGTACCCACAGAGAGAAAATGTTTGGTGCCCACACTGTATCACCAACCATACAGCCAATGAAGGCCAATCCTGAGGAATAGACTAAACCTAGCAGATTTGTCTCAGCCCCATGGTTATGGTGTCCCATTTGTAGTGTTGCTTGTAAATACTAGTTTCTATAATATGAGGGTAGCACAACCCCGGTCCTAACAATACAAACAACCGCCAATCCCAATGTACAGGCAACCAGCACTAGCACCTAATACACAAGTACCATGTCTGAACCCACTCCTAGTGGTGAGGAAACAAGTGCCTCAACTAATGAGGAATCCCAATCCTCCACAATATCCTCGAGCTCCCAATCTTGCTCCAGTAGTTCCGGTGCAACAACTCTAACCTGCAGAGCTGGAACCTCACTATGAGTATGAAAACATAATACCCTATGTACTACATGGATGGTGCCGAAGGATTCATATTGATGTATGCTAATCAAGTAAGGCCCACTAGATATTGAACACCCATCAAATGTTTCAGTTGTGGAGAAAACCACTCCATAGCAAAATGCCCACACAAGGGTATGCAAAACATCCTCAATTGGATGGCACTGCACTAGCAAGCTTAATCAGTTGTCCAGTCAACAATGCGAATTGGGACCTTACTAAGAAACTGCCCCTGCAATGTGGGAGAGTTTCAAGGGATGGATCGAATCTTCACAATACTTCCCCCCACCTAAAGAAGAGGAAAAGGTTATTTTAGTAAAATTCAATGCTAGGGATGACATAAAAAATGTAACCATCCCATTGGAGCATAAAGCCTTTGGCCAATACCTTGCAATAGTGGACGACGGAGCCAAAGTAAACATTCTAGCAAGAGATCTATATGAAGAATGGGGCCTACCTCCGATGCAGAAGGCCACATTCAGCATCTGCCTAGCCGATCACACTAAAATGAAGCCATTGGGTATCATTGACAATGTGTCAAAAAAAACTGTTGGAGTCAGGTTCACTCTCCAGTTTACTAACTTGGATTTTCCCAAGGAAGCCACATCATACCATATATTATTGGGAAGACCATGGCTTCAGGAAGCGTGTTACATCAGCCATAATCCCGGGAGTGTGGATATGGTGAAGTGGGAAGCCAGAGGGCTCGACAGTGCAACGGTGGACATGCGAATTAATGCCTAGCATTATAGAAGGATGCCAAGAGGGGTTAAAAGATTAAGGTCTTTTGAAAGGACACTTGGCATAAAAGGGGTCCACATGTCATGCACTGGGTTTAGGGGAGATTCTAGAGAAAAGCTCTAAAAAAAGGAAGGAAGGACAAGGAACTCAGGAGTTCATAGATGAAGGTATGGGGAGCACTCGACGAATCGTGGATGGGTGGAGAATTCAAATTGGGCCCTCTTTACGGTGATGTTTCATTGGTATGAGAGACCAACACAAATGCCAAAGGCGCAAGACACCGTGACGTGCCACATCATCTAAGGTCTTTTGACCCTTAGAAAAAGCCATGTCATCCCTTTCTTTTTTAGCCCTCTCTACACCCTTTCTACATTCTAAGCTTCCCTCTCAAGGTCCCAAGGTGTTCTAATCCTTCTTAGCCTCACCGAATTCAAAGAAGAAGATCGAAGCGAGGACTTTGAGATAGAAGAAAGCAGAAGAGGTCGAAATTAAAAGAAGATTTTGGAATTAGATTTCGAGGAAAGCGAAGGCGAGATCAACAATTAAAGAAAAGAGATTCTGTGAATCAAAGAAAGCGAGATGACTTCAAAGACAAATCCAATGCCAAATATCAGGGAAGTGGGCACTACATTTTTCTCTTTGACATAAAGCGTTTCGCTTTAATTCTTGGAAAACATATGTCTTTGAAATGACAACTCCAGGGGATGATATGATTAGGGAGGCCGAGGAAAGGGCTAGGAAGGGAAAAGCAATAGTTGGAGAGGAAACACATGAGGAAGTACAAACTGAAATGCAAGAGGATAATGTGGAAATGGAGGATATTGATTACAGTGATTATGGAATTCCGTATGCAGAATTCACTAAACTTGAAACTCGAACGCAAGATATAGAAACACAGTTAGGGATTATCAGTGAAACACTAAAACCCTAGGTGAAGCTATAGCAAAGATAGTGGATTCTCAATCGATATCTGTTACTAAAAAATCATCGATTCCTCCTAATCAACTTGAGAGGTCCACCTCTCGAGTGATCACATGCAATTATGTCTTATTGTTTTCAAATGTGATGTAATGTCCAAGAAGTAAATATAACTTCCAAATAGCTACATACATATTTCATATACACAACATAATACATATTAATTTGTCTCATCCATGCATGACATCCATGCATGAGGTGGTGTATTTTGGCACCATTGGGATTTATTAAGTAAATAAGGTAGACTCATATCTAACTGAACCTACATAATCTTTAAAAGTAGTACATTTTCAAAGACCATATACCCATTGATTTAAAATCCCAAACACAACACGTACATCTATACCTCATCCACAAGATCCCAAAGACAACCTACTACCTAATAAAGGAATTCATTCTAAAGGAATCCATGCCCCATTAGTTGTTTTCAAGACTTACATCTACACCTCATCGACAAGATCCCACAAACAACCTAGCTACTCTCATCCATGCACAACCTATTGTTCTTCATCACTGATTCATGTAGTAATTCAAAGTTGTCCTGGCTAACTAAATACAATAATTAACCTAAAGTAATACATTTTGAAAGAATTAATATGATAATTTACAAAACAAAATATAGATATCCAATGTGGTATAAAAAATTTCTTGGTATATTCAATCAAATCATTTTTAGCCAATGTACATGAATGCTTCCATTCAATGAAAGATAGTATTACATCCATGTTCCTTTCCAATAACTTCTTGATCTTTAACTTTTTGATCTATAAAAGAAAATAATAATCATCGTAAGGCATGCCCCATTGTGGTCGTGAATTCACTTCTCATAGATATTGTAGTAGCGGTGCTTGGCACGTCCCTAAATGGTCAATTTTGATGCATCCTGAGAATTGCAATAAGTAAATCATTAGTATTTCTTTATTCACTAAGTAATAGAAATCCGAATATCTACAAAATAACTTAAATCAAACAAAGCCTAGGAATCAAATCAAATCTTTATTGTGTCCACTACATCATGATCCATAGGAATCCATTTTGCTTCTCTCTCTCTCTCTCTCTCTCTCTCTCTCTCACACACACACACACACACACACACACACAGCATGGGAATCCATCTCTCTCTCTCTCTCTCTCTCTCACACACACACACACACACACTTTTTTTTAGTGAAATCACACACACACAATGCACGGGAATCCATATCTCTCTCTCTCTCTCTCTCTCTCTCTCACACACACACACACTCTCTCTCTCTCTCTCTCTCTCTCTCTCTCTCTCTCTCTCTCTGTCTCTCTCTCTCTCTCTCTCTCTCTCTCTCTCTCTCTCTCTCTCTCTCTCTCTCTCTCTCCACAACATAGTCCTCTTACCCTCGCTCCCATACAAGCTGCAATCCCAAAATGAAGTACCTCCTTCAAAATGTGTCTTACATCTGGTCTAGGGGACGAGGAGCACTTCATAAATATGGAAAGAATGGGAGAAAGAAAAGAGGAAGAGATTGAGAGGATGAGGCTAAGAGCAAGAAGAGGTTGTGAGGATGTTGAGAGCAGGCTAAGGATATTGAGAGGGGGAGGATGAGTGGAGGTTGAGAGGAGGAAGATGAGAGGAGGTTGAGAGAAGGAAGAGGTTGAGAGGAGGAGGTTGAGGGGAGGTTGAGAGGAGGAGGAGGAGGTTGAGTGGAGGCTGAGAGGAGGATGAGAGGAGAAAGAGGCTAGGAGGAAGGTCGGGAGTCAATGGGGATAGTTTGGGGGGCCTCTTGGGAGATGTTTAGGGGGTTGGGGACACATTTGGAAAATTTTGCTTTTTTGGAGGGATAAAAACTCACGATTTTGGGGGCCCACGGAATGAGGGAAGAGGGTAGCGGGACCATGAAAAAGTCAAGGGGGGGAGTAAGTGCCCCAAGAGGTAGTGGGGGAAAGAGGAGGCAAGTGGGAGCCTAGTGGGGACCAAGGGAAGTCTCTCCATCAATGAGAGGCCAATATGGAATCCTCCATTCTTTTAATGCCCAAGCCTTCCCATTGGTTGGTTTACTTATAAGAAATCTTAAGGGTTAATTCAAGATTCCCTTTTTGAGTCCAAAATTCCCCTAATGCGCTACAGCCAGTATCCCCTGTACCTACCAATGTACTAAAACCCATAGAAGGGGATACAAAAAGTGACATCAATAATTGGATACAGGCATTGGCTACAATAGATAACTGTAAAACAACACATCCAATGTTGCCAGATGTGGATGCCCAAATGATACAACTAGAAGCACCAATCTGGGATGATGAATGAGAAGTAGTGGAAATGCTAGTCTTCATGGCAAGCATCAAGGGGGACAGTGACGCTGAAGAGGTGAAGGCTATGGTGCAGACATTGATTGGGATATAGAAATAGTCGCTTCAGGAAAAAGAAGCAGGGTGTGCAATGCCAAAAGGCCAAGATAGAGCACTTCAAAGTGATACAAGTGGAAGCATTGTGGAGGTTTGGAGCGGACAAGGGGGGTTCGCAAGAGGTTAGGAGGAGGTTTGGGAAGAGAGCAAGAGAGAGCGTTCGGGGGGTAAGCGGAGGTTCAGGTGCACTTAGAAACAACACGTGGCAACCATGGCTAGAGAGATTTGAGGACCATGGAGATATCCGAGCATAGAGAACAAGACATGTGGCAACTGACGCATGTAGGTAGAAGGGCAGATGCAATGCGGAGTAAATGCCAATGCGGCTGGGAGCGCATCTGGCACGGACCGGCTGTGTGTGTGGTGTGGGAAAGACTGTGTGGGGCAATGCTGGCATGCCACATGGCAGTGAGCCGACTGTGCAATGCGTGACAGAGGTACATGGCCGCACGAGAAGCGTGGACATGCCACATGGTAACCCAAGGGCACCACTGAGGTGTCAGACTATAGGCGGCAGTAGCTGGACTTGGCGGGAGGAATTTAATGAGGGGGATTTGGACGATAGTTGAATATTGTGAATTGCACCAAACTCTACCGTCACGGTCCTTTGAAGTTGGATGCGATGGTCCGGACTCTCCGAAGACCTGCTCACCAGCAGTCGAAGCTTTGGTCCAGAGTCCAAAGAGCTGCTACTCCAAGCAAGTGAACTGTAGAACCAAGAAGCAAGGTACTGCTGCTGTAGAGCGTACCAGATTGGCGCGGAAATAGAGCCCAGAACGGCATGGAATCGAAACTCCATGCTGATTCGCTCGAGAATTTCACGAGGAAAGAGGACATAGCAGCAGCTAAAATTCGGAGCACCAAGAGCATTCAGCTTGAAGGGCCGTCAAAGCGACAGAGAGCCAAAGACAAAGAGAAAGTGTGTATGTGTCGAGTGCTCAAAGGAAAGAGCTATGGCAGCTAGGCGTGTAGGAATCGCCATAGATTTCTCTGCTGACATCAAGTATTCCTTGCAGTGGACTTTGAGAAACATCATCGAGGAAGGCGATCGCCTCATCTTTGTCATTGTCAACAAAAAGCAGAAGCATATGGGCGAGATGCATTTGTGGGAAGACACTAACACTCTCGCCACTCTTTCATTTTTTCGCTTCTTTTGCATGTCGAAAGCTGCAAATGATGTTGTTCCTGCCATTTAGCTTTGATCTCTCTCTCCGACTTTGCCTCACTTGGCATCGCCAAGAAGTATGGACTCGCCCATGATCCACAACTATTCTCTTTGTTGGAGCAAGAGGCAAGGCAAGTAAAGGTAGTTCTTCTTTCCTTTCCATTTGAGCCCAGAACAGCTGCGGGGACCAAAAAGTGTACAGGTACGACAACCAAAAGAGGAGAGAGAGAGCGAGTCAGCCCTCCATGTACATCACCCTTTGAACTAAGCTTTCTTAGATAAATTCGGGTACCCGTCAATCGTTGTGGAGCAGTCTTGGTTAACCAGGCAAGTTCCTTTCAAGTTTTGCCCAACACGGGTTGCTATGATGGATCCTGTATCGCCTGTTATTGAATCCACATCTTCTACATCCGGCTTCATTGCGGTCACGTCCCTTAAACCCTCTTCATCACCTTTGTATCTCCACCACCACAATTGGGGGCTCAAGTGGTTCCCTAGCAAGCAAAAAGTGTGGAACAAGCAAATACAACAAAACGACCCTAAAAGGCACCAACAACAATGACCTAGCAAGAGAGACTATATCAACAACCAAAGTACCAAAGAAACAATGCACAAACAATAGCACCATGCACATCTACGACAATACACAATAAGCTACCAACAATAAGCATAGTCAATCGGCACACAGCATCAGCAAAGGCACCACCAAGCTACAAATTAAAACTCCACCAATGAGAATGGTGGGGACCGAGGTAAAAGATGAGACTACATGGAAATCTCAAAATGACACGCAATGACTGCAATGTGACATATGCACAACTGATACATAGAGGAGGATATACTATCTGGTGCCAACAAGCAATTCAAGAGGGAGAATTATACAAATAATATGTGTGTGTAAACATACATACATATAGATATAAAGGTATAAATATGCATGTACATACCTCTACATGTACAACCCCCCCCCCCCCCCTCTCTCTCTCTCTCTCTCTCTCTCTCTCTCTCTCTCTCTCTCTCTATATATATATATATATATATATATATTATAAGTATATATATATGTATATATATATATATATATGTATGTATATATATGTATATATGTATATGTATATGTATATATGTATATATATGTATATATATATATATATGTATATATATATATATCTATGTATATATATGTATATTTGTGTATATGTATGCCTAATGGGAAGAGCTGGGGAGTAGCTAGAATACTGATTCTCAAGGGGCAAAGAAAAAAGATTCACTGGCACAGTGCATGCACTAATGCGGAGTGTAGGTCTCATGGGCATTTAGTGGCAAGTAGAAATCTTCATAATAATGAATCATAAGAGTGTCTGGAGCTCCAGAGTTGAATCTAAAGGATATAATCAAATCTAAAAAAGGGAACAGAGTGCTAGAAGTAATGCAAAGCCATCCTATTTGTCAAAGTTGTTGGGCACTACTCATAAATTTTTTGGTTGACAAGGAAACTCATGCCAGACTATTCCATATGTTGAGCTAAGATGGGATGTTACTAGAGGGATGATGCATGGGTAGATCAATATGTTGTAGAGGCTACATCTAAATAACTAGACATGACAGTTGATAAATCACCCATTGAATAATTATATCTATCAATAGCAATCCACCAAACTTTGTTCATCATACCAAGCTTCTATTGAATCACCTTGAGAGCTGATTCAAGCTGTATTAGGACCACGCAATTTTCCAATGTCATAGAGATATCCCCGTTAACCTATTACTCTAGAAATAGAGCCATTCGAGTCGACTAAGCTTTGGGTGGGAGGTTGTGTAAAAGATTTTTGCATCATACATCATACCAAGATTTTCTTTTGATTGTTTCATTATTTGATAAAACATAGCAAGATTCCACCCACTGAGAGAGAGAGAGAGAGAGAGAGAGAGATCCAACTTTAAAAATCCCTAGGAAGCATTTAGATATTAAGGTTTATAACTAAAATCTTAAATTGTTTTCCTTGAAATGAAACAGAGCCTACAATCCCAAACTTGAGACCCAATGGAGCGGCTCTCTAACCCCTCATAGACGGGTCATGCTACTTGTCTATATTTACCATATTTTGAAACATACATGTGGCACTCATATACTATGCCACTTGGCATGCATATGGCTCGTGTCTTGGTCTGTCCTTACTCCTTACCTTAATCTTGGCTAACCACCTCACGCACAATAAGGACTCAATGAGAACAATAGCCACCTTTTCATTTTCATGACCCGCATAATGATGCAAGCAAATCTAAATGCTATCCTCACAATGAGTACTCTCAAACTTCTGTTGCTCTCCCTCACAAACAATACTCTCCGGCCTAGCATTTTGAATGTAATTAACACTTATTTCATTAATTTTGGACTTGTGAATGTACAAATTCATTTTTACATATACTTTTGGACTCATTTCTAGATAAAATTTAAGAAAAAACCCAATCTTCAAAGCACATATGAAAACATAAAAAGAAGAAAATTTTTAGAGATTTTTAAAGGAGATGAAACTAAAATTATAAAATTTAACGTGACACAAATAAGTTACACCAAAAAATAAGATTTAGCAGTTGTAAACTCTCTTAAAATTTATAATGGTTTAACAAACACCTTTAAAGTTACAGTATTAAGCAAACTCTCATAATATTTATAAAGATGTTAACAAACACCAAAAGTTACAATAAGCCTCTCACTGGAAGGCATTAATATTTTCTCTTGAAATCCTAGATTCTCAACCCATTCAAGGGCTGAGTTCATCTTATCATCATCGATGTAGTTAAAACTACAGAAGAGAAGTAAGGAATTATAAAATTTCTCCTGTATAGCACTTTCTTGATTTCGTATGGCTTGCACTTCCTGTGGTGGAAATCTCTCATAACGAGCCACACACAAAGTAACCTCACTTAGAAAGTCTGTTAGCTCTCTCCTATATGAAAGTAATCTATCTATTTTGCTAGTAGACCAACTTATTTTTCCTTTCTCCTCCTTCTGTAGGTGCTTCAAAGTAGCAAACTCGTCCTTTTTGTCTTGGGTTAATGGAGCTCGGTGTCTCTTTCTCTTCTCCCTCTTCGCCTCGTTCTCAGTGATCCATTCTTTGTTGGTGCTAATGGCTTGCTCCACGGAATCGATGACTTCAAAAAGATCCATGGAGCTTTAAGCTACGAGATGGAAGAAGAGTTTGAGAGTAAGGCTATGAGATGAGTGCAAGAATGATAATGGGAGTAGACTCGAGTTCCAGAGTAAGGCTGTGGGTAAGATGGAAGGAGTAAGCTTGAGGAGAGGAGGAAGGTAATGAGAGCAAGTGGAAGAAGTGTTTACTGTAAGGCTGCGAGCAAGATGGAAGGAGTAAGCTTGAGGATAGGAGTAAGGTAACGAGAGCAAAGTGGAACAGGTGTTTTGTTGTAAGGCTACTGGCAAGATGGAAGGAGTAAGCTTAAGGAGAGGAGGAGGGTAATGAGATAATGAGAGCAAAGTGGAAGAAGTGTTTAGTTGTAAAGCTGTGGACGAAATGTAGAAGATGAACGACTAGAGAAGGATTTATAGAACTGCAGACTCATAATGTGAGATGAAAGATTTAGAATAAAGAATCGGGAGAGGCTGAGATGTCACTAAGATGATGGTTAGAGAACGCTAGACTACTAGATTGTGTGAAGTAACAGATGCAAGACCGTAATGCAAGACATGTGAGATGGTAGATTTTGAGTACATTGAAATCTATAAAATAAAGTGATGGAGCACAAGAATCATATAATTATTAGATTCTCATCATGAGATATTTATTTTATAAGTTAGACGTGCAGATGCAAGACCGTAATGTGAGACATGTGAGACAATAGATTTTGAGTACATTGAAATCTATAAAATAAAGTGATGGAACAGAAGAATGATATAAATATTAGATTCTCATCATGAGATATTTATTGTATATAATAAGTTAGACTTCGAATAAAGTGAAACCGACTATAAAAATTTAGAAAGGTGAGTTGTCGATTGAGTGAAGTAAAAGATGCAAGACCGTAATGTGAGAGACATATGAGATGATAGATTTTGAATACATTTAAATCTATGAAATAAAGTGATTGAAGACAAGAATAATATTATTATCACACTCCCTTCTTTCATCCATCCTAGTCCTTCTACAAGCACATTCTTCTTTCATCACTCTTAATTTATCATCTCCCCACCCACCATGGATGTCCTTGGCATCGTTCGCAGACGTGGGGTCTCGAATTGACAGTCTCAAAGAATGGATTGCTGACCAAGGAGCAAGGAGAGACATAAGAATTCGACAAGTCGCTCCACTTACACGGATGGAGAGAGAGGAATTCGATGCATAGAGGCAGGCAGGGAGGGAGGAGACTCAGAAGATAGCAGAGAGCGACAGACTTTTACAATGTATTATAAAAGCACAAAAAGATCTCTTAGACTTCTTAATCAACCTACATTATCGCAGCACTCGGTATGGCCGATTTGATGCAGATGCTGAAAGAATAATAAGGGCCTCCCAAAGAGATTATAAAGAAACAATCTATGACTGCTTGAATTTCTTCCTTCATTGTAATTATGTTGAGGATACGGGTGTGGAGTCCGTGGAAGATTGGGTTGTTGAGAAAATAAGAGATACTAATGATGAGATCTTCTAGTGTGGTCTCGGCTTGTGTGGCCTGTATTAGTCATTAATCTTATTTTGTATTTTCTATAACAAGCCTGGTAGGGCTGAGCAAATCATATTAGAATTGCTAATACAATTTATTTTTGAGTAGTTCTCATGCACTGGGGCTCTTATGACTCTATAATGTTATAAACTTTGACCCTATTGTTGAGATATCAAGCTCTACCCCCGATACATCTCCTGGATGACTATCATTTATGTCACCGCCTATATTAGTTGTACTCGTGGTGTAGTTAGACTACCACGTATGTTTTTGGTTTGGGTTCACATATGAACCACGTATTCTTAGGGTTTGACATATAGGGTATTTCCCTCTTCTATTGTATTATTGTTGTGTGCAAAAGTGAAGAAAGGCTTCACCCTCCAACCTTGTGTCCTCTCTCTTTTGTGTGTGTGTGAAGAAAGCTGAACTTGAGTCTCCTATCTCTCTCCCTTATTCTTTACATGGTATCAGAGCCTTGTTCGTGGTAAGGAGCTCAAGAAAGCAAGCCAAGTTTGTGGTGTCCTGGTAAGAGGACCAGTGTTGCTTTCCTATTTCGAGTTTGGGAGCAAATCTCTGCAGGTAGCACAGCCAGAAGTGCAGGAGTGCACTGTTTCAAATTGAGAGGCCCTTCGCAGTGTGGCGAGAGCGTAGTATATGCTGCGGGGGTGGGCGAAGCCCTCGGTGACTTTATTTTTTTTTGATTTGAGGCCGTTTCGGGGCCCATTTTGAAGGTGGAAGTTCTTCGCAGGCACTCAGAAAAAGGCCCTGTTTTTGCTGTGCGACCACCGCGCGGCTAGTCGGTGGAAAGGTGCCATAGAAATTGCATCGTATGCCTGTGTGCAGAGATATTGGGAGTTGCAGATTCATGCCTGTTTCCTGTTGATGCAAAATCGTCACTAGGAAGTGACTGTGTGGTGAAATACCACTTTCGTCAGTGTTGCAGATCTGCCCCTGTGAGGCTTTTCGCAGAAGTTTTGCTATTTGCCCTTGTGAGGCATTTGCTGTGTTTACAGGTTGCTGTTGCAATTCGTGATTTGTAAAATGTCTGAGAATCTGTCTACCATTGTCAGTGAGAAGCTTGACAAGAACAACTTCCAAGCATGGAAGTTCAGGATGACAAACTTCCTTATGGGAAAGGGAGTTTGGGATTACATCAGTGGTGAAACTGCAGAACCAGTTTTGGGTACTGCTCCCACTCCTGCTGAATTGAAGGCCTTTAAAGAATGGCATGAAAAAGCCAGAAAATGCCTGTATTGGTTGTCTGTTAGCATTTCAGATTCTATGATTGTGCATATACAGGACGTAGAGACGCCTAAGGAGGCATGGGATACATTGGTGAAGCTGTATAGCACAAATACCAAAGCACGAAAGATGCAGCTAAAGCAGGAGTTGCACAATGTGCAAAGGAAAAATCTGAATATAAATGAGTATTCCTTGAAGGTGAAAGGCCTTGCAGATTCTCTTGCCTCCATTGGAGCACCTGTTGATGATGAGGACTTAGTGTCCGTGACCTTGAATGGTCTTGGGAAAGATTATGCACAGTTTCGGACATCCATTGGAGTCCGTGAAACATTTCCTGATTTTCAGGAACTTATTGCTCTCTTGCTGAGTGAAGAGCAAAGGAACGGTGGTTCAGCCACCTCAACTTCTCAAGAGACTGCTTTCTACTCGAATACAGGTAGAGGCAGGGGTAGAGGAAGAGGCCGTTTTGGTGGCCGTGCAGGAAATCAGA
The DNA here is from genome assembly GCF_047967505.1 of Dipteris shenzhenensis. NCBI lineage: Eukaryota > Viridiplantae > Streptophyta > Polypodiopsida > Gleicheniales > Dipteridaceae > Dipteris > Dipteris shenzhenensis. The sequence continues at coordinate 1,623,601 of NC_141606.1, forward strand.
ACCAACAGCAACAACAGGAAAACCAGTCCTATGGAGGAGGACGTGGTAGTTCTAGAGGCAGGGGGAGCCAAAGAGGCCGTGGTTCATGGCAAAGGAACCAGCAAGTAAATAGCAGCACAGAATGCTATTATTGTGGAAAGCCTGGACACAAGGAGAATACATGCTATAAAAAGCAGAATGACATCAAAAGTGGGAAGTTGCAGCAAAGCAACTATGCATCATCAAGTGGGCATGGTGACGACAGAAATGAGCACCTTTTTGTGATGCAGCATATGGTTAACTCCATGTCAGGAGATGCTGCAGCTTGCAATGATGTTTGGTATGTTGATTCAGGTGCCTCTAACCACATGACCAGTCATGGTGAGTGGTTTCATGATGTTAGAAATTTGGATAAGCCAGGTTATGTTGAAACAGGTGATGATACTGCGCACCCAATTACGCAGGTTGGTAAAGTGCCATTGGCTATGCAGGATGGCAAAACGAAGTACTTGGCAGATGTACTTCATGTTCCAAAAATCACTAAGAACCTGGTTTCAGTTGGCCAGATGGTTGAGCAAGGTCTGCAGGTTAGATTTAATCCTGATGGATGCTTTGTTGAGGACTTGAAAAATAAGTGCCGCTTGGTTGCGAAAGGCAACAAAAATGGCAGAATGTTCACCTTGGATGTTGATATGCCTGAGGTAAAAGCTGCTATGTTTGCGCATGGGAGAGGTGTCATTGCAGATATTGAGATATGGCACAAGCGCATTGGGCACGTGAATATACAAAGGCTGAAATCTATGCAAACGAAAAACATTGTTGCAGGTTTGCCTAAATTCAGAGTTGAGGGAATGCAAAAGGTATGTGAAGCATGCCAAATGGGTAAGCAGGCCAGACATGCATTTCCCAAAAATGCTAAGGTGAGCAGAAGACCTTTGGAAGTGATCCATTCAGATGTTTGGACAACCAAAACTGCTTCTATTGGTGGATGCCATTATTATGTGACGTTTATTGATGACTACACTAGGAAGGTGTGGATTTATTTTATGAAGCACAAAAGTGAAGTGTCCAGCCATTTCAAGGCTTTTAAGGCCATGGTTGAAAAAGAGAAAGGTGTGCATATTAAAGTGCTAAGATCTGATGGTGGGGGAGAGTACTTTTCAGAAGAATTTTGTGAATATCTGAAAGAACAGGGAATTCAAAGGAAGTACTCATGCAGGTCTACCCCTCAGCAGAATGGGGTTGCAGAAAGGAAGAACAGGCATATTGCAGAAGTAGGACGGGCGATCCTAAATGAGAAAAACATGCCTGATTATTTTTGGGCTGAAGCAGTAGCAACTGCTGTTTATATTATGAACAGAACCCCCACTGCAGCTGTCCATGGCATGACGCTTGAAGAAATGTATACAGGCCAAAAACCAGATATTTCTCACTTGAAGGTATTTGGTTGCATAGCTTATGTTCATGTTCCTGATGAGAAGAGAACAAAGCTGGATCCAAAGGCAGAAAAATGCATCCTTATTGGATATGCTCAGCACCAGAAAGGGTATCGCTATTATAACCCTTCCACCCGCAAAATGCAAGTGAGCAGAGATGTTGTTTTTGATGAAATGAGCAGCTGGTATGCACCAACTGTTATGGTAGGAGATGCAGATGCAGGAAATGGGAATGCTGCAATAAATGCAGAGCAGCAATCTCAAGCCTTGAGTGGACCCAGAGAGTCCTCTACTAGTGGATCTAATGCATGGACAGGGAGATTGAGATCTAGTGAATCGTCACATGGCAGCCCTGATAGTGTTGTGCAGGTATCACATAAGGGAAAAGAAAAAGTAGACCATGCTCCAGTGTTTGATGTGTCTGCTGGTAGCTCTCATGTTGATGGAGAGTCAAGCGGCTCTGAAATGAGCCTTGATGAGGAACTTGGGATTCCTTCTGTTGTTACACCTGGTGCAAGGAAAAGCAGGCATGATTTAAAGACTCCTGCAACTGATCCAGTTGTACGGAGGTCCACTTGTATTAAGTATCCAGTTGACAGGCTGAGATATGATGGGTATACAGCACATCACTATGCTTATATGGTCAAGGTTCTAGAGGAGCCAGAGCCCACATGTTTTGAGGATGCGGCAGGGCATAAAAATTGGGAAGCAGCTATGGATGAAGAGATGGCTGCCTTGGATGCAAACCACACTTGGGATTTGATGCCTTTGCCTCATGATAAGAAGGCTATTGGCTGCAAGTGGGTTTACAAAGTAAAGCAGAATGCTGATGGGTCTGTTAGCAGGTACAAGGCAAGATTGGTTGCCAAAGGTTTTGCACAGACATATGGAATTGACTATGAAGAAACTTTCAGCCCAGTTGCAAGGATGGCAACCGTGAGAGCAGTAATTGCTATGGCTGCTGCAAAGGGATGGTCTTTGCATCAGATGGATGTGAAAAATGCCTTCTTGCATGGTGATTTGCAGGAAGAGGTTTATATGATGCAGCTAGAAGGTTATGAGGATAATTCACACCCCGATTTTGTATGCAGGTTGCGCAAAGCCTTGTATGGCTTAAAACAGGCGCCGAGGGCATGGTCAGACAAGATAGGGCAATATCTTGTCACTATTGGATTTCAAATTTCGAATTCAGATTTTTCACTTTATGTGAAAAGGACAAACAGAGTGATTGTGCTTATAGTCATCTATGTTGATGACTTGATTATTACAGGTGATAGTGATGCAGACATTAATGAAGTGAAGCTGCTGTTGAAGCAGAAATTTGAGATGAAGGATTTGGGAGAGCTGCGTTACTTCTTGGGCATTGAGGTTATTAGATCCCCGAGTGGGATATGGCTGTTGCAAAGGCAATACGGTTTGGACATGCTGTCCAAATTTGGGATGACAGGCTGTAAGCCTATCTCTGTTCCATTGGAGCAGAATGTGAAGCTCAATGCAGAGACAGGTGAGCTTCTTGAAGATATTACTATGTACAGGCGCATAGTAGGTAGCTTGATTTACATGACTATAACCAGACCAGATTTGAGCTATGCTGTGGGGCTGGTAAGTCAGTTTATGCAGGCACCGAGGAAGCCACATTTGGATGCGGCTAGGCGCATACTGCGGTATGTGAAGTCCACATTGCATTATGGACTGTTTTATGAAGCTGGGTGTGCATTACAGGTACATGGATACACAGATGCTGATTGGGCTGGTAGTGTCTCAGACAGGAGATCTACTAGTGGTTTTATGTTTTCCCTTGGGAGTGGTGCCATCAGTTGGAGCAGCAAGAAGCAGCCAACAGTTGCCTTGTCGAGCACAGAGGCTGAGTACAGGGGTGCAGCAATGGCTGCATGTGAGGTAGCTTGGTTACGGAAGCTACTTGCAGATATGGGACAGTCAATTCATGCAGCAGTTGTCATTCATTGTGACAACATTAGCAGCATCATGCTTGCTAATAACCCAGTTTATCATGCTAGAACGAAGCACATTGAGGTGCATTATCACTTTGTGAGAGAGAAGGTTCTAGCTGGTGAGATTGATCTTGTCTATGTCAGCACTGAGGAGCAGGTGGCTGATATTTTTACGAAGGCATTGGGTACCGAGAAGCTTCGCAGATTTAGGAGCTTGCTTGGTGTACGTGAGATGGATTTGAGCTTGAGGGGGAGTGTTGAGATATCAAGCTCTACCCCCGATACATCTCCTGGATGACTATCATTTATGTCACCACCTATATTAGTTGTACTCGTGGTGTAGTTAGACTACCACGTATGTTTTTGGTTTGGGTTCACATATGAACCACGTATTCTTAGGGTTTGACATATAGGGTATTTCCTTCTTCTATTGTATTATTGTTGTGTGCAAAAGTGAAGAAAGGCTTCACCCTCCAACCTTGTGTCCTCTCTCTTTTGTGTGTGTGTGAAGAAATCTGAACTTGAGTCTCCTATCTCTCTCCCTTATTCTTTACACCTATAGCATGATTTAAGTAATCTTATTGCTTTGGGTCACAAATTCTCATCAAGTGTATCCATGATAAATGTCCCTTATGTATCCATGAGAGACTGCCCCTTATGTATTCACATATAATCAAATAATAATACATATTGAATAAATATCATAAGTAAATATCCTAATGTATTGTAACATTTAACATAAGTAAAAAAAACACTATCATTAGTCAACACAAACAAGGTAAAAATATTCAAGGATTCATGTTTCTTTCTACATGCTTTACAACGAAATAGAGTCTGATGAATCCTCTTGAGGCTGTGATGCTCTAAGAGTACATTAAGTCTCTACTTCTTGTGTAGATAGTATACATTGAGTTTCTACTTCTGGTGCAATCTGTAACAAGCCTGGTAGGGCTGTAGACTCAATCTCTTCCTGCTTCACAAGATGTGATGTTGTAGATGCACATTGAGGACTCTCTAGTTCTTGTGTAGGAAGAATGCATTGAGTCTCTAATTCAAGTGGAGACTGTAATGCTTTTGCTATAGACTCATTCTTTGCTTGAGGCTATGATGCACAAGTAGATTGAATTGTCTCTTCTTTTTCTTTGGCTCCCTTGGGTTCTTCATTGACATCATGTTGTTTCCCAATGGTAGCACTTTGGTCACGACAATACTCAAACCGCTAACTAGGTAGACTCTTTGTCAGCATATCTACAGGGTTATCATTTGTATGAACCTTGACAAGCTCTATGCGCTTGTCCTCAAGTACCTCCCTGATGAAATGGTACCTGACCTCAATGTGTTTGGTCTTTGCATGAAAGACCGGATTCTGTGCTAGCTGAATAGCACTCATGGAATCACTATGCAATGTCGGTACACTTGTATGAATCCCCACATCTCCCACTAGCCGATCAAGCCATATAGCCTCCTTGCAACCCTCTGTGGCTGCCACATACTCAACCTCTGTGGTAGACAAAGCAACACACTTCCGTGCGCGAGACATCCACGACACTGCACCACCTACAAAGGTGAACACATAACTAGAAGTGGATCTCCTACTATCCACATGCCCTGCATAGTCTGAATCTGTGTACCCAAGTACACGCATGTCTCCTCTACCAAAGCAGATGCACATCTCCTTGGTACCCTTCATGTACCTCGTGATGCACTTAACTGCCTCCCAATGCCTCTTTCTTGGATTAGCCATATACCGGCTAACAACTCCCACTGCAAATGCAATGTCTGGTCTAGTAGCTATCATAGCATATAATCTGCCCCTTTGCACATTTAAGGCTGCATCCTGCTTGTTGCCTTCCATTTACTTCCATCTAATCTCCTCGGCCAACAAGCCACCAACCACATCATCAAAGTAGGTGCAGAGTTACTGATAGTAGTACAGAAAGTATCCCATGAGGATGGTAATGAGCATAAGAGAAATATTGCCCTCATTTTCGCATCGAAATTCAGCTTTTGAGCTTAAAGTTGACTGAAAATGATATTAAATTCATTCAAGTGCAAAGCTATGGATACTCCCTCCTTCATGTGCAGCTCAAACAATCTCTTCATGAGATAGACTTTGTTTGAGGCAGTCTCTTTCTCATATGTAGCATACAGCTATTTCCATAAAGCTTTCGTAGTCTTTTCAATGACCATTGTGAAATAAACTGTCTCCCCAAGATGAAGTCTAATGGTAGACTTTGCCAATGCATCCAACTCATTCCATTCATCTATGGACATAGCTGCAGGCTTAGCTACAATCCCTTGCAAGGGTTTTATCTGCTTCTTTTGAATAAGCACATCCCTTATTTGTTCTTTCCACAAAGAAAAGTTTGTCCCATCAAACTTTTTAATGGTGAAAAACTCCTTTTCAGACATGGAAGAGGATGCCATGATGTAAATAATGCAAAATCCCAAATGCTAGTGCCTGCAAGAGAGAATCACACCAAATACCAGGTGCACCCAAATGTGTATGCCACAATAGAGTGAAATATCACCAAAACTCAAAGATCAAAGCATCAAAAGATACAACTGACTCATGTGCATGTACTATGCATCCATATGAGCAAATCTAGCCCAAAAGAAAATGCCAACTGCAATGGCAATCCAAAATGCCAATAAGTGCCAAATGGCTCAAGCATAAACACTGTCCATGGGCATATGCATCAACAATATCTCATCCAAGAGAGCATAACACTACCATTGCATCACCTGCAATGTGTCAAACATCTGTCCCTCAGCATAAAATAGCATCCATGTGCAAAGCGTCCATAAAAAATAGCATCTCACAAGGCAATCTGGGCCTATCAGCACATCCAATAAGGATCGGAATGCATCCAAATGGCCTATAAATCATCCACTGCAACCCAATGCACACCACAAATGAGCACACATAGCTCAAATTGCAACCAGAGTGATCTACATAAGGTATGCTTAAGATCATGGTCCCACGGCAATGACCGCTACTGAAAATAGAACCTAAGATGCCTCAAAACATGGGTGCCATTGTATAATCGGACTCAGCAAGACAATTTGCAAATATCTCTCTTCTGCTGGAACTCCAAAATCCCAACCGATGAGTGAGAAATGGGAGTCAACACTTATCCATTGCCATGTGGCATAAATCTAAGGTTTCAAAACCTTAGAATGAAATATGCATAACAGAGAGACAAAATCAAATACACAGAGATCTATAACTCTTAAAATACTCCATTGAATCATGCAAGAACTGGCAAGTAGGAGTTTTTAGGCGTTCGAAACACAATGGGATAGACGGTTTTGGAAACTGTGGTCCCAATCACTGGGTCCAATACATGGACTGAAAAACGTTTTTGGGAACTGAATTGTTTGTAAACTCCATCGGAGTGTGAATGATGAGCAACATAGAAGTTTTAGGACCTCCTAAGTCCACCAGAACTGATAGATCTGCAAATGGTTGCTCCAAACTTGAGTTCCAACACCCGGGGAGAAAAACGTTGAAACTGACATAGTGAGTCAGAAATCCAACGAAATGACTCCAAATTCAAGAATGAAGGTGTTTCCAAGCTCATGAAGTGAAATGGAAACCAAAAGCAGGCAATGGTTGCCTCTATAAGTCAATACAGAGTCTCTGTCGTCGAATAGAATAGGGAAAAGCCAAAGAAATGACTTTTTCTTTGAAAACACTTAACATGCTCTCAAAACCACTTTGCAAAACCAAAGTGACTTCTCCAAAGGTTCCTTCAAGGCTCTGCACACTCGGATGCAAGTAAAGTCACCCACAAAGCTTCCCACAAAGCTTCTCCTTCCTCTCACAGAGTTGCTGAGCTTCCAAGCATTCACGCACGCTCAGCTAGATCACCCGGGCTCTGATACCAGTTGAGAGTGCTCTCAATGGAAGCAGAACGGAAGAGGGAGAGAGAGAAAAAGAGAGCCACACAAGTTTTTGGCGGGTGCAGAACACCCTAATCTTCTTTTTCATTCATTTATATATGTGTTTGAGTATTGTACATAACCGGGGTAAAGGCACAGTGACCGTTGACCCCCACACTCTCCACCCACTACTAAACTCGTCTTTCTGCTCCACTGCAATACGTGTCTGGAAATTTGGTTGGCCTTGATTTGACACATGACAAAGTGAATTTGTGTAGTAAATAGTAAGATGCATGTTCATAATGATATGATAAAAGAACACTTACTTGAACACCCTGTGAAAGCCTCTAAATGAATTGAAAAACCAACAATGTTGTCATCAAGATCCCATACTATCAGGCTCCAATGTGAGCTACATCACCAATAAAGAAAAAAATATTTATTGACACAATATTAAGTATTAATTGACACAATATTACAAATAAAAGAGTAAAAGAAAGGTTGAGATGATACTTCTCATAATATGGCATAAAGACAACTAGCATGCCATCCAAGTCTAAAGGTTGTAGCATTAAACAAACATCATCTATCGTCTTCTTGGTATCACTAAGTACAGCTGAAAGGAGAGAATTAAGCATACACACACGATTCTGTACTGATCTAGGAAAGTGAGATATAACCTTACTGTAGCAATAAATAAATAAATGTTAGTAGCAGATTGAATCAAAAGATTGAAGTATCAAGCCAAGAGAAGTTCATATCAAACCTGAGGATGGCCATCATGACTTTGTCATTAGCCTCTTTCAAAGGGTCGAAGAGGATTGTAACTTCCTCACTACCAAATATCAAAACATGAGGTCACTGGCTAATGATAACCCTGACCTCAAAAGAGCTCCCCATTTCGTCCAATACAATGGTTACATTAGGGCAACTTATGGGTGTAGAAACCAATGTTTCCTTTGAACGCTCCACCATATTATCAATAAAATGCCTTAATGGTAGATGACATAAATGCATGCAAATGCAAGTCCATATATGTAATGAGGTTTCACCACTGCTCAAATTAAAAATTTGAGCAAGGAGTAAAAAGCAGTTATATCCGACTCTCCACCCACAACTTTGTGGCCATCATTCTGCTTTCCTACTAGGCATGTTACATTCTCTATTTGATCTTCTAAGTCACCTTCCAATTGCATAAGTGCATCTATAGCACCTACCAACTTCCGAGCTGATCTACACATCAAAATAGATAACATAAATGAATGTGCGCATTGCATAGGATGCATCTCATTGAAGTAATTGTGACACAGGTAGGTTATACTTACTATGACACACTGCCATGGATAAATTGACAAAGAAACATTGCTTGTCTAAGATGTCCACAGTCACCAAGCTCCAATACGAGCTGCATTAAGAATAATTATTATTTGACATAATCCTCCACAATGTAAGAGATAAGTAAGGATTGATACTCACTCCTTGTGATATGCAGTAAAGATAACTCGTGCCTCAGTCAAATCAACAGGTTGCAACCACTTGAAAACATCATCTATGATCTTTTGCTTGTTGCTAAGTACATTAGAAACAAGAGGATCGACCATATATGCATGTCTCTATATATATAGGGGAAGCTGTTCTAAAACCATACTGTAATAAAAAGAAAAGAATATTAGTTCATTTGAACTAATGGAATACAAAAGCATAAAGTCAAGAAAAAGTTTGTGTCAAACCTGAGGATGGCTATTATAACATTGTCATTACCCTCTTTCTTAGAGTTTACGAGGATTGAAATGTCCTCTTTATCGAATAGAAAAGTAAGAGGTTGTTGTCAAACTTGAAACCTAACTTGAAATGATCCCCATCTGCTGCTAGACTCATCCAATGGATAGCCACAGCAGCTTTGCTTCCTTGAGATGAGCTTCCTATATTCTCTACTCTAGCTATGTCCTCCTCATCCTCCTCCTTTTCCTCCCCCTATAAAAGGATAAAATAATTATAAGATTCAAAAATGTAAATTAATTATAATTAAAAAAGGATTTTAAATAAATAAAGAAAATTAAGGATAAGTTTTCATACCTCTAGATATCTTCGTGGCCTTTTCATGTAACCTTCTTAGGCAAGGTCAATGTCATATCCATCTCCTTCAGCTTCCTCACTATCATTGGTGTCCTCATTATCATATCCAAAGCTTTCAGCATTTTCATCCTCTTTCTTTCTCTCATCATACATGGCCATCTCTATGTCAGCATCCTCTTCATGTGAGATCGGACCTTTCTTATCATGCTTCATTGTGAGAGGCACATTCACAAATGTGTCATAAGTAATTTCTCCTTTGTTGCATGTCTCTCTAGAATGCTCATTACAAGCATAGGCATAGTGTTGACCATCTATTGCCTCAAATGTGCATTGAGCTAAGAAATTTCTCTTGGCATCCTTTATATGTCGTTGTAGATCATTCACTGAACTTTGTCCTTCCTGAAGTGAGGGAACTTATTTTCCGAGGAACTTAGTGAATTCCATCTCAAAATCTCGACGCTGAAAGAAAGAGATGGATTGACCAGAGTCTCCTTTGACTGGACAATATGCCATTGGACGTATTACCAAATTAGAAACAACTGGTTTTTCCCCATCAAGCAAAGCCTGAAAATTCTTTTCAGCATAGTATGTATCTAAGATCCTGCTGTTGCTGAAGATGCTCGCTTTGACCACTGTTGAAGCATGTACAACTTGAGTCTTCTGGCCCCATATATATCCTGGATCCTCATCTGTCACTGCCTCATTCAAGAAAATATTAAGGAACTTCTTCGTTGATAACATTTCTACTTCTAAATCTGACTCCATTTCAAGACCCTCCGCATCTTGTTTGTGTTCTTCATGTTCTCTTCTTCGCCCTTTCTTTGTAGATGAACGAACTCTTTTTTGAGTACTTGTAGCTATCATAGGACTTGGAACTATAGCTCGTGAAGTACTCGCCTTTTGCATTTGACATCGGGGTTTATTTTTTAGGGACTCTATGTGAGCCGCTCTAGATCGCCCTACTTCTTCTTCTATTGTCTCCACTTCAAGTATACTCAAGGGTTGCACTTGTTCTGTTATCCCATCAACTTCATGTGTTACACCATCTAAGTGAGTAATACCATGAACGAGAGATGCATGTGCATGTCCTGTCTCATCTTATGCATGTCGTGTCTCAATCAATTCAAATCCTGTCTCAAATGTAGATCCCTTGTACGCATCCATGTGTACAAGACCCTCATCCAATGCTACAATGTGTTCTGTCGCATCCACTCTAGTTCCTCTCTCATTTGTATTACCCTGAACCAGGTCTACATAGTGTGTCTCATCCCTCCTTTCTCATGTGTAGATTCTTGCACCTTAGGTGTCTCATGTGTGGATCCTTGTACTTTAGGTCCCTCCAATGAAGTTGAATCTTGTTCAATGACACCCTGAAAGTATTCAAGGATTATCTTTGACTCCATTTTTCTTGCTTCCTTAATGGGAAATTCCTCCCACACATGTTGGAGGATCTCCAATGCAGGAACTAATTCAGCAAATCTAGGTGCTTTGGGAGGCGGCATCACAAAGTGCATTGCATCTTTGTTTGAAAGATGAAACAATCTGTTGCTCATTTTTGACTCTGTGTAAATCATCATTGTATTGCTATCTTTTTTAATATTTATTCCTAGTAAGGTGCCCCCTTGAATCAAATTGCTCTGAGAAAGATGCATCTGATGCCTGCTCATCTTTCTCCAACTCTCTCTTTGTCATCACTAGAATGAGATTTCCTTTGCTCAGTACTAAGATCCATGCTTTCTTTGTGGTGCCAACAATGGTCAAGTTTGTGAAGTCCTTCAGGGCATAAATTCTTCCATTGTATTTCAGTGTCATACCGTTGACAAATGATGTAGCCTCAAGATCAATCCTATATTAAAGCATAACAAAGCTTTTAGGTACAAATAATGTAATATTTTTCATGAAAACTACAATTACTTTGATAAATTAAAAGTACAATGAGTCCCATTGATACACCTCAAGTTTTCATTCTCCCTAATGGTATAAGTGTCAATTTCATGCTTTGGAAATAGCCTAAAAGGCTTTACAAGGCTTAGATACATGCATAAATGTGAAAAAAAAAACAAGATTTACAATGAACTCATGGATAGTGTAAAATGAAATAAAGTACAATCAGATACAAATATGAAGTCTGTCTGAAACAAGTGCAATATGCTTTATCAACTCCCATAACTGGTATAAATATAATCTGCTGTGTGCACTCCCACAAGTGATACAACTATAATCTGTCATGTCCATTGATACAACTTCCAACCATCTTGAAAGTTTTAAAACCTTGATCATTTTGCTTAAATGGTAGGGTTATTGTGAGTGTGAAACCACATGTGAACAAATGGACTAACTCCGATTACGAACTAGTCGGGAAATTTTGAGCATGGCTTTGATTGGTTTTTTTGGAGTTCTCTCCTCTAAGGATAAACTAATCTATGCTAATCTATACTACACTAAATGTCGAAGCGAAAAAAGCAAGAAATAATTTCTTTTCCATTGTTCTTTTTATTGTGCTTAGGTTGTGAGTTAAAAGCAAGAAATAATTTCTTTTCCATTGTTACTTTTAATATACTTAGGTTGCGAGTTTAAAAAAGACAATTACTATTAAGATAAACAATTTAAAAAATGAGACAATATTTTTATTTACATATTTACTTACAACTCATAAGAATTTAACATTCACATTAATAAGAAGTTAAAATCTTAATAAATATAAATTTGACTTTATGAAAAATAATAATAACTAAAAATTAAAATTGACTGCAAACCATAAATCCTAACCCTAAACCCTAAACCCTAACCCCTAACCCTAAACCCTAAGCCCTAACCCTTAAGCCCTAGTCCTCAACTTCTAAACCCAAACCATACAAACCCCCAAACCCTAAACCTAGTTGCCCAAGCCTACTACAAAACAAGTTATGTAAAGTGCTCAATAGAGCATTGCGCAACAACCAATAGGCAAAGGATGAGCCATGAATACACGGGTCATAGAGAAAGGAGCAAGAATGGCTACGTATCTAGCCCTAGCACCAAGTGAAGGAACTACGTAGTAGCCTATAAGCCATGAAAGTAAGTGAGGAGAGGTGCGATCAACAAAGTTCATAAGGAGAGCAGCAACTGACAGAGTTCAAGAGTGGCACTGAGCACTGGCAGCGTCTAAAGTATAAGGAAGGGTAGCCAATGACCAACAACAAAAAGTAGTTGACAAATCTAAAATGGGTTGAGTAAGAAAACTTTGCGAGACCATCAAAGGTCGAATAAGAAAATGGTGCAAGACTTTGGAATAGAGGAAGCAACGAAGGTTGAGAAAAGGTGGCTAAAAAGGAACTACAAACCAGAGGACGTTGTAGTACACATAAAGGTGATCGACTAAGAGGCATATAATTGCCAAGAGTAGGAGGATCAACTCCATAACGTGTTCATGCAATCGAGGCTAAGTCATAAACTTGAGTTGCCATGCGACAAAATAAGAGCAGGCCGATAATAAGAATACACAATGAGCTATCAAGAGGGAGTCGCAATGAGTTAGTAAGGGAGTCACAAAGCTTAGTACACGAGTTCTAGTACACAAGTTTTGAGGCAAGGAGTTTGAGAGCTCTGGGTGCCCTTTGATGAAGAGCTAAATAAAAAGCATGGGCGCAAGACAGAGACAAGAAAGAGACCACCAGTGTCTTCGAAAGGAGAAGTTTGTGAGAGCTTTGCAACGTCTTCATACGTATTTGGTAGTGCAAGATAGCATGTAGTCGGTGGTGTGGGCAGTTGTGGGGACTTGTGAGAGTATTTTTAATGTTAAAGCATCACAGGGGTAGGGTAGATTGCAACTAAATGTTAGGTGGGGAGGTTGGGGGTTAGTGTGACTATAGGGTTGGGGTTATTAAAAATTGAAGAGCATAAAGGAGTATGATATAACTACAACTATATCTATAAGTATATAGATTTATATTTATATATGTATATATATATATAAATACAAGTGTATTATAGCATAGTAAGCTCCAATGCTATTGTAAAATTAGGGTGAGTAGGGGACCATAAAAATCTAACATAGACAAACATAAATGGGTGCATCATTGCCAAGTAAGAGCTTTGCTCTAGAATGTTCAATTTATTAAAAACACCAAATCAGTGCAATTAAAATTAGAACTATACATAGCGAGAAAAATTAAGGGAAAAAAGAAGATAAAAAAGTATTAAGGAGAGAGAAAAGAAGGGGGAACTTTAAAGTAGGTCCAGGGAAGACGGGGGCACTAGTATAACACCACAAGTGAAAATACATAGAGCCTTGTATAAAAATTTTAAAGAACAAAAGATAAAAAGCACGAAAAAGATGAGACCATAAGTGTAAAAGTTAAAAGAGGGGGGCAGGGGAGAATTGAAAAAAATTGAATAAATTATTAGGTAGTTCATAAGGGTGGGGAGGAAATTGTTTATTAATAGAATGTGTGTGTGTGTGTGTGTGTGGAAATTATTAGAGATGGTTAAGGGGTGTTTATTAAATTAGGTATTAAATACTAATTACGATAAAAATAATTAGAAGGGGAAAACTTTGACTCTAGGGATTAGTTAGGGAAAAGAATACTTGGGGGGGTTATCAAAGACAAGAGAGGTAGGTGGGGCAAGGGGGTTAATGTCCATAACTCAATTTGAACTTATGCATCTACCTAATAAATCTAAGAATAATCTAATAAACTTACAATAAAGTGGTGGTTTTAGGGTTAGATTCAGGGAGATGTGTGTGTGTGCGTGTGAAGTTTTTTTGAGAAAAATGTGTATGTGTGTGTGGAAAGAAATATGTGTCTGTGTGTGTGAGATACATTTACTAATCAAAATTATTATGTGTGTGTGTGTGTGTCTGTGTGTGGAAAGAAATATGTGTCTGTGTGTGTGATATAGATTTACTAATCAAAATTATTATGTGTGTGTGTGGCCAAACCCCAACCCAGAGGATAAGACCACATGGTGGGGAGCAAGCCCACCATGTGGAACTTACTCCCCACCTACTGATAACAAGTGAATATAAGTGGATCTATATGATAAGTGTCAAAATGAAAAAATGATTCCTGTAGTATATGCATAAATGACTTTTGCACAATAGATATAAAAGTTAATAAAAAATAAGGTGGATCATGAAAAAGACTAGGGATTATCCATGCTAAAGAATTATCCAATGGATGTGAATTAACTGTATGGCACTAGCTAACCAAAGGCTAGTTGGGAAATCAAAGTGTGTGTTTAGATTAAAAAGTCCCATCCATGATTGATCCATACAATTAATTCCATCAATTGGATACAAAGTTAAAAAATGGCAACAACTAGAATTTCCAAAAATTTTCACCAAAACTAAGAATTTGTAATAATATTGAGTTTGACAAACAAAATGTTGAAAAAAGATGTTGAATCCTCAGGTAATCCAAGTTCTAAGGTTAGGGTCCACTTACTTGCCACCATCCAAACAAACTAGGTGTAAGAACATCATAGTTACATTTGGGTAGATAGGTAATGCATGTTTTCCCCAGCTTGTTATTGCTTTACCTAGGAATATAGAAAATCGTATGGATTTTAGATAATTAAAAAAATTTTAAGTCAAGTTTTAAATCACAAGTGGAGTAAGGAGAAAATGAGTGCACAGGTATAGAAGGGCTTAGAGGAGGTATGGGAGGATTAATGTGCTTGGTGTGTGGGGTGGTTGAAAAGAGAGTGTAAAGGGGAGATTTCATAAGGGTACATAAATAAATAATTTATAGTTGGGGAATTATACATGTGTGTGTGTGTGTGCATGTGCGTGTGCGTGTGCATGTGTGTGTGCATGTGTGTGTGTGTGTGTGTGTGTGTGTGTGTGTGTGTGTGTGTGAGAGCATGAACAAACTCTCTTGCTTGGCTATCTATGCAAACATATTTATTTCCACAAAGATTTAAGACCCACCTTTGGAGAGTCTAACATGAACATTTCAAGATTTCCACTCATCGATTGGGGAGTTGATATTACCAGGGCATAGTTTGGTCTCCTTAATCAATTTAGGGGTTTTTTAAATAATGCATATTATCAAGTGCCTTGAAGAGATCGTGCATTTGGAAGCATTCATCCACTACCTCTTCCCAATTTTGATAGTATATAATGGCCCATTCGTGATCATTCACCATAGAGGAATTTAGAATGAAGATGCAAAAAGATATTCAAGCATCCATGAAATTAGCTTTTGGTTTTAAGTCTATCGGTTTGAGTTTGTTCATGCTCTCTTTGATGTTTGTCCATTGCTTCAAATCAGTCTTCATTCATAGAACAAAGATGATGTGGATTTGTAAACAAGTGCCACAATGGTTCTTGGATCTTCTCCTCTATCTTAGTTGGGATATTAAGGAAGGTATTCAAAAGGGGGATCACATTAGATGTGTAGTTTCCACAAAAATCCTAGTGACAAGATACCAAGTTTTGTGAAGGAGTTGTCACTTGAGGTATGTGTACAGGCACTAGAAGAATAATCACAATACTTAGATTTCATTGGATTGTGTTGCAAAAGAGACAACAGAGATACAGATTTATGTCACTTGGTGTGATCAGTGAGTGTCTTAAAGTAACTACCAATAGTAGCTGGACCTTGAAGCACATTCAAGAGTACCTTGCTATATGTTCGATGAGTATGAATTTTTCTTTACTTTGGGTGGGAAGAAATTAAGAAGATGACATGAAGCTATGTCATTGAACAATCATTGGAAACCTCCATGTGATATTGATGTCCACATTTTGGTCGACTACATATTGGATATTTTGATTATTTTTTCTCATGAAAAATGTCTCTTATTTAATTATAACCATATGTCCTCTTACATGTTTTAATAGTACTTTGTTTAATTTTTTAATAATTTAGACTATAAAAGGTGGGCCCTGCAAAGTTAAAATACTTTTGTCACTGTTTCCTCACTCTTTGATATCTTCCCTCAAATCCTCACAGTGCTCATGGGCCACTGCACACCTTGCCTTTCACAACTTTCTACTCCCTACGCGAATAAGCGGATGAGCTCTATGAGATATTTGATCACCAACTCGATGTAGATCTTACCATCCTAAAGCATCACCACATTTTTACGAATGTGACACAATTCATGAAAGAAACCATCTAGCCATACACTATTCGTGTTGGCATTGAGGGAGGTGATTGAATTCCTTGTGGCCTATTGTTTGCGTGTTGCCACCACAAAGATGTGTTATTCAAACACAGGATAAAAAGGTTCTACAAGGATCTATCTGAGAGACACTTTTTTCAATTCTCGGACTTAGATTTACAAGATCTCAATTTGGAAGGCCATATGGTAAATGTTACTTGTCTTGGCAAATGGCTTACTGTCTTGTTCTACTGGAGATGAAGGACCCTGATGTTTTGTAGTTTGTGCAAGAGACACTGACAGTATTGTCAATTAAAGAAGCTGATGATGTCAAAGAGGTTATGGATGCCAACATGGAGGAAAGTTTGGCCATCCAATTGTATGAAGAATTGACTCTGTAGCACCCACAATCGAAGCTAGGGGTGAAGGCCACAAAAGGGAGGAGGAGAAGGCGGGACCATCAATAGGATTAACAAAGTTCTAAGCTAGAAAAAAGTGTCCAAGGCCCTTAAATGGAGGAACAAAGGGTCACTGGACTAGAGATCAACAAAAATCAGAACCAAACATTCCCTTAGAAATTGAAGAGGCATTAGCAATATATGTCGAAGATCGAGAATGAGGGGAGCTTGTATGGATGAAGTAATGTTACAATCTCTATGCCCCCTATCATTCTTGATGGTAAAGAATACATTTACTTGCAAGACATACAATTTCTGACAGGATTTCTTGAAGACAAGGCTCAATCCGCACTATATTGTTGAGAATCAAGAAATGCCCTAGGGATGGTAGATAAAGGACTACCTAGAAGCATCAATCTAGCAAAGGAGGAATCTTTAGAGGGTGCACTCCATGCAACTTGGGAAGATATGATGCATGCCAAACATAGCGACATCACAGAAGAAGAATATCAAGCCTAAGCTGTGGTGGTAGAGAGAAGCCGAGCTACAAATGACATCGAGGAGAATCATTTGGAGAGGCTTCTTTGTCAATTGGACCTTTGATGATTGATCAGACATAGAGATCTATTGACCTTCATAGGAAAGGTCTTAAGAAGCCAGATGCACAAGTGCTAGTACTATAACTTAATGTATGCTTTAGTTTTGAATTTCAATTCATAGTTAAAAATAATCTAATCAATGTGTTTTGTTGGATTTCTCAGGATACAATTAAGGTCAATGATTTTGAAATGCAGAAGGGAGGCACAAGGCAATGTTTTGGAAAAGATGCCCCTTTTTCCCACTACATGGGGCTTTTTCAAAGGCACATAATTGTATGCATGCATGCAAAATATGCATCCCATGGAAAAGAGGAACTAATAAAGTGTAAGGAACTATGGAAATTGACATCCTTTACACTATTATCACATGTAAATAAATCAATTTTGGTGTATTGAGAAGTAGTGCTTGGATGTTTTGGGCAAAAGGTCTCTGGAAGGATCTTGGAACTAAAAAAAGGTTGATGGGCAATTGACGTTTTGTATGTGTTGAGGATGGTGTAAATTGCACCATTCCTATAGGGCATTAGGAGAAAACCCTAACCCTATCCCTAAGGGGTACTCATGTTTACATTCATGTTTATGTTCAATACAACATAGTGTACAGGTAGATATATCATGTGCACTCCTCTCTCTCTCCCTCTTTCACTTTTTCTATCATGGTATTAGAGCCAATGGTGCTTCCACTCCCTTCATGAGTTGGGGGGAGCCAAGTGGCAATATTTAAAAGAACTACCCCATGAAGTCATGATAAAGTGGAACAGAAGGTAGAAGTGGCATAGCAGTCAAGGGCAATGCTTCAATTGAGGGTGATGCATTAGTGAGTAGAGGGCTATAGCATACATGTGTGTTTGTCATCAAGGTACAATCGTGAGAAAGTACTTGAGAGTTTGGTAAGGGCTAGACTGTAGAGTAACAAAATGGGTAGAGAGCATGACTATGCACAGAGGTGACAAATTAGCCAAGCGGAGGCAAGAGCTGGTAGAGCAGAAAGTGAACCGGTGGCCCGAGGTGAGGAGGGTTTTTTAAATAGCTGGTTTGGTTAGTTGGGAGGCAAGGCGGTGAAGGAAGTGTGACAAATCAGTGAAGGCTGAGTCATGAGAGATGAACAGTTGCGGGTGATTTAGGAGAGTGGGGGACAAGAGTAATAATGGATTTGGGGAGTGTAGAGTTGCAACTTAGGGTAAATAGGGATTAAAATTTTTAGAAAAAATAGAGACAAAGGTTTACCTAGAGAGAATAGTTAGGTTTGTTTGGGAAGTGCAGTTTGGGAGTGGTTAGGAAGTGTAATAAGAGCTAGATACTGGAGTGAGAGAGACAAAGAGAGGCTTATAGGGCAAGAGAAAAATAGAGAGACAGGGTATAGAGAAAATAAATAAAGGGAGGGGAGTAAAAGGAAATAAATATAGAGAAGGGGAGAAGTTTTAAGGAAAAAGGGAGAATTAGGGAATAATTAGGATAGAATTTGGGAAAATTTAGGGAGAATTTAAAGAAATTAGGGAGATATTAGAATTAGAAAGGAAAGAGAGAGGGTGAAGAAAGAGATTTAGATAATTAGGAAGAGATTATAGATAGAAAAGACGGTGAAGAAGAGAGACAAGGGCCCCGGGGGTTGAAAGATGGGGAAATTAGGGGGAAATATGGGGAATTTAGGGGAATAGGGAAAATAAGGGGAAATTAAGGGAAAATTAGGGGGAATAAGGAAGAATAGGGAAAACTAGGGGGAATTTACGAGAATTTGAAAGAATAAGGAAAAAGTTAGTGGAAAATAAGGGGTAAAAAGGGGGGGGGGAGGAAAAAAAAAAGGGAATTAAGGAAAAATTTAAGAAAATAACGATGAATAGGGAAACTTAGGAGAGGAAAAAAGAACTTAAGGGGGGGGGTAATGGGGGAAATTAGGGGGAATTGGAGAAAAGTGGATGCGAAAGGTAAGAGAAGATAGTATGTGTGTGTGTGTGATACACCACACTAGGTGAGACAGTAGGTCATCACCTAGTCTGATGACCTACTGTCTACCTAAAAGGGAAAGAAGTATTCATAAGTCCTCTTTAAGGGTTGAGAGAGAGAGAGAAGTGCGGGGAGAAGTTTTGAGTGAGGGTTTCAAGAGTAAAAGTAAAGTACATTAGAATGCAGATTAAGTGATGTAATGCCATGGAAGGGAAAGAAAAGAATAAAGAGGAGGAGGGGGGAAATGGGATGATTAGAGAAAAGTTTGGGATAGAAGCAATTTTGAAGGGGTGACCATGGAACAGTTTGTGGGAGAGACAAACACTTAATAAATCTAGTATTGTACTCTAATTTCAACCCATTCCCTCATGCATAACAAATAGGTCTCTCTCTCTCTAGCAAAATGGGGAGGAAATGAGCTCTATAAGTTGAGCTTAACAAGACATGAAGATGTCTCAAGGAGATTGTTTGTGCATCAATGGAAGCAAGGACTTATGCCTTGACAAAGCAAGGGCTCATACCCTCACTACAAAGAATAGAACAATTGAGGCTCTCAAACCATGTTGAAGGATTAAGTGAAGAGACAGTGGACTACAAGAGGAGACTCATTGTACATTATGTTGTATTCGAACAAAATTGAATTAGGGTTAGTATTAGGCTTAGGTTTTGTCCCTATGCTCTATCTCTATGGTTAAATTTATACCATTTGCAACAATAGGCCTGACACTTTTGCTTCCTACTATTGTTGTATATCAAAATTTATGGTGTTTAGTGATTTGGAATTTCGACATTGAGATGTATGAGACACAAGGTTGATTTGCATTGTTCTTTCTTTTATCACCTATAATTTTGTGTCTTGTTTGACTACTTTGGCGGTTTGTTTGTGTGGTCTATCTTGCATTGTAAAGTCAATGCTTACTCATTTCAAATGTTTCTTTGCCTTTAGATTGGATTATTTTTGTGTTGTGGTATAGCTAATTCTTGAAGCTTGTCGATATGTTATCTTGATATTAGGTCAATATTTTACTTTTGTGACTTGTTGCATGTATTGATGTTTATCTTGAATTGCATTTAGATGAGCTAACTACATGAATTCTTGTTCAAATGCTATGCTTTTACTTCTTCTATCTGGTGGTAGTTGCTCCTTTCTTATTTTGAAATTACTATTCATGATGGTGATAGCTTAATGTGCTTGTAGTGGATTTGCTAATGTTTGTTGGGACCCCCCAATATTTATTGAATCATAGGAGGATATGAAGCATTAATCCTATTTGAATTTTGTTTTTCTCTTTCTTATTAGGTTGATAATTTGAGGTTCTAATGTAGCATGGATTTGAAGTGATAAGTGGATTTATTCTCCTAATAATTAGATATCTAGATTGAATGTATGATTTTCAATTTGCAAATTAGCATTTGGATTATAATAGGTATTTTCATATCATTTCATGGGATATGAGAATCTAGTAATGGTGATATTTTGGTATTTTTAGTTTATAGAAATGTGTTATATGCATGAAAATTCTCATAATTCAATTCTAAGAAATTATCAATTCAATTGTGGTGCTCAAAGTGAGAGATAGGACTAGAGTCCATTTAAATATGAGATTGGAATCCAATCTTGGATACTCTTTGATTATGCGACTATCTAGCATGTGGAAGCAATGCATTAGTGTGAAGCCATCCTTCAAGGGACATCTAAAATTCCCTTAACAATAAGTTGCAAAACATTAGGGGTCACATGTTCACTAGTCCCACCACTTACCTTATCTTTTATGCTTTGCAAGTCAATAGATGGGCTCTTCTTTTGGTGCTTTGTCAATGCTCTATGGCTATTTGTCAACCTTGGTGGCTTTATGCAAGGGTTCATCAACCCTTTTGTGGTTCTTATGTGGTCATTGGTTCTTGTGGTGGTGGGTGGATTCATTTATGAATCTTTATGAGGGTCCAAGCTTATTTACATGCTATGATCAAGTTCTTCAACATATTGGTGATGCCCCATGCTAGTCTCTTAATTCTTGGTTGGAATCAAGTGGATTATTAAAGAAACATCAAGATTTGGGATTAGAACTAGGGAACCCTATTGGGCTCCCTCCTTTAAGACATGCAATATTTGAATGCTATGTATTTTCATGATAACTTTGGTTCGATCATGATATTATTCTCTCCTTCTATGTATTAAAGTCATAGGCTGTGGGTTCTATTGAGTATTGAGAAGAAGGCGGGTATGCGAGGGGGGGGAGAAGACTGGCATGCACAAAAGAGGACTTACCACCGTAAACATTATGTTGTATTCCAAAAATCTAATTTACAATTACCTAAACACTTGATCACAAAATAGGATGAATTAAGAACACTTACTAATTTCTTAAGGCATAGTTAAGAGAAAGCTTAATTGGAAAGTTCAATTTTATCTGGTAAAACCTTACTACTTCTTTAATTAAGGGTTTCCACGTGGCAAGAAGAGGTGGAGTGGAGGTGGAGAGCTGAGAGTGCCACGTATTGGTGGGCTAGAAAGAGAGAGGAAGCTAGGAGGTGTGCCATGTGGGAACAAGGCTAGTGCATAGAGCTGGTAGAAGAACATGCAAAGCGACACGTGGCAAAATGGGCAGCAAACTGAAGCCCTCATAGAAGATAAGTAGCCTAGCTAGAATGGTGAATAGTCTAAAATTTGACACAAATGATGTGGCAATGCACACTATGGTGCAGGCAGCACTTGACAGGGATGAGTACACTGGCACAAGCAGACTTTAATGGGCATCACATACAAAAGAGCAGAGATTGCAGTCAAGGGGCGAACAAACCAGCCCTCAAATCTAAAGCCTTAGAGACCCTTCTAGCTTGAGAGATTGATTGCATTGGCAAATCTGATGCAACAAAGCACGATGACCAAGGTAGAAACTCTAGTAACCAATTGGTACATGTAGCATGGATGACAACATAGACTCCACATTAGAGCCTCTTTGATGTTCTATCAATTCAGGGAAAAGTAGAGTCTAGATGTCTCGTAGGTGATGGGGGCATCATTACAGGGTGGGTGAGGCAGCCGCACCTTTGATGCACTCTACCTTATGCAATCTACTATACTCTAACCACAACATGTGCTAATGACCAAAAGGCATAGGCAAATCAAGCAATGCATAGGTTGACGTGTTGCAATATGTTATGAATTGTGCTCTAGCTTTTGTGTTGATTCTATAATAGGTTTGCCATGTAGCACTTCCATACATGCCCTCTGTTGTTGCTACACACACACACACACACACTATCCTTTCTTACATTTCGCATCCACTTTTCTCCAATTCCCCCTAATTTTCCCTATTCACCCTTATTTTCTTAATTTTTTCCTTAATTCCCTAATTTTTTCCTTTTTTGCCCCCCCTCCCTTTTTTACCCCCTATTTTTCCCTAATTGTTTCCTTATTCTTTCAAATTCCCCTAAATTTCCCCTACTTTTTCCTATTCCTCCTTATTCCCCCTAATTTCCCCCTATTTCTCCTTAATTTCCCCATCTTTCAACCCCCTTGTCTCTCTTCTTCACCCTTTTTTCTATATCTAACCTCTCCCTAATTCTCTTAATCTCTCTTCTTCACCCTCTCTCTTTCCTTTCCAACTCAAATTTCTCCCTAGTGTCTCTAAATTTTCCCTAAATTTTCCCTAATTCTCCCTTATTCCTTAAGAATTCCCCCCTAAATATTCCCTAATTTCTCTAACCTCTCTATATTTATTTCCTTTGACTCCCCTCCCTTTTTTAATTTTATCTATACCCCCGTCTCTTCAAAATCTTTCTTTAAGACTCTTTCTTTAAATTCCTTTGAAATTCTTAAATGTATTTTTCTTTCTTAAATTATTACTCCTTTTTACTTACTTTTCTTACTTATAATTATGTTATTTTCTCCTCTTGAAATCGTCTCTCCCCTTACAATTATACTTCTAGTCCATTAGTCTTTTACCATTTTCCTTCCCTTTATAAGTTTACCTCTACATTAAACTTATTTGCTTAAGATCACATTAATCCCCCCCCCCTTTTTTCCCTTTTCTCTTTTCCAAATTTTGTATAAACTTCTATCTAATTTAACCCAAATTGTCTTGATTTTTACAAATTAAACCTCCTCTTCTTAATCATTATATTTTTATAAGTGCGTAGTTACGTGGTAGATTTTATTGTGACTCTGATAATAAGGGAGGGGTGTTTATGGCACCTGTCTTCCCAACCAATCTCAAGCTGGTTCTCACCATGTTTTTCTTATTGGATGATGGCAGGTAAGCAGACTCCCCTCTACAATAAAAGTGATGCTTGCTATGACTTATCAAAGCAAAACTTGTTTGTATAGTCAAGCATTCTACAACCTTTTGTAAATTGTACACCTCTGATTTTTTTGTAATAGTTTCAGAGTACTTTTCTCCTTGGTATCCTTTACTAAAATTGTTTTTATTTCACTATGAAACGGGGTTTTGTCGAGTCTTCATGGGTCTTCACACACACAATCATGTTTGCCTTGCAACTCTAGATGGTTTTACATAGCACATTTAAGTCATTGTGGCTCTAAATACAAGCAATATACTTTAACAAAAAATGTGTTCTATTAGCAAGTGTATTTCAAGTGATACATCTAAGAGCAATGCATGGATATGCAAGGATATAATATGTCCATAACCTTCATAGAGAGAAATCGCAAAGCTCACATAGTCCCTATACCCCAAAAAGGACTTAGAGGTGCTATGTGGTCTAATGATCCTAGCAAATCCTTGGGGAACCACACTTCAAAATCCTAATTGTATCTTCCCCCCAAAAGGTAGGTTATAAATATGGACAGATAAACAATGGAACAGAGCCATATATGAGCTCCGTCCATAGAGGGGCAAAAAAATGAATTGTCCTAATAAAAATAGCATGTGTCTATTAGTATATTGCATTCCCACGTGGGAGTCAGTCACGGTTGTACTATAGAGTTTGGAATGTAACCCTCTCTAGATCTTTTTTTGTGTTGGAAGGTAATTTCTTTTCTATAACATTATTTTCACCATTTGGTTGGATAGATCTATATAAATGCCCATGTAATTGAGTGAATCTAGTAAAAAAATTTAATTCCAAATCACCATTGGTTGATTATGAGAGGTGTCCTCCTCATTCAAGGTTCTATCCCAAAGTACATTACATAGCTTTTTGTAGTCTATGTGTAGACAACCAATGCAAATTAGAAAGACAACCATTTCCTGAAACCTTACAAATGAAACCAATGCACAAATCGTTGTGGATAAAACCAATGCACACTTTACCTTGTGAAGCTCCTCTCGTCTTTGCACATCTTCCAATGTCTATTTGCTTCAATGAAGTTAGGTATAGATTGTAGAAACCACCTCACCATTTGCATGTTACACACCATTCAACCCCCCCCCCCCCCGGCCCCCCAAACCATACAAACCATACACAGATCCATACATACCCCACCATGCATACCCATATACATCCCACATACATGCATAGTTTCTATTTACACCCCCACACATACCATACACTTCATACACTCACCATACTCATCATACACACCACACACACACACACACACACACATCCACCATGAAAACCCACATACACATATATTTTCTATTTATGCCCACCAACACATGCACCCACCCACAAATCATATACCTACCCAAATCATGCCCCATCTGCATGAAATTGGAAAACATGGGATCCTTGGAGCCCCATTTTGCATTTCCTTCACCACCATACACCCACCATAACCCTACCCACATGCACCAACATACACACAGCCCATATAACCACACACAACATACACCCATCCACCCACATACACACCATACACCTACACACCACACACCCACCTACACACAACATGCCATTGACCAGTGACCTACACACCATACACCCACACACCACATGCACCCACGTACACACCATACACCCCCACACACCCACCCTCATACCCACCTAACTACATGCTACCAAACACCTACCCTTTGCCCACCCATATACATCCACCAACACATCACACATCCCGAATTTTCCTTCTACCAGCCATATGGCAATGGAAAATTTCCTTCCCCTAGATCCACCTACACAACCTTGATTCACAAACCTTGTACAAGGAGCCTATACATGTGGGAGTATCGTTTCTTAATAATAGGTAGAGAGAAATAAATTACCCACTTTTATGCTAGCTAAAACTTGCTTGGATAGGGACCCTAGAAAAGTAGGGGTCTCACAACCTAATAATCAGATATGTAAATAAAATGCCCACCTTTTTGCTAGTTAAAACCTACTTGAGAAGGACCCTAATCACCCGATGATGGTCAAAAGAATAAAATACCCCTTTTTCAGTTACTTAAAACTTGCTTGAATAGGGACCACAAGCGGGGGACTCGTTGCCTAATAAGGGCTAATACCCACCTCTTTTTAGTTAAAAACTGCATGGATGATAGGGACCCTACACACCAACCCACACACATACACCCACCCACATTCCTTTCACCTACCCAAATTTATGCCCCCACCCACATGAAAATGGGAAATGGGGGCACCCAAGGTCCCCCATGTCTATTTCCTTCCCACCCCCACACATACAAAAATACACCCCAACACACACAACATGCACCCACCCACATATATACATGAAAATTAAAAATTCGGGATTTCAAGATCCCTTAAAGAGACCCCATTTTCCATTTTCATGCCCTCCACATGCCACATCTACACACACACACCCACACACATTAAAAAATATGCACTCATCATGGACACACACACGCACACACAAATGAAAAATGAGGGCTCTTGGGAGTCACCATGTCCCATTTTTGCACCCCAGCACACCGACATAATACACCTACCCACACACCATACACACACAAGATACTCCCACATACACCCACCCTCAAACACACCTGCATACACAAAACCCTCACACACACCCACATACACTCCCACATGCACCAAACGCACCCGCCCTCACACACACCCACATACACATTTGAAAATGAAGAATGGGGGCACTTGGGATAGCCCCAATTAAAATGGGGTCTCTTGGATGGGAAAGGAGAGGGAGGGGGATGGGGATGAGGAGAGGAAAGGATGATGAAATCACATCTTAGTACAATTAATGTTATACATTTCAAAATATAGTAAGATAGGGGATGTGATTTCATCATTGTGAATAGTTACTTGCCACATAAATTTTTTGTAAACACATCTAAAGCTAAAAGTTAAACCCCTTGGATTCCTTTCCTTTCTTCAAATGCCTCTATGCTTGGACTTGGAATAATAAAAAAGGTCATTATTGAGCTAGCCCTTTTTTGGACTGATTCTAGTAACTTCCATGCTTCGTTCCATTCCATTTTTTATTTCAGTTCCTTCATTGCAGATTTCCTAAGCATCAGCATATAGTTGCCCTTGTTACCTTTGACTCATGTTGCCAATCATCTTCTCTTAATACCTCTCATCCTTCCAAGTTAGTGTTTTAATTACCTTCTCTTGCTACCTCTTCTTTCTAAGCAAATGAGGCACCCTTTTTACTATTTCTTCTCACATTCTCTTGACTGTTTTTGCAGCATGGGCATGGAAGAAGCATCAATAGAATGGTAGTTGATTAGGCAAAACTTTCTTGCTCTATAACTTTCACAATTGGAAGAGTCACTATAAGATAATTTTTTTCTTCAATGCGTTTTATCTCTGATTGAGCAAATCTTGAGGCTAAATAAAATTATTGGAGGATCTCGAAGCAAGATTAAGGAGAAAGCATCTTCTTATCGGGACATGGAGGGCAATGAGCGTTGTCTACTTGAGTCGTCCTTGTCTAAGAGGTATGCCATTGTTCATCAAGCACTTGTTGAAGATGATGGTATGCATGACATTACAAATTTATGTCCATCACTATGTATAACAAGTGTGGATAAGAATAAAAAAATTAGAGAGGTTATTGAAATTGAGGATGATAGAGCAAAAGGTTAATATTCAAGAAGGCACACTACCTTTAAATGAAAGTCCCAAAAACCTCTCCAAAGAATGGCAAGGATAGTAATTAAAACTATAGTGGTGAACAAGGGAGCTACTTAAGGGTTTCATAGGCAAGTGCTCCAACCAAGTGGAGGGGTATACTAACCATATTGACATCCAAGGCAATATTGATTATGCTTGCAATGACACAACATACATTGATCACGCTGACCATTATAATTGCAAGGACACTGAGGATGATACATTGTCATCTCAGCCAAAGTATTTTGCCATGGATCATGGAAATGACACCAACCTTTAAAGGACTGGGATGTCAAAGATGAAAGATAGTGTTCAAGTGAAAGAGAAACTAAGAGAGTACAATGGAACTCTTATTCTATAATTTCCACCCACCTTTGGAAAACTACAATGCATGGATGGCATGGAACAAAATTTGATGATCACTTCTTGGACTAAAGCATTGATAGCAAATATGTATATTCAATGTACTATGATGCTAAGCTATTGTATGGGGTCTTTGGAATACCATAGGGTGAAACTACCCTTGCAACATTAATAATACAAAGTACAACATACTTTCTTCAAAGTCTCTTTACCAAAGAGAGTAACATTAGGGTTGATGATAGTTGAGGGATGCAATAAAATTGCATGCCACTATTGTAAAGAAACAACATCTCAAGTGTTGACATACTGATGTGTAGCATAATGGTTCATATTGGTAAGAATGTGGCATTGATCATATTAGTAGCTACTTAGATACACTATATACATCAGCATTAGAAGGTGGTAGTGGATTTATGAGTATGCTATGCACGATGAAAGTTTGGATGTCCAAAGGTTGTAGGCTCATCTATTGATGATGAATAACTTCATATTATGAGATGATGATGATTTGTAGAACATAGTGGATAGGGACCAGAATAGAAAGACTACTCTCATATAATGGTTCACTTACAATCAATTACATAATGACTCTAGTCTGGAACAAAAGTGGTAAAAAGTGGACTAGAAGAAAGCAATGCAATACCATCAGCCGAATGTATAATATGTCCCTATCTACTAGATAACTCTACTTCATGCATATGTTGCTTAATGTTTGCAAGGATTGCAAGTCTTTTGATGAGCTACATACTTTTGATGGGCAAGTTTTTTTTAATTTCAAGGCAACATGCGTGGTTAGAGGTTTGTTAGAAAGTGATGATGAATGGTTAGTGTGCATGCAAGACAGTGTGTTTTATCAGAATAATGTACAATTGAGACACCTCCTTGTCACACTTTTGGTTTTTAGTGAGACAATATCTCTTGGCCTTTTATTGGAAAGATTCTCCTCTGATCTTTTGAATGATTTCTTCCATGCATTGGAAGCAAGCTTGCAGAATTTAATTGCCCAATGTGCAATGGCAAGAAATAAGGATCTGATGCACTTGGGTCACATTTTTTGAGAGCATGGATGAAGGTTGGCAGAGTTTGATGGATTGCCTACACCCGACAAATCCTTTGTTAGCTATACAAATGGTTTATTGGAAGAAGAAAGAATGTTTGATGCTGAGAAAGAGGCATAGATTGGCAAACGGATGAAAGTGCCCTGAATCATAGTCAATGGGCTGCATTTGATCAAACTTTGACAATGATATATGCAAATGTTGGTGAGGTTTTCTTTCTTGATGGTTTAGGAGGATCTTAAAAGACCGTTCCCTATAATTGTTTGCTATCTTGATTGCATGTTGAAGGGCATATCACTTTGGCATGTGCATCTTTTGGGATTGCAACATTGCTAATGTCCAATGGATGCATAGCACACTCATGATTCAAGATTCCTTTGGATCTACATGCCACTAGCACTTGCAATGTAAAGGTTTCACATGTTTTGAAGTTGGCTAATTTGGGTGCTAATGACACATTGGTTTGCATTTGAAGCATTGGATTAAACGTTGCAAGATATCATGTCAAACGATAAGCTCTTTTATGCCACTCAAAAATATGGAGATGCATTAAAGTGTTAAAGCTAACACAAAATATGCGAATTCTCCAAAATGGTGATAATTCAATAGAGCATGAATTCATACAGTGGGTCTTGGACATTGGAAATGGGATAAATAGATGCACAAAAGAAGTGCTATTGTAATTCCATCAAAAATGTTTTTACTAGATACAAATTCCATGGAAGGCCTGATTCAATGGGTGTATGAAGGACTTGCAAGAGTTGTGGATTATGCACCATAATTTCGAGACCATGCTATTTGAGCACCTCATAACTTTGATGTTGATGTAATCAACACTACTGTAGTAAGCGCAATGCCGCGGGATGGAAAAGAGTATCTAAGTGTAGATTCAATGATTAAATTTGGTAAAGATCCTTTCTATTATGCAATAGAGTATCTTAACAGCCTTAAGCTTGGCAGTGGATACCCACCTTATCGATTGGTTTTGAAGATGAATGCTCCGATCATTTTGTTATGCAATTTGAATCCTCGACAAGGACTGTGTAATGGGACCTGATTGATATGCAAAGGATTCCACACAAAGGTGTTAGAAGCTGAAATTACGACTGATGCTGATGCTAGACATAGAGTGTTCATTCCAAGGATTACTTTTCTTTCCAGTAGCTTGAAACTTCCATTTGATATGAGGAGAAGGCAATTTCCTATTCGACTAGGATTGTCATGATGATAAAAAAATCACAAGGCCAAATGATGTCTATTCTTGGCTCACATCTAATGACTCCGAAGTTTATTCATGGGTAATTATATGTGGCTTTCTCATGTATCTAATCATTAAATATGTTAAGGTATTCCTTCAAGGTGATACTTGTGTGGCCAATGCTGATGATGGAGAAATAATTTCTACCACCAACGTTGTATACAAAGAAGTTTTACAATTGGCAACAACAACAAGCTAGAGTATGCTATTTTCTTTCAAACCCTCTTGAGACTTTCCTTGGTGACCAAATTCCATTCATATTATCTTTATCATATTATAAAGTGCATGGTATATTCTCTAAATGTTATGGTTTGGCAGCTTCAATGGTTTTCTCCTCTATATATACTTTAACACGATGTATCTTTATTGCAAGATGGTAGCATGGATGAATCATTTGCATTCACCATTGCCTTACCGACAGCGATGGCGGCTAATATCACAGGTACATGTTTGTTTAGTAGTAGCTAAATACTAACTTGATCTATTTAATAATATATTTGTTGACATTTAGAAATACATAGGCCCCAAGTATTGGTCAGCTCCAATGATACCACACCTATTGGTTGACTTGCTGGAGATGACATCTTATATAGGGTGAATAAACTATCCCTTTTGTCGCTTTATTTTTTTTGCAATAAGTGAGACTTATTTTAGCTACATATTAGTGTGTAAGATTGATATTATTTTTTTCTTATAGATTAGTTCCCGATTCGAGTTTTTTGTTGGAACTCCAAGTTTGAGACTATGTTTTTGGGGAGTATGATTATAACCCACGAGCTTATGTTCCGAGCTTGATTCCAATGACCTTTCATGATATACCCTCTCCTAGAGAAATGATGTTGTGCACCCTTTTGATGCTTCCACCCCATACCCTCTAGGTTGTCTCCAAGGTCTGGACAAATACTTACCAACCACATAGCACCAAAAAGACAATACCAACATAGAATGTGCACCCAAACCACAAACCATAAAACACTATAAATATGGTGTTATTCTTGTCATACCACAAGTACATTCCTTCAGGAATATACCAAAGATGTAAAGCTGCATATTGTAGTCATGATCATATCCATGCTTCAAAAACAAGCAAACATATCATAGTCAAAGTGTTTCCGACAACATGCAATCTAACCACTACATTGGTCAATTGAAAATAGCATAAAACCATAACATTAGAGATGTATTCTAGGGTATGGAGTCCCCACACACCTTAAGGACTACTACATACCACCTAACCCTGAACAAATGATTAGTGTGTGTAAGGGTATTCAAGGATATTAATTTGAACTAAAAACCCTCCACTTGCTAATGATATCTCCCCCACTTGCCAATTCAAATTTGGCATCATTAGCCTCCAAATTAATCTGATCCCACCTCATACTTAAGGCCAAGCTCTCCTCCTTCTCATCATGATGTTCGTCTTCCCCCTCAATATCATGGAGAAGCTCTTCATGTGTCCCACTAAATCTCTCGACTCCAACATCTTGGCTAGTTAAAGTCCTCTTGCCTCCACTCTTATTAGAAAATGTGGTATTTCCTCTTCCTCTTCCTATTCCTCTGGAATAAGAGTCTCTTTTAGTGTAGTGCATCATGGATATACTCATAATGGGCATGGGAATCCTCTCTCTCTCTCTCTCTCTCTCTCTCTCTCTCTCTCTCTCTCATAATGTTGGGAGGACCAAAATTTATATTGATTATTTGGATGGATAGAGTTTTATAAATACATCATTTGTCCTTTTTATAGTTCATCAATCTAAGCTATAGTTTGAGAGTTATGACCATGGTCTTAGAAAGATGCCAAATTTTATTTTTGAGTACACAATCAAATACAACACAAAACTACATCACATTTTATTTTTACATTTCATCAATCCAAGCTATGGTTAGAGAGTTATGAGCACTTTTGTTAACCATCATCACGATAACTTTCCATGGTTTTTGAAAGGTCACCTCCATTTATCATACCTCCCCTTAATGGAGGGGAGATGATGAGGTGAAGGTCAAGAGGGGGGGTGAAGTGGATGCTCTAAAAGAGAAGTGACACAAGTTACAAAGGAGAAGGGCTAGCAATACATAGAGAGTTGATCTTAAATTAAGGTCTTAAAAATACCCATAGGACCCTTTTGTTGGCCAAAGGGTCTCCTGGACTTTTTCTTTGTTTTATTGAGCCTCAGGAAATTAAATCAAGTTTGGTGTGAAAAAAGACCATAGGACCATTTGGTCGGCGAAAGGTCCTTTGTACTTTTTTGTTGCAATATGCCCCAAATTATTAAAAAGGAATTGTTCATAGGACCCTTCCACTGGTAAAGATTCACTTGGACCATTTTAAGAACTAAATTTATTGACTTATTTTTCATTTGAATGCAACAAAAAAATGCTCATAGGACCCTTTCATCCAATCTCGTGGGCTTTTTAAAGACCGAAATTCATTTATTTATTTTCAATTTGAATGCATTAAAAAAAAGCTCAAATGGCAAAAGGGTCTTATGAATTATTTTTTACTAAAGAGCCTTAAAAACTTATAGAGTTTTGGTTTATTCACTCATTGGGCAACAAAAATTTTTGAAAGGATCCGAGGAGATATTTTTTCTTAGCCAAGATGTAGTCAAAAGTAGTATTTTGCATCCTTCTAGGACCCTCTTGCCAATGAAACGGTCCATGGATATGTGATGAGCCTCAAACATAGCTCGGATTTGGTGAGATATAAAAAGAAAAAGTGATGTAATTTTTATGATCCATCTAACAATGCAATCAAATATAATATTTCTTCAAGACCGCCAACGAAAGGTCCATGGAGACATGATGGTGAAAAAATGGTCATAACTTTGAAACCATAGCTTGGAACGATGAGATGTAATTTTTGTGCTCCATCTAACCATGCAGTTAAAAATAATATTTCTCATCCTTCTAAGACCCTTTCGCCAAAGAAAGGGTCCATGGAGATGTGATGATGGTGAAAAAATGGTCATGACTCTCAAACTATAGCTTGGATTGACGAGCTTTAAAAAGAAAAAATGATGGAATTTTTGTGCTCTATCTAACCATGCAATCAAAAGTAAGTTTTTGTGTCCTTTTAGGACCCTTTCTCTGGCGAAAGGGTTCATAGAGATGTGATGAACGTAAAAAATGGGTCATAACTCTCAAATCATAGCTCGGATGGCTGAGCTGTAAATAGAAAAAGTGATGTAATTTTTGTGCTCCATCTAACCATGTAGTTAAAAATAATATTTTTCATCCTTCAAAGACCCTTTCTCTAGAGAAAGGGTCCATGGAGATGTGATGATGGTGACAAAATGGTCATAACTCTCAAACCATAGCTCGGATTGACGAGCAGTAAATAGAAAAAAGGATGGAATTTTTGTACTCTATCTAACCATGCAATAAAAAGTAAGTTTTTGCATACTTCTAGGAGCCTTTATTTGGTAAAAGTGTCCATAGAGATGTGATGAATGTAAAAAATGGGTCATAACTCTCAAATCATAGCTCGGATGGCTGAGCTATAAATAGAAAAAGTGATGTAGTTTTTGTGCTTGATCTAACCATGCAATTAAAAATAATATTTTCCATACTTCTAAGACCATTTTGCTAGAGAAAGTGTCCATGAAGACATGATGATGGTGACAAAATAGTCATAACTCTCAAACCGTAGCTCGGATTGATGAGTTATAAAAAGAAAAAAAGATAGAATTTTTGTGCTCCATCTAACCATGCAATCAAAAGTAAGTTTTTGCATCCTTCTATGACCCTTTCTCTAGCAAAAGCGTCCATAGAGATGTGATGAACATAGAAAATGGGTCATAACTCTCAAATTATAGCTCGGATTGTTGAGAAGGTAATCGGTGATTTGAAGAAAGCAATAGAGAGCTTGGCTAAGTAGAATCTTTCTAAAAATGAATATTTTATGAGGTATACTAAAACACTATAGAGCATGGAAACCAACTTCATGACAAATCATACAAGAGATTTCATATTGCAAACCCTTATAATGAATATGAATTATTCTAGGTGTTGTTCAATTTTGATTGGGAACAAAGGGTCTTTTTCTAAGCATAACATATAAGTTACAAAGGGCCTTATTCCAATTACAAAATATTAATTATAGACTTTTTGTTAGTCAGGGTTTGGCATTGAGAGGTACATGTGTAAGATATTTAAATGTGTATGGGTGTGTTATGAATGTGTAGGTATAAAGTAGTGTGTATGTGTGCTTGGTGTGTCCATCCATAGGTTTATTAGGGGTGTTTACGTATGTGTGGGCTATATATGCATATGGATGTATGTGTAGGCAAATGCATCTATGTATATATGAATGTGTATATGTGATGTGTGAAGATGAACAAATTCATCGAGAGTACGACGGAACCACAGAAGTAGCCCAAAATGGAGCTCTCCTCCAAGAGATAGATTGTAGGTGTGGTATCTCTTTCATCCCTTTCTGGTTGACTAAATGTTATTTCTTATACCAAATGTATGAGCTAATAATAATGTTGTACTTGATACATGGATTCAAAATTTTATGTCAATGCAAGATCTTAGCATTCACTCCATCCATTTTTAGGCCATGGACACTCATAGCAAAGGAGAGCATGTATTCTTGGAGAGATAGATCCATCTCTTATTGGGAATTTAATGCGTGTCCATGGTGGTCAGATTACTCTTTGCGACATATACATGAGAGTGAGCATGTGCTTTGGTCAAGTATGTGATCATATACATGTTTGTTTGGTTGGAGCTTTCATCATGTGCTTCACATTGGTTATGGCTAGAATGGATTGTTGAGTCATCAAGTCTGCTATGTATAGAGGTCTTGAACTAATGTTGTTCTACAATAGGTGGCTTATTTGAAG
The DNA here is from genome assembly GCF_047967505.1 of Dipteris shenzhenensis. Taxonomy (NCBI): domain Eukaryota; kingdom Viridiplantae; phylum Streptophyta; class Polypodiopsida; order Gleicheniales; family Dipteridaceae; genus Dipteris; species Dipteris shenzhenensis. The sequence continues at coordinate 1,658,480 of NC_141606.1, forward strand.
CAAAGTGTATGTTCATTTGGTTGGGAATTTCTTGAAATTACAAATTCCAATTTGTAGTTTAAGATTTGAGAATACCCAAGAGAAAATAGACCATGGATGTGGGTGAGAGGATCCACTAGAGGATTCCATAGCGTATGGATATGATACGGTTAAGATGCTCCTTATTTCACCTTATTTTACCTCCTGTGAGGCATGAGATAATAAGATAGGCCTGAGAAAATTTTAGGAACTGGCTCGGCAGCTTCTTATAGACCATTAACGATCGTCATTTCCCAGTAGCCAACATATTGCTACATATCATATAAACAAAACGTGATCTACCATAGGGACAAGAGTGCGCTACACAAGATGTGATCTACCTTTCTTAAGTCTCGTAGTCTGTGGCCTACATTGTAGAATTCATGTACGAATGGGATTGGGGTAAGGAGTTCCCATCTCTCTTTTGCCATCTCCCTCTAGAATGTTGGGGATGCGACCGTGGCAGGGTAGGAAGAGAAGTTGGTTGAGTATATGGTTGTCGTTTAGCAAGGTGTAAGAGGATGATTATAGGGCAATGTCTAAGGTCACCTGCTCGACAACAATGTCTAAGATCCGTGGTTACTCAGGATGCTTGCCATGGATATTTTTGTAGTCCTTCTAGACACGCAGAAAACTCAGTATAAGGCCCGCATATACTTTTGTGAAGCATATCATTGATATGAGATTGAGGTTTGTTGGGTGATCAACATTATACAGATTACTATAGCACGTACTGCCCAACAGAATACTATGGCAGGGAGGAAATGGAGAATTAGGTTGGATCGACAAATTAAACAATTGGGCTATCATTTAGTAATCGTAATCATTTGACTAGTTTTTAGCTGCATAGAAATGAGTTTCATCATGGAGTGGGACCTAGAGACATTGCTTGGGAGCCCATATATACGAAAGAGAAAGAAACAAGAGACAACAATAAGTTTGCTAGGTTTGAGCACTATTTTCTCTTCATGAATCACTCATATAGATAGGTTTGTATACATGGGTTTGTTCTATAGGAGCATCACATCTTAGGTTGATGATATGGAGCAGGGCTCATCAGCTAGAGAAGACGAAGGGAGGTAGAAGCATGACGTTCGGGTGTCGTCTTCCACTCCAACCCTGCCTTCTCTAAGATTATCTCACTGGGATAATGCATTCGTTAAAGTTGGTAGGAAGTGATACAGAAAAAGACACGTAGTCTTTCATGAGGAACTCAAATTGTACTGGGACTCCATGAGTTGATCTCACATGGAGCCTAGCATTCATAAAGCTTTCCAACTAAGTGCAAGATTTCAGCAGACTTTTGGCCATAGTAGAAACACTGGCCTTCCAACAAAGTGTGAGATTTCAACAGACTTTCGTGCTAATCATAGTACGGGTAATGCATGGTCACTTCTCTAGTGGCCAAGCTTTTGAGCCTAAATGTTAGACAATTTATGTGAAGGTAGTAGAAATTTCCACCTCTAAATATTACACAATATAGAGGTTGGCCATATGGTTACAAGATTCATAGTCCTCTCGATTGCACTATTACTAGAAGTGAAAATTGGAGAGGAAGGGCATTATTAGACTTAATGTTTCTTTGTAGTTCTAGTTTTACACAGTTCTTAGTTAGAAGATTTGTGCAATGAAAACTTGGGGGAATCATTACATGCACCTGTTGGGTGACAACAGAGAATATGGCGAGATAAGAATGGAGCTATGTCCCACCTTATTGGTCTAATGCACGGATTAGTAGAATGCATACACCATTGGCCTATCTATACTCGCACCCCATCGGAGGGGTTAGCTGTGGGAGAGGAGAGCACACACAAAGGGATAGGAGACACCAAAAGTGGTGGAGCAAAAGCTACTCCAGCTTATTCCTCTATCATATATATATATGAGTATACATGGGCACTGTACAAGTGGGTGGGCACACTTCCCTTTACCCCAACAACCTCCCACTTAAAGGCAGTGTGCCTTTAAGGGAGTATAGTACACATATAATACAATCAGCCATAGGCTGCAAAACAAGATGACCACACCGTCATCCTATGCCCATCGGCACTTTACAACGTGCAAAGTGCATAGAGGATAAGCTGCTAGCAGACATCAGGTTTGCAGGATAGAAAATGACAAGCTGTAGATGCCTATCAACCAAGATCTCATGCCAGATCTCACTGGGAGAGTGAACTCTCACCACCACGTGCTCCTGTGCTAAGTCCATAGCACCTGAACTATCACTGTGTAAAGAAAATGTCTCTGTACCACCTGTGACCATAAGCACATGCCCTACAATAGACCTCTGCTGGTCTACCCAACCTGCATCACCTGCATGCTGCTCCTGGAAGCATAAGGACCTGATGTCCACAACCGCTTCCCTACTGCCAAAATCTACCATAATCATGCTACCAACTCCCATTGCAACGGAAGCAAGAACCGGAAGTGTAGCCCCAATGGCAAACATGTGAGAACCAAGTTTCAACATAGTCATGGATGCATGAAGTACTATGGCTGCCATATCAACCATAACTTGCTGCTCAACTGCTCTGTGATCGTCAAACCTGCAGTGTTTCAAGTATGGAGCCAATACAGGCAATGGAGTACTCAGTAACTTCCCCCTGTCCATACTGAAATAACCAAGTATCTGACAAACATCATCAAGATCATGCAGCTCCCACTGCAAAGCATCCCTGTCCATAAGGAACCATATGGCAAGTAACCTCAGAAGGATAGCGACCTCTTGAATACTGAGACCATAACCTGTCTCACTGCGCATCACATCCTGAGCTCTCATAACGGTATCAAACCTATGAAGCCAAGCTCGAGGGGATTGCTTCTGGCCATGGAGGCACTTACGAAGTAAACATATCAATGATTCCTGCCCATGTGCAATATGACCCGAGTCAATAACTGCAGAAACCACATCTGTCCTGGCATAACTAGCCAATTGATCATACCGGGCATCATTAGCCAAGGTATCCTCCTCACCATGCATAGCCTCATCCTCATCTGCAAGAGGCACTCCGCATCCTGGGAGTAAACTGTAACTGTCCATAGAAGATGCATCAACAATCTCCATAGGAGTATAAACCTGTGGAATACTTGAGACATCTGATCGTCTTTGACCAAAATCAGGAAGTAATCGTGGCTGTCCCAACTTTATAACCTGCTCACCGTGGGAAAAACCTCCCACTCCAAGGGATATGGGCTGTCCTTGAATAGAATTCGGAGGTATCAGTGCACTTACACCCTCCTGGAACACCACTCTCCTGCTATCGATAGTCCTGGGTTGTCCAAACATAGCATCCTCTCTAAAATAGACATTATGGCTGCGTATCAACTCTCTAGTTGAAGAATCCCATAACCTGTAGTCCCTACTGGACTCACTGTATCCAAGAAAGATACACCTCCTCAATCAGGAACCATGAGCATAAGCCTCGCAGCCAAACACACGTAAATGCTCATAACATGGTGCCCTGCCTGTCAAGAAGTCAAATGGCACTCTACCATTCAGAGATCTCCTGGGTGACCTATTAAGCAAGTATGCAGCTGTCTTACATGCCTCAGCCCAATAGCATTCGGTAAGACCTGCATACCGTAGCATGCTACCCATCCTGTCCAATAAAATCCGATTTATGCCTTCTGCCAAGGCATCGTGAGCAAAAAGATGAGGAGTGGTCAACACCCTCCTGATACCAAGTGTATCACATAGATGCTGAAATCTAGGAGAGGTAAACTCTGCATCACCATCAGTCATCAAGCTCAATAGCTTCTTTCCTGACTGATTTTCAGCATTACCCAAGAAGTGCTGAAATGTATCATATACATCATGCTTCTGTCGAATCGGATATACCCATATGTACTTTGTAGCAGCATCAATAAATGTCACAAAGTAAGAGGCGTCACCCAGTGAAACGATAGGCATAGGCCCACAAACTGCACTATGAACCAACTGCAATGGCTCAAGATACCTCTCACTGATTGTCTTCCTCACAAAGGAGGATCAAGACTACTGACCATCATCACAATCATGACATAAAATTTGAGAGACATCCATAACAGGAATGTATCTCAATGTTATAAGGGCTTCCATACCTGCAGTAGACATATGTCCAAGTCTGGCATACCATAAACTAGCTAATGGCTGCTTACTAATCATAAGCATCTTATCCTGGACACCTGATACATGCAATGCATCAGAGAATCCAACCCGTGATCCCCTAGCCATAACCAGATTGCCTCTAGCAATCTTCCATGCACGATCACCCAAAGAGACATGATAACCTGCCTCAACCAACTGTCCAGTACTGATCTTGCTTGTAGCAAGTCCTGGTATATGTCTAACCCTCTGTAGAACAAGAATAGAGCCACTAGGCATAACAAGGTGGATATCCCCATAACCATAGACATCCATAGAATGATCAATGCCCATCAAACTACTCTCCACAATGCATTCCTGATATGCACTGAACCATGACCTATGAGGGGTCATATGACATGAAGCACATGGATCTAATATCCAATCACCGAGAATGGGTACATCAGTGGCCAAGAAGGAGGTGTCAGACATAGACAAAAGAATGCCTTCATCACTACTACTGTCAGTGGAAACCCTGGCATCCATGCCTTGAAGCTCAACATGCTTCTTCTCCTTCTTCCTGTCATTCTTAACCTTGCTCTTCTTCTTGCATTTTCTTAGCCATTTCCAGCAGTACTTTTTAATGTGGCCATACTTTCCACAATAGAAACATCTAACACAAGTCCGAGAGCTAGTCTTGCTCCTAGAATTCCCCCTTGAACATGACCTGTTTCTACCAATTGATCGACCTTTGGAGTGCATATCAAGGCTGTAATTCAGCCCATCAATACATTTCAGCCCATTATGCTGTAACATAACACTATCATGGTCATACATCTAGCATATACGAGTATAAAACTCATATGCATGGTAGTCTACACCCTGTACACCATCCTGTACCTGCAAGTAGATTGACTTTGAGAGTGATGACTGAATGATAGAGCATGCTTGCTCATCCATGTCATCCCAATCACTCTGTTTAATGCTATTAGGCTTGACACCTTTGCATTGAATGGGCTTATGCTGCCTTTTCTGCACTAACACATCATAAATCTGCTCTTTCTGCTCTTTCCAATACTGAAAGTTTGATCCATCCAACCTCTCAATATCAAAGAGGGCACTACCAGCTGTAGATGCCATATCTGTGGCACAATAGCTCACAACCAAAGAGCAGTATAGTGCAATAGGCAACACAAATGACCAAAAAATATAGTGTTGTCTAGACCAATCAGGTCTCCAAATAAACTAGCTGATCCAATGCTCAAAAGCCCTCAGCCATAAAGAGGCATAAACAAGAATATATGCAGCCCAGTAACCTTCCAATGCCTGGCAATTGAAGTAAGAAATGCACTGAACCAAATGAGCAATGCCTGCTCAACCAATGGCAATAGGAGCCCAACTCAACTATCCATAAACATCAGTGCGGCATCCACCAATGCAAATCCATAATGCATCGAAATGGCATTTACTGCATCACCAATGCATCACCTCAAGCGCACAATTGTTTGGCAACAAAATCAAGCATTCACCACTTGCCAAATGTGCCAAGGTGACTTGCCTAAATGCCAATAATGCCCTTGGACTGAAGTGAGATCCCAATCACTTTCTGTATTTTACTATGAGTTCCCAATTCATTGTTGTGCAAGAGAAATTCCTACAACAATACCTCACAGCCACTTTGGGCAAAATAACATGCTGTCCCTGTTTTTGAACAGCGATATCTTTTCACTGAAAGACCGGATGCCAAAGCTGTAAACAGCAAAGTTGTAGCTGGTAGAAAGATCTACAACTTGTCAGTTGATCTCAGGAGCCAAATCCTTGTGGATTCTCAGATATTCTCACCTGAAAAATAGCTTCTTGCACATTGGTCACAAATAGACAGTAGACTGCAACTTTTTGTGGTTTTGCAGAGGCTGTAACTCCTGCAGCTTATACCGGATCAACTTGCTTCCAAAAGCAAAGTTGTAGTATATTCTGTGAACTACAACTTTCCAGTTTGGCACAAAGTGCAATTCCGCACTAGGAAAGAGATATTCAGGCCTGAAAATGACTGTTTTGTCATAAAAACAGCAACAGCAGCTTCCTTGAATGTTTGCTGCCCTTTACAGCACTCATCTGCTCCGGCAAAAAACAGCCCCAAAAATGGTCAAAATACATCCAGCAGATCACCCCGTATGTCAACTGCAACACCAGCAAAATGGCAAATACAATGCCCAACCAAATCAGCCCCAAGAATGCTCATAGATCAGCAATTAAATAGCCCAAAAGCACTGGCAAAACAGCCCCGAAATGTGCTCCAAATGATGCTAATCTGACAGGATCTCAATACATCACCGTACCACCGTATGTATCCAACATAGGCAAATAACCATGCATCCAACGAACTGTCAATGCATCTCAACCAGGCATGTACCACTGTCAAAGCATGTGTCAATGCCACTGCCAAAGTGATGTACAGATCGAAAGCTCCTTGTGCAAGACTGCAAAATGGCATATGACCAGTCCCGCAAAGTGCCTAAGCAACAGCCTCAAATTAGCCTATCCATAGCTAATGTCCACAAGGCGTACTTCTATAAAATGTCCTGCAAAGAGACCAAAATCAGCCAATGCTCAGCTCCAAGACCTCAAATGCAACACTGGCTATCTCCCAAGCATACAACTGCATCAAACATGCAATCCACAAGCTCTCCAACAGCTCATCTTCTCCAAAATGGATGTTGTTGCTATCATTGGGCTGCTCTTCCTTTGCTCATGGGATGGAGCATCCCTACAGCCCTCCATGCAATGGACTGCCACGAGTGATGCAATGTGGACTTCACATACCTGAGTATGCATTTAGCTGCATCCAAATGCGGTTTCCTTGGAGCTTGCATAAACTAACTTACTAATCGAACAGCATAGCTCAAATCTGGCCTGGTAATAGTCATATAAATCAAACTTCTGGAACTGGAATAGGCTTACAGCCTGTCATCCCATATTTGGACAGCATGTCCAATCCGAACTGCCTCTGCAAGAGTGTATCCCACTTGGTGATCTAATCACCTCAATGCCCAAGAAATAACGCAGCTCTCCCAAATCCTTCATCTCAAACTTCTGCTTCAATAGCATTTTCACATGAAGGATATCTTCATCACTATCACCTGTGATGATCAAATCATCAACATAAATAACACGCAGTATAATACCTTTCTCTGTTTTTCTCACATAAAGTGAGAAATCTGCCTTGGAAATCTGAAAGCCAATAGTGACAAGATACTGTCCTATCTTGTCAAACCATGCTCTAGGTGCTCGCTTCAAGCCATGCAAGGCTTTCTTCAACCTGCAAACAAACTCAGGATGAACAGCATGAACATAACCTGGTGGCTGCTCCATAAAGACCTCTTCTTGCAAATCACCATGCAAGAAGGCATTCTTTACATCCATCTGATGTAAAGACCATCCCTTTGATGCAGCCATAGCAATGACTGCTCTTATGGTTGCCATCCTTGCAACCAGACTGAATGTTTCTTCATAATCAATCCCATATGTCTGTGCATACCCCTTGACAACTAATCTTGCCTTGTATCTGTTCATAGAACCATCTGCATTGTGCTTCACCTTATAAACCCACTTATAGCCAATCGCATTCTTGTCTTTAGGCAAAGGCACCAATTCCCATGTAGCATTTACTTCCAAGGCATCCATTTCTTCATCCATGGCTTTCTCCCATTTTTCTTTTCCCATGGCTTGCTCAAAAGAAGTGGGTTCTTGTACATGTACCAGTTTGACCATATAGGCATAGTGAATGGCTGTAAATTCATCATATTTCAACCTATCCACAGGATACCTAGCTCTGGTAGACCTGCGCAAAATAGGCTCACTTCTAGCTACTCTCAAAACATCCTTGGTCTTCCTTACTTCAGGTGTAACAATAGAAGGAATACCCAACTCATCATCAATGCTCTGTTCTGAGCCACTGGATTCACCATCCACATAAGAGTGACCTGCATTCACATCAAACATGGGCTGATCTACCTTCTCTTTTCCTTTTCGTGATCCTTGCATACCACTATCTGCATTTCTTTGAGGAGATTCTCCTGATCTCAATCTGCATGTCCATGGTGAAGTATGTGAACCACTACTAGAGGACACTGCAGGTCCATTAATATTTTGTGATTACTGCTGTGAATTCTATGCAGCATTACCATTTTGTGCATCTATATCATCAATCACATTTACTAGTTTATACCAGCTGCTCATCTCAACAAAAACAACATCTCTACTCACTGTAAACTTACGAGTAGAAGGGTTATAGCATCTATACCCTTTTTGCTATAGAGAATAACCAATAAAGATGCACTTCTCAGCTTTTGGATCCAAACTTGGACCTCAACTCATCTGGCACATGAACATAGGTAATGCAACCAAAAATTTTCAAATGAGAAACGTCTGGTTTCCTACCTATATACATCTCCTCTGGCATCATGCCATGTATTACTACAGTGGGAGTCCTGTTCATTATGTAAACTACTGTAGCAACTGCTTCAGCCCAATAATAATCTGGAAGGTCTTTTTCATTTAGCATGGCCCGAGATACCTCTCCAATATGCCTGTTTTTCCTTTCTGCAAGTCCATTTTGCTGTGGGGTATGACTGCATGAATATTGTTGCTTTATGCCATGCTCCTGCAGGAACCTTGCAAACTCATTTGAGAGGTACTCTCCCCCTCCATTTGACCTTAGGCATTTTATTTGCAGGCCTGTTTCTTTTTCAACCATAGCTTTAAAAGCTTTGAAATGCCCAAACACTTCACTTTTCTTTTTCGTGTTTTGTTGTAGTCATCAATAAAAGTGACAAAATAATGACATCCTCCAATAGATGCAGCTTTAGTAGTCCACACATCAGAGTGGATTAATTCCAATGGCTTCTTACTCTCTTGAACATGTCTAGGAAATGGCTTCCTTGCCTGTTTTTCAAATTGACAGGCTTCACATACCTTATGCATTTCTGCAACCTTGAATTTAGGCAATCCTGCAACAATGTTTTGGCCTGCATTGATTTAAGTCACTGTACATTAACATGACCAATGCGTTTATGCCAGATATCAATATCCGCAACTACACCGGTCCCATGTGCAAACACCGTTGCACTCAATTCAGGCATGTTCGCATCCAACATAAACATCATACCCTTCTTCTTTCCTTTTGCTATCAAGCAACCGTTATTTTTCATATCCTCAACAAAGCATCCATGAGGATTAAATCTGACCTACAAGCCCTGCTCAACCATTTTACCAATAGAAACTAGGTTCTTGGTGATGTTCGAAACATGAAATACATCAGACAAGTATTTCTTTTTCCCATCTTGCATAGACAAAGAAATTTTACCAATCTGCATAATAGGATGTGCAGTATCATCACCAGTCTCCACAAAACCTGGTCTTTCCATTTTCCTTACATCCTGCATCCATTCTGCATGACCTGTCATGTGGTTTGACGCACCTGAGTCAACATACCACACATCATTACTTGTGCTACACCATAAATAGATGCTCATTTCTGTCATCACCCTGTCTACTAGAAGATGCATAATTGCCTTGCTGCAATTTTCCATTCATAATGTCATTCTGCTTTTTGCAGCAGTCTTTAGCCATATGACCCATTTTACCATAGTAGTAGCATTCAATATTACTGTTTGCATTTTGGCCTCTCTGCCACCCACCATGACCTCTTTGGCTCCCCCTGCCTCTAGAGTTACCACGTCCTCCTCTAAAGGACTGGTTTTCTTGAGTTTGCTGCATATTCTGATTTCTACCATGGCCTCGAGATCGGCCTCCTCTACCTCTGCCTCTACCTCTTCCAGCATTTAAGTAGAAAATAGTTTCTTTTGAAGTTCCTCCTGAAGAAGATGCACCACCATTTCTCTGCTCTTCGAAAATTAGAAGAGCAAACAACTCCTCAAATTTAAGAAATTTTTCATGGACGGAAATGGATGTCCGGAACTGTGCATAATCCTTTGCTAGACCATTCAAGGTCACAGAAACTAGATTATCATCTTCCACTGGCGACCCAATGGAACCAAGTGCATCTGAAATTTTCTTCACCTTCATGTGGTAGTCATTGATGCTCATATTTTCTCTCTGCACATTGTGCAACTCCCGCTTGAGCTGCATTTTCCTAGCTTGCATATTTGTGCTGTACATTTTCACCAAAGTATCCCATGCCTCCTTTGGTGTACTTGCATCCTGAATATGCACAATCATAGAATCCGAAATACTGATAGACAGCCAATACATAACTTTTCTGGCTCTCTTATGCCATCCTTTAAATGCCTGCATTTCCTGTTGATTGGGAACATTAGGAAGAACTAGTTCTTCTTCATTTCCTATAATGAATTCAACACTAGATGGATGCTCTCTGATAATGAGAGGAAGTGGGAAGGCAGATTCTCTTTGATCTGGGAAAAAAAGATTCCCAAAAAATGTCCACACTCTTGTGATTGATCCTTCATAAGGCTATTTGGACCAACTATAGGAGTCTGAGTATTGGCACGGGATATGGAACTTGCAAAGATTGCCTTGTGATACTATTCATTTGTTCATTACTTGCCCTAGAGCTAGGAAGGTCTAGAAGGTGATCCAACTCTTGCTAGGGGAACCTATCAGTTGGAAGTCTCTCTTACTGGGTGACGCCTTGAAGATACCTTATGCCTTGTGGGTCATCATCAGAGCACATGAACTATGGTTTATATGGATTGCCAAGAATGCCTTTCAGATTAATGATGAGTACTTATGTGCTGACAGTTATTCATAAGTTGGTATGGAAATCATGCAACTTTGCTTGCTAACTGACTCGTATCTTTTGTGGATCAGGCTAAACACCTGTTGGATCAAGATATCCATAATTTTAATGATCACATTTATCAGCTACGGGTGGAACTAAAAGAACGCATTGAATCTCTTAGAAGCTGCTCCAACTCTAGCTAGAACCTACAAACTTAGATTTTTCTCCTCTTTTTCCAATCAAAGATGAGCCAGAAGGTTTACTGCTCTCTACTAAGTTTTTTACTCTCTGTCCAAGTTATGCAAGAGAGCTTTCCTTCCAACAAATGTGCCAAAGCAGTTATCCACTAACCACAAACCATATGAGAGGATCTAAAATTTTGTTTTCTATCATTGATCAATGGAATTTTTGACTTCATATTAGATCTTCCTTCTTAAAGGAGATAATTTTATTCAGTAGGGACATCATTGTACAAAATCATAAGAATATAATATAACCAACTTTTTCTTTGGCAAAAAAAAAAAAAGATCATATCACAATGTATTCGGTACGATAGAGGTCATATGGCAGCAGGAAGCATCTTGAAGCTCTAGGATTGCATAAGGCCTACTCAAAAGTGAGATCTAAAGGCTCTAATACCAAATGATAAGGATGTAGGGGTCCTTCCAAGGTGTAGAATGACTTGGGCAAAGAAGAAAGCAACAAATGGAAAGAGATCCTTTGAGCAATGCAACACAATGGAGAGAGTGAGAGAATGAGAATGAGAATGAGAGTGAAAGGGAATTTATGGGAAGTTGGAACCTCAAGGGTCCATTCACACCCCTTCACATCCCCCCTTGTGACTATTCCCTACCCTTACTCTAGGAGCCTAGTTATCCCCTCACACATGCTAACTTAAGCTTTTTGGATGGTGGGAGGTATCATCGTTGTTGCTTGAGGTTTTGTATAAAGTTTCTTTTGTGGAATGTTTTTGAAAAACAAATTCTTAAGCTTTTTGGATGGTGGGAGGTATCACCGTTGTTGCTTGAGGTTTTTGTATAAAGTTTCTTTTTGTGGAAGTTACTTTAGGTGCCTAGTTATCCCCTCATAGGTGCTAACTTAAGCTTTTTGGATGGTGGGAGGTATCACCATTGTTGCTTGAGGTTTTGTATAAAGTTTTTTGTGTGGAATGTTTTTGAAAAACAAATTCTATAAATTTATTTAAAGGGTTATCTACATAAACTCTTTATATGTACCTTTTTTAAATCATATCACATGTATTGAGTGTGGTGCATATATTCTTGGACCTTCTTGTGGGGTTCTCGTCTAATCTCAACATACACACAAATATTTCCATCAGGGTTTGGTCACCTTGATTCAAAAAATATATGCCTAACAATTCATCTCATGATTATCCTTCAAATGGCTCTAAAATGGCATGCTAATCTAATTAACTTGGGTACTATGATAATCTTCCCATTCCTAGAATGTGTGGTGTAAGCTATTTTAGCTCTTATTGTTGATAACAAAGATAATCACAAGAAGATTATCAAGCATGACTTGGTGGCTAGGGAATTGGGTAAGAGTACAATATTACATACTCTGGACATTGAAGAATGGACATTGATCCTTCCTACTAGCCACAAGAGTACAACTAAAGCTCATGCACCCCTCTCAAAAATGGGAAATATGATTGATGAGATTATCTTTAATGATGATATTAATGTTCGTCATCATGAAGAAATACTTCTAGAAATTGAAAAAGTTTTGTCTTCTACCAATGTGGTAGAGGTCATTTACAAACCTCTTGTGGTTCAAAAAGACTTCACTTTCATCATTGGAGCAAGAAAAGTTGTATAATTTCTCCACTTTACTTACTAACTCAGTGAATAGGAAGCAAGAAAATTTCACCACTCTGTAGGGATCTTCTTGTATTCCAACCTTGCCTACTAGGGAGGTTGAGTTTGATGTTTCTCATGAGACACTTAATAATATGAATTTATAGGCCCCTTTGAGTGTGGATATCCTTAAGTTTTGGGGTTCATTCTCAAAAGTAGAAGTGGAAAAATGCACACAAGCAACCCTCAAAGGAATGTCAATGATGACAGCTTTCAAAAAGCTAGCATTTCTCGTGCACCTGCGCTATCTGTAGTTGATGCAAGAAAGTGTACCAACTCAAAAGTCCTATTATTGGTATGTGGGGGTTTTAATTCTAGCACTAGAAGACAATCAAACCATAAATCTCTTTGGTGTAATTGGTTATGCCCCTTCCTCAGGTGTGCTTTTGTAGCAGATAAATGTGGAGGTTCTCTGATTTGGGCTAATCATGTCATTTGGTATATGGTGAATCACCTAGATTTCTTCTACCCTGGCATGAGTCTTGTAGCATCTTTTACTGCATTCCTTATTTGGTTGAATCGACCATCCAAATCGATAAGTGAAACTCTCATTAGTTTTGTCTTTGTAAGAGAATTCATGATTCAAGTAGTTTTGGAATATATAGACAACCCAAAGGCAAAACTTTTTTCATCAATGGATGGGGAAGTAGGACTCACTATTATTGAAAAATTAATTAAGCCCCCTATCTTTTTAGAGAAAGTGCCAACATCATGAAAATAATATTAGGGGGTAGAGGCAATGGAAGAGGTAATTTAGTGCCATTTTAGGAGGGATCTAGATCTAGAAGGAGCAACACAAGAGGTGGACATAATACTAGTGGTCGGGGATCTAATTTTCCCCCACAGGATATCATGGATGTGTCTATGCCATCCTCCAATACTCCCAACAGCATAGTTTTAGTAATTGGTGATATTACTCTTACTTTGGGCTCTAGTTCCAATAGGGGCGCGTGGCCTATGATTAGTAATAGTAATAATATTCCTACCTTAGCAAATAGAGTAAACTGGTCATCAGTGTGATGTAGGTTTGAGGTCGATGGTGGAAGTTGTTGGATGAAGAATTGTGGTAAAAAACTCTTATAATAAAGAAACCATGTGCATTTTGCACCTTCATTACACCTCTCAAATTTTAGAGATGTTCTCTTTAAGGGATAATCTAGTGTCATGCTTTAATATATTACTTTTATCCCAATTTGGTAAATCTCACTTTAAGATGGAAGTATGATAAACCAATTAGTTGGATACTTCTTAATGGCAAAGAAGTATTCACAATTTTTCATGGGAAAATGAGGAAATTCTTTGTGAGTACTCTTCTTTTAAATGATCTAAACCTTTTAATTAGAGATGCCTTTGGATAACACTAAAATAAGATCTCATGTTCAAACATTAGATATTAAAATCTTTCATAACAAAGTTATCAGACAAACACAGTTAAGGCTCATGAAACTTGGTAGAGTTGACCTATTACCACTCTTTAAACTCATGTTTCAATACATAGATGAAATCTTATGAATTAACAACAATTTTATGAAAAAAATTCTTCACCCAAATGCAATCAGATATTGAAATAGTCCTTTTTAGATTTATCCTTTACCTCTTATTGAAATAAAATAAACCATTGACAAATCCATATCAATTTTGGATAAGCTGGTAACTCTATCCACAAGTTTCATGAATCTCTCTATTGACATCCTAACGAATGGAAGTTTTACCTTGGATAAATTTGATAAAACAAAAACACTTTCTTTTTGTATATCCAACTTTATCCACCTCTAATCTATATACCTATTGTCCAATCTTACAAAATGAGCCTCTCCCAAAATTTTTCTTTACCTTACCTATGCAACAATAATGTTATGGCTTAACTACTATATTGGAAATGGTAAATTTAATGACCAACAATTTGTTTCAAAATGCAAAAATTACTACATCTCATTCAATAATTCTTGACCTCCTCAAAGTTTGTCGGTGCTCTACTAGATGTGCCAAGGCTAGTAGAGCTTTAAGATATATTTTTCCATATAGAGAACTCTTTGTAGCTATGGAGAATGGTAGGCACTACCCATATTGGGGTGTCTACCATTTCTCCATTTATAGTGTAGTCCCCCCCCCCACACACACACACACACATAATCATGCCTCCAAAAAGGACCTAGCGTGTAAAGCCCAACTAGACAAAATAAGGGAGGCCCCTTAAACTAAGAGAATTACAACATTCCCTCAAATTGACTAAATAACCTATAGTTAATAGGTTAAGGGATGCTACTGGGTAAATTCAAAGGTTAACCCTAGGAGGACTATGACCATGGTAAAAGAGACCCCCCAATGGGGATACAAACCACATAGTTATAGTGCCACACCCTAGGATCAAGATAGTCTACAAAAAACCCTAGCCACCTAGATGCATTAACGAGCACTTCCCTCTAATATGGAACACTTTTCCATATAGTGCAAATATACTGTTGATAAGGTATCTACTTAATATAAGGGACCTTGGCAAATGCCCAGTAATCTTCTCGCCCTCCCACATTTGCAATGGCTAGTCAAGGACTGAGTTTCTGAAAGGATCCAAAGGGCATCAAGCCCAGCACTAAGAAGAGATTGAGAAGCATTGGCACCATCTATAGCTTACTTCTGACAAGCCCGGTTCCCAAACTGGCTTGTACTCTTGGAAGGAGACGGAGCAGCCTGCAGTGACAGCCCAACACTAATAACAAAAGCTCATTGAGAGGAGCACCTCTAGAGCTACCTAAACTGATAGAAGGCCCCCAGGTAAGGGACACAAGCTCACTCCCAAGAGTCCCCTTCCCCCGCCAAGTCTTTCGTTACAGCACCCTCCACGACAATAATTGCTCCTCATTGCCTTCACACTCTCCCACTGTGCTAAGGCTAGGAGCTCATTTGGGCTCGGGGAAGCATCCTACTTCACCCTCCTACTGCATAACAAAGAATCTTGGGTGCAACCCAGAGCTTCCGTATGAAGAATCCTCTAAGCACCTCGCTTCATAGGTGAGTGTGTGGGAGGAGCGCAGACCCCAGATGAACTCCCACTTCCCCTCCTCAAAACTAGAAGATTTTTCCCCCACCCCCCTTCACCGATAGATAGGTGACAAAGCACTTCACCCTAACCCGAGAGACCTTACATACTATCATTTTTTGGTTATACAAGCTTTTCACTAGCTGCACTTTGGCTGTCGTGAGCTGCATGATGGCTACTAGGCTCGATCACTAGACGTGATGAAAGATTGCATGTGGATGTGCCCAACCATCTACAACATGTAGATATCTATGGTTGGAGCTCTTGCAATCAATACCCAAACCATTAGAAACCGATATGAAAAACCACTAGCAGGTATGGTTTGAAATAGTGAAAACGTTTTTCACGAGATAACTTGTAGAACTAGAAGATGACTAGTCAAACAAGCGTCATCAAGAACTTGTCATACACTGCAATACGATGGGTGGCAAAACAGTTTGCACTTGTGACAAATAAAAGAGAGGGAGTGGCAATCAAAAAGCCACAAGGACTTGGTTCACCCTTGGTAGGAGGGTCATCATTTGCTGAGGCCATCTGCCTACCTTAGTAGTTGCATCAAATGATTGTGTGTCTCAAGGTATGATCATGTCGCTTAGGTCTAATCACTTTTTGCATGTTGTCTATTACCGGACTATGCCATAGACATGGGCTAGTGTAGCTATGGGTTATAGCATGAGCAAAAATGCTGCTCATAGCTCACACGTAAGACTAGCTCACTTACTTAGTTGCGTGGTCTCTCTTCATAAAGGCTAACGTGTTGTTGCCTAAATTTTCTCATAGAAAAATTAGGTTGGCTCGACATGCAACCAACAAACTTTATATGACTAGAATGCCATTAGTGTTATTCGGTCCAAATCATGCTACCATTTTCACCATTTAGCGAGGAAGATAAAAAGGCCACCAATATCAAAGGATCAGAAGAGTCTGCATAGTGTCGATCAGCCTCATTTCTTGAATGATCATAATGATCCATGATCGACAGTCTGCTTGACTTTAGCTCAACTCGAGCCGAGTAGCGGTTACGTGAGAACTATCGATTGAGTTAACAACTATGTGGGTAACACAACCTAAGTGTTGATACTACGTGCATGGCCTCATGGATCCATCTGCATATGTAAACAAGTCGTCTAAGCATTATCCAAATGGGTAGGAGGCTCAAATGCTCATTATTATGAATGATTCTCCTATGGCTACATGGCCTTATATGTTAGGTCTCGTTGAAGCTAACCATGGTGCCTCCACAACTAAACAAAATAAATATAAGGCGATTATAGTGATACATTGCAGTGGTAGGGAAATACTCCTTCTCCTTCAATGACATATTGGTGGTTGCTGACCTTTGGGATTGGCATCCTCAATACTTTATCTATACGAGTAACACTCACTTTAAAAAATAGATATGAATTGTGATTTTCCTAGGTCACATCACTCATAATAACAATAGATTGGAACTTAAAAGAAAGCAACCTCAAGGCCAGACTCCATGGTATATACCATGGAGGTTAGAAGGTGGTGGATGAGTTTTGAATATAAGAGTCGACCTTGAGTTGAGTAGCCAGCTCAAGCCTTAAGAGTTTGAGGGTGATGGATTGGTCATTTTTTCAAATTTTGATACATTTGACAAAAGATAGTCCCTAAAAGTAGTCACATCTTATCCCTAGGATAATGGGTGATCTTCTTCCTAAGAGCAATCACATCTTATCCCTAAGATCAATGGTGGTGATCTTAGCTTGAATGCACATCCATGGTCTATATCGCACAACAATAAAAAATATAGATATTTCCTACATTTATATTAAATTCATAAATCTAAGCATGTATCGTAAAGGTATATCATTAAATTAGTTAGTTTAAACTAACTAGTTTACAACAAATTATAAATAATTGCAATAGATATGGATATTTCCTACATTTATATAAAATTCTATAGAGCTATATGCTAGCCCATATTGTAAAGATATGTCATTAAACTACTTAGTTTATAATGGTAAACGTATCAATAAACCTTAAAAATGATATTGCCCAAAATTTTAACCCTCAAAAATAGTTTCCCTTTCACCACTTTTATTGATATTTTCTAATTTTCACTAGCTCAAAATGCACATAAGCATTATTGGATTTATCACTCCTGGATATACATATGGGTAGACTCGCTCTCAAGGAAGGGGGGCTCTAATGGCTGAAGTTGTTTGTTAGCAC
Organism: Dipteris shenzhenensis; assembly: GCF_047967505.1. Taxonomy (NCBI): domain Eukaryota; kingdom Viridiplantae; phylum Streptophyta; class Polypodiopsida; order Gleicheniales; family Dipteridaceae; genus Dipteris; species Dipteris shenzhenensis. The sequence goes on from NC_141606.1 coordinate 1,676,434, forward strand.
TACCTCCTTAGACAGTGTGTTATAATGGAGAGTTGGATTCTCCTTGTGTGAATTTCTAAGTGTAATTTTAATTTTTAAAATAAGGTATGTACACTTGGAAGGCATTGACTTGTGTAGTCTTGTGAGCCCTACAAGGGTCTATACAAAATTTGTAGCTAATTATGTGTAGATGTTTGGTTTCATCTGTATTAAGGCAAGCTAACTTCATTAAGGTGGCGATTAGGTTATGTTGAGTGTTAACTAGGTTAATTTGAATATTAAGTTATTTTTAATTAACCCTAATTTCTCACCCAAATAGTTTTGTCTTCACCTTCTTCATATCCCTCTTTCTGGTGGCCACCTATATCTGTTCTATGGACTCTTCCTTCCTCTTTAGTTTAGATCTGTGGCACTTGCCCACCTTTGAGTCTTGTCTTGTGGTACCTGCTTGCTTCCTTCACTCACACAATTGGTTTTCATGCAGATTTTATTGCTTTTGAATATTGTTTATATCTATTCACTTGATAGCTACCTTGGTTGTAACCTTCTTTTGCTCCTGATGTTTGGTGCTTTCCTCGACTATTCTAATCTCCTAGCATTATATCTTGTTGAATCTTTGTTACGGAAATTATATTTTCTGATATATATTGCTTTGGATATTATTATTTTAGTCAAGTGTGACTATGGCAAAGTACTCCATAGGAGCGCACCGGACGCGGCGGGGGTCCTAGTGGATACTTTGTGTGGTTAGTTGGGGACACCTGACTAGCTTGTGTTTTGCCATGCTAGATGGTTGGTATTGTGGGTGATTCCATGTTAATACTGATGTCGCTAGTGTTATTGGTGTTGTGCTTGATTATTGTGCTTTGAGCGCAGTTATGTTGGGATCGGTTGATTCGGTGATTCATTCAATCGATTGTTAATAACTCATGTAATTGGCGGCTTGAGTACAAGTGATGAAACTCATAGTGTGGATTGGAGTTAGTGCGAGGGTACCAATCGAGGTGTCGCACAGCACATTACATATGGGCCAATTTTGTATTTGTTTTTTTATTGCAAGTTTGAGCAATATATTTTGTTGAGGACATAATTCATTTTGGGACCTAAGATGGCTATGTAAAGCAAATCCCTCATTTTTGGATGAGAGGGATAATTTTGGCTCCTTGGTGCTTTTATGGAATATCATAAATACTCTAGATGAGGAAGCATGAGCCACTCATCTAGGGGGGAGAGATTGTACCCAGTCAGTTGTCACTCTCATAGTGTGATTGTGTTTTTCCTTCTCCAATTAATTATGTGGTGAATTTGTGTGTTGAAAAGCTTACCTTCTGGTTTCAGTCTTCTATTTTGGAGTAGATTAGAATTTGATTTCAGACTATTAGCTTTAAGTTCATGGGTCGTTATGATTTTAAGTTTGTCTTCTATTGTTTAGGGCTTTATTCTCTAATTGCACATCTCTTTCTAACAATACTTTTTGTCATTTGCATGCAGTTGTTTTAAACATTGTTTGATGGCTGCTCTTCATGTGTCAACATTTCTCAAATTTACTAAATCTTATTAGAAATTTATGTTTATAAGCTTTGTCGCACCTTGATCTTTGTTGGATAGGCTTCAGTTTGCTTTCTTTCATTGAAAGGATTTTAAGAGTGATCGACTATATACCAATATTGCAAATCTATTTCTGATATCAATTTTGTCATTTGTGTGTAGGTCTTGTAAACATCTTTTGTGAATCCTTAATGTATGGATGAAGACTAATCTAAGAATATGATTTATCTCTCTTGCATGTAGTTTTGTTTTTTAGAATCGTTAGTCATTGTGATTTTATTTATTTATAGTTGTTCTTTCACTCACGTTCATTGTTGAAAAGGCTTGCCCCTTTATATTTGCTCTTTAGAGGAAGGCTATGCTCAATGAAGCAGATTCAAGGTAAAGTGAATTGGTGGGGGTGAGTCCAAGGTAGATACTAGCTAATATCATGCTTCTTCCTGGTGCATGTTCCTTTGCCATGCAATTCTTGTGGATGTCGATGTGTCATTATGTCCACATAATTATGTGCAGATGTGTTGTTGGAGCTCAGTTGAGTATTTTGTGTGCACATCAAATGTTCCCTACTACTTTCTTGTTTCTATGATTGTGATATTGAAATGGTGCATTTGGAAGGTTAGTTCCTAATTCACTTTTCTACAAGGATCAAAATCTAAAGGTTCAAGTATTTAGTTGATTTGGTTGCTCTACCATTTCCCTACAAGTTTATTCCCACCTTCCTACTTGTCTTTTGAGATCTCCTACATGTCTCTTTCTTCCTCATCCTCTTTTGTCTTCTTTGCCCTCCATCTCAGCGTACTTGGGGTGGATCTTTCTCTCCCACACCTTTCTTTTCTTGCTCACCCCCTTTCCTTTTCTTCCCTTCCCTCCCAACTTACTTTGGGGTAGATCACAAGATGTTTTTGTTGTGTTTCTCCTTTAGACAGAGTTGGAGTTGCATCAAATAGAATACTTAGGTCCCTTCTTGTTGAAAACACTTTTTATGGTTGGGTTTGCGACATTCATGTAAGGACACAACAGAAGCTGAGAGGGTGAGAGGAAGCTTGAGAGACACAAGTTTTGGTGGGTGCAAAACACCCTAATCTTCTATTTCATCCATATATATATGTGTGTGTTTGAGTATTGTACATAACTGGGGTTAAGGTACAGTAGCCTTTAGCCCCCACAACCTCCCACTTAAAGGCCAATGTGCCTTTAAGGAGAACAACCAATGAGCATACTATCCAATGCCCATCAATACACGACAATACTCAAACCGTTGACTAGGTAGACTCTTTGTCATCATATCTGCAGGGTTATCATCTGTATGAACCTTGACAAGCTCTATGCGCTTGTCCTCAAGTACCTCCCTAATAAAATGGTACTTGACCTCAATGTATTTGGTCTTTGCATGAAAGACCGGATTCCGTGCTAGCTGAATAGCACTCATGGAATTATTATGCAATGTCGGTACACCTGTATGAATCCCCAAATATCTCACTAGCCGATCAAGCCATATAGCCTACTTGCAACCCTCTGTGGCTGCAACATACTCGGCCTCTGTCATTGTCACTATCATCAGTGGCTGCATTATTCCTCGATCTTCATTTTTCCTTTGTCCTCCCTTGGACTCTCTTCCTTCTTATTTGCATCCCAATTTGCATTCTTTTTCTTATCCTTTTTCTCTCTTTTCAGCTTGTAGAATCCTTTTTCATATGGCCTTGTATTTGTACGAGACTTCCCTCTTTCTTGGGACTTTCCCCTAAACTATGATTTGCCCCTTTGCACATTTAAGGCTGCATCCTGCTTGTTGCCATCCATAGACTTCCATATAATCTCCTCGGCCAACAAGCTACCCACAACGTCATCAAACTTCAGTACTCCACTAGGTGCAGAGTTACTGTGACAGCTGTACAGAAGGTATCCCATGAGGATGGCAATGAAGATAAGAGAAATATTGCCTTAGTCTCCGCATCAAAATTCATCTTCTGAGCCTGAAGCTGGCTGAAAATAATATTGAATTCATTCAAGTGAGAAGCAATGGAGACCCCTTCCTTCATTTGCAGCTCAAACAACCTCTTCATGAGGTAACCTTTATTAAGTCTGCTCATTTACTACTGTGAAATAAACTAACTCTACAAGATGAAGTCTAATAGTAGACTTTACTAATGCATCCAACTCATTCCAATCATCCTCAGACATATCTGTAGGCTTAGCTTCAATCCCTGCCAAGGGTTTAATCTTCTTCTTTTGAATAACCACATCCCTTATCTGTACTTTCCACAAAGAAAAGTTTGTCCCATCAAACTTTTTAATGCTAAAAAACTCCTTTTCAGACATGGAAGAAAATGCCATGATGTAAATGAAACAAAATACCAAATGCTAGTATCTGCAAAAGAGAAATCACACCAAATACCAGCTGCACCCAATATGTCTGCTTTAATGAAGGATAGTGTCATTAAAACTCAAGGCTCAAAACATCAAAATGCATCTAACTCATGTGCATATACTATGCATCCATATGAGCAAATTGGCCCAAAAGAAAATGTCAACCCACAATGACAAAACAATGGCAAATAAGAGCCAAATGCCTCAAGCATAAACACCATCCATGGGCATAAGCATTAATAATGTCTCATCCAAAAGATCATAGCACAACCTGTGCATCCACTGCAATATGTCAAAGCTGTCCCTCAGCATAAAATAGCATCTTTGTGCTAAACGTCCATCAATAAAGCATCCCACAAGGCAATCTGGGCCTATCAGCGCATTCGACAAGGATCGCAATGCATCCAAATGGCCTGTAAAGCATCCACTGGGATGTCTCAAAACATGGGTGTCACTACATAATCGAACTCAGTAAGCCAATCTGCAAATATCTCTCTTCTGCTACAACTCCAAAATCTCATCCAAGGATGGAGTAAGAGCCGGTTAACCCTTGCATTTACTTGCAAAAATGAACCTTAGGAAACTTAACCTTAGCCAAAATGCCACATTGCAATCAATGAGAAGGTCTTGGAAACTTTGAGAAACTTTCCTCAAAGAGACGACGGAAAAACACAGAGAATCACAACTCCCTCAATTCTTCACGACATGGCAAGCAGCTTTGTAAACATATGTTTTAGGCAGTCACGGATCCAACGGGACAGACAACTCTGCAAATGGAGGCCCGGATGTTGAGATCCTAGTCACACAGAAAATGGCGAAATGAAGACGTCAAAGTAGACAAAGATTCATCACAGCTTCAAAAGTTCACGGAATCGGAAGTAGCCTCTCAAGTAGAAGTTTTGGACCACTCTGGATCCACTGGGATTGTCAGAACTGCAAATGGTGGCCTGGATATGGAGATCCAACACACGAAATCCTCGTAGGAAATGAATTTCATCACTTTTTGCAAGAGTTGTAACTTTTCACTGAGAACTCGGATGACAGAGATGTTAGAAGTGAAAATGTAGCTCTCAATCTGATCTACAACTTCCTTGAAGACTTCAAGTCAAAATTCTATCTCTAACTCTGGATATTTGCACCACTACATATGTGTGTTTGAGAAGATTTGCTTATAAAGCAACAAGATGGCCTAGTTAATGGAGCTTGATGGAATCTTCCTGACCATGTCTACATATAAAGGCAAAGAGGTTATATGGATACAGTTCCCACATATAGATATGGGAATGAAAACAAGACACAATAACATGAACACATACAACCCAAACATAAATCAAAATTGGACTCTTATTTTTTGTATTGCTAAGGAAGTTCAAGGAGGACCATTAAAAAACACCATTCTAAAAAGAAAACAATTTCCAATGCAACTTGGTGTTGTAACAAGAACAATAGAGAGAGCACAAGGACTCATTATGGAGAAACTAGCTTTCTCACCAAAGGGTATACGTACACATGGCCTTGAATACACCGTGATCTCTTGTGTCAAACATATTCACAATTTACACTTGCTAGGACCTCTACAAAATGAATGCTCTCACATAGAAACAGGTGTCCAAAAGGAAACAAAAAGATTGAACACTACATTGAGATAGGAAACTATAAGAGAACTAAGATCAGTAGAAAAAATATATAACATGATTGTTCGAATTTTAAACATAAGACCATAGCCAAAATGTGAAATCGGCATAAAAAATACTACGAATTTAATACAATTAGATATAATTTGCTTACAATAAACTAGAACTAGAACCTATCATAAATATACACCTCAAAATTTCAAGGTAATACCTAACTTCTTCAGTCCAAGATCTTGTATATTGGTAGAAAAATCTATATTACTTGAAGTAGCACATATATATACCCCCATGAGGGCATCGAAATTATAGAAGCTCACATTGTTGAGCAAAGTAAACTTTATTTTTCATTATATATAGACTACCAATGAATACATTAACATGTTTCTCTAATTCTTACAAAAAATACTACACAAAATACAATTAAGAATATACACAATTTTGTTGGATGTTTTAACATTGACCTTTCCAAAAACACTAAGTAATTTTATGCAAAGAAATAATTATTATTTGCACTTTAGTGAGCCTATAACAATATATGATAATAGCCACCAACATACCAAAAGAGCTAACTACCTTCAACACTTCATATTCTTACTAGAGAGAACCCGTCTATGATGATAGGTTAGAGAGCCAATCTGCAGCAATAAACTAGAACTAGAACCTATGATAAATACACACCTCCAAATTTCAAGGCAATTCCTAACGTCTTCAATCCAAGGTCTTGTATTTGGTAGAAAAATCTATATTACTTAAAGTGGCACATATATATGCCCATGAGGGCATTGAAATTATGGAAGCTCACATTGTTGAGCAAAGTAAACTTTACATTATTTTCAACATATATAGACTACCAATGAATACATCAACATGTTTCTCTAATTCTTACAAAAAATAATACACAAAATACAATTTAGAAAATATACACAAAATACAATTAAGAAAATGTACACAATGTTGAACATTGACCTATCCAAAAACACAACAATCAAATATTGAGATCCATAATAAAACCTAACCTACAAGGAAAACTTGCAAAAATTTGTTTTAACTCATTGAGGGGATGATTCAAATCAAATGACCAATTGTCAAGAAGCCACAATGAGGCCAAAGACAATACAAAGAGAAAGCCCCAAAAAATGAGAGAGAGAGAGAGAGAGAGAGAGAGAGAGAGAGAGAGAGAGGTTTGTGATGCCTAGAGTTTGCTATTGACAAGAAAGCCACAATGAGGCCAAAGACAAATCACAAAGGGAAAGTCCAAAAAATTGAAAGAAAGAGAGAGAGGGGTTAGGTATGCCTAGTGTTATGGGGTAAAATGGTTATTTATGGGTGGATATTAAAGCAAAGAACTAGTAAGTTGTGGGTATTTGCTTTTTCTCTCATCATCTGTAGAATTTTGTGGAGCATCATCCCCTGTAAAACAAAAGGAAGGCGAAGGAGGACTGAGTAGCATCATCTTTAACCTAAACACTACCAAGATGAGTACTAAGCGTGCATATCAAATAGTGCCAAACGTCTCTTAGCAACATTTTTAATTTTGAACGGCTTACTAATAGTTGAGCTTCCCCTTGAGATACTTATAAACCACTTCATCCATAATTTTCCTTGATTTGTACAAGAGGGTTGAATCAACTTAAATGAGTGACAAAAATCACATTCTCATGAATACAATTACACCAAGATTCACTTCTTTTCAGTTCTTCCATAGAGATGATTCCCATTCATGTCTTCCCCACGTTTCTTTAGCATCGAACATTTGTTCAATGCATTGATGGATAATGCCAAAGATGATGTGCCATGTGCATCCTACACACCACAGGCATCATTTTCACAACACATCGTCACTCTTATTTAGGTCAGTGAATAGCTTCATTGGTTTGCTCATGTTGAGAAATATTTATGGTAAAAAGCAAATAAAATATATGGGCACTAGTGGAAGGGCTTGACTTCAAGGTGTGTTGGGCAATGTACGACCCAAGCCTATAACGTGGGTGGGAGAGGTTTGCAAGGAGGGGGCACCACGTGGCATTTCGTTTTTGTAAATGCCACCTGGCACCTCTCAATAAGGAAATTTAGAAGTTCACCATTCATGCTTCGTTTATATATAACAAAGTAGTTGATATATAACAAAGTAGAATAGCTGAGAAATGGCAAATGGTAGTCATCAAAATAGAGACTAAAGGAATGGCCTCCCATGGGATTCCCTCGATAGCCCCCCAAAACTGAGCTTGACATTGTTGTGGCTCTCTGCCGACCTCATGAGCTCAAACTAAAAGGCTCAACCATGCCACCTTCCACAGTATTCATGCTACTTGCCTTATGCAAATGAAGTTAGTTCAGTATGATGCTATCGTCAAAGAGTGTAGCCTTGTGTTGGAGGCTCACCCTCAATTTTGTAGGCACCTCTTTTGGCATGCCAAAGCTTTTGAAGTTACCAGGAAGCTCGAGCCTGCTCTGCAAGATGTTGGTTGATGCTACACCGAGGAGGGAATCAATAGGATGCTATGGAGATGGCTAAGTGGTTTTGCATTTCTCTAGTAACCGGGAGGAAGCGCATCAGGATTTTTGAGGCAAACCTATAGCTCTTGCATTAGAGAGGTAGTCCTGTTAGTGGTAGAGGATCATGCCTTCTTGCCAGATCTTTGCCCAAGAAGAATGGAGTTAAGCTCGAGTAGGCTTTCGTCAAAGTTGCACCATTAGATTCTAGACAAAAGACGAAGGTTCGACTCTCCCAACAGCTACCATGAAGCCACATGATCCTCGAATGATTTCTTTTCCTACACAGAAAGGGCATTGTTTGTCATATAAACTTCAACAAATCCGTAAAAGTGTTGCTATTGTTGTAGTTGCAAAATACAAAGATAAAAGAGCAGCTTCACCCTATCAGCTAGACTAGAGGGAGGAGTTGGGAGCTACAGTGACAAAGAGCTGGTGGGCGTGAAGGGGAGATGGGACTGTTAGAGTTGGTGGTGGAGGAGCCGAGGAGGAATAAAGAAACTAGTGGCTCACTATCTCTACTCGATCCTCATCATCTCTACGCTTGAGTCCCATTCGCTTTCAAATGGCAAGTGAAAGAAAACTACCAAGATCGAAGAATGCAATTCGAATTCAAGCTCCATGGTTTCTTTTGTGAGTCTAACGTGTTGTTCTTGGTAACAAAAGTGATGTGAGAAGGAAGGAGAGGCAAGGCCTTGAGTTCCATATGGCATAGCCTTTGAGTGCCACATGGAATGCTAAAAGGAAGAAACAAGATGACTATAGCATTCAAAAGGCTTGCCCCAATTTTGATTTCCCCTACTATTAAAATTAGTGAAATAAGAAGTTTGTAGGAGTTAGAATGAACATGTGTTGGGGATGTTACGATAGACATGATTGAGAAGTTTTTGTTACATCTCCGTGCAGCAGCCTTGGAAGACAGAGGCTAAAACTAAGTAGGAATCAGCTGAGTCATGCCAAAGGATTGTGTGGAGTCTCAGGCAAGTCTTGTAGCTGGAAAGGAATTCCAGGCTTCACAAAAATTGAGCAGGATAGAGCTGCCAAAAAGTCTCGCCAGAGTTTTTTGGGTAGTAGTATGTCCTCTGAATTCTCAGGTTTGATGGGTGACTCCACCCTTGTAGTAGTTGAGCAAATCATTGAAGAATGGGTATGAAAGGCTTGATTCCATTGCCCACTGCTTCATTCCGTCTCATGATACTGCATAGTTTTTCATGCAAAAAGAGCTAGAACTGTGGGATGAGCTTTTTTAGAAGCAGCCTGAGTTTTTCCTTCTCAGCTACAAGAGTTGCAACCAGGCACATCATGAGGGCACATTAAAGGAAGTATATGGGCACAGCCTGTGGAAAGGTGACATTCATAGCGCCTTACGAGAAAGACCAAAACAGAGAAAGAAACACTTGATTTGCAAAACACCAAGTAAGTTGCCCGTTCCTTAGCAGCACCATTGAGAGCTGCACCACGAGGAAGCTCACCTAAACTCCGAGTGCTGGTGGATGCAAGCAAAGAGGCGAAAATAGCAAGTGCAACTTACAAAATAATGTTTTTGTAAAAAATAAAAGCCTGAATTTTCTCTTTGGGGGAAAAGAGGCACCGGTCACTATACCCTACCTACCCCCTCTTGGGTGAAAGTGGAACCCGGACAATGTGGGGTAACTTGGAGTGCGTGCCGACTAACCCGATTGCGACTAGGCCACTCACTGGTGGGTGACCGCCCTCATGCCAGATGCCTCGCAAGTCGCCTCCGCGTTGCTTTGTACCTGCCCTTCAACAGGTCCTTTCCCCCATTTCTGTTTCTCGCTCTTGTGTGTTGCTCTTAAGCCCTTAAAAAGCACGACAGAAAAGCTTTGATGCTGACCGAACATTCAGAGAACACGTTTTCTAACCGACGAAGGTGTTTGTTATTGCCAGCCTTGCCTGTGTCTCAGTTGGTTTGGATTAGAGTGCAATTTAGTTTTGGCTCCTTGCGACATAGTAACGGTGCATTGCGTGTCTTATCCTAGAATTGGGTTTTTAATGCCATTTTTATTTGGTTGGCAAAGGAATTGCGCAGCTATGATAACTTTGGCAAACTAGATGACTGCTTCTCACGTAAAGGGAGCTTGGCCGGGCTGAACGGTGTATTATTGGATGCAACTAGTCCGAAACTTGGCCTTTGTCCTTCCCGAACCCAACTTCACCTTTAGCCAGCTCATTTCTCCCATCCAAGGACTTCAACGCACAAGCTGTACGGACAGGAAGAGATGGTGCAGCAGCCTACGAAGTGACTTTCATACAATAATTTGGCCAGCTGCACGACATCTGGGGTGATCAACTTACCTGTAACTTTGAGTGTTACTCCATTTTGCCCCGGAAGAATCTTTGCTGCATTTTGGGTTTTGAAAACTTTGCTTTGTATAGCTATCCACATAGTCGGCCAAGCTTAAAGAGGATTCCATATTTTGAGGAGATGTATGACTCAGCTTAGCACCAGCAGCTAGCTAATGGATCAACTATTTGGCCTATGTGAAATTGGAATGCTTCTCGGTTAGACTTACTCTTTCGTATAGATTCAGAGGCTCAGACGAGCATTTTCTGCTGCAGCCAATGAGCTAGACATAGGTTCAGATGGCTACTATACTAGGAGGAGACAGAGTAGTAAGTGAAGACTGTAAAGGATAAGGAACAGTAGAATGCCTCGGCAGGATGATTGGTTTATGCCGTTTCAGCAGGACCCTAGAGTATAATCGATGCAAGGGTTGGGTGATCATAGGACGTCAGCCATCACCAGACCAGTATCATGAAGAGTTTTCTAAGTAACATTCCTCTCTCCCCTTTCGCATTTCTCAGTTTGTTGTGTGTGCTCTCCATTGCTGTCCGTATTCCGTTGCACTCTCACAGGGACTATATTCTAGCCTAGAATCATGAACTTGGTGCTCTAATACGATATGTATGAAAATTAAGATGAATCTGGAAACTCAATAGTACACACACATTATGAATCAACAACATAATATTGAACAACATAATAATGAATGTCTCCATGCTAGAGCGACAACCCCACACGAGAGTATGAATGCTTACATGTGTTGATATAGGCCTCATTGGTGATTCCCTTTTCCACACAATATGTGCTTTTACTCAAAGTAGAGGATATATACACTCTCTTACTTCTCATCATGAAAATCGAATACTCTCTCTTTCTTTTTATCATTATACTTAAAGATGAAAAAAAGTAGAGGATATATACTGTCTCTTACTTCTCATCATGAAAATTGAATACTCTTTCTTTTTATCATGATACTCTCATTTTTCATCTTTAACCATATACCCTACCTTTTTCTTATCTTTGTGCTTATTCAGATTGGCTTGGTGTATCCTCCAAGCTTTCCTTCTTTCTTTTGCACGTCTCATTATTCTTCTAGAACCTTTTGCTCTCTTTTCCATTTTACCATTCTAGTACATGTTTCCTCACTACATGGTCATTCATTATTTTATGCACTCCAATACATTTTTGTCTCACTACACTTCACTCTATTTCCATATCTCTCATGTACTTTTGCCTCGACTCTAGCAAGGCTGTTGCTACTTTTGAGTAATTCTTACGATTTATGAGAATTCTTGTGAGTCCTTTCTACTACTCAATGAACTTTTTTTAAAAAGAAGTTGAGGACATCAATACAAATGGAAATCTTACCAATGATTCCTTTGATCTAGAGAAGCTTCTAAAAGGGATTCCGCTTATGATACCCTTACCAAGTTGAGATACTGAGACCACTAAGATAGCGCCAGGGAATTGTTACCTTTGTTTAGCACTAACTCTACTAGGGAATCCCTTTGCAGCTGAGTAGAACCCCGAAACTTGAGAGCTCAACTCTCTAAAAGTTGTGCAAAAAGCTCAAACTTGAGAAAGCTCAAGTTTGTAAAACGTGTGCAAGTATTGTGTGCTTATGCGAGTTTTCTTTGACAAACTTGCATATTTTGCTGGAGGCACTTGCAATTGTCTAGAAAACTCGCATGATTTTATCAATAAGAATGGTCTTGGCTTGCACTAACCTCATCAACTAGTCTACTCTTATCTTTCTCTATCTTCTTTATCACACTTATCCTAATAAATTTATTTTGACAAGGAGAGAATGCGAGGACAGCGAATGGAACTCAAGCTAGCAATACCCTTTTAGAAGAACACAAATGCATGTGGTGACTACAATCGGTTTAGTGAATCTTAGAATGATGAATGCATGTCCCTTTGTCAAGAGCTTGAAAATCATGAAGATGGCGATTCTTACCATGGTTGTTCATCAGATCCCAACGAATCGCAAAGAGCTTTGAGGCATGGTCCATTACTCCTTCAAGAACAAATCTTCGACCAAGGTAGAAAGGTCGTATCTTTATCTGACAGCTCTAGAATCCCCATCTCTAAAAAACCCCCTCTCAATACATCCATGGTGAAGTGGGAGGATGGATAATTATAGTTTGGGCTCTCTTCTTGCATTTCAGCCAGGAGAAGGGAATTGTGGTTAGTAATGCATATAAATTGCGCTCAAGGAAAAGATCCCTATTCATGGGATATTTGGGATTATTACAGATACCAATGCATGAGTTTAGCTTCCTCGAGCTACAATCCCATCTCTTTGCTCCTCCTTCCATAATAACAGTAACAACAACAGAGGTGGGAAAATCTCAATAGATGCTTTTAGTAGATTTTAATACCTAAAGTTAGAGCAAGCGAATCACATTGCACAGATACAATTCGAAAGTGCAAAATTAGAATATGAGAATATTGAGTATCTTGAAAGGGAGGTGAGTTGGGAAAGGGGCGGGGAGACAAAGATGGCTCTTTTCTCCTAAATTGATGGCTCAAAATTTAGAGTTCCATGCATTGATGTATTGCATCCACCAAATAATATCCTCAACCATCCTAGGATGTGCATGGGTTTATTAGTCCTCTCAACAAATAAAGCTGTAAGAACATAGTTTGCATTGATGAGTTCAAGCTAATCTTTTTTGGTTGCTTCGGAGGTAGTTCGGTATCTACATCTTTTCCTTTGTAAAAAATGCAACTCTAAAAGCGAGTTATCCAGATATGCGTGGTTGCTATCATTGCATTGAAGGAATTGTGGAGTATGGTTGTTACCAATATATCGAAGCGTTTTTGGGCTAGGGTTGTTGTGAACTATCAAAGAATTCTAGCATCGCTTTGAACTTTTTAGCCAATTGCAGACCATTAACTTCGATCACATGAAAACTAAAGAATCTTAGGACTCGACTTCAGGGAACTGGGTTTGTATAAACATCGCTCCCACCATATGAAATATGATGAGCAATTCATACATCAGTGATTATGGTATAGGATATATACCAATCGATTATTTATATTGAATGCTACTTGCACTTTGCAGCATACTGCGTCTTTGTTTACAAAATAATCAAGACTCTTTCTCTCTCTCTCTAATTTGTTTGGACCTTTTCTATGTGATTGTCTTAGGCCTCATTATGGCTTTCTTGACAGTTGGTCAATCAATTTGAATCATTCCCTTAATGGAATAAAAGAATCTCTTGCAAGTTTTCCTTTACATTCAAAGAATAACATTTTAGGTTTATAGATCTCAATTTTTGAATTATTTTCGAGAATTTTTGAATTAGATCTCACTTGCAAAAAAAGTTTTATGCATATTTAAAAAGAAAAGCTAAAAAGGAAATATGTACGTGTGTTACACTATCAAGGCCACGTACACACATATATAGATATGTCTATATATACTTCTATTCTTTTAGTAGGGAAGACTTGCCATTGGAAATCAAAGGGGAGAGCAAGCTAAATTTGAGTGTTTGTGTGTGTATGTGTACATGCGTGCATGTGTGTCTAAGTGTGTGAGTTATAAAAATGCTGATGGGATAGAAGTCTTGAAAGCTAATGCTAGTGATGGTGATGAGCTTGAGATTGATAGTGATACTTCCCATTCTCAAAGTTATTCCTGGAGTCTCATGTCTTTAGAAGAAACACCTTGTGAATCTGACACTGCTACTTGAGCCATTAGGAGCTAAAAGTGTTGAATGATTAATTTCCAGCTGAGCAAACCATTCTCTCAACTCCATTTTATTTTGGCTTCATAGATGGAGACACAAACCTCCATGAGCATGATAAAATGTAGTGGTTGTAGCATGATGGGGATTGTGTTTCGAAACGCAATGGTGACTCAACGGCAATCTCCTTCCATACAAAGGCAAGATATTTTGGAGGCCTTTCCAAGGAAAATAATGAAAAAAGTACGCACAATCTTAGATATGAAGTCTTTTATCTTTGGTGTATTGGCCTTAGGTATGTTTAGAATGATTGAACATAAGCTGAAAACAAAAAGGGGGGAGCTGAATAGCCCGTTTTTCTTTTAGTTTCAAAAGAGAGTTTGATTGAGTATGCTTGTGCTTTCTAAGTTAGGACTGTAATTTTGCCTCTTTGTAGGAAGCGATACATAAGTGTAAAGGGTCCTTTTAGCTTTTTATGTTTTAAATGAGAGAGAGAGAGAGAGAGAGAGAAAGAGAGAGAGAAAGAGTAAATTCTAGTTTTTTTGGAAGATTTTGTTTCTTGACTTGCCTGTTTATTTTTGCTTGGTCACCTTCTTCCTTTCTTCTTTATTTCTTGTTTTCTTTCTCTTTTGTTTATTTGACGTACTTTAGTAAGCACTGGGTTTGCCCAAGAGACTGTGGGGGTCTTTAGCAAATGATGACTTCTCTCAAAAAGCTTGAGAGAAGGCATTTCAATGTTGTTCTCTGGAAACACTTATTGAGACATTGTTTGAATTGCTATCATTGCGAGATGGACAGCACTAAAGATGTTTGAAATGCAGAATTACAAAGGCTTGAAAGTGCCTAAGAGTAATTAAAGGTGTTCAAAATGAGGAGTTACAAAGGCTTGGAAGTGCCTAAGAGTAACTAAAGATGTTTGAAATTCAGAATTACAAAGGCTTGGAAGTTTCTAAGAGTAACAAGGGCCTGAAAGGGTGGTATAGGGCTGCTAGCACATGTCAGTCTTCATATGTACTGTCATTGTTGTTGTCATCAAGACAACACTTGAACCAAGCAGCATCGTGAAGCGAGCAGAGTGGTAATTTTTCAGGTGAAAGATGGAGGCCCATCCTTGAATAGATCACTTTTGAGGTCGACTGGAGCCATGCATCCATAGACGATAAACTTCTTCTGTTCTTGATCACTATGATGAAGTGACTGAAGTCTGCAAGTGTGTCCAGTTGTTAGTTGACAAATCTTCGCAACTCTACCCCCATAAGCAAAGAATATGGAGTGCACTTTGGATCAAATTCTTTGAGCTTATACACTTATGTAGGGTTTTAAATTATATATTTCAAAGGTGGAAAAAGCTCAAAAGCCCAAGTAGGAATAAATTCAAAGTTGCAGTGTCCCTAGGCATTCATGACGTCAATGAAAAAATTGTAGGTGCAGATCAAGACAATGGAACCACATCCCACGAGGAATGGAGTGTTTGCTCCTAAGGCAAATATCCCAAAGTACAATACAAGCTCCATGAAAGGCTGAGTCTGCCCTTCACCTCCGGAGTGCCGACAAAAGCTCAGTATGAAGACTTTGTATAAATGGATGCTCAAGTATGTGTGGGTGTGTGGATTTGTATGTGTGAGAGCATATTTTTATACTATGGTCTACCCCCACTGTTGGGCGCTGATGACGTCAGTGGAGGATGTCATAGTAGCTAGTCCCTGCTATGCATGATGGAGTTTATGGTTTTCAATCTTATGAGTGACTATCGTGAGATCAAAACTGCACTATGTTGTGTTTTTAGAGGGTGAGTTTGGGAATGTTCCTGGATTCATCTAGGTATATTACTTGCTTCTCACAACATTTAATTCAAGCAAACACAATCGCTGCAAAATATATGAGCAGTGCTGTAGAATGTATGGATTTCAAATAAAGCATCCTTGCATAGTGGATGCTCAAGTATGTGTGGGTGTGTGGATTTGTATGTGTGAGAGCATACTTTTATACTATGGTCTACACCCACTGTTGGGCGCTGATGACGTCAGTGGGGATGTCATAGTAGCTAGTCCCTACTATGCGTGATGGAGTTTATGGTTTTCAATCTTATGAGTGACTCTCGTGAGATTGAAACTACACTATGTTGTGTTTTTAGAGGATGAGTTTGGTAATGTTCTTGGATTCATCTAGGTATATCCTTGCATAGTGGATCAATCAATAAATTATGAGACGCAAAACAAGCAAACTCCTAGGTGATAACAAGCAAACTCCTAGGTGATAGGCTCTATTATGAACAAAAAGTGGTGGTGAGAATGTAGTGATTGAAAAGACAATGGTGACGTAGAGCCCAATAATAAATCCATTCTATCCCAATGTGAAAGATAATTTCCAAAGCGGCCTTTTTTGTATTCAAAGGGATAACATTTCTAACACAAACAAAACTAGCAAATGACCTCTTATAGAGTGTTTTTCCTTCTTTCACATCAATTGGGGTATAGTCCCAGACATGCAGATAGTCTATTTAGGCCATGTCTTCAAGGGAATGTGAGGCACTTTGTTTACCTTAGCCATAGTTGCACATTAAGACTTACTTTTCAAAGGAAATCCAATATACCATATTTCTCCATGCTTCACAGATCAAGCGCTAAAGAAAACATGGCAAGAAGGTACACTGTAGCGATGGACGTTTGCAGCATAAGAGCGTTCAACTCAAAAGGGTCTTTATATGAAATAGTCTAAGTTGTGGTGATTCCATCAATCTAGCCTATGGTCTCTTGCGAGCTAAGAAAGGGGGAGGTTCAGTGAAGGTGTGGGGGGCTGAGAGAGTAGCCATGAGGAGCAGTGATGAGAAAAGGTGAGGGGGTCTAAGAGAGAAGCAAAGGAGGAGTTAAGAGAGAAGCAAAGGAGGAGTTAAGAGAGGAGGAGAGGTGGTAGAATGGATGAGGAAGGGAGGTACTTCATAGGTGATGGGGGATGAGAGAACAGCCACGCGAGGAGGGGTGGTGAACGGAGGTGAGGCACTAAGGGAGCAGCCATGAGGAGAGGGGAGGGGAGGGAGCAGCACCAGGAGAGGGGAGTTGAGGGGGAGCAAGCTGTTGGAGATATCATAGCCAAAGAGTGTGTTGATGTGATGTGTTGGTGTGTAGTACTAGGAGATCTAGTTCTAGTCCTTGTGTGAATGCCATGTGTCACTATGGGACGTATCCCATATGCACTTGGTGCAAGTGTGTGTGTGTGTAGCCTATAAGGCTTGTACTTCACTTGTCTCATTTAGTGATGATCAATGAATGAAAGCCTTCATGGATCCTACATTTGTGTACCACTTCTTCACTCCCTAGCCTCTCTCTCTCTCTCTCTCGCTCACACCATGTTTCCAACTCGGTATCCGTGCAGGCTCATCCTGCCACGTCATCTTTGACCTAACCCTAACCGTAACCCTAACCCCAATTCGTCTCTAGTTGCTTCCTACTTGCTCCTACCCGATTAGGGTTTCTGCACAGCCACCTCTGTTCTGCCTCCGTTTCCAGCCTGCGTACTATCTCCACATCTTGCCTTCGTTGCTGCCCTCACTTCGCCTCTCTTTTGCAGCTTCTTGCACCCGTTTCTGCCTGCCTAACCTCTCCACAGCTTACGTTCCAAGAGACACCTGCACATGTAGAAACTCAAGCCATTTTGGAGCTGTTTCATCCCCGTTTTTAGGGTTTGCAGGCTGTTGCAGCAGAAATCGACCTTCAGTGAGCATTTATTGCAGATTTTCGTTACTTTTGGAGGCATTTTCGACCAGTTTTGGAGCTGCTCTTGCATTTGCGAATTGTTTTGGACTTGCTGCTGCATAACCGCCTACAACAGAGGCAATTTCGAGCTGTCTTCAGGCCTCTAGGACATCTATATCAGCCGTTTTCTGCATCAGAGACCTGCTACAGCATTTGGAGCTGTTCTTCACATAGGCAACCTGCTTTTGCACTTTGGAGAGCCCTGGTGAGCCGTTTTGAAGAGTTTGGACCTGTTGCAGCACTCAGTTTTGCATTCGAAGCATTTCCTTCCTGTGTTTTCATTAGGGTTTCCATTTTGAAGCCTCGGAGGTCATTGTCCAGTTGCTGGACACGTTTATTCAAGCCTTTCTTCAACCGCTTTGCATTTGTGAAGGCTGCTGATCAATTTTAGAGCCCTAGACCAGCCCCTCTATTTGCTGGTTATTCATTTCAGCTTGCTGGCTCTTCATTTGCTGCTGCATAATTTGTTCCCTCAGTTTGCTACTATGGAGCCTCATCCTTGTGGTGAAGACCCCTTAGCACAACTCTCAGCGTGGGATGAACATAATGACAAAGCACTGGCACTTATTGGTGTGAGGCTAGCTAACAATCTACTTCATCAACTTGACCTCACTATTTCAGCCAAGGAGACACTGGATAAGCTCGAGAATATTTACTCCACATCTACGGGACCTGAGGAGCAAGGTTTATCTACTATCTTACATGATCTATCTCTCTCTAAGGTGGTAGATGATGATCAGTGATGCTATGTGTTTTTGTGTTGAGTCAATAAAGGTTCTCAGCCTTGAGTTGTCCCTCTAAAATGAATGTATTTGGAGTCAATAAGAGGTTCTCTGCCCTGGGTTGTTCCCCAAAATGAATGTATTGTCTTTTACTTTGGTTTGATGGTATTGACCACCCAGTTCAGAGTAAAGGGGGTGACGAGTGATGGTTTGCTCTTGCCGGTCGCAAGCTGACTGAGAAGTCACTATCACACGGGAGGTGTTGGATGGTTAGACTTGCTCTTTGCAGTATTGCGGTGGAGGGGGAATCGGTCTACTCTTTGCGTGTTGGGTCTCACACTCTTTGCTTTGAAGGGGGGTGTTGGAGATATCATAGCCAAAAAGTGTGTTGATGTGATGTGTTGGTGTGTAGTACTAGGAGATCTAGTACTAGTCCTTGTGAGAGTCATGTGTGAGTGCCACGTGTCACTATGGGACTTATCCCATATGCACTTGGTGCAAGTGAGCTTGTAAGGCTTGTACTTCAATTGTCTCATTTAGTGATGATGAAGGATTGAAAGCCTTCATGGATTCTATATTTGTGTACCACTTCTTCACTCCGTATCTCTCACTCATACCATGTTTCTAACTCAAGCAAGGAGAAGGGAGGGGGAGATTGAGAGAAGGTGTGGGTGGCTAAGAGAGTAGCCCCGAGGAGGGGTTGTGAGCTAAGGTAAGGGGCTCTAAGCAAGAAGCAAAGGAGGAGCTAAGAGAGAACCAAGGAGGGATTAGGGAGAGGAGAGGTGGTAGAATGGGTGAGTGAGGACGGGAGCAAGGGGGAGCAATCATGAAGAGAGGGGAGAGGAAGGTGGAGAAATGAGAGGGGGGATGAGAGATTGACTAGGGTGGCGAAATCGGTGAGTGGGGAGAGGAGCAACATGAAGCAATTATGAGAAGAGGGGTGTTAGAAAGCGACCAACAGAGGGTACACACAGCGGAAGACTGATAGAATAGCCCAGGAGCTCACACAGTGTGGTGTCGGGTGTGGAATCACAAACTTCTTAAACTTATGTGCATAGCATAGGTGTGCAGACTCATCAATAGACAATGAACCAACCAGATAGAGAAACCACCAAAATAATATATTTCCATCCAAAGCTATGGACACAATACAAAAGAGATAGATCCAGAGTCCCACTAATGGTGTGGTCCTTTGATGTCACGGGGACATGAATTTTGTAAGCAAATAAGCGACTGGCTTAGAGGAGCGGTGAGTTCCTGAAAGCCCCTAGTGTTAATATCTAATTGGACACATTGGCTAGACCTAACTATTAGACCTCGTGGAGGGGTGTGACAGAGCTAGGAAGTTTGCCCCCAGATAGATTCCCAAGTTTCACGTGGGAAGAGGGGTTTAAAAGGATTAAAAGGTTGCCCCTAGATAGTACCAATGTTTGTCATTGGTTAGTGGGGCTAGAGCCTTTAAAAGTTGCCCTTGCCCCTAGGAAACCAACGTTTCCTTGGTATAGGGGGTTAGGGGCATTAATGTGCCACGTCAAAAGTTGCCCCTAGGAAACCAACGTTTCCTTGGTACAAGGGGTTAGGGGCATTACTGTGCCACATGTCAGGCATGCAGCCCACCAGCTCCACTTTTAGCACCTTTCCCCCCCTTTAGGGCTGAGGGCGTCCAATTCTAGGGCCTGTTCCAGAATTTGCCATCTTCTCCTGCTCCTTCTTGCTGCGCCAGACTTTCTAGATGTTGCTGGTTGCTACTTCGTTGCTGTTTTTCTCTGTTTCCTTGCCCTCCAGCCCTGTTGCACGCAGTCCAAGCCTGAGAGCACCTTCTGTGACTTGCTGGCGCTGTTTTGCTGCTGTACGACACATTTAATAGGCTGTACGGATTGACAAACAGTCCGCACAGATTGTACATACCTTTTCCAAGCTGTAGGGGCTGTGTACGGACAGGCCGTACAGCCTGTATGGACCTTGTTGTAGGCGCCCGTGCTTGCACGCAGCTCGAGGCTGGTTTCTCTTGCTGCAAATTAGGGTTTTTGGCTGTGAAACTCTGTTTTGAGGTCTTTGGCAGGGTTCTGGATACCTCGGGGACCTGATCTTGTGAGGAGTAGGTGTTATTGGTTGCAGCCCGTGCTGTGGGTGCGCAATCCTGGATTTCCAGCCCAGTTTCTCTTTGTTTTCAGAGTGGGATTGATTTCTAGTTCTTTGTTTTGAGATTCTCTACGGGATTCCCTGGGTCTGTTGCAATCACTCAGTTATATAGGGTGAACCCAGGTTGAGACAAGGTTGTTGAGGTCAGAGGATGCATATGCCTTGCTCTAGCAGTTGGGATGCACAGTTTGTCAGATTGATGCAGTGTGTGCCTAGTGTGGGCCGGTGAACAGTGGTAGCCAGTGGGAACAGTTCAGGGTGCGTCCTAGTTGTAAGTTTGCTATTACTTTTCACTAAAGAAGAATAAAGAAATACCACAAGGGGTGCCAAGTGTTTGGGGCCAATCGGTGTCGCTGTGATCATTGAGCAGGGGCATTCTAGCCTCACCTGTACTTTCTTTTATGCTATCTGATGTGGTGTGTTTAATTGGGTGCTAAGTGGCTGTAATGGACGGTGTGATCAGAGATAATTGTGGTTTACCACCCTTTGGAGTTCCGAAGGCTTGTTACATTTGATCTTACCACAAGGTCGTCCTCCTTTTTGCGAGCTATCTCTAGACTTGAGACCGCGTGCTCCACCTCGAGCGTCTATAGACTTTTCATCCAGAACAATCCTCTCCACCTTGCTGTCTGGAAACCAGTCTAGGTGGGCTGCCACTCAAGCTCAGTCTGCAGCTCCTTCAGGGTCACCTTCACCTCCTGTGGATAGGCCCAAGGCTTGCCTTCTTGCTGCTCCTGTCTGCTGTCAGAGGGCTGCTCCATATGATATGAAATGAGGTCTGAGGCCTCTCCTTTATAGGGCAACGATGCCCCTTCATATGGACCGACTAGCAGCCCTAAAAACCGACCATTGTGGGGTCTACTGGCTGACCCAGCAGCCCCCTCCATGGGCGCACCGAACTAGGCCCCTTTAGGGCCATTTGCAGGGCGACTTGCGACGTGGCATTGCACCACTGGCCAGGGCCCTACTGCCTCAGATCCAGGGCCTTTTGCAGGCCTCTCACCTGCCCATAGCCTTCGCCATCTGCCCCGCATCTTTCTTCATGCAGGGGCCTTCCTGCTGCAGCATCCTTGCCTCCTGCCAGGCCTTCACCAGCCCCATACAGCCACGTATGCACACCGTACCCTTCGGTACTGATGCGCCATCTGTTCTTGCTGGAAAACCCTGCGCAATCAGGCTGCTGCAGGTCCCTGACATCCACGTGTCTACTCCGTACTGCTTTCACCATCAGGAGCTCCACGACTTGCCAAGTACTCTTCTTGTTAGCCCATTGGCCCTGTCTGGATAGCTGCCCACATGGCAGCCTGTGTGCTGCCCATGTGGCAGCCTCTGCCTTTTGTTGTGTGCTGCCCACATGGCAGCTCATGTGCTGCCCATGTGGCAGCCCCAATATACCCTGGTCTACCTCCCCCATGCTCTCCTCATATGGGGGGCTTACAGATGGGGAGGTGACCTTTCCAACAAGAGGAGGGGAAGGTGGAGCAAAGGTGAGGGGACCAAGAGAGCAACTGTAGGAGGGGGTGGTGAGCAGGCCAACGATTAGGAGGGATAAGGAGCAAAGGTGAGAGGGGGTTAAGAGAGCAACGGCAAGGTAAGGGTGGTGAGCTAAGGTGAGCGGATGAGGGAGCAGCTTCTAGGAGGGGAGGGGAGATGGAGTAAAGATGATGGGGCAGGGAGTGTAGCCCATGAGGAGGGGGGGGGGGGTTGAGCAGAGGTGAGGGGCTGAGGTGCCGTGAAGAGAGGAGAGGAAGACGTGGAGCAAAGGTGAGGGAGACTAAGAGAGCAACTGCAAGGAGAGGCAAGCGGTAAGTGAGGGACTAAGGGAGCAACCAATGAAAAGAGGGGAGGTGAGGGAGTAGCCACAAGGAGAGGAGATGTGAGGGGTTAAGGGAGTAGCCATAAGGAGAGGGGAGGTGAGGAAGCTACCACGAGGAGAGGGGATGTGAGCGGATCAGCGTTGAGGGAAAGCTACAACGAGAGGAGGGCAAGGTGGAGCAAAGGTGAGGGAGATTGTGCTCTGAGGGGGTGAAGGTCATGAAGGGAGAGAGACCAGAGGAAGGGTAGGGGAACATGAAGCTGTGAGGGAAAGAGAGAGAGAGAGAGAGAGAGAGAGAGAGAGAGGAAGGGGTGGCTAGAAAGCTAGGATGAGAGGAGAAAGTAGAGAGGGGGGTGCCGAGGGCAGAGGTCAGCGGTGGTGATAAGATTTAAGGTGATCAGGGATAGATAAATAGATTACACTTGCATCATCTTTTGTTTAGCATACAAGGAGAGATTATGTCTGAGACCATAGCTTTAGTGGGGTGAAAGAAGCAAAAGGGTGATAAGAAATCTTTACTCATCTATATCTATCTTAGGTTTCTAACCTGTCGTAGACGGGTCATGCTACTCTCTCTCTCACTCTCAATGGACCTTTGTGTCTCACTTAATGGACATTTTCAACGAGATGGCTTTCTAATTTACAACCCAAGCCAAGAGGAGAAGGCAAAGACCCACTGAGAGACATTTGTGTTCCACTTAATGGACATTTTCAATAAGATGGATTTCCAATTGACAACCTAGGCCAAGAGGAGAAGGCAAAGACTGAGAGAGAGAGAGAGAGAGAGAGAGAGAGAGAGAGATTATATATGTGATAAGTGTAAAATATATGTGCATATGGATGTTTAGCACGCGTGCACACACACACACACACATGTAGAGAGAGAGAGAGATATTTTAGTGCGTGTGTGTGCGTGTGTACGTGTGGGGGGGGTTATGCAAATGCTTTGCCCCACGTCAACATAGCCGCTCATCTAGCTAAATCGCTGAGTAAACTGAGCATAGACCCAAGCGGCGCCTATGATGGAGGGGGTCTAGAAACTTGAAAGTTTATTTCTTGAAATTAAAGACATTTCAAGACCCCACCTGGAGACTCAGTAGAGGGGGGCTTTTAACATGTCATAGACCGATCATTGTACTCGTTTTAACAATATGGGATTCAAGGGGGATTTAAATCTGAGGACGGCGGGCCCGGGAAAAGAGTTGTAGTGCCTTTGTGCGTGCCAACTAATGATTGCGTTGAGGCACTGGTGGGATGTCATTTCCGAAATGCCAAATGCCTCACGAGTCGCCTCCCCCTTTGTACCTACGCTTTGCGAGAGCGTAGCCCTTCAACAGTCCTTTGCCCCATTCTTTTTCTTGCTCTTGTGTGTTGCCTTCTCGTCTTGCGTACACTATATGGGCTTCTACCTTACGTCTGATGTAAATTCGTGATTGATTTCCCCTATTGTACTCTCTTCAACGAGAAAGTACTGCTTAATGGGCAAATCACATTTCTCAGGTCCTGAATTATGTTGCTCTTAAGCCTTTTAAAAGCATGACAGAAAAGCTTTGATACTGGCTGAACATTCAGAGAACAATTTCTAACCGATGAAGCTCCGCCATTCTAGGTGTTTGTTGTTGCCAGCCTTGCCTGCATCTCAGTTGGTTTGGATTAGAGTGCAATTTAGTTTTGGCTCCTTCCCACATAGTAACAGTGCATCGCATCTCTTATCCTAGGGTTGGGTTTTTAATGTCATTTTTATTTGGTTGGCGAAGGAATCGCGCAGTTATGATAACTTTGGCAAACTAGATGACTGCTTCTCATTTAGAGGGAGCTTGCTGGGCTGAACGGTGTATTATTGGATGTAACTAGTCTGGAACTTGGCCTTTGTCCTTCCAGAACCCAACTTCACCTTTAGCCAGCTCATTTCTCCCATCCAAGGACTTCAACGCACAAGCTGTACGGAAGGACGAGATGGTGCAGCAGCCTCCTTGCAGCTACGAAGTCATACAATAGTTTGGCCAGCTGCAAAACATCTAGGGTGATCAACTTACCTGTAACTTTGAGTGTTACTCCATTTTGCCTGGAAGAATCTTTGTTGCTTATTGGGTTTTGAAAACTTTGCTTTGTATAGCTATCCACATAGTCAGCCAAGCTTAAAGAGGATTCCATATTTTGAGGAGATGTATGGATCAGCTTAGCACCAGCAGCTAGCTAATGGGTCAACTATTTGGCCAATTTGAAATTGGAATGCTTCTTGGTTAGACTTACATTTTCGTATAGATGCAGAGGCTCAGATGGGCATTTCTGCTGGAGCAAATGAGCTAGACATGGGCTCAGATGGCTAGTATACTAGGAGGAGACAGTTGTAAGTGAAGACTGTAAAGGATAAGGGCGAACTGTAGAATGCCTCAGCAGGATGATTGGTTTATGCCGTTTCAGCAGACCTACTAGAGTTAGCATCTCCTGATCTATCATACGAGTGAGGCCTTCTTTGTGGGTGTGCCCGCCCTATGTGTGAGAATGGAGTAGGAGGGGGATGGACAAGTACCTGGGCCACAACCTCTACAAGGCTATCATGGTGGATCCAGTCTCTTTCAGGCCTGATACCGGCTGCGCCAGGGTACAGCATGGGTTGGGGACTGGTACGGGCAGGTATGGCTCAGATTGTGGGTCCTATGGGCACACCTTGTTGCTGCGTAGAGTTTGCCTTGCAGCTGCCTGTTCGGGGCCATGTTGGGGGGCCAACCAGGCCACTCACTTGGTCGGCTAACCCAACCAGCTTGCTCGGGTGACTAGGCCCAGACCGACCTCATGGGTTGGGTCAAACCAACCCAACAGCCGGCCCAAGTCGGCATGCATAAGCAGGCTGACTGTAAAGATGTGCGGGCTATTTATAGGCTCCCCCTCTACCTCTTGTCACATCTTGTGTCAGAGGTTTTGCTGTGTCTTGGTGCAGCATCTCTCTCTCTCTCTCTCTCTCTCTCTCTCCCCCCCCCCCCTCTCTCCCCCTCCTTTCGCATTTTGCAGTTTGTCGTGTGTGTGCTCTCCATTGCTGTACGTATTCCATTGCACTCTCACAGGGACTATATTATAGCCTAGAATCGTGAACTTGGTGCTCTAGTACGATATGCTTGAAAATTAAGAATGAAGATGGAAACTCAATAGTACCTACACATGAACTATGAATCAACAACATAATATTGAACAACATAATAATGAATGTGTCCATGCTAGAGGGACGACCCCACAAGAGAGTATGAATGCTTACATGTCTTTATATAGACCTCAAGAGTGATTCCCTTTTCCACACATTATGTGCCTTTACGCAATGTAGAGGATATATACACCCTTTTCTCATCATGAAAATTGAATACTCTCTCTTTCTTTTTATCATGATACTCTCATTTTTCATCCTTAATCGTATACCATACCTTTTTCTTATCTTTGTGCTCATGCAGATTTGCTTGGTGTATCCTCCAAGCTTTCCTTCTTTCTTTTGCATATCTCATTATTCTTCTAGAACCTTTCACTCTCTTTTCCATTTTACCATTCTATTACATATTTCCTCACTACATGGTCATTCATTATTTTATGCACTCAAATAAAATTTTGTCACTACACTTCACTCTATTCCCAGTACTCTCATGTACTTTTGTCTTGACTCTAGCAAGATTGTTGCTAGTTTTGGGAAACTTAGTAATTCTTACAATTTATGAGAATTCTTGTGAATCCTTCTACTACTCAATGAACTATTATTTTTTGCAATTTTTTAATAAGCTAAGGACATAGATACAAATGGAATCCTTGCCAAGGATTCCTTTGATTGAGAGAAACTTCTAGAAAGGATTCCGCTTAAGATACCCTTACCAAGTTGAGATACTGAGACCACTAAGATATCACTAGGGAATTGTTACCTTGGTTGAGCACTAACCTTGTTAGGGAATCCCTTTGCAGCTGAGTAGAACCCCCAAAACTTGAGAAAGCTCAACTCTCTAAAAGTTGCGTGATGCTCAAACTTGAGAAAGCTCAAGTTTGTGAGACGTGTGCAAGTATTGCTTTCTTCGGGAGTTTTCTTTGACAAACTTGCATATTTTGTGGGAGGCACTCGCAATTGTCTAGAAAACTCGCATGATTTTATCATGAGTGAGAAGGGTCTTGGATTGCACTAATCTGATCAACTAGCTACTCTTATCTTTCTCCATCTTCTTTATCACACACTTATCTTGATTTTATCATGAGTGAGAAGGTCTTGGATTGCACTAACGTGATCAACTAGCTACTCTTATCTTTCTCCATCTTCTTTATCACACTCTTATCCTGATAAATTTATTTTGACAAGGAGAGAACCAAAGGACCACAAATGTAAGTCTGGCCAGCAATACCATCTTAGAAGAACACATTAGATCAAGGCTGCATACGAGCAAAGGCAATTCCATGATAGGACTACTAGACAATGATGAAATAATGAAATTGATGCATGTGGTGAGTGCAATCGGTTTATTGAATCTTAGAATGATGAATGCATGTCCCATTGTCAAGAGCTTGAAAATCAGGAAGATGGCAAGTTATAATATGATCCTTACCAAGCTTGTTCATAAGACCCCAACTAATCACAAGGAACTTTGAGGCAGCTCTAGAATCCCCATCTCTAAAAAAACCCCTCTCAATACATCCATGGGAAATTGGGAGGATGGATAATGGTAGTTCGGGCTCTCTTCTTGCATCTAAGCTAGGAGAAAGGAATTGTAGTGAGGCATGCAGATAAAGTGCGCTCAAGGAAAAGATTTCTATTCATGGGATATTTGGGATTATTTGCATGCCTTTATAGATACATTAGGAGGAGATGATGGAGAGGCATCCTATTCTCCCTGTAAGATTAAACCATCAATTCCTCAGACTTGAAAGACCTTTAGAATTAGCCTTCACCCTCTCCAAACATACTTTCTTGGAAGACCTCATGTATGTGCAAGGAGTCTATGCGCTTTCGTCTCTCCCTCTACGAATCAAAAAAGAACAAAATGACTCACCAATATCGAAGTCTTGGAAACTTAAAGATCCTTTCTTAATGATGTTTCAACAATGTGGTGATGCCAGAAGAAACAGAGATCTCGGTCATTAGCCTCGACGATGACAACACTGCTCCCCATAGCGTTCTTCATAAGTTTTGGAATCTATTTTTGAAGCTAGTCGACCCAAATTTTAAGGTCAATGAAAAAGAATTAAGGAAGTGGAGGTGTCCCCCACCATTTACTTTCGTGCCTTTGAGTGACACCCCTATTCACCCAATTTTTGAGCAAGGATCTCCTCAACTTGACCCTTACTTTATAAAGGATGCAAAGGATATAGAAGATTAATTATGGGGGTTGATGCATAATTCACAAGGAAAAGGTGATTGCCACATCACGTCCTTCGGAGGAAAATACACACTTTTAGATGGCGCCATCCCAAAGAACTTAGAGGTGGGTATATGGAGCATGATTCCACTCTCAAAGTAATTAGTACGGCAACATGGATATACATCTTTGTTTGGCTTGTAACATTGTGGAGCACCTTGATGGTTACGAGTAGATCACACTTACATTTCCCAACCACATAGATGGATCCTTTAACAATCCAAGGAGATTGAGAGATCCTTCAATTGGCCATTAATTCGGGAACTTCCAGATCATAAAACACACTCTCTTGAATGGCCGTATTGTTAGAATTATTATTATATTCTAGCAGTGACTAATGTAATGTAATAAGTAGGTTAGGGGCACTTTTCTCTCATTTTAGAGGTTTTTCCCCCTAACCACAGTTAGTTCACTAACTATGGTTAGTGAAGGATAAGGTTTTGTCACTTAGACAAAACCTATCCCACTTCTTGTACTACTCACTTCATCTATTGCAAGCACAACGTTCAGCTCTCTAGCTCTCTCTCTCTTTTTCTAACATTTGGTATCAGAGCAGACACTGCTTCCCAGAGCTGCACTTTGCTCCTAGCTTCCTTGCCCGCAAGCTCCCTGCTCTTCCTGCTCGTCGTCTGTACAGTCCTCCATCTGTACAATGTACATACTGCAAGCGTCACTTCTTTCGTATTGGTCCGTACGTTGCTGTTCGTACAAGTCGTACGGACTGTTCTGCACATCTGCCATACACTCGTCCGTACATTTGCACTCCGTACTGTCGTATGTTCCGTACATCGAACGTCGTACAGATTTCGTACCTTTTGTACAGGTTTCGTACACTCCGTACACACAGGCCGTACATCCGTACACTTGTCGTCCGTACATCCATACACATGTCGTCGTACCTTCGTACAGTCTCGTCCGTACTTCAGTACTCCTTCCGTACAGTTCCTCCGTACGTACAAGTTCTGTGGGATCCGTACAATGTAGAGCGTGTATCTTCCGTACACTTATGTTGCAGAACCTTTTGTGCAAGCTCTGTCCTTGCAGGTACTCTAGCAATTTTGTTTTTTGGCAGGCATTGTTTGCAAAATAGCCATTTTTTGGCTTAGATCTTGCAAAAATTTGGGGCATTCCGTATTTGTGGACGGATATTGCAGTTGGGTTGCAGGTTGTCCAAGAAATTGGGGCTTTTGCAATTACACTGCAATTTTGCAGTGAAATTTGGGGCTTTTGCAGGCAGAGTGAAATTTGTGCAACATTTGGGGCTTTCAGACCATTTGCCCTCTTTTGTATGCAATCTCCCACAAGAAATTGGGGCTTTTGCATTTGAGTTGCAATTTTGCAGGTAAAAGAGCATTGTGAAACCATTGTGAAAGTTTGCAAACAGTTTTGGACTCAGTATGAGTCAAATTGCAGACTTTTGCCACTTTTTGCAGATTCTATTTGCAGATTTTTGGGCATTGAGTAGAGCTTTGTGGTGCATTTTGAGCTTTTGACAGGTTGTGACAGTATTTGTCACATTGGGCATATTTTTCTTTGCAGATTTTACTTGTGCATTTCATATTCCAGGAAGGGATTTCACTTGGTCAGTTTGCTGTATTTTTTGAGATTATCTGATGCAAATGGCTCAGAACAACTCAAATGAGGTGTTCGGGGTTCTCACACAGGAGGATAAGTTGGATGGCACCAACTACTTCTTGTGGAGTTTCATGGTTCGCAATATCTTGGTTGGCAGACATCTTTGGGATTATGTCAATGGAGATGAAGAAAGACCAGATACAATGCCTATACCTGTCACTCCTACTGCTGGAGGCAGGAGAAGAGGTACAAATACAGCACAAGTGATTGGAGCAGCCGCTCTAGGAGCTCCAACAGCAGAGCAGAAAAGATAGGACTCTAGAGATGCACAAGCTCTTTTAGCAATTTCTCTTTCTGTCAAGAGGTTCATTATACCTCATATTTGGTCATGCAAGACATCTATGGCAGCTTGGGAGATACTTGAAAGTATGTTTGCAGCAAGAAATGATGCCAAGGTTTCCTTTCTGAAGCGAGAACTTTCTCATACAAATATGGAAGAGGGAGATTCCATGAATTCTCACCTCACAAAGCTTCAGGACCTCAGGGAACAATTGCTGAATATTGATGAAGTCATTCCGGATTCAGAGATGATCACCACCACTCTGAACTCTCTTCCTGAGTCCTATCTTGGTATCCACACTTCGCTGAATCTGTCATTGAGGGGGGGGCAGCAATCCTCTCTTCTTTCACGAGTTGGTAGGACTTCTGTTGCAGGAGGAACAAACATGCAGAAATATGGCAACCCGGGCTTGTGAGCATGCTATGCTCTCCAAGTTTAAACCCAAGGGTAAAGGGCAGCATAAGCCACATGCCAGTCAGCCCACACATCAGCATAAAGCTAATTCTGGACAACCTTCTTATAAGGCACAGGGTGATACAAATAAGCAAAAAAAGAAGGGCATCAGTCATAATTGCAAGAAGCCAAGTCATTATATTGGAGAGTGCAAGAAACGCATAGCCAAAGAGAAGAAAAGGGATTCCGGTATGGCTGTGTCAGATGCATCAGTTCCACATTCATGATGGAGGAGATGTTGCAGCCAACTTGGTTGAAGAGCACTATGCCTTTCTGTCTTGCACTTCAGATTTTGGAGTGGGTATTTCAGATACTACAATCATTAATGATGATGATCTATATGCTTTCTTAACTTGCAGTTACGATCCTTCAAAGGATGAATGCTCTTTTAGTGTTGATGAGACACTACATACTTGGTATTTTAATAGTGGTGCTTCAAGGCACATCACATCCAAGAAAAGTCTGTTTGTGACTCTGCATTCTTCACTCACTAAGAAGAAGGTAACTTGTGCAAATAATTCTTCTTATTCAGTGTGTGGAGTGGGAGACATTATTCTCACATCCACTGATGGCACACATTTCAGAATTTCAGATGTACTCTTTGTGCCAGGCATTAAGAAGAATTTGCTCTCAGTGTCCTCCCTCAATAGAGGAGGATTGCAGGTTGTTTTTGATGATGACAAGTGTGCAGTCAGAGACAAAGAAAATGACTATGCTTTGAGGTTGTTTGGCACTTTGTATCGGAGTCTTTTTCAGCTTGATTTATATGAAAAAAGATCCCATCTTGCATTTTCAGTTAGCACTCCCACTCTGTGATGCAGAATGCGGAGTTATGGCATACCAGGTATGGGCACATGAGCTATGGCAGCTTAATGACACTTCAGAGGCATGATATGGTTGATGCATTACCTCCTTTGGAGTCGCCTCCTCCTCATGCATGTAAAGGTTGCATTCTTGGCAAAATGCATAGG
Organism: Dipteris shenzhenensis; assembly: GCF_047967505.1. Taxonomy (NCBI): domain Eukaryota; kingdom Viridiplantae; phylum Streptophyta; class Polypodiopsida; order Gleicheniales; family Dipteridaceae; genus Dipteris; species Dipteris shenzhenensis. Next base: position 1,707,607 of record NC_141606.1, read on the forward strand.
CTTCCATTCAAAAAGGATGGTGCAGTAAAAACTACAAGGAAATTACAGCTTATTCACAGTGATGTCTGCGGTCCCATGAGGACACCTGCTTTTGGGGGTTATCTCTATTTTGTTACATTCATAGATGACTTTACCAACTACACTTGGGTCTATGGTCTCAAGGCAAAATCAGAAGTATTTATGCATTTCAAACACTTTGTGGCTATGGTTGAGAATGAGACAGGACTCAAGGTGCAGACACTTCGCACAGATCGAGGGGGGGAGTATATGTCTCATGAATTTGAGACATTTCTGAAAGAAAAAGGCATCATACATCAGCTTACAGTGAGGCTTACACCTCAACAGAATGGCAAAGTTGAATGGAAGAATCGCACCGCCATGGAAATGGATAGATGCATGCTTACAAGTAAAAAGTTTCCTCACAGGTTTTGGCTGGAAGGCCTCATGTGTGCCAACGATATTTTAAATCGGGCTCCTACAAAGGCTTTGAAGACAATCACTTCCTATGAGGCATGGCATGGGAGAAAGCCTTCAGTGGACCATTTCAGAGTTTTTGGTTGTGTTGCATATGCCCACGTGTCTGTGGAGTTCAGACACAAGTTGTTAGATAAGGCACTCAAATGCATTTTTGTGGGATATAGTTCACAAAGCAAAGGCTGTCTTCTCTACAATCCTGCTACATGCAAGATTTTTGTTAGTAGAGATGTTATATTCTCTGAAAATTCTGCACATACACATGCTGAATTTCAGATTCCGGCCTCTTCAGATGATGTGTTTGAGGGGATGCTTCCTATAGCATTTGGTTCCTTCGCTGAAACTCAGACTTTACAGCAACCTCCGCCAGCTCCACAAGTACAGATTCAGCCCCCAGCTGAATTGGTACAACCTCAGGGTGTGCATGAAGTTGTCAGGCAAGAAATTCAAGAGATACACGCAGCCAAAACAGTCCCGCATTGGTTGCTTCAGACTTTGAGGGAGAGTAGGCTTGAAGCTCCATTGCCTGAGAGAACTTGTAGTGCAGTAAGGCACATGGAGGGAGCTCATTCAGTTGAATCAGCTTATGCAGGTACTCTTCTTGATGAGGAGGAGCCTGAGACATTTGAAGAAGCAAAGGATAATGTGCATTGGATGAATGCCATGCACGATGAGCTGCAGTCCATTCATAAAAATCAGACTTGGGATGTCGTGGATTTGCCACCAGGTAAGAATGCCATAGGTACACGTTGGGTTTTCAAAGTCAAAAGAAAGCGAGATGGGTCCATTGATCGGTACAAGGCAAGGCTGGTTGCAAAAGGATATGCTCAGAAAAAGAACATAGATTATGAGGAGACTTTTGCTCCTACATCCAGAATGACCACCATCAGGTCAGTTATAGCAATGGCTGCAAATTTTGAATGGAATGTTCATCAGTTGGACATCAAAACAGCTTTCCTTAATGGAGACTTGTTGGAAGAGGTTTATGTCAAACAACCTCCGGGTTTTGAAATTTCAAGAAATGCACATCAAGTATGCAAGCTGAATAAAGCTTTGTATGGGCTGAAACAAGCCCCAGGTGCATGGTATGCCAAAATTGATGCCTTTCTAACCAGCAAGGGGCTGCACAATAGTCCAACTGAGAGTACCCTCTACATCAAGAAGGGTAGGGGGGATATTTTGGTCATCATTCTTTATGTAGATGACATGCTGCTCATTAGATCAAATGAGGAAGTAATTGCAGATTTCAAAGTAGGCAGTCCACCAGTGGAAATTGTTTCTTTCTAGGACATGCTTGCATTTCTTGGTTGAGCAAGAAACAGTCTACAGTGGCTACCTCTTCATGTGAAGCTGAGTATAGGGCAGCTTTCACAGCGACAGTTGAATGTGTTTGGCTGCGTTGTTTGTTTGCTGATCTTCATCTTTCATCGGAGGATCCTTCTTCGATTCTCAGTGATAGTTAGAGTGCTATAGCAGTGGCAAAGAATCCTGTGTTTCATGCTCGCACGAAGAACATTAAGGTTCACTATCACTATGTCAGAGAGAAGTTGCATGCAGGAGAGATCAGTATGATCTATGTGTCAACACATTACAATGTTGCAGACATCTTCACCAAAGCACTTCCACGTGAAAAATTTGAGGTATTTCGCAGTGCCCTGAACTTATCTATTTTTGGTGATTGATCATTTCCTTGTACATGACATTGGCACTGCAGGGGGTGTTAGAATTATTATTATATTCTAGCAGTGACCAATGTAATGTAATAAGTAGGTTAGGGCACTTTTTCCTCATTTTAGAGTTTTTTTCCCCTAACCACAGTTAGTTCACTAACTGCAGTTAGTGAAGGATAAGGTTTTGTCACTTAGACAAAACCTATCCCACTTCTTGTACTACTCACTTCATCTATTGCAAGCACAACGTTCATCTCTCTAGCTCTCTCTCTCTTTTTCTAACACGTATGTCGATTTGTGGCAAGCAGTGGAATCACGCTCCCAAAGTTATAGTCATGTCCGTGACTCATAAATTAGGAAGCTTCTTCAATTTTTGCCTGAGAGGTATGGCCTTGACAAGATAGAGCCTTTAGGATACCTCTAGGAGGATTCAAATAGTTTAGAAAATCAGCTGTAAAAGGGTAAATGTCTTTTCTCAGCATGCGCCCATATTATCGATGGGGTGTCGAGCAGTTTGTTTGCATAGACACCTTCATTGCTCTCGATTTGTCTGTTGAACAGCTATGCTTGGGTATTGATGGAAACGTAAGCGCAGCTTTGCTTACAAGTTATGTTTATTTTTTCTTTTTTTGTTTTGCTCATAATTATGTTTGAAGCCGCTTACGTTTAAACTCCTTTCTTTCTCTTTTCTTCCGCTTTTCTTGTTAAAAGTTTAATTTGTAAGATTGGATGTATTCTAGTCGTATGAAGGTATTATACTCTCATTGCCCTCAATTTGGATATATTCTCATTGTCCTTGCCTTTCTTGGTGAAAGCAGATGGTGATAGTGCTGGTCTTGGAATTGTCTTGTTGTAGGACACAATCCTGTAGCTAATGAGAGTTGGAAGCTCAAGGATGTGACTTAGAGCATGAAAGAGCTTTTAGTCAACATCATGCACGCATGCATGCATCATCTGTGGAGAGCTAATTTTTTACCCACATTGATGATAGTTGTCTTACCTTTTTTTCGTGCGGCTAGAAAGCACATCATTTGCGCTGCCTTTTTGCAGACTTTTCAAACTTTTGCATTTTTGTTTCAGATGTGTGTTTGTTTGTACAGTTACTGGAATTGCTATGTTCTATTCATATTTGAAACAAGTTTGAACAATAAAGAAGGCATGACATTGGTTGTGGCTGTCAACATGTTGAAGTCTGATTTGAGAAGCTGTTATAATGCTGAAGCTTTGATACTCGTTTCCAAGAAATAGGTCGGGGCATAGGTAAATGAGCTTTGAATGCCTTGATGGGCTACTGCTGCAGTTCAAACACTTCAGGCCAACAGCACAGTGAAAAGACGGAGTTTGCAAAGTCAACCATGAAAGGTATTAGACGACAAAGTGCTGCTCTTGGGCTTTCTTGGGATGTCCTAGCTGATGAAGCATCTTTGAAGAAAGTTGTAGAAGAAGGGTTAGAGTGCCCTGTTTGTTGGGAAGGATTCAACAATGCTGAGAACCTTCCTTATGTTCTCTGGTGTGGTCACTCTCTGTGCAAGGGCTGTGTGATGGGCCTTCAATGTGCAGTTGTGAAGCTTCGTGTGGTGCCAGTGCAGTTGCCTTTTTTCATCTCTTGTCCATGGTGCCAGTTCTTATCCTGCAGGTTCGTTTGGAAAGGCAAGATTAAGTATCCTTGTAAGAACTTTTTCCTGCTTTGGATTGTCGAAAGTGTGAAAGGTGACATAAGACAAGGCCATGGCTCAAGAGTGGAAGACAAGCCATCTTTGGGAGCTGCTATGCCAGTGTCTCATCGTCATGTTTTTGAATATCAAGGGAGCAGACACAGTCATGGAGCAGCTTATTCACATTCTATCCAGCAGTTCCCACCATTCAGCAATTCACATGTCAGAACTCAACCTCCCGCAGATGTGTGTTTCTTGCACCAGTTGTTCAACATTACTCTAGGTCTGTGCACTCAATTGATGGCTAAGTTCACTCTCCTTGTATTGGCCATGTTTATAGTGTTCTATGTCCTACCTTTCAGCACTATAATCTTGGTGGCCTACTTTGTTGTTACTCTGTTTTTTGCATTTCCATCATTTCTCGTGGTTTACTTTGCCTTCCCCAGTTTGGGTTGGCTCTTGAGGGAGATTGTTACATGATTAATTGCCAGAGTGGTCGCTACTATATGGATACATCTGACATCAATTCTGCACTCTCTGTATATCAAGTCTTTTGCTATTAATGTGTGTATTCTCTCACTACCTCATCCCCCTCGATGCTCTGATGATGAGGATGTTAGTGTTGTGCAGGCGATCATCATTCTGACATGACTATGTAGCACTCAGCACTTATCATTCTGACATGACTATGTAGCACTCAAACTTATCATTTGCATTCTGCATTGGAGTGGATGCTCGTTTAGTAGCTCCACCCACACAGCTTGTTTGTATCAGGATTTTTCACAGTCTCATAGACTCATCGGTCTTTCGAAGACTTTAATAAACTTTCTTTCTCTCTCTCTCTCTCTCTCTCTAATGTATGTATATGGGTGCCACAATTAGTGGTTCAATAAGAGAGTATCTTATTTTATCTTAAATTTTTTAATTATTATTATTTGATTATATTGTTGTCATGAAATTGTGCTACATACTTGCCCAATGGTTGAGAGCGAGAGAGAGAGAGAGAGAGAGAGAGAGAGAGAGAGAGAGAGAGATTTTAGTGTGTGTTGAAGTGTAAAAGACCAATGAGACCATGGAATATGGAATCATCATGAGAGTACACTCCCTCTGGGGGGAAACTAGAGGTGTCTATTACACCTCTAAGAATGTATTGCTAATGAAACTAGGAAGTGAAGGAAGAAAGTATGTGTCACGTGTCTTATGTCTTTGGCTCGAGTGACTTGAGCTTTGTATGGGCTTGTCTAGAATCCCATTTGGAGTCGTAGAGTCTTTGAAAGATGTCTGAAATCTGTTGTTGACGTCCTTTGCTCTTTGCAAGGACATGCTCCTTGGTCTCCACCTTGTGTGTATCACGGAGGGTGCAGGGCCTTAGGTCTTTGTGGTGTAATGTGGCTGCAATCTTGTGACTAACTTTGATTTGGAATCCATGACACCTCAACTTGGATTTGGAATCTATGAGATGAGGTCTTGGTTGGCCTATAGTGATCTGTACTACGTGGGAGAGATGGACCTGTAAGTATCCTAGATGCCTGCATGAAGCCATCCTCGCTTGGGATGGAGGAAATGCTTCTTGTCTTGGTCCCATGTGGCTACGTGGGAGACGTCACGTGTACTTACCATAGGCCATCTTTGAGATCTGAAGAGGTCTTACCTAGGTTAACCTTCATGTCTTGGCTCTCACAAAAAGCTTGCAACGTTGTCAAATGCATCCGGAGCCCCTCTATTGTATCTAAGATCAGCACCACATTTTTGCATAGAGTAGGGTAGATATGAGAGTCAATCCTTAACCTCTTAGCTCATCAATGTAGAGGTCAAAAGAGGGTGGGGGAGAGGGCATCCTTGTTGAATGCCACTACTTTGTGGACTTTTGGAAGCCCTTCAACTCGATCCAACAAGCTTGCATGATTTCAAGCCTTGGATATTACAAATGACATAAAGAGGAAGTCATGGCTTTGTACAAGTGAGTTATAGGTAGAGTACACATCACACAAGGTTTATTAGAGGAGATGAGCAACATTGTTAGTAGTATACTATGTGATGTTGATGATGGGGCTCCTTTATTATGGTTCTAAAGGGGAAGATACGATCTAGTGTGAATCGATCTTATCCAAAACATGCTTGTCCAACCACTACACGCCTTCGCTCTCAACATGCTAACTACCACTCATAAATATGTATCTCCAAAGATGACCTATAAACCTCGGCCATCAAACAACCAACCATAATGCTTCAGTAGTTACTTGCATCCAAGGAATCCCATGCTTTGTATTCCCTACTAGTTCTACCTGAAGGTACTTGTGGTCCTTGTCTTTGCCATTTTGAAGCTTCATGAAGGGCATGGACGTGGTAGGACAAGAGATGTTCTATATGTCAGTTATGGGTTTGTTAGGGATGTCTTAAAGTGTGTTTGCGTAAGCTTCCCAAAGACTAGTGTCCTTGTTAGGACATGGTGACCTATCTAGAAGCTTCGTCAAAATTCTTTGGAACTATTATTGTACAGAAGACGAGTTCTTGATCATGGTGGGCTAGAAACCGTTTCTTTCGTCACACCAGGCATCGATTGGGCCAACATTGCCCATATTTTGCCCCTTGGGTAGCTTTCTTTTATTTTTTGATTGTGTACGGGAAGGATTGCTGTGATCTGGACATAATTAATGAGAAAGCTCTTACTATCCATGCATTCTCAATGTGGATTTGGTCCACCCTAAAATTCTCATGGATATATTTCTTAGCCATCTCCAAAGGGCTTATTGCATCTTCTCTAAAACCTACCATTTTAAGATTAAGGGCTTTATTTTCCCACTTTCTCTCTTCGTTTAACTCTCTTGGATGAATTTGTGAGGCTTGTATCATTCTACTACACTGTCCATAATTGAGCATACTTGGCGTGAGCTTTTTGTTTGCCACAAATTTTGCCTCTATCTTCTTGGAGTCTTTCAAGATTTATCCATGAGTATCTTTCATCCTTTTAGGCTCATCAAGGCTTCATTTTCATATTTGAGGACTCCCAAGGCATTAGAATTTATCCAATGAGTAAATCCAATTCAAAGGTCTTGCATCTCTAGTTCCAAAGCCTTAATATGTGAGGCATATTCATCCCTTGACTTGTTCATGGCACCTTTTAAGGAATTCCTACATATCCAATTGAGTGTCCGTCCTCTCCATGCATAAGGAAGCGCACTCCTTCATTTTGGTAATAAACTCTCTAGTGTTTTTTGCTAAAGCATCTACCACTGGTAGGCTTATGAGAAATTGACAGTTTTGTCAACTTTTGTAGTCGTCTATTAATGAAATTTCGTTCCCACCTATACTAATGTTAGATTTTCTTTTTGATGTGGGCTATCGAAGCATGCTGGCTAGAAAAGCCCTTAACTGAGAGTATATTTTACTCTCTAGAGGGTTCATAAGAGGGATGAGAAGGGGTCTTTATGGATGAGGAGGGGCAATGTGATGGGAAAGGCTAGGTTTGTAGAAGAGGCTAGGTTTAAAGGGGGGGTTCGACAAAGAGATTGATTTCAAGTGAGAAGGCAGGCATGTTGCTCGACAGTTACTAACGAACCTAGAGTTAACCTAACTAACCTAGGTTAAAGCTAACCTAACCTAAGTTAAAACTAACCTAAGTCCGCACAACAAGAAGAGGCCGGCTTAACTGACACACCCAAGTGTCCTTGGTTTGAATCCTTTACCTTCTCAAGCAAGTAGGAACGCAATGATTTCAGAGAAGTATCGATGGACAGGGTTGAAATGCACAATCGGCCCTCAACGGTAGGCAGAATCAAGAGGTGAGGAAGGCCTCCGATTGGAGCAGGACAAGGTCAAGGGGATGGAGTTACCGGTATGGAGCCGAAAGAGATGAAGGTGAAATTGGAGCATCCAATAGAGAGGACTGCATCCAAGCGAGGGATGATGTATTACAAAAGTCCGTCATAGTCCCCTTCAACAAGCATAGTTCTGGTGCACCAGATCCTAAGAATACAGTAGGTTTTATTGGGCACTGCTCCATTGATCCAAGAATAGAGGGCGGCTCATGTTTATACTTGAGCTCGACAAATTGGTGAACCTGGTATGAAGCCTAAGAAACTTGTAGAGAGGATATTCAATTTTAGACTATCAAGAGGCTAAAAACTAAGGCAAGCAAGAAAGCAAACAACACTTCGGATCTTTTGAGGCACTTGTTGCATTCTGCCAAGGGAATCTCATTCAAGTGAGGAAATTGAGGCAAAAAAAAGAACTACATACTTTGTTGACTTCTGGGCACGAATGTTCATACCGCTTTGGCAACGCTCTTTAGTGGATGATAGCAATGATCACGACATGAGAGCTCATGCAAGAGAGTAGTGGAGAAATTGCTATGCTAGTGCATGAAGCAATTAAAGCGCATCAGCACCAAATTAATCTCAGAGATCATGCAGTGGCTAGAGTTGAGTAACAAGGGCTAGCACATAAGCGTAACAAGGGCCTTGAAGAGATGAAGGCCAGCATGGCATAGCCTTGGCATGTGAAGCTTTGGAGAGCCTCGTGACTATTGTATGCTTTGCTCTCACAAGCTTAAAAGATCGACTTACTATAGTGTTCAAACTCCCATTTCTCGAGGTTGGTGAGACACGTAACACTGGCTAAGTGGAAAGAGAATATTACGTGCTCTACTTCGGACTTTCTCTAATGATAGTTGTCTTTTTGTGCTGTCCATAGTCTACTGAACGATCTGAGAATGTTTGAAGCATTCCGCTCAAGGACACATGCAAATCCTCTCAGGCTCACATTGGCAAGTTTTTGAGATATTGTCTTCAAGATTCAAGAAATTTCCAACAAACGACAAGAATTTGAATTTTTCCTCACGCTGCTCGTAGTGACTTTATTGGTGTTCGACTACGATTATGACTATTGACATCCAAGTAATATGTCAATTTCTCATCCATTCGTGACATTTATCCTTGGCGCTAATATTCTCGACGCTTATATTCTCGACGTTATCTCGACACCCAAGGACGGGCCCGTTTTCTCGAATTCTAACTTTTTGAGAAAGGAAGCGCATCGCCTCCCCACCCACACAATGTGTGGTTATAATAATTATATATTATATATTGTCATATATGTATTTTTAATTACTTGTCCATTCAAAATTGCTTGTTTTCAATTTGAATTCTTAGAACATTCCTCTTGTTTATTGAATGTTATCAATGCGAGGGAGCATGAAAATCCAAGATGGATGCAAGGTTGAAGGATAAGGACACCTTTATTCATATGGTTATAGTCCATGTGACAATATTGTATACACTGCAACGAGGATCAATTATTGTATCACCTTATTCATGTATTTGTTGGGCTCCAGCTTCCAAAATATGGATATCACAAAATCAATAATAAATCACCACCCCTGATATTTGCAGGGAGGATTACGTCCTAACGGACCCCTGTGTCGCATCTCATGTCCATTTTACTCATTCGCTTTTTTCCTTTAAATTTTGATAAAATACTAGGATCCATCTTCAACTGTGAGTTAGTAGTTACGTACTCCACGATGGAAAGGCTGCCTACCACAAATCTAGTTCTTTGCTATCATATAGATGTTGACAATAAGGACTCCTTTACATTGTCCATCTTTAATACTGCCCATTATACATTGGCTTCCAAATTTGTAATACCTATGCAACCTCATTAGAGCAAAACCAGTGTTACTGGGTGGGTGAAGCTTTCAATACACTTGGGCCCTGCGTATTCCAGATCCAGCTGTTACTCTGTCCCACATGTGAAGGAGTAGGTAAGGGACACGAGGAGTCCTTTCCTGAGAGGAAATCGGGAGGATTCCGACAACCGGTCAAAGGTCGAGAGTCGAATTCCGATCGGTTTTCGATCGGGAAAGGGTGACACGTGTCCCTTTTCGACTGTCAATCATCGCTGACGTGGTGCAGATGTGGCACCTCCATGTTGACATGGAGTTCTTGATTTGATGTGGCTATGTGTTCTCACAATGACATGGCACGTTTTGTGTTGACATGTGTGTGTGTTTCGTTGGGGGTTTTGCTTCGTTTGTCTGTTTCCTTGCAGTTCGGAGAGCTCATTTTCGGAGGCTTCGTTCGTCCGTTTCGCTTGCAGTTTGGAGACTCTGAGGCTCATTTCGTTGAGGTTGTGATGTTTTTCGGTGAGGTTGTGCTTTGATCTAGGTGCTTTTGGGGAGTGTGGGGATGGATGGGTTTGAAGGTCCGTCTTTCGCTTTGGGGGTTTCGCAGGAGTGCGAGGTGATTACTGGGGGTGAGGCTCGAGCTGTTGCTGGAGCTAGTGGTGAGGGTAGCGTTGTTGTTCCTTCGTTGATCTTTGATCCTAGTGGTTCTGTCGATGGGAAGCATAAGCGACGGTCTTCCATGGGTTCTGCGATGGGGAGTGTTGTTTCTGGGCCTGATACGTCTAGTGGTCGTCGTCCGAGCAAACTGGGGCGGGTATCTAGTTTGTCTGGTTTGGGTAGGGATGTTCCTTTCTTGGATATAGATGTTGTGGAGCTAGCTCGACTGTCTGAGAGCGTGCATGAGCATTCAGCGGAGAAGGATCAATGGCACGCAATCGTTTTGATGCATGGAGGAAGTTTTTGGGTTTAGATGTGTTTGTGAAGCTTGAGGATTTGGATTTTCGTGAATTGAATTCGATACTGGAGAAGTTCTTTGTGCAAGTTTTAAAGATGAATAGTGAATTATTTCATGCTGAGCCGATGGCAATGTTTCGCGCCTTTGGTCGTATTATTGCGCGCAAGCAGAAGCTTTGTATCGCTAAAACCGGTGTTGATGAGATTCCTTTTGACATCACGAAGAATGCTATTTTCAATGGCGCGCATCGTTACATTGAGTTGGCTATGAATAGATTTGTTCGCGAAGGGGCTTGTAAACCGAGAAAGAAAGTCAATGTCGTTCCCTTTGCGAGTGAAGTATCTGCTCGGCGACATCGATTACAATGTTTTTCATCCTCGAGGGCTTCAACGAGGATTTGTGTATTATTGTTTGGCTCGATTTTCTATCAAAGGGGGGAAAGAGCTCTATGATGTTCTTTGTGGGGATTTTATTCGTGGGAGCGATCGGACAATGATGGTCTATTGGGTTGCCTAGAAATTTCAGTAACCGTAGCTTGCGTGCAACTCTGGCGACAAGGTTGGGTTTGTGCGGAGTTCCTTCTGATGTTGCCATGATAGAAGTGAGGCTGTTAAGGTAGATACAGCGTTGGAATTCGCTGCTAACCCGTATGATGATCAAGGAGGTTTGAGGGAATATCATGATGTTTTGAAAAGAATTTGCAGCTTTATTCTAGAAAAGTTGATCGTGTTTTTTCTAGGGAATCTGACATTGGAGGAGCTATCGGTGGTGCTCTTTGCGAAACTGCGGTTGGAGATGGTAGTGGTGCGGATCCTTCTGATAATTCTCTGCCTTATGGGATATCTGCTTCGGATGCTGGCGTTGTTACTCAGGCTGTTGAAAATGGTTCTGATTTCCCAAATTCTGCTGCTGTGCCGTCTGGTGGTGGCGAAGCTACTGGTGTTTCTGCTACTATGGCGTGTTGACGGAACAGTAAAACAAAGTCGGGCGAGGGCAATAACACGGAGCTACCACTCGTCATCTATGCCGACACCCAGCAATCTTTGTGCAAGCAAATGCAGAACCTTAGAAATGGGCTTACCTTCAGATGACTAAAATGTATCCAATCTTACGAATCAGGTGTTTTAATAAGAAGAAAGAAAGAAGAACAAGAGAAGGACATCAAATAAAGCAAGTACGCAAAGCTGCGCTTATGTTCATCATCAATACCCAAGAAACAGCTGCAGTCCCGGTTTTAAAAGGAATCCAAAATCTCTTGCTCAACCCAAAAAACAAACAACAATAATGGAGAAAGACGACAAAGAAACAGAATGTGGATTAGAAATATTAAAACAAAAGGAACACCAGCGCAAACAGAAGGGAACAAAGAAACACAGCGGAAACACAAGGTAACAGGGAGGGGGGGATATTTCAGAGTAAAACTCTACCTAAGGCCAGATGAGTGAAAATCTAGAGACTAGAACACATAACAGCCCTACCCTCTCCCACTACCCCTTGTCTTTCTCTAAACCCTTGACCAGCGCAAACAGAAAGGAACAAAGAAACACAACGGAAACACAAGGAAACAGGGAGAGGGGGTAAAACTCTACCTAGGACCAGGTGAGTGAAAATCTAAAGACTAGAACACATAAGAGCCCTACCCTCTCCCACTATCCCCTACCTTTCTCTAAACCCTTGACCCTCTCACCTTCACTGGTCATGGTAGACTAATTAACTACGATTTAGGAGTCCTACACAGACTCAGGAAAGTGTAAATTAGGTTCAGTGGAAACTGATCCCTAGGTTTGTTCTAAAAGGAAAGAAGAATGTTATTCACGTTTGCGATTTTGTTTCATCTAGAACCATTGCACAATCATCAGCAGTAAATCAACTATTAGAGCGAAAAGAAAGGGCATCTTGTTAGAGAGGCAAGACCTAGAATCCCTGCAACAGAATTGAAAAAACATTCTGAGAGTTGAAAAGACAGGCAACAAACATACTTTTCACCATGTAAAGCTTTGACTGACATATTTTGCACAAGCCCACCCCCAGGTCAGAGATTGTTGCGTCCAACCAAATTTAGACGACTGTGACATGGTTTCCATACAAGAGCCTGCTGCATGTCCTGTTTTGGGATGGTATTGACGCACACTGTCCTTCAGCAAGGGTAAAGTCACCGTGATAATGCCTGCACTGGATCATTGGCAGCTGGGTTCAGTCACCATTAACAAAAGCCAGATCACATTGTGCTGGAATGAATCTATGTGACTTTGGCTGCTAGTGAGAGTGACATCCGACATATTAACTGTCTGCCAGCCCCTTGGCCGGCAGCATGTGCTCCCTCTCTTTCTCTAATCAGCAGTCACATTGCCTTTGCTGCGATATTCCCCCCAGATATATTTTCTTCTTGGGATTTGAGGCGTCTAAATTTCTGTTTCTGTCCTCTCTCTCTCTCTCTTTTTGCTGAGATGCTTATAGAGCTCCATCTCTTTCTTTCTCTCTTTCTCTAATCAGCAGTCACGTTGCCTTTGCTGCGATATTCCCCCCAGCTATATTTTCTTTTTGGGATTTGAGGCATCTAAATTTCTGTTTCTGTCCTCTCTCTCTCTCTCTTTATGCTGAGACGCTTATAGCGCTCCATCTCATTCTCTCTTCTCTAATCAGCAGTCACGTTGCCTTAATCCCCCCAGCTATATTTTCTTTTTGGGATTTGAGGCATCGAAATTTCTCTCTCTCTCTCTCTCTCTCTCTCTCTCTCTCAGATGGTTATAGCCTCCCCTCCCCATTTTATGGTCGTCTCCTTGTTGCTATCTCTTGTTGAGTGCCCTGAGTAATGTCGTTAACTATCTTTCATATCAGATAGTCACTCACATGGTGCTATAAAGTCAAAGCTTTAACGATACTCACTCACAAGGTTCAAAAAACCATTAACTCCATCATGCATAGCAGGGACTAGCTACTATGACATCCCCACCAATGTCACCAACAGTGTAGACCATAGTATGCTCTCACACCGCATCCACATACCCACACATACTTGAGCATCCATTTATACAAGGCCAGCACTCAGACTCAGATGTGACAAAGGCTAGCACTAAATGCGAAGAATAATAAAAAAAGTAGTCCACATTATTCATGCAAGCTTCAACTGCTTGTGAAGACAATAATTATTTCATTTTAGCCTCTAAGCAAAAAACACTTTGAAAATGGCCTGAATTGGTTCATGCCATACCCTTCGCATGCCACCCATCACCTCCAACACTACGTGCAGGCAAGTCGTGCAGCAGTTGGGCATACATGCTTGTCCACCTCTTGCATGTCGAATCCACAGGACCAACTCCACAATTGAAGTGAACATCCTGCATGCCACACATGGACCACACATGGACAGGATCTGCAATTTTGCTCCCTGGAACACTGAGGTGCTGAAACTGGAAAATGTAGAATCTGCAGGGAGCAGGCTATATAGCTCTCCACCTAGCCAACACTGCTTCAGGGATCTATCTGTTTTACATACATACACACATACATACAAAACTAAACTAAACTAGACAGGTCCCTAAGAGCAGATGACCTCTAAAAATAGAACTAAAAAGATAAGACTTCTTCAAGGATTCCTGGGCAGTGAGCTCGGATCCTGAGTGGCAGGCTGCATTATGCATAGCAGCAAGCACCTTTCTTTTGGTGAGCGCCTCATGGATAGCTGGTCTGTAGTGGTTTTCTCAAAAAGTTTCTAAGTGATGGTTCTTTTCTCTTTTCTTTTTTCTTTTGGGGAGAAGGGGGGGAGGGGGGGGGGGGGGGGGTGCAGCAGGCTGTCACTGTGACCAACATGTGAACATCCTCTCCTGCCATGTACATTGCCGAATTATGAAAATTATAGGGCTTGCTTAAGAACAAGTCCCCATGACCAATGTCCAACATACTTCAAATACTGCCGACTGGAGATTCGGAAAGGGAAAGACAATTATAATCCTCCTAGCCTACAATGTAGAGAACACAACTTTAAAATTGGCCATTCGGAGATATCATAAACGCTTTTTACTGGGGAACCTAAACCTGCAAAGTGTTGACTCCCGACACCCTTTCAAGAGAGGTTTGCTACGACAACCGGCAAAACTCGAATCACAATGGCCACTGTCCATAATATTCTGACCCTATCACGACTGGTACTGCCTTCACTCCAGGCTAGCATGGGCTGCCAGTCAAGCCTGACAATAACCAGTGCCAGCTACGTATTATGCCTCAGCCTTTAGTCCAACGTTCCACGCTTCCCATTCATTTCTACGACATACATCGAGAAACACGTTAACTTACCTTAATTGATCTCACACACGAGATCTGCCAGAAGCCGAGCTCGGGTGTTTGTTCAAAAGAAAATGCATTATTATTATAGATGAAGTAGAGCGAAAGCAAACAAATCTCAAGCATTTGAAGTACAAAGAAGCCGTAGAGTTAAGTGCATCCTACCCGGGCAAGATAAAGATAATGCTAGCGCACATTTATACGCTGTTATGACAAGCAGCATACTTCAGAACTTCTCACAAGCAATGCCTCCACTTGACGTACTCACTATACATAGACGTAGCTAGAGCTTTTCTCCTAAGTGTCTTCACATGGTGTCTTCACATGGTACCTTTTCTCCTAAGTGTCTTCACATGGTAAGCACAGATCGCATGAGCACGTTTCAGTTTATCTCCACAACCGCTCTGAATGAGATAAAGGTCGGCACAACTTCATTCCTTATAAGATTTCCATACTAGTGTGACATGCTTCAAATCCAAGATGAAGATGCTCACATCCTTCAAGCCTAGTGTACTTACAAGGACGAGGATCATTGTCATAATTCAAGATGAAGATTCCCGCACTTGGAAGCGCCTCATTTGAAAAGAATAAAACTACTTACAAGAGAACACATAAGCCAAAGTAAAAAGAGAGGGGGGGGGAAGAAAGCATGGGCAAAACAAAAAATGCCTTCCCAGAAGCGGTGTTGCCTCTTCTGCTATTGTTCTTTTCATCGTTCTCTCATCAGAGAGCGCATAGGAGCTACGGCAAACTTCCATAAAAGCCCATGACCCAGATCATGCGAAGAAAGCCTTCATTAGAGATTGAGTGGACTCTTGAGGTTGAGCTCACTATGATCGAAGGAAGGGTGCAGCAGATTGAGATCATCCTGGAAATCAAGGGGGTGAGAGGTATCATTCCTGGTTCTTTTAACCTTAGGGGTAGCTAAGCTCCGATGCTGGAAGCCGTACATCTGCAAGATCTGATTGTCCCCGAAGTTGAAAGACCTTTCCATCTGCTTCAAGCACCGTTCGACAGAGTAATCACCATAGCTGCCGCATGGTTTACATCCCACAAAATGGGTCACAAACGGCCATCTCTCATCCCCATATCCGGGGTGATGCTTCTCTATCATTTCCTCAAAATTCTCCACCACAATTACCCAGTAGCCATGCAGGTAGTACGAGTTCTCGAGATACACCTTGTTCCCCCAGACATCTTTTTGGGTGATCAGAATATAGATGAGCGCGGACTGATCGTCTGCTTCGAACGCTGGCCTCCCTACAAGAGCCTCGGTCAGCACCTTTCCTGCTTCTTCCCTCACCTTTCCCTTAGGCCCCATAGGAGCCCATACCTCGAGTAAGTCCAAGGACCACTGGCAATTCCGAAGCAGGAAGCTGCCAGTGTTCAGTGCCACCCACGACTTTTTGTTGTACACCTCTTCCTCCCACCCATGAAGGATGAAATTGTAATCCTTGTACTTTTCCAGAGGTAACTCGAACACCATGTCAGTAAACATCGCATCGCTGTCCATCCACCAAATCCACTCTACCTCTGGATGGGCAAGCATAAGCTTCCGCAGAAGTGGCAGCTTGGACCAATAGCCAGCCATCTCAGCTTCCAGATGGGCCATGTTGTAGAAGATTTCGATGTTATGAAGGCGGCAGTAATCGATTTTGTTCTTGATGGACTTGAGAAGGTAATGATCTCCGACGGGATTGTCACATGGCTTGGGAGGAGAACCAGTCACAAGCAAGATCCTGGGTTTGCCGTTCGCCAACGTACTGAACTCGGGATTCTCTTGCAGCCAAGCCTTCCGTTGCTCGTCCCAGTCCGAGATCTTGGGCCCCAAGCTGTATGACTGGCCTGGAGCGATCTCAAAGTCAGGTTCCTCCTCCTCGGTCTCGGCGTCCTTATCAGGGACCTCCGACAGAACTCTGTTAAACTCCCTGGAGGTAGACGCATCTTGCATCAGGTCCTTGGTGTCTTGAGATGGCATCCTCCCCAAGCCAATGGTGCCCCGAAGCACGAGGATGGTAACAAAGCCACAGAGCAAGGTGATCTTCATGTTGTTGAGCGTCCTGTAGATTTGCTTACCCTTCAAAGCTCGTCCTGGGTTCCATGCACCGTTGACGCGCATCGTGGGAGCTCCTTTCTTGAGATTGTCCCTCATTGTGCAAGCGCTGCGCTCTTCTTGTGCTCTGAAAGAGCAACAGAAAATCAAGGGCTTGCGATGACAACACGCCTGCCACAGAGCCACAGATAGAGCCACAAAGCTGCTGTGCCTTTCTCACAAATCGTTGGTGGGTGCCTGGAGCTTACGCCAAACGGACAGCGTTGGGCTGGATTCCCAGTGCAGCAGCTAAAAGCAGCGCCTCGGGGGCCTGCATTCTCGCAGAGGGAGGCCACAGGCTGAGTGCCCACAAGGCTCGGCGAGGCTTGCGGGAAAGGAGAAATAGTTTTGCTTTCGTCGGCCAAGTCGGGGGCACTAGAGAGAGGAAGAAAGACCGACTTCTGATAGAGGTGAGCGAGGTAGCTGGGCAGGAAGGTAAGAGGATGGATGCCGACTTAGGAAAACGGTGATTGATCAGGAGATTTCACTGAGGATATGACTTCATATACCGAGGCTGTGGGGGACAGCGGGAAGGGACAACACCACTAGAGGTAGGAAGAGCAAGGAGGCTGCAACGAGTAGGTGCTTCAGAACAGAAAGGAGAGAAATGGAAGCACATGAGAGACGAGACAGGGACACATGCACAGCTACTTGACATGTGAAAAATCCTATTAAACGTAACGCAGTGGGTGCTTCCTAGGCTGGAGTGGTCTCCAGCTCACAGAAGAGATGAGGAAGAAGGGGAGAAGCAGAAGCACATGAGAATGCACTGCAAGCAATAGGGACAGATCCAGACTCCAAGCTGTGCAAGAGTAAAAAGTCGCAGTGTGCAACCAACAATCCCTAGAAACTGGCTTGCACACAAGAGATTCGAAGGAGCAAGAACATGGGGAGTGTAGAGAGATGTTGAGCAATCGTCTTGGTGTTACCTACCGACCTCAATGCGCTGGCTCTCTCTCTCATCGCACGCAACCTCTCTCCTTAGTGAGGGGCCGGCCGGCCGGCCGCATCCCAATGGCGCTGCCGACCATGCTTTTACTGAAAACGCGCCAATGCCTCGGCGGACGGAGCGTTGGAATTTGGCAAATACGTGCACACGGACGCATCAAACCTTTTACTTCGAATAAATTTCCTAATGACGTATTCACAGCCCACATATCCTTCTAAACCTCCTCACCAAATCCTTAATTGATGAAAATTAATCTTAATCAATTAACCTATGTCTCCCTGCCACTCTACATCTACCTACATCTACCTGCGTCTCCGTCTCCCCACCACTCTGCCATCCTCCACGTGTGCTCTCCATGTCAATACGCCTTGCTTCCTCATCAAGATCTGATTGCTCCATTCTCAAAGCATTCATCCGCCGCCTCCTCTCTATTGGGTTAATAAGAGCAAGCGAGCGAGCGGGGAGATCTCCCCTTGGAGAATGCAACATGGGAATGTTGCACAATGGGTTGCCACCACATCGCCACAGCCACCACAATTAATGCTTCAATCCGCCATAGCCAGCAACTCCGAATGAACCGCTTAACTTCACCATAGCAATTGCTCTGGGCAAGTACTCTCCACCTCCACTCTTCCCCCCCTGACCTCTGCCCTCCCAGCTACCTCCCCTCTATATAGTAGATTGCAGGGAATCCACAAGATTCTCAATTTTGCCACCGCCACGATTAATTTGCTCCATCTCTGCTTCTAAATTTTACCACCGCCATGAACTCGCGCCTTTTGCTTATGTTCACACTTTCTGCCATATTAATTAACCACACATTGGCCCACTGAAACAAATTAATTAATACCCTAAAATTCAATCTAGGGGTACCTATTGACACAACCCTTGTCAATCCTTGGTCCAACTTTCATTTCGGTAGTGTCTCAAGATTTAAAGAGAGAGTAGGTCCCCACGATGAGATTTATTCATGTATTAATTAGTCTCTGGGGGTGCAAGGCACAATTAACCTATGACATATGGAAATATCACAGTTTGTCATCGCAAAGCTTTTGGTTGCCTTTGTTTGGAAGCTTCTCGCTTCCTCTATCACCGCCTTCTCCTCTATAAACCTCCTTCAGTCCTTTTATCTTTCTTACCCTTCATCTCTCGTGCTTCCTCTCAACTTCTCTCTCTCTCTCTCTCTCTCTCTCTCTCTCTCATACACACACACACACACACAATGTGTATCTTTGAAGTAGATTGAAGCTAACATTGACAAACAACTTCATGTCTTTGCATGAAGCTATCCTAAACACACTTGAATTTTCTCCTTCCCACTACTCATCCCCATCATAATGTATGCAATGAAATGCATTGTGATATATATCACCACATACTATTGTAATGTGTGGCAAAAAGGTACCAATTGCTTGTAATCAACGGTCATATGCCATAATACAAGTCTTATAAAAAACCTTTAAAACCACATCTTTCTTGCAATTAGTTATATTCATTAAGCATAAGTCTCCTATGATGGTAAGTTGCAACAAGTCGTTCACAAGACTCTAGGGAACTTTGCTCTTACCACCCTAATCAAGCTTAAAGCTTATTCATTGTTGGCTCTTAGCACCCAATAAATTTGGGTTTAGGACACCTTATAAAAATAACATATTCAAGCCTCCGCCATGCCTCTTCCCCATGTGAAACTAGTTCAAATATATTCTTAATGCTTATAGATATTTTGCACACATTTCTTATGTATGCTAAGAAAGTTTATTAACTAAAGTCACCAATCTGTAACCTTTACATCTAGAAACTTGCACTTGATGTTATAATACTTAAAACTCCAACACTCAATTTCTATACCAAGAAATACAAATGCCTTTTTCATTCTATATCTTATATTTAGTAATCCAAGGAGAGAGATCTTAAGAGAATCTTATAACATGCACATGAAGCCCTTATGAAAGTCAATATAACTCCCCAAAATATGTGATCCTTACTTAAATGCAAATTGGATCAAGCCACATGGATCTGCAAGTTGCAAGGTACTTCAACACGTTACACACTGCCTTAGAAGAAGTTTTGTAATTAACACCCAAAGAGGGTGATTTTCTTGTGATATTAAAGTGCAATATTCTATGTAGTTAACACCCAAAGAGGACAATTTCCTTGTGATATTAAAGTCCAATGTTCTATGTAGCTAACAATAGTGTCTTCACCTGCATTCTACACTCCTTTTGTTGACATATTTGGAAGAATCACATTGATGTTGAGCGGCTAGCCAATGCCACATGGGCATCACTATTACCAAAAAATAAAGAGCTTTTGAGGATATAAAGGGAGGTGGGCCATTAGTTGAACTTGCTTGTCAAACTGTATGCCTTTCCTAGAAAAACTCCATTAAAAAAAAAAAAGTGGAGAGTATGCATATAAAGCACCATGGGTTTGTATACCTAGAAATTCCAAGTTGTGAAATCACAAATTTTTTAATTCCTTACAATTCTTTTATATAGCCATAGCATTGTCTTTACACAAGTATTGAACCCGTGCTTTGCACAGGCATAGATGCATGACCATCCTCAACAACTCCCCATCTGAAGGTGGCCACATCTTTGATTCTTAAATTGCTAATCAATTCACCTTGCATACTTGGATTGGATTTTGAAATTTTGGCTAAGTCTTAATCCATGGCT
The DNA here is from genome assembly GCF_047967505.1 of Dipteris shenzhenensis. NCBI lineage: Eukaryota > Viridiplantae > Streptophyta > Polypodiopsida > Gleicheniales > Dipteridaceae > Dipteris > Dipteris shenzhenensis. The sequence continues at coordinate 1,727,984 of NC_141606.1, forward strand.
CTCAGTTCCATCTCCTCCTTTCATTCCATTAACCTTCCATCTCCTCCTTCCTCCCGAAGGTGACCTTCTATCTCCTCCATTCCATGGGCCTTCTATCTCCTCCTTGCCACAGTAAAGCTTCCTCTTATCTTTCCACCTCCTCCCCAAAGCCTGCCTCTTGTCTTTCCACCTCCTCCCCCCTCCAAGCCTCCATCTAAGAGCTCCTTCTTTGTGACACGTGGTAGGCTCTTCTCCTCCAAGTTGCCACGTGTCCTCTCCTTTTTTTTTGGGTGTCCGTGGTGGTTAATAGGTTAAAGATGTGTTCTATACTCCAATTACAATATTAAATTCAATAAAATAATATTAATAACTAACCACCAATGTAAGATTGGCCTCCTTATCACTAAAATCATTGAAAGGACAAAATTGTTTACAAACATGGAAACAAAGCCTCATTCATTGAATATTGGCATTGCAAGCTTGCTAAAGTACATGCCTTGCCAAAAAACACCTTGGTTAGAGACACCATTGAGAATGTGTAGTGGGTTTACATGCACTATTTTAGAGCCCAATGTTCTCTCTTCGATGCATTTGTTTACATTCCCTTTTAATTTTGCATTATCAATTGTAAAATCCTAGCATTCTTCAATACTAGTTTGTAGTATATACATAGCTTCCAAATGTTCATCGTTACCTTCGCTTATTACAAAAAATCTCCATGATGTAGCAAAAGGCTCCAAGATATTGCCTCTCCTCATCCTTTTTGGTTGGCAAATTATAAGACATGCATATTTTTACATTTTTTGTCCGTTAATCTCAAGCATGGTTATGATGAGCCATGGCCAACTTATTGAAGAAGAAATGTAATGTAGAGAGGTAAAAAAAGAAATGGGTTGGGGCTATGGGTGAACCCTAAAACCTACATGGCACAGTGCTCTCTCTCTCTCTCTCTCTCTCTCTCTCTTTGAAGCCTTATTCTTGCAATTATAGTTGATAGAATAGGACAATCTCAAGTAGATCAAAACAAGACAATCTCAAAAAACAGGATAGTCACAGTCACATCAAGGCATACAAAGATGATGGGAGATTACTCCTTTAAAATTGATGATTCCCATCACCAAACCTATAGAATAGAAATAACAAAAGGCTAGACGTATTGATAGAAATAATCATAGATTCACAAACAAAGAACATGGTGCTCAAACTTTGCTTAAGGACAATAACACGATCACAAGATAGAGTTGAAGAGGTGGAAGAGAAAGTGGAAAAGGGTTGCAAACAATTACAAGAGCGAACTCATAAAATAGAGAGGATGAAAAACAAAGTTCAAAATCTACAAGAAAACCCTCTAACTCCATTCCAAGGAAAAATCTCCATGTCTTCCCTTGAAGAACTACTATCCTTGAAAATAGATATCAAGCTCCATCAAATAAGAAAAGAGAAAGTATTAAATATTTGGATTGTGGGGCTCAAGGAAGAAGAAGGGGAAGACCTAGAAGCTACCTTGAAAAAATTCTTCAAAGAAGATACGTATATCGGAGAACTACAATCATGTGGAGCTTTTATAGTGGGGGAAATTGCCCAAAGACACCCAAAGAGATTGCTTATTAGGTTTAAGGAGCATTACCAAAGTCTTAAAGTACTTAAACACAAGAAAAACTTAAAAGGGGAAAAGATATGGGTCAATGAGGATCTAACAAAAGAGATATACCTCTCAAGAGAAATGGAACTTGACAAAGTAAAGGAAGCAAAAGACAATGGCATGATAACATACTTGAAAAATGGGAAAGCACATGGGAGAAAATAAAAAATCAAGAGAAGAGAAAGGTAATTGAATTCCTAAAAACAAATAGGGATGGAAGATTGTAAGGATATGGATATGGAATATATATGGCATTAACATACACAAAGTTTCAACACTGTCAAAAGAGCTAAATGAGGTAGACATTGCGCTTGAAACTTGGGAAAGCTAGGGTTATGAGATACCAAATATTGAAGGTCTCGTAAATCACTCCATAGGGAGGAAGATGATATCGAGGGGTAGCTATTGTACGTGGAGCCTGATCCTTTTTCAGAGGTTGTTTTTTGGTTGTGCTTTGGACCTAGGCATGTTTATACCCATTCCATGAAGGGGGGGTAAGGGGAGGCAACACCCCCCTAGGATGTCATCAAGGGGTTCCAAGGGGGGCCGATGACATGCCTTAGGTCCCCTTGGTGGGGGTTTGGGGGAAGTGTCCTCGAAGCCACAAATACATGAAAATTGGTGCATGAGTTGATTATGACTTGTGTGGTCAAAATTGTAAGGTAAGGGTGTGGCTTACAGAGCGAGAGAGTAGTAAATATACTGCTTGTATCTTGTATCTTCTCGCTTGCTGGATAAGAAAAAATGAAGGACTGGTTGTTTCTCCATGGGCGTAGCCCACATTGGGTGAACCACATATACTAGTGTCTCTCTTTCTCTTCTAGTATGTGCACTTTTTGTATAGTGTGTTCTATTCTCCCATTGTTGCTCTGTTATCGCATTGCTCCTAACAATAGCTTGTTACATGAGAGATGCCCTCTTGACACAAGTATCCATTGTCAAAGACGACCCTTTAAAGCAACATATATGGCTTCAAATAAATGCAAGGAATGAATAAAATTACTTGGTAGAATACTATTTTGCTTGCTCTCCCGCCCCCACCCCCCATCTACATGCCAAGAAATGGATCTCTCAAGTTCTCAAGGAAATAACCCATAAAGTATCCCTTAAAAGGACACCAAGGAGAGAATATCTACCAACATGACAAGGAGGAAAAAAAGGACTTTCCTAAAGAAGAAGTAGCAATGACTTTTTAAGAAGTGAAGTCTTTATCCAAAAGATTTTTGGAAGAACCTACACTCCAAAAGGCCAACTGAAATTAAAATGTATTGGGAGAGCCTGATTGCACACATCAAAAAGAGACCAATGATGGAGCAACTTGTAATTGGAAGACCTAAAATAGCCCTCTACAAGAGAATCAAAGAAGTATCAAAGTGGTGAGAGTGCTCTCAACGGAAGCAAGAACGGAAGAAGGAGGGAGAGAGACAGAGAGCCACACAATTTTTTGGTGGGTGCAGAACCACCCTAATCTTCTTTTTCATTCATTTATATATGTGTTTGAGTATTGTACATAACTGGGGTTAAGGCACAGTGACCTTTAACCCCCACAACCTCCCACTTAAAGGACAATGTGCCTTTAAGGGAGAACAACCAGTGAGCATACTATCCAATGCCCATCAATACACGACAATACTCAAACCACTGACTAGGTAGACTCTTCGTCAGCATATCTGCAGGGTTATCATCTGTATGAACCTTGACAAGCTCTATGCGCTTGTCCTCAAGTACCTCCCTGATGAAATGGTACCTGACCTCAATGTGTTTGGTCTTTGCATGAAAGACCGGATTCCGTGCTAGCTGAATAGCACTCATGGAATCACTATGCAATGTCGGTACACCTGTATGAATCCCCAAATCTCCCACTAGCCGATCAAGCCATATAGCCTCCTTGCAACCCTCTGTGGCTGCAACATACTCAGCCTCTGTGGTAGACAAAGCCACGCACTTCTGTGCACGAGACATCCACGACACTGCACCACCTGCAAAGGTGAACACATAACCAGAAGTGGATCTCCTACTATCCACATGCCCTGCATAGTCTGAATCTGTGTACCCAAGTACACGCATGTCTCCTTTACCAAAGCAAATGCACATCTCCTTGGTACCCTTCATGTACCTCATGATGCACTTAACTGCCTCCCAATGCCTCTTTCCTGGATTAGCCATATACCGGCTAACAACTCCCACTGCAAATGCAATGTCTGGTCTAGTAGCTATCATAGCATACATAAGACTCCCAACTGCTGATGCATAAGGAACCTTGGCCATCATGGCCCTCTCCTCATCTGATTTGGGACTATCTGTATGACTCAGTTTCACATATGGAGGCAATGGAGTACTCACTGCCTTCCCCCCCTCCATATTGAAACGTTGCAATACTTTTGTAACATACTCTTTTTGTGAAAGCCAAAGGAGTTTCCTACTCCGATCACGCGTGATGCGCATACCAAGAATATGACCTATAAGTCCCAAATCCTTCATATCAAAGGCCTCATGCAACTTGGCCTTTAATGCATCTAGCTCATAAGTATTCTTGCTAGCCAATAGCATATCATCCACATATAGTGCCAAGATTATCAGGCTATTATCCTTAGCCCTTTTAGTGTAGAGGCAGTGATCAATTTCACTCCTTCTGAAACCCTGGGACCGAATGAAAGCATCAAACTTCTGATACCATTCTCTAGGTGCTTGCTTAAGACCATAGAGACTCTTCTTCAGCATGCAAACTAAATGCTCTTTGCCCTTTTCTTCAAAGCCTTCCGGCTGAACCATGTAAATTTCCTCATGCAAATCCCCATGCAAGAAAGCTGTCTTGACATCCATTTGCATAAGCTCCATATCCTCTACTGCCACTAGTCCAAGCATGCATCTAAGTGTGGTCATCTTCACAACCGGAGAGAATATCTCATCAAAGTCCACACCTTTCTCTTGCTTGAACCCTTTAGCAACCAAACGGGCCTTGTACCTAGGCACATCATCACCTGTGACCTTCATTTTGTAGACCCATTTACATGGCAATGCTTTCTTTCCATGTGGCAAAGAAACCAAGTCCCAAGTCTTATTCTTCATAAGTGAACTCATCTCTGATTGCATAGCATACTCCCACTTGCGTTGATCCTCACGCATCATAGCCTCTTTGTAGCAAGAAGGCTCCCCGCAATCAGTAAGCATCACATAGTCTACCCCTGGAACAAACCTATCAGGCGGTCTAGACACTCTAGATGATCTTCTCAAGGGCATTTCAGCTTGCTGTCCCATTTGCATATCAGCCACATTTGGCTCATCATTTCCACCAATAGATGATCCATCATCTACCCTTGATTGTGTACCTGTGGGAGTACTTGGTGGTACCATTTCTTGCACACTTGGTGCATGGACAACTTGCTGTCTATCAACATGTGTAGGTGGATTCACATCCTGGAAAGTTATTTTTCTCATTTCCACATCCCTCATGGGTGCCTTATGCATCTTTTTCTCATTGAAGACCACATCATGGCTGCGTATGATCTTCTTTGCTTCTGGATCCCAGAGACGATAGCCCATCTCTCCACTTTCACCATAACCCAAAAAAATGCATTTCCTAGACTTAGGATCTAGCTTCTTTCGAAGCTCTTTTGGCACATGTGCATATGCCTCACACCCAAATATACGCAAATGAGAGTAAGAGGGCTTCTTTCCACTCCATGCCTCTTCAGGAATACCACCATCCAAACTCTTACTAGGTGATCTATTGATCACATGCACTGCAGTCTTCATTGCCTCAGCCCAAAAACCACCAGAAAGACTTGCATTGGAAAGCATGCATTGCAACCTTTCTTGAATGGTACGATTCATCTTTTCTGCAACTGGATTTTGCTCTGGAGTACGAGGGGATGTGAGCTCCCTCTTAATCCCACGTGTATCACAGAAATGCTGAAAGTCATGAGAGAGATACTCTCCACCATTGTCAGTCCGTAGGCATTTAAGTGTTCTACCTGACTGATTCTCAACCAAGGCCAGCCATTTCTGAAATACCTGGAACACATCACTCTTCCGAGCTATAGCATAAGCCCACACTTTCCTAGTTGCATCATCAATGAATGTCACATAGTATTCAGCCCCGCCTAATGACCGTGTAGGCATGGGACCACATACGTCTGAATGCACCAAATCAAGCATTTCAAACTCTTTCTTTCCCCTTCTTTTATGGGCTGATTTAGTTTGCTTCCCATAGAGACAGTGCTCACAAAATTCAAAATCAGAGAAACTCAAATGCGGTACATAACCCAAACGGCATAAGAGTTTCATTCCATTCTGGCTCATGTGCCCCAACCTGCAATGCCACAAAGAAGTGCTTGGCTGCTCGGTTATTGCAACAACATGATCAAATACTCCTGATACATGTAAGGGATACAAAGTCCCACACTTGGCACCCCTGGCCAAAAGCATAGAGCCCTTTTGAATTTTCCAACTCTGAAAGCCAAAAGTGGTGTGAAAACCAGCATCATCTAGTTGACCCACTGAAATAAGACTCTTGGTCAGCTTAGGCACATGTCTCACATGTTTCAAAACAAATGCAGACCCATTTGCAAAAGAAAACTTTATGTCACCTGCTCCCACTATGTCACATGCATAGTCATTTCCAAGATGCACACAACCTGTCTTTCCACTATCATAAGTGGAGAACCATTCCCTATGAGGAGTAACATGGAATGAAGCACCAGAATCCAAAATCCAATCCTGGGAATATGCATCATCTGAAGTGGCAAGCAACTCTGTAGATAAACTAGACATGAAGAGAACGTCATTGTCACTATCGTGTGTGACTGCATTGATCTCCTCGATCTTCACTTTTCCTTTGTCCTCCCTTGGACTCTCTTCCTTTTGATTTGCACCCCAATTTGCATTCTTTTTCTTATCCTTTTGCTCTCTTTTCAGCTTGTAGCAATCCTTTTTCATATGGCCCTTCTTGCCACAATGGTAACACTCAATGTTCCGTGCCCTGGATTTGCTACGAGACTTCCCTCTTTCTTGGGACTTCCCCCTGAACTGTGATCTGCCCCTTTGCACATTTAAGGCTGCATCCTGCTTGTTGCCATCCATAGACTTCCGTCTAATCTCCTCGGCCAACAAGCTACCCACAACATCATCAAATTTCAGTACTCCACCAGGTGCAGAGTTACTGACAGCTGTACGGAAGGTATCCCATGAGGATGGCAATGAACATAAGAGAAATATTGCCTTAGTCTCCGCATCAAAATTCATTTTCTGAGCCTGAAGTTGGCTGAAAATAATATTGAATTCATTCAAGTGAGAAGCAATGGAGACCCCTTCCTTCATTTGCAGCTCAAACAACCTCTTCATGAGGTAAACTTTATTAGAGGCAGTTTCCTTTTCATAAGTGGCACATAGTTTCTTCCACAAATCTTCCGTAGTCTGCTCATTTACTACTGTGAAATAAACTGACTCTGCAAGATGAAGTCTAATAGTAGACTTTGCTAATGCATCCAACTCATTCCAATCATCCTCAGACATATTTGCAGGCTTAGCTTCAATACCTGCCAAGGGTTTAATCTGCTTCTTTTGAATAAGCACATCCCTTATTTGTTCTTTCCACAAAGAAAAGTTTGTCCCATCAAACTTTTTAATGCTGAAAAACTCCTTTTCAGACGTGGAAGAGGATGCCATGATGCAAATGAAACAAAATCCCAAATGCTAGTGCATACAAGAGAGAATCACACCAAATACCAGGTGCACCCAAATGTGTATGCCACAATAGAGTGAAATATCACCAAAACTCAAAGCTCAAAGCATCTGACTCATGTGCATATACTATGCATCCATATGAGCAAATCTGGCCCAAAAGAAAATGCCAATAAGTGCCAAATGACTCAAGCATAAACACTGTCCACCGGCATATGCATCAATAATGTCTCATCCAAGAGAGCATAGCACTATCAGTGCATCACCTGCAATGTGTCAAAGCTGTCCCTCAACTTAAAATAGCATCCATGTGCAAAGCGTCCATAAAAAATAGCATCCCACAAGGCAATTTGGGCCTATCAGCGCATCCAACAAGGACCTCAATGCATCCAAATCACCTATAAATCATCCACTGCAACCCAATGCATACCACGAATGAGCGCACACTGCTCAAACTACAACCGGAGTGATCTGCATAAGGTATGCTCAAGAAATCATAGTCCCACGGTAATGAGCGCTACTGAAAATAGAACCTGAGATGCTTCAAAACATGGGCGCCATTGCATAATCGGACTCAGCAAGAAAATCTGCAAATATCTCTCTTCTGCCAGAACTCCAAAATCCCAACCGATGAGTGAGAAATGGGAGTCAACACTTATCCACTGCCATGTGGCATAAATCTAAGGTTTCAAAACCTTAGAATGAAAAATGCATAACAGAGAGACGAAATCGAATACACAGAGATCTATAACTCTGAAAATCCTCCACCAAATCGCGCAAGAACTGATAGGTAGGGGTTTTTGGGCGTCCGAAACGCAATGGGACAGACGGTTTTGGAAACCGTGGTCTCAATCACTGGGTCCAACACACGGACTGAAAAACGTTTTTGGAAACAGAGCTGTTTGTAAACTCCACCGGAGTGTGAATGATGAGCAACATAGAAGTTTTAGAACCTCCTGAGTCCACCGGAACTGACAGATCTGCAAATAGTTGCTCCAAACTTGAGTTCCAACACCCGGGTAAAAAACGCAGGAACTGACACAGTGAGTCAGAAATCCAATGAAATGATCCCGGATTCAAGAATAAAGGTGTTTCCAGGCTCCTGAAGTAATGTGGACACCAAAAGCAAGCAATAGTTGCCTCTACAAGTCAATACGGAGTCTCTGTCATCGAACGGAATAGGGAAAAGCTCAAAAAACGACTTTTTCTTTGAAAGCTCTTAACAGGCTCTCAAAACCACTTCGTAAAGCCAAAGTGACTTTTCCAAAGGTTCCTCCAAGGTCTCTGCACACTCGGATGCAAGTAAAGTCACCCACAAAGCTTCCCACAGAGCTTCTCCTTCCTCCCACAGAGCTGCTGAGCTTCAAGCATTCACGCACGCTCAGCTAGATCACCCGGGCTCTGATACCAGTTGAGAGTGCTCTCAACGGAAGCAAGAACGGAAGAAGGAGGGAGAGAGACAGAGAGCCACACAATTTTTTGGTGGGTGCAGAACCACCCTAATCTTCTTTTTCATTCATTTATATATGTGTTTGAGTATTGTACATAACTGGGGTTAAGGCACAGTGACCTTTAACCCCCACAAGTGGCATTCACATTCTCATGATTCGGAAAACTAAAATACTGATAAGGTTTAATAGCTAAGATTATAAAATGGGGCAGGGATAATCCACACCAAAAGATCCAAGAAGTCTTCGAATGAGGCTATGACAGAGGATTTCCCACAAATTTGGCAAGTAAATACTTTGGTTTGAAATTTCAAAGGTGGAAACAAGGAGGTGGCAAAGGACTACATGCCAATTATGGGAAGCATCTCACAAAAAAATTGTTTTGAAAGTTATTGGTGAAAAGTATATGTACATGGGTAAAATTCTCAAATGTTAGAGCCCTCTCTTAGGCTAGTTTTAGACCCACACATTCCTTGATGGATCACTTGATTATCTCATGGCTATTATGGAGGGAACTAAGGGCAAAGACAAATCAATGTACTTTAAACTTCGAGAAAGACTTTGATATGGTACCAAGGCAAAAGCTATGGGTAATAATGTCTAAACTTAAAGTCCCTCTAGAACTAAGGGCTTGGGTCCTAGTCGAGCTTACACATCCCATCCAAAACCCCACCCTTAATATCTTTCATCAATGACATAGGAGTGAAACAAGGTTGCCCCCTCTCCCCATGCTCTTTGGACTCTTTATAGATGAGCTAAAGGAATGGACGAGCAAAAAGGAGAGGTGACATCCAGATTGTTAGAGAGATATGTGGTTTTATTACTTACCTACATAGAGGGGGTGGTCCTTTTTGCAAAAAATGTAGCTTAGCTTCAACAACACCTTAATGCTCTTTCATTTTTTTGCAAAAACATAGGTATGATTAATAATATTGATAAAGGCCATGATCATTGGGAAAAATGATAACTGTGATTCTTTTTTGTTTGATAGAAGCGCACTAGACGTGGTGAAATCATATGAGTATCTTGAAGGTGGAAGAGAGAACATCCAAGTTAATGCTCATGAACATACTTCATCTATTACGGGGAGAGAGCACATTACAACCTTCACTCTAAACTACATTCCCTTCATCACAATCTACAAGAAGGGACTTTAAGTCTATTTACACACATGCTTTCAAGAAGCCATGTCATCCAAGCATGTACCCCTCTATATCCATGTCCAAAGATGTCTATACATGAACAGTTCTCCCCCTCAAGCTTAGAATGAGCTTCTACCCAAAGCATCTCTAAAAAGGAAAAAAATCATCTTTACCCAAAGACTTGGTAAATATATTTACAATATGGGCATCTGTCCTCACATATCTCAAGTCAATTTTGCCCCTTATCACTTTCTCCCTGATGTAGTGATAGTGGATCTCTATACATTTTGTCCTTGCATGGTAAATGGGATTCCTAGCGAGCATAATAGTACTTACATTGTCACAGTAGATCAATACTGGACCATCAATGCATACTCCCAACTCGGAAAGAAGCAATCTCAGCCAAGTTTCTTCACACGCTGCTATGGCATCCCCTCTATACTTCGCTTCTGTATCGCTTCTGTACTAGAAAAAGCAGCGGTGGGTCGTTTCTTGCTGCTCCAACTAATCACACTACTCCCAAGAGATAATGCATACCCACTAGTTGACCATTTATCATCAATGCTGCCAGCCCAATCTGCATCAGTAAAACCATGCAAGCATATTCCTTCTTCCTTGGCATAAAACAAGCCAACATTTATTGTGGCTTTCACATATCTAAGTATTCTTCTCACCACATCAAGGTGACTCTTGCAAGGTTTTTGCATAAATTGACTCACCACACCCAAAGCATAACTCAAGTCCGGTCTAGTAGTGGTAAGATATATGAGACTTCCAACCATCATCCGGAACAGTCACATCTTGGAAGTAGTGCCCATCATCAACCATCTTAGCATTTTTCTCAAGTGGTGTTTCAATCAGTTTGCATGCTATCATACCATATTTTTCTAACATGTCCAAAGCATATTGCCTTTGTAGCATCCAAATACCATGTGTGAATCAATTACCTCAATTCCAAGGAGGTAGCTTAGCCATCCAAGATCCTTTATGTCAAATTTACATGACAATCTCTTCTTAGTTACAATAAATTCAAGACTTCCCATGATGATTAAATCATCCACATGTATAATCACAATCACCATTTTTTCTCCTTCTGTTTCACATATAGCGAGCTATTAGCTTTAGATTGCTTGAAATGCACACCAAGCTCTTGGAACTTACTTCAGCCCCCCATATAAGGCTTTCCTTAACTTGCACATATGCGTAGGATATTTAGGATGTATGTACCCTTTGGGCTGATGCGCATATAAACTTCCTCATGAAGTGTACCATTCAAGAAGGCATTTTTTACATCCATTTGATATAGCTTCCACCCATGCATGCTTGCCAAAGCAAGCACGGTCCCTATGGTGGTCATCTTTGCCACCGGGCTGAATGTTTCATCATAGTCCAACCCATATGTTTGCTTCAGCCCATACAAGGCTGATGCATATAAACTTCCTCATGAAGTGAACCATTCAAGAAGGCTGACATCCATTTGATATAGCTTCCACCCATGCAAGCACGGTCCGTATGGTTGTCATCTTTGCCACCGGGCTGAATGTTTCATCATAGTCCAACCCATATGTTTGGGCATACCCTTTGCCACTAACCTTGCCGTGTATCTCTCCACACTTCCATCTGATTTGCACTTCACTTTATAAGCCCATTTTCAGCCAATAGCTTTCTTTCCTTTTGGGAGTTTGACAAGTGTCCAAGTGTTGTTTTTTTTTAAACGCAAAAAGTAGTGCTAGTTATATTACTTGAAAGCGAGAGTACAAGAAGGCCTTAAGGCTAGCAGGCTATAATCACAAAACGGATTCAGCTCGAGAAGTCAAAATGCTAAATACAAGCCTCTTAGGGCATAATCATCGGGGAGTGGACAAATAGCCACAGTGGAGGGGCGTAATGCCACTGAAGACTTTGAGTGGAGTGTTGGAAGAATAACTCCCGGTGATCCCAGTCGCGAAGGAAACGTCATCTCTTTTCCTTCCCTACCCGGGACTCTCCCTGGATCTGATCCCACTGACCCTTGAGCGGATCAAGAAATGAATACCTTAGAACAACCAAGTGTTGTTCTTATCTAAGGCATTCATTTCTTGATCCATGGTATCCCTCCAATCTGAATTTTTTACAGCCTCTTCAGAATTTGAAGGCTCAACATGCTGCACTTTGCTAATCATGTATGCGTAGTGCATCCTCATATATCCATTGTAAGTCAACCTATCCACGGGGTGTTTCACCCTTTTCGATCTTCTTAAGGGCTGTGTACTTGCCATTTGCTTCCTAGCATGGGATGGCGCATACTTAGAGACATCCTTTGTCTGAGCATTAACAATCTGTAAATCACTCTTTTCCTCACTATTTGCATCCTCGATACTTTCTTCAAATTCAAATCTTTGCTTGCCTTTATCCACATGCTTGCTCCCCCTTAACCTACCACTCCATGGGCTTACACTAGCAACACTTTCCTCATGTTGTGATGGTCTTGATATCACTTTACTGAGGGTCCAGCTTGCTATAATTTCATCTTTGCTCATCCTCTACAACAATTGATTTGGTTCGATACCATGCTCCATGCTTACTAAACTTCACATCTCGACTCTCATATGCTTGTCTAGTGATGGGATCATAGCATTTATATCCCTTTCTCTCAGATGGGTAGCCCAAAAACACACATTTTATAGCCCTTGGCTCCAACTTCTTATCTCGTTTGACACATGCACATAACAAACGTAGCCAAACACCTTCAAATAAGCCAAGGTTGGATTGTACCCATAAAGCTTTTCAAAAGGTGTCAATCCATGTATGGCATTTGTGGGTGTTCTATTCATGATATACATGGCCATATGCATTGCCTCAGCCCAAAAACTCAATGGCATATTCATTTTATCCATCATGGCTCTAGCCATGTTACCAATCAGCCTATTCTTCCTTTCGCCACAATAGAATTTTATTGGGGAGTATATATACAAGTGACCCATCCCTTAATGCCTTGGCCATATAGAAACTCATCGAATTCATAGGACATATATTCTCCACCATTGTCTATATGAAAGCACTTTATAAAACATCCATGCGCTTTCTCTATCATTCTCTTAAATTGGCAAAACACTTGAAAGGCATCACTTTTGGCTTTCAAGAAATAACCCATGTCATCTGGCTATAAGCATCTATTAAAGTGAGAGTTTCTTGCCCTAGGTCCCCAAATATCCGAATGAACTATTTCCAAAGGGTAATTGCTCATTCTCCCCATATTTGGAAATGGCAATCTTGTTTGTTTTGCAAATTGACATGCAGGGCATATATGGTTAAAATCCAAATGGCCAAATATAGGCAACCCTCTCACCAATTCTTTGGTTTGCATCTCTTTCAAGCGTTTATAATTATTGTGCCCAAGTCTTTTGTGCCAAAGTTTTAGCCTCGATCTTGGGTGCATTATTCGCATACATACCTTGCTATAAATATCGCTTTCTTGCATCAAAATGTAAACAATCTTCCTCTCTTTTGACTTTTGGCAACAATCTTGCCCACTTGCTGTTATGAAACTCCTCTACATAGTATCCAAACTTATTGAAATGCATTGATAGTCTTGATCAGCCATTTAACCAGTAGAAGCAAGATTTTTGTGGTTGTGGGCACTTATAAAACATCTCCAATTGTATTCCATATTTATCCCTCATGGGAGTATCACTCAAATATCAGCAATATGAGTAATCTTGTGCATGGTGTCATCCCTCGTAGAAAAAAATCCCTCACCAGGCATCTCATCCTTGTGAAGGAACCTATAATTTGTGGCTCCCGAATCTATGAACCAATCATCACTAAAGGAAGGCTCTTCAATGTTGCTCATAACACACTCCGTACTAAAGAGGTGAGTGCCAGATCCATGCTCATGTGCATACTCTCTTCCACCAACATAGTGATTGTATTGTGGTCTTCCACCATGCCCTCTATGTGTGACATTATGCTTTGCATAACAATCTCGTTCATAGTGCTCAACCTTACCACAAAAGCGGCAATTCTCGCTTGTGAAGTATGAGTGTCCCTTCCTCTGCCACGGGATGTGGCTCTCCTCCTTCCTCTTAGCACATGGGCAGGTTCTCTTTAAGCAAACTCATTTATGTCCATAGTGTTTTGAGGGGTATATGAGGCTCTCCCATGGCCTCTTAGGGGTCCACTTTGTCCTCTAAATTACCTCTACCACCCCGATGATAAAACAAATCGTCTCCTCCACTACTTGTGGAGGCCTTGAGACAAAGCATTACCTCTTTTGTCATGCATCTCCTCAAAATCGAGCATGCTGCCTCGCATGAAAATAGAATTATCCAACAATTTGTATTGAGGGCCTAAGCCATTCAAGGTGATAGACACCAAATCATCTCTTCCACATTGCAACTCATAGAGGCTAAGTCTTTCGTAATTTGCCTTATCTTAGCCACATAGTTCATGATGCTTCTATTTCCTCTCCACATTCCATGGAGCCACTGCTTGAGCTGAATTTTCCTTGCCTCCGTGCTTATACCATATAATTTGTGAATGATACCCCAAGCTTCTTTAGGCATAGTAGCTTTCTTGATGCGAGGAATGATTGTACTCATTTGATGGTTCATCCCATGGCAAGTCCGGGCATTCATCTTCACCTAGAATCAATCCCCAAACACCTTTTCCCATTAGGAAACATCATCTTTGCCTGTAATCAATCCCCAAAAACCTTTCCCCATGAGGACATTTTCCTTCTATAAGATCATGTGGTATAACTATCCTTGGTCAAAATTTCGCCCCCTATTTGGGTTACTTCTGTGGTCTAAGCCATATTGGAGTGACAATACTTGCTTCCAAATAGCACCATCATGTGATCATATATGCATAGCACTAACCCAATAGAGTGCTATAAAGGAAAGGGTTAGATGCCCTAACCCTAACCCTAAATGGGTTTGTATATATTCTACCTTTTCAACTAAATCTAGTGTATAGTTAGTCATTTGTGGTGTGCTCTCTAGCTGTGCTCTCTCTCCTCATCTCTACTCTTCTCCTCTCCCCTCTTCATATTTTGTCATAGGCTTGGCAAAAGCAATGATCTCCGGACCACTTGCCACTCACATAGCGATGCTCTAGTAGTGTGCTGACTTTTTTGGCATAGATGTTTCTTTTATGTAGTATTGAGCATGGAGGGTAGGGATTGAGCCAATGGCAACACTGGTCCATCGGTGCACGGATACAAATTACTCTCCATCTAAACCCCCAACAAAGTCACTAAAGTCCAGTGTCCTAGAGCAAGCTCCCATGCACAAGTGAGCCTTGTTCACTACTATCCCATCTCCATGAGTTTGACGGTGGTGAGTTGGAATGTGCACAAGCTTCACGACCATACATGCAGCTAGCTGCAGTACCTGATTCTCCACTAGGAATTGTAGCGACTCTTGGTAGGTAGACCAATTGACTTTCTCCAAGCACCTTGAAGTTCTCCTTTTGCCAATGACAGCATGATGGGTTGTTGGAGTGTCTGGATAGATTTTATATTGGTGATTGGGATGAGTGTGCACTTTTGGAGATATAGGACTTGGAGGTCAAAGTTCTCATACCACTCTTTTTGGGCCAGATGGTTCCAATAGGGTGACAAAATGACCAAATAGATTTTCCAGACCATAGGACCACAGTCTGCAAGGATCCATTTACTGTGTCTCAGGGACTCACAAGGGCATATGCACACGGACCACCAGGAGATCCCCGAGATGACTACAGCCTTCTATCGCTAGCTCTTTCAGTCAGAGGAGGCCTTGCCCACCACTCTTCTTGCTAGAGAGGCAGTTTGGGAGCAGGTCCCCTTGTTGTTTCATAGGATCTTAGAAGATGTCTAGAGGATCCCTTCACTAATGAGGAGTTGTGGGAGGGCTTATAGGCTCTTCCAGCTGCCCACGAGAGGATAGCTTGACCCCAACCTTATTCTGATTAGACTACAAGGAGATCTTTGACTCCGGATCCCTTCCACATTCCTTGAGCAGAGGTTGGATATGCTTGATTTCAAAGGGAGGAGATATATAAGATATTTGCTAGTGGAGATCGAGCACCCTTCTAGACATAGCTTACAAGATCTTGGCTAAGGTCTTGAGTTTGCGTCTGAGATCCCACCTTCTAGATATCATTCACAAGATGCAGACCAGATTTGTCCAGGAGTGTAGCATCCTGGATAATATCTTCACTTTGTGGGAGGCAGTTGACTAGGCTAGGGAGGAGGCGCAACCTCTCGCCATCCTTCTTGATTTCAAGAAGGCATATGACAGAGTAGAGTGGTCATTCTTGGAGGGGACTATGTAGAGACTTGGTTTCTCGGTGAGATGGATCAGAGGGGTTTTAGCTCTTCATGCATGCAACTCCAACCAAGTAATCATTGGGGGCCATGCAGGCGAGACCTTTCCTCTTTCCCATTCAGTGAGGCAAGGTTGCCCATTGGCCCTTTATCTTTTGCTCTTTGTGGCAGAGACCTTGGGCGATATTCCGCATTCTTAGGCACTTGGCCTTACAAGGATGATGCTTCCGATCCAGCAGGAGGAGGAGCTCCTAGAATTTGAGTTTGCAGATGGTACAACGCTCTATGTGGATGACTTTGTAGCTAGTCTAGAGAGGGCCGATGGGCCTTGTCCATTTATTGCAAGGCCTCGAGAGCTCAGACAAAATCTATTGGTTTCTTCACAGGCACAGAGGAGATCCAGAGGGAGGACATGCCTTTGCAATCGACCTTGTCACTCCTAATTATAGGATACATAGATAGCAAGTTTATCGAATTGAGATTCATGATGCAATTCATCCCTCTCGCTCACACCCACCACCTCTTCCAGAGGATGGTGTGTGGGAGATAGTTTCCAACATCACTGCCTAGAACATCTAGGTAGCTCGATGTAGTCAGTTGATGGGAGGCCAACGAATTTCTCCGACGGCTACTCTAGTAGCCATCTAGCTGAATATCACCTTCAATTTACATGCCATTTGGGACCTAGGTACTTCGAGCTCGAGAGACCACCAAAAGGCAAGAGCGTTTCTATCAGACAAGGTCGGTAGGATTCTTCTACACCCTTTCTGCGAGGGGTATTTGCTAGATGTATAGACCACCATCTTGGTTGCTAGCTTTGATTTTGGAATCTCTCTAAGTGATGAGTCACGAGATCCGAAAACATGTGTTTTTTCTATAACTGGCAACTTGTTCTCTTTTGCATTTTCATCGACGGCTCCTTTTTGAAGCTGTTTGTATGGTTTTTCTTCAAGAATTAATAGAATTTACCTTTTCTTAGAATATATATTTACCTTTTCTTTTACATTTTGTATTGCAATACTTTTGCTTTATGTATATATATATATATATAATTGTAATCTTTATTGATTACATGGATCATCCCTTTAGGGCACATTTTACTCTAGCTATGCTTCTTTTTGTTGGGCTCTGCACCCTCTCTCTAGCCTTGTAATGGCTATGATGCTAGGGAGGGGCTTGGATTGAGTGTCCAAGAACAAAAATAAAGCAATGCTACACTTTATCAAAACAACACGATCTACAGTGTGACGGATGGGCTTCATCTTCAGCATCCAACTAAGGATCCAATGAAGGATGGGCTTCATCTTCAGCATCCAACTAAGGATCCTAAACTTCATAATGTTCAACTTTCCATTTGGCAATAATTGCCGATGGAAGACCAATATGTGCTGAGCCACTTTATTCATATAGCATCCCTCCCCTAGAATATCCTCTGGTTTTGCCCTTGCGCATAGCATATTCATCAACCCACAACACATCCTGGAATCAACATATTACATCAACACCTAAACCTTGATTTATGATTATATTTCCAAAAAATATACCTAAAATTGTAGATGTTTAATTAGATGAGAACCTTTTTTTTAAATTGAAAGTCGGGAAACATGATCATTCAAAAAATCTAAAGCATGGGTTGAGTTTTCTGACAAAAAAAGAGGCCTTGGAAGCATGAAACCCGAAATCTTGTGACCAGGGCCTTGCAAAAATTAGGCCCTAGTCGCATGATGTCGGATTTCATGCTTCTAGGGCCTCTTTCATTATTTGAAAACTCACCCTATGCTTTATATGGGCTGATTGATCATATGGGTTTTAAAAAAATTAGACTTATTGAGATTTGGTAATGCTAAACTCTAAACCGTGCTTTGATTCCCTATTGGTTGAAGCTAGAAGTGTTATTTTTTATTATAATTTTTATCAATATTACACAAAAACCCTAAACCATAATGTAATATGCTCAAGAAATATTTTGGTGGAAAACAAGAAGAAAGTACTCAAGCCAAAATAAAATTAGGGTTTGGATGTCTAACCAAGTGAAGACTTTTTTTTTGGGAATTTTCTTGAGCCTAGCTACTCCTATAGCAAATCTAAAGCATGTGGTGGGATTTTCAACCCAAAAAAGGCCCTGGAAGCATGAAATCCGACATCATGCGACTAGGGCATACTTTTTGCAAAAAGTAGGCCCTTGTGGCATGATGTTGGATTTCATGCTTGATAGGTCATGGTTGCATGATGTTGGATTTCATGCTTCCAGGGCCTTTTTTGGGTTGAAAATCCGCCACATACTTTAGATTTGCTGTAGGAGCACCTAGGTTCAAGATATTCATGATTTTTTGGGTTTTGCCATGCTAAATCCTAAACCCTAGTTTTAGTTCCCTATTAGGTGAAGAGAGAGAAAGGATTTTCCATTTAAAATACAGCCTACACAAGTACATAGATGATATGGAATCAAATGATGAAAACAAACCCTAAACCATAAGTTGTTAAAGGTACATATTTTTTTGCCTCATCGCGAAGGGCGTGAGCTATAGTGTCTAACTAGAATCCCTTTCTCGGTGGGTTTTGCACTTCATGTTGACTTGAGGTGCCAACTTCTTCATCTTTTTCCCCAAACAATGACCTCTGCAAATTTATAAATTCCTCCTTTGACATCTTGTACACTTGCTCAGCATCCTTGATCTCCGTTTGTGTGAGATGGATTGCCTCTAAACCGCTGCGGCTTGAGTCATCAAAGCATGCAATCTCATCGATTGTTGGATCGATGGGAGCATCAAAGTCAATGATATCCTTGCTAGTGTCATTTGGGAGCTGGCATAGTACCTCATCCTCTCAAAGACTGGTTTCCTCTATCACTTCTAATAGGATAAGGTACTCCTGACCCTCAATAGCAATTGGATCAATCGATGCAAGGTGTGGCTTGGTTGCTACCTCATCATGATTATAGGTGGAGGATGGGTATGCACGATCCAGATATGTTGATAGGATGATTTGGCTCTCAGCTTGCTCTCCGGCTAGGTCTATAACATGGTCCTTAGGTTCTATGTCTAGGTTTAGCTCATCTGCTCCACCACTTGTGGATGGACTTACTTCGCCACTTGTGGATGTAGAAGACCCTGGGGCTGTTGTTTGACATCCTCATCAAACTTGCTAGTTGAAAGGAGAAGAAAAAGGGCTGTATCTCTCTATCAAATGAAGGGGGGAAGATGAAGCCTCCTTGAGGGGAATAGCATACTCACGAAGAGAGAGAGAGAGAGAGAGAGAGAGAGAGAGAGAGAGAGAGAGAGAGAGAGAGAGAGGGGGGGGGGGGGGAGGGAGGGAGGGACATTATCCATGGCCCTATCGAGAGTCTTCTCAAATTTAGCACTCTTGTTAAGAGAGCTCAAAATATCCAATGGGACTCGTTGGTGAGGCGAGGTAGCAATCATTACAGATTGTCCCCAAGGATATGTCTATCGATAAAATGAAGAGAGGCATAATCAACAAAAGGGAAAGATGAAATCCATTGGTCAAATGCTTCTCTAGGGGAAACCATGAGCATGGGAGGATGCTAAGGAAGACGAAAAAGAAGGCTATTGAAAGCAAGGTTACGTAGGAGTGTGAATAGTGACATTGTGAAAATGACAATTACTAATGCACTTTATAAAGGGGGTATTGCCTTAAAAATACTTTAATATATAAAAATAAACACAATAAATCTCTCTCTCTCTCTCTCTCTCTCTCTCTTCCTCTCCCCCTGTCCTTCTCCCTTTGTCTCTCTCTCTCTCTCTCCCTCCCTCTCTCCCTCTCCCTATCTCCCTCTCCCTCTCCCTCTCTCCCTTCCTTCCTCTCTTGCTCTCCCTTCCTTCCTCTCTCGCTCTCCCTCTCCCTCTCCCTCTCTTTCTGTCTCCCTCTCCCTTTCTTTTTGTCTCCCTCTCCCTCCTTTTTTTGTGTCCCCTCCCTCTCTTTATGTAACCCACACACACACGTGTAGATTCTCTCTCTCTCTCTCTCTCTCTCTCTCTCTCTCTCTCTCTCTCTCTCTCTCTCAGTTGACTTGAGGTGCCAACTTCTTCATCTTTTTCCCCAAACAATGACCTCTGCAAATTTACAAATTCCTCCTTTGACATCTTGTACAGTTGCTCAGCATCCTTGATCTCCGTTTGTGTGAGATGGATTGCCTCTAGAGTCTAAACCGCTACGGCTTGAGTCATCAAAGCATGCAATCTCATCGATTGTTGGATCGATGGGAGCGTCAAAGTCAATGATATCCTTGCTAGTGTCATTTGGGAGCTGGCATAGTACCTCATCCTCTCAAAGACTGGTTTCCTCTATCACTTCTAATAGGATAAGGTACTCCTGACCCTCAATAGCAATTGGATCAATCGATGCAAGGTGTGGCTTGGTTGCTACCTCATCATGATTATAGGTGGAGGATGGGTATGCACGATCCAGATATGTTGATAGGATGATTTGGCTCTCAGCTTGCTCTCCGGCTAGGTCTATAACATGGTCCTTAGGTTCTATGTCTAGGTTTAGCTCATCTGCTCCACCACTTGTGGATGGACTTACTTCACCACTTGTGGATGTAGAAGACCCTGGGGCTGTTGTTTGACATCCTCATCAAACTTGCTAGTTGAAAGGAGAAGAAAAAGGGCTGTATCTCTCTATCAAATGAAGGGGGGAAGATGAAGCCTCCCTGAGGGGAATAGCATACTCACGAAGAGAGAGAGAGAGAGAGAGAGAGAGAGAGAGAGAGAGAGAGAGAGAGAGAGAGAGAGAGAGAGAGAGGGGGGGGGGAGAGGGAGGGAGGGACATTATCCATGGCCCTATCGAGAGTCTTCTCAAATTTAGCACTCTTGTCAAGAGAGCTCAAAATATCCAATGGGACTCGTTGGTGAGGCGAGGTAGCAATCATTACAAATTGTCCCCAAGGATATGTCTATCGATAAAATGAAGAGGCATAATCAACAGAAGGGAAAGATGAAATCCATTGGTCAAATGCTTCTCTAGGGGAAACCATGAGCATGGGAGGATGCTAAGGAAGACGAAAAAGAAGGCTATTGAAAGCAAGGTTACGTAGGAGTGTGAATAGTGACATTGTGAAAATGACAATTACTAATGCACTTTATAAAGGGGGTATTGCCTTAAAAATACTTTAATATATAAAAATAAACACAATAAATCTCTCTCTCTCTCTCTCTCTCTGCCTCTCTCTCTCTCTCTTCCTCTCCCCCTGTCCTTCTCCCTTTGTCTCTCTCTCTCTCTCTCCCTCCCTCTCTCCTTCTCCCTATCTCCCTCTCCCTCTCCCTCTCTCCCTTCCTTCCTCTCTTGCTCTCCCTTCCTTCCTCTCTCGCTCTCCCTCTCCCTCTCCCTCTCTTTCTGTCTCCCTCTCCCTTTCTTTTTGTCTCCCTCTCCCTCCTTTTTTTGTGTCCCCTCCCTCTCTTTATGTAACCCACACACACACGTGTAGATCTCTCTCTCTCTCTCTCTCTCTCTCTCTCTCTCTCTCTCTCTCTCTGTGTCTCTCTCCTTTTGATTCCAAATCCCTCTAATGATTCCCTTTGGGCACAATTGCCATGGCTAACCTTGACTTCATCTATGGTATTGGAGGCAAAGAGGGATCAGAGGAGCTCGTATGCTCGAACACATAAACAATTTGCATGCTTGAGACTACAAATGGATAGAATGCCGTCATTTTAGTACAACCTTGAGGCTCCATCCATTCTACTTGCCTACCAAGAGGTGAACCAAGTCATCAAAGAGGATCTCTTGCAGCTCCACTCATACAAGGCATGGTTGGCACCTACTGAGCTTTCAATATTGGAGCCGGGCGAAAGTGGGTGTGGCATCGAGCCGGGGCGGCCCATCGGTTGCGCAGCGGGGGCGAGGATCTTCCCCCGTCCGCCGCGCGGGTAGCCCCCCTCCTCCGTGCCTCGGCACGGGGCCGCATGATAAACCTTCCGCCCCCCTCACGGGGAGTGCGAGGCACCGAAGAAATGCAACGGTCTAATCTCCCTCCCTCGTGGAGGACGTAACACAAGTAAAAACGACTCTCAGCAACGGATATCTTGGCTCTTGCAATGATGAAGAACGCAACGAAATGCGATACGTAGTGTGAATTGCAGAATTCTGCGAATCATCGAGTCTTTGAATGCAACTTGCGCCCGCGGCTTGTCCAAGGGCATGCCTGTCTGAGCGTCCTCACCACAACCACGCCCCTCACCCCTCCTCTTTGAGGGGGGCCGAGCGACGGAGCTGGCCGTCTGTGATGCCCCTCCGAGGCAGTGCGGTCGGTTGAAATGGATCGGTGGCACTGAGTGGCGAGGCGTCACAAGGGTGGTCCGCCCCTTGCGGGACGGCAGTTTGTAGACAAATCGCCCGAAGGTGCACGTGCCGAGATCGGGCTCGCGGGGGGTGCCGACGAGCTCCCCCCGTATTGGAACATGGACCTCAGATCAGGCAAGGCTACCCGCCGAGTTTAAGCATATCACCAAGCGGAGGAAAAGAAACTAACGAGGATTTCCCTAGTAGCGGCGAGCGAAACGAAAAGAGCCCAGCTTGAGAATCTTGCGGCCTCGCCGCACGAATTGTAGTCTGGAGATGTGTCCTCTGCAACGGACCGGGCCCAAGTCCCCTAGAAAGGGGCGTCGTAGAGGGTGAGAGCCCCGTCGAGCTCGGATCCTGTTGCTTCGCGAGGCGCCGTCGACGAGTCGGGCTGTTTGGGAATGCAACCCTAAGCGGGTGGTAAATTCCATCCAAGGCTAAATACGGGCAAGAGACCGCGAACAAGTACCGCGAGGGAAAGATGAAAAGGACTTTGAAAAGAGAGTTAAAAAGTGCTTGAAATTGCTAGGAGGGAAGCGAATGGAGGCTGCGAGTGCGCCCCGGTCGGATGCGGAACGGCGAGAGCTGGTCCGCCGCTCGGCACGGGACACTGGTCAGCGCGGGCCACACAGCCTTGGGTATGCATGCTTATTTAGTGGCCCCGCATTTTTTTCAAGCTCATAGACCCTTTGGTATTTCGTAGAGACATTGATAAACTCTCTTTATTTCTTCCTGTCTTTTGTCCTTGTCTCCCTCTCATTCCACTCTTCCTCTACACGAATTTCAGCTTCAATATGATAGACAAGGTGTTCTTATCGCTCCTATATTGTCATAACAATTATTTCATCACCCACATTAGAAGCAGTGCATCCTAATGTGATGGTAAGCCATAAGAGAATTGGCGTTAAGGAGCCTTCAACAATGGGTAGCCACATGACCCATTCATCCGCTAGGGTGGGTTCCTCTAAACCCACACCAAAATCGTTGCGATAACTTCTTAATGGAACCTACATAGCACATTGCTTTCCCATAATGAGTCACCCACCTGTCCCTCCCATTTGCCCTAGAAAACATGAAGTTATCTACCTCCCTTGTGTTGGAAAAACTAATCATCTCTAATCACAAACCAAGCGACAATGACCTTGCATCAAGCGGAACCCTTTGAGCACAAGTCACCTATGTGGAAGAGATTCCCAGGATACTAAACACAAGCAGATAGAGAACACATTCAGATCTGGAAAGAGCATAGCCAGAAGTACAGCCAAACCTCCATGCAATGATGTATAAAATCGAGTACAAAACCGTGTACCAAGACCTGCAGCAACTCTCAGCTCAAGTATGGCACCACAAAAGGCTGGTTTTGTACCAAGACCTGCAGCAACTCTCAGCTCAAGTATGGCACCACAAAAGGCTGAGTATGCTGCATTCTCCACCAAGGACACTCCTCCAAACTGTCGCGTGACTCTGTAGAGGCTTCGGTAGCTTGCTCAAGAAAGCTCTAGGAGCTCACTTATGCACGGTGGAATAACCACTGCAGTGCCTACGCTGAACTACCAAATGACCTTCCAAGTGAGGCCTGGCCAACCAGCAGGCCAATTGCTCTGAGCTTTCGTCGGCTGCCAGCCAACCCCTCCAGAGCCCCTGCATAGCTGGCCGACCTGTCCAGGCTGACCAGTGCCTCATTTGGAGTGTCTAAAAGCCCGTTTCCAGTGCCATTTCTTGAGCTAAGACCCAGCCAATCTGCCCCATTCAAGGGCTATTTGCTGAGTTTAACACCCACCCCATGACCTTTCCAGTTGGGACCATGAACAGCCCTGACTGAGGGATCCAAATAAACCATAAGAACGATGATCCTTTCCTATGCCTGGTTGCTTGCTGCCCACATTGCAGTCCAAGCAGGTGCCCACGTGGCACCTTCCACGTGTGGCCACATTGCATACCTCTCTGTCCCTTCCCATCTATTGGTCCCCTAGTCCCCCTCATATGGAGACTCATAAATGGGGAATTGATCGAAGTTGACCTCTAATTTCCAACGCCTCCTCTCAAGAAGCCATGAGGAGATGATCCACCGGCCCACATTCAAAAGCTCTCACAACATGCCGAATGTGGTATCAAAATCAGGCCTAAACTCCTGCACCTCCAACACAAACATATTACTGTCGAGCATATAACTGGCGATGCTTCATGTCCTCATATCAGTGACGACAGGATCAACAAATAGGTAAACTTGACACCAGACTGTGAGACTATTTCGTGAGGTAATTGACAAAGTACTTGCAGCTGGTGTCAGTCTTGCCGAAGGAAGAACAAAGGGCTAAACAGAGATGCTGCCATGAAGCTTTGACCTGTGCATCGAGCTGGTGATACCAAGCCGCAGGACCATCGATGATATTTGGCAAGATTATCAAAGTGGTCCAACCACATATAAATATCCTCCACAGGCGTGCAAGTCAACAATTTTGGGCAAACCTTCAAATCGTGGCCAGGGTGGGCAGTGGACGTGGATGCCATTCCCGAGGCAATGCAGATTGCACTGAACCAATTCAGATAAGAGAGTAGCCAACAGCTCTAGGGTGAAAACCGGTGCTTTGGGACACGGGCTCAACGTGACTTATGCTCTATCTGGTCCATGGCATATCCACCAGACACAACACACTCGAACGGAGATCTCTAATGCGAACAAGAACAGTACTGAAAGCAGCACAAGAAAACGTAAATGGAATCACAGAACAGCGCCTCTCAAGGCATTGCAACTTATTTTATTATTATGAATCGCATCTTTTGCGATACATCAGTGATTGCATAAGAGCACCTGCAACCCTCTGATATCCATCCTGCCTATGAGTCTCTCTTGCTACATGTCATCCTCCACGTGTAAACCCTCGTGGTAACTCCATCATGCTATCCACCTTCTGATCAATTGCTGCCAATTGATCTCACATAAACTCCAACCTTCTACTAAGTGATTGTTCACCAGTTCACCCTCAGCCGTTGTCAACACAAACAACTGATTCTTGAGAGTAACAATTTGCACCATACTGTTGGTCTCAAATAGATGAAGCAAGATCATCTAAGCCCTTGATGATGACAGCCAATTGGAATGAAGTCATCATCAGCCCATTTGACGTGTCGCCTCAATATAAAGCAAACACCTCCTCAAACCAGGCAATTCGAGTGGAGCAAGCATGCCCTCCAATTTCGTTTCTAGAATGCTACAGTGAACAAAAGAGAATACCAGGAGAATTCAGTGCAGGTCCAAACAAGGGGGGCACTCTTTTAAAAGTAAGTTGGCCCAATGTTCGCTAGAACAAGAAGCCAAACAGCCTGAAAAAACAAGAAGAGTAAGAAGAGGGGAAGGTAAACACTAGACTCAACACTTTACGGAAGATTAGGATGACTCAAAACTTAACAGAAAATTAGGATTCCCCATTTTCAAAATCAATTACGACGTGAGCTGGAAGTTGCCTCTTTCCATCCGGTATAACTTGAATGCCCTGAAAATACCAAAACCGTTTGTTTTGTACTGTGTTTCACACAGCACTCCACATGAGGAGCCACTAATTCTTGCATCATCAGTAATCCTGGACAACCCTACCTAGCACCTTCAGTAATAGACTACCCAATACACAAAAGATGGCCACTCACGAGCGCCTGATCAATCTTAAATAATATATCATCAAGATACATTCAGCCAACTCAATGCTTTACTCGATGCCTTTAACAAGTGGTAAGGGCCGTACGCTAAAATTTTTAAGAGACAAAATTTAAGGTTTTTTTATTCTCTAACCCTGGGAAATTTTCCATGACAGACAGTACAAAGTGGCAGCAACTCAAACACTAGTTTTTATGTTCTCCTATCTTTGAAACCTTTGCTATCTGGTCTTTATCCAGCCTCAAATTCTGCAGTGCAGAATTGACCCCAGATTCAGAAATAACTTTATCACTCTTTTTCCATCTACTGGCATCATTTAATTGACCATCATAGACCTTGGATGTGGTCGGATCACTTTTCACACCTTCACACCCTCTCTCGTCATGTGACTGCTTTTTTCTTACGACCAACTCGGGTAGCTTTGGAAAATTTTGTGCAGACCACTGTGGTGGTCCCATGTCCAGACTTGGTTTCTGAGAATTCGAATGCAACCACAAGTCATCCATGATGGATGTCCTTGTAGGGTAGCTTCTGAATATGTTCACCATTTCTATGCCTTGCTGGAACTTCACCTGCAATCATAAACAATCCACCAAGATTTCTGGATAGCTGTAGTGAAATTAGCCAAAACCATTGATAGGAAGACGTACTGAAAGTATCAATTGGAGTTTTGCAGCCAGATGATTACCTCTTGTGTATCTCTGCTGTTTGTCACAGGCTTGTTCTCATTATTTTCTAAGAGAATTTGTCGAAGTTGAGGGTTGGGCAAATCCTTGATGATGTGCCACTTTACAGGAAATGAACCACTCCATTTGTGCTGCTCCCAAAAAGCCATGGTTTTACAGTA
The DNA here is from genome assembly GCF_047967505.1 of Dipteris shenzhenensis. NCBI lineage: Eukaryota > Viridiplantae > Streptophyta > Polypodiopsida > Gleicheniales > Dipteridaceae > Dipteris > Dipteris shenzhenensis. The sequence continues at coordinate 1,754,965 of NC_141606.1, forward strand.
ATCCACGGGCCCCACCATCTCTACAAGGCCACAAAATTGCCTGCTCCCATTGACCTGAATAAAGTTATTTAAAAAAAATCTCCAATACAGTTAGAGCAAAGTCCATGAAACCATCACTGGCAAGCAATCACTGTGACAAAACTGCTCTTTGTCGAGATTCAAAAGCACAAGTGACTTACTGAGAAAAAGAGGAAGACTGGACACCCGTGAGGCTTCCCCTGAGCTCGCCTTTGAGCATCCTGGTAAGCTTCATCGAGCTTTTTATTCCCACTGGCAGTACTTGCCCACACATTATATTTTATACTCTTGTGTACATTGTCTTCGCTATATGACTTGATTACAAAGAATTTAGCATCATCATAATCTGAAGCAAGACTTGAGGGCCAAGCCTCAACTTTTTTGCCTACAGCATCACCCTCAGACCTGCCGGTGGGCATGGGTGCTGACTGCTGGCTCTTGCCCCTTTGAAGAGATTCATCTCTTACTTGCTCATTTAGAGCATCAGGACGTCCACTAAAAATTCTCAAAGGTTGCTCTCTCATCACCTTTTGCTTGCTCAAAATTTGACTGCTGCTATCAGTATCACCATTGCAGGGTCTCCCATCTGTAATCCTTGTCTTACCGGTAATGTATATGTTGGGAGTGACACTCGTACAAGGCAAGTCAATTTTTGAAACCAGTCTATTTACTACATTTGGATGTACTGAAGCTTGTGCTCTGTAACTGTGAGCAGGGTTCAGAGGCAGACGATGTTGAGTTGGAGCACCTAACCTTGGAGTTTCATTTTGATTCTTTGGCAACACTCTAGGTGCTGATGATCTCAACATAGGAGAGGGGAAGGGGGCAGCAAGGGGTTGAGCTCCCTTCTCGCTGGAGACAGAGGGGGATAGCATGGCAACTGGAGACCCACTGACTGGCCCTCCAAATCCATTCATGCTCGGCAGCCCATTTGGCACACGCAGCCCTAGGTGTCTGGGATCTTGCATGTCAGACATGACGATACCTGGAGCTGGGATCCCTGGCTGGGGAGGTAGATAAGCAGGGGGGGGCTGCTGATAGTATGGATAAGTAGGGTATTGGAACAGTTGTGGCCCATACATATACCCATTACTTCCATCAGACTGAAACTGCATCTCCACACTAAATGGACCACCCAAGGACTGGCTCACAAAACCATAATCAGGGGCCTGCAAGTCAATGGTCTGCGAATAACGATTAGCTGTCAGCTTATTTCAGACCTATCACTAATAGATAAAAGTGTCATGTCGAGCGACCCATTGAAATGTCGCAATGTGTATCTTGCAATGGCGACTTACTGGATTGTGGAAAGGTATACCCTCTATCGGGTAAGGGGTGTACCCCTGTATATTCACAGGAGCAGGTTGAGAAACTGCAAAACACTTTTTCATGAGTACCAAGTGCTCACTAATTTCTTCTCAAACAGCATACCAGCAATAAATATCGAGACTAACCGTCGTAAAGATGGTGTCGTGGGTAATACAATCCATTTGAGGGGTACAACCCCACAGGTCCTTTCATTTCAATTTTGGCATCTCTAACGTTTTGTGCATTTCCGGTTACGGCTGAACTGGAAGCGGCAATATTGCTTATAAACGTAGCACTCTTCTGATTTAAAATGGACTGGTCAATCCTCGTTGCTCCCCCCGTGCCAGTGACCTGAAACCAATACAGTTTAAGCCAACATAAGATCGGCTAACCATGGAATGAGGACGTAAAATCAACATTGGCGGGCCAAAAAATTAAGCGTAACATGTTCACACATTATTAGATTGGCAAAATGCATCCACGTATCTGACCTTCGTTACGTCACTAGATTTTACGCGAGGGTTGACTTTAATGCTCTCAAACTTCCTGCTAAACTCTCCCACACATATAATTGTCAAGGAAACCGTATTGGGAAGAGCGGAGGGCTGCCGCCGTCTGGGTAGCTTAAGAGCAGCCAATCAAATGCCTGGAAAGTCTACTTTCACGTAACAGTTTCAGAAGAAACAAAGCTCGGAGAGCGTACAGCTGCCGGACATAGAACAATCGCTTGTTGCAACTCCGAAAGCGAGAACAAACCTCGTAAAACAGAAAATAAGCAATCGTCTTAAATTCTTAGCAAAGGATACCATTTATAGGTTGCTCGACTGCTGCCATTTCGGATACTGGGGATGGGGAAGAGCCCGCGGGATGTACGCCCTGGTGGAAAGACGAGACTTCAAAATTTGAGACAGCTCGGACGCTCACAAATTAGGGCTGGCCAGTTCAAAATTCAAAGTACGATGACGATGATGTACGTCTTGCCTTACAACTTACAAAACATGAGTCCATTGTCTGCCTTTACAGAAATTCCTTATCAGAATTTTATGACCCCCTCTATAAATTCAACTAGGTTGGCTATGCAGCCTTTAGACTAAAGTAGAAATATGTGTTTGTCCAAATATGATCTAAAGTGGAACTATGAATTGCAGTGCGGTTGTTCCATTTTGTATTGGTTGACGAGCTGTCCATGTTAAGTGTTTTGTTTTAATAGTCAAGGTTGAAGTCGCCTAAGATATATGTGGGAATATTTGTATTGAACTTCTTGAGCATGCATTCAAGTGAACGGATAAGGATATCTACATGCGTTTTTTGCGATTTGTAGGAGACATTCACTATAGCTTGAGTTCCAAAGGACGAATATTGAAATGTTGTTAGCAAGCACTCAACCCCACCTTCAAAGGACATTGTTTGTCTATTAGATCAAGTTGCTCTTTGTAGTAAGTTGATATTCAAAGGCCCATTGTTCCATTCTCATGGTTGAAGTTTGGAATGGCTACATCATCATGACATTTGCTGTGCATTTCTTGCAAGTAGAGGATGTTTGGATTGCAATAGTATGCCTTCCTTGTGTTTTTGAAATGACCTTGTGTTCAAGGATTGAACTATTGGGTGTGTTGTGTATTGCTTAGCGAAATTGATTTGGTCAAACATCCATGCACGAGTTGTGTTCAAACGCTTGATTTCTTGGAGCACAGATTCATCTACTTTGATGTGTTTCATTTCTAATGTCTGAAGTATGTGTAAGCTAGATGGATCTCTAACACTCGATAGGGCAATGTATGCAAGGTCATGTGATTATACATGTAGGGTCGAAAGCCAAGTAGTCCATCGAGAGCCCTTGCGAACAATGAATAGTTCGGGCAGATGCTTGTTGCAGTGGGAACTGTTAAGAAGATTTTTTCCTATTTGGAATTCTCAAGTGACTTGGAAGATGGGTGTCCATGAAGGATGTGTTTTGCTTGTGTAGAGCATTGAGTTTTTGTACGTGTTTTAGAGCCAATTTCTTTTGTTTGTGAAACATACCTAAACAATGAATGGGTTTTTGTCGATGCTGGAGTCCATGAATATGGCATCAGCCCCATTAACAAGGCCATCAACGATGTTCAAATTTCTTGGACAAATCTCAATTAGCATGCTTGACTTGAATCTTAGTTCAGCGTGTGCAGCCTACCACTATTTTTTGGGCCATTGGGCAGGTGGATTGTCTTGCTACATGTCTTATGCTTAGCATTTGTTGCTTTTAAGAAGCATGGCTGAGGATTCAACATGTGGAAGATCTCCTCAGTGTGCTTGTCTTTCTCTACGTTTGTGTAGTAGAGGTGTGAAGTTATGTGCCTTTGTGCAAATAAACGATGATAATGTGTTTTTAAATAGTTCAAGTCAGCTTGTGTCTATGTGCTGATTCGAATGTAGTTTAAAATCTCCCAGAACTGACAATTGCTTTGGTACATTGGTTTCTTCAGCCCGTAATAGTCAATGTGATCCTTCCAGCCCGCATGGAGAAGGTTGCTGCCCTAATCTAAAAACATTCCCAAATTCATCCTCTAAAAATGCAACATAGTGCAGTTTTGATCTAACAATAGTCTGCTTATACGGCGGAAGCATATAGCTAGATGAATCCAAGAACATTCCCAAACTCATGTTCTAAAAATGCGACATAGGTTCAATCTCACAATAGTCACTCATAAGATTGAAAACCATAAACTCCATCATGCCTATCAATGACTAGCTACTATGACATCCCCACTAACATCATCTCAGTGCCCAACAGTGGGTGTAGACCATAGTATAAAAGTATGCTCTCACACATACAAATGCACAAACCCACACATACTTGAGCATCCATTTATACAAAGTCATCGTACTGAGTTTCTATCAGCACTCTAGAGGTGAAGGGCAAACTGAGCCATGACAAAGGCTAGTGCTAAAGCAGAAGGCTAACCAGAAAGTAGTCCAAATCTCTCCATTTAAGCTACAACTGCTTGTGAAGTCTAAACGATTTCATTTTAGCCCCTTCCAAACGAGCATCTCAAGGGCGAGGGAATCCGAAGCGACAAGACTTTCCTCTTTGTGTGCAAGTTTTCTTGTGCTTATGGGATTGGATGTCAGGGGTTGGGAGGTCAAGCTTAGATATGTTGCAACTTATATATTTATCCATGAATTCTTCAATTTTGTTGTTCGTAGAGGCACCGTACATAGGTGACCCTCAATCCAAAGCAACCATGGTCATGTTGGTGGTTGCCATAATTTTGAAATTCAGTGATGAAGAAGAAGTCCATTAGTTACCCTATTATTGAAGGATATTGCTTTAGCAAGCATCTAATTGCTTGTAACATATGGACGTAGTATTGTGCTATTGTTACAGGATCCGAGCATATTAAATTCCTTGTGTCAGCCGAAGTGCTAGTTTCATTGGCTTGCTTTGGGCTACGCACAAGTTCTCGTAGACATTTGAGTAAATCTTCCCATTGCCTTTCTGCAGCGAAAAAAGTTATGAAAAAAGTGGGAGGTCCCAATTGGTGCACCATTGCAAAGAGATTCTTTTGGAGCTTCATCTTATAGTCTATGGACATATGCAAGCATGGGAAGCACGTTTTTATCCTATATTGCATCTTTGCTTTTAACACTCATCCTTGCAATTGAGCTTTACACATGCGTACCCATGTTGATGTTGAACTTGATGGACCAAGGCTTTCATTATTTTGAAGAAAAGATTCTCTCTACACATTGCAAAGTGCCTATCCTTGTTAGTGAGTTCCCAACGTGCAATGTTTGATAGAAAGTGCAATGTTTGATAGAGAAGGTGAAGGTAGCATAGAGGCAATGGGGAGGGTAATCAATGTTTGGCGTAGAGGGCTAGTGTTCATAGTATGAGGGGAGGGGTTTAATATATAGGGGAGGGTAGGTTAGTCGGGGAGTCGGGGGAGGTGAGGGGACTAGGGAGGATTTGTGCGAGTTTGCGAGACGAGAATCGAGGGAATTAAAAAGGGCCACAGTTCAAAAAAAAAAAGGCCACATAATGTTAAGAAAAGGGATAGGTAGGGAGTGCAAATAAGTTTAAAGTAGGGGTATTTAGAAGCAATTAAATTAGGAAGAGAATAAAAGAAAAGGGGGGGGTTTATTGGAGTAGGGTAAAATTAATGACACAGTAAAAAAAGGAAAATCATATTTTAAAATATTAAGAAGGAAAAATTTAGAAAGAAAAATTAGAGAAGGGAAAAAGGGGGGGGGGGGGACTAGGGGAATATAGGAAAAAGGAAAAATTAGGAAATAAAACAAAAGGAAAAAATAGGGAATTTAGAAGAAAGGTTTTAGGAGATTAGGGAGATAGGAAATTAGGGACAGATAAGAAACTAAGAAAAAATTGGGCAATTAGAGAAATAGAAAGGAGAAAAACAAGAAATTAGGAAAAAATGGAAGATAGGAAAAAATTAAAAGGGGGTTTAGGAAATTAGGGGAAATTAAGGGGAAAAGAGGATTGGGGGGTGTAAATGAGAGAGAATGACAAGGTGTGTAAATGCGAGGGGGGTGATTTTGAGAGAGAAGGTAAGGGGGGGAAAGGAAAAAAGGTAAAGTAAGTGTAAGGCAAAAAGTGAATAGGAAGTGTGTGTGTGTGTGTGTGTGTGTGTGTGTGTGTAAGGTGTAGTGTTGCCTAACTTGATGCTACCTAATCTTAAGATATATATGATTGAAAATGTTGGCTCTTATATATGTATTGAAACATCATGTTTTCTTACTATCATGTTTTCCCAATAATTTGATGAATTTGTATTCATGGCATGTATGTTCATTACAAGAAAGGGTAAATATAAGGTACAAGAAGATGTCAAAGCTAGTGTAGCTCGACATCTAGCATTTCAAAGAAGGCAACTACCACATGAACTAATACTAATCTACATTAATTTTTTGATACCTATGTCATCATACATTTGATGGCATAAAGATTATTTCATAAAGTTAAAAAAACTAAACTACAATAATTTCTATATACATATACCATCGTATATTTGATGGCAAGTAATCTCTCGTGAGATTTCCAAGGTTATTTACATAACACTTGGAAATCTCATGAGAGATTATATCTAAAAACAGAGTAGGGATTACATTTTAGAAAAGATAAGGTATTATTTTAGAAGATTAGAGATTATGCAACCCATCTCAAAATTTGGACCGTAGCCTTAGTCTTCAAAAAAACCATTTGATCCATTTTTTTTGCACGCACAAATGCACGCGCGCACACACACACACACAAAATGTTTGCAAAAGTTTTGACCCCCCTTTACAAATATAGAAAGTTCTAAAACCTCATTTATATGAACATGCTCATCATGTTGTTAGATGACATATAATTCTTTTTTTTTAATTTTTAATGTAGGTTTACATTAATATAGAGTCAGATGACATATAATTCACGAAGATCCTTGAGGTTTTTTCCTTCTTAAGGACAAGTGACACTAGTTAGCCAAAAAGTGAAGCCTTGAATGAATCAAGCCATTGTCTTAATAGTTCTTGAACTTGTTTTTGAATGTCTTTCTATTGTGACTTATTCACAAGATACAGTGGCCTACCTAGAGAAGCGCTTACAAGAATGATATCAATGGTTAGATTCTTGGCCTCGTAGGTGGAAGGATCTTATGTAAACCTTGGGAAAAGAAATATTTGTAGCCCCCAAGAAACTTTCCATCTATTGTTAAAGTAATGTCCAACCTTAGTGACATGAATAAAGTATTTGAGAGGAATAGCATCTTACACTTCCCAAACCAAGTTAAAACATGGTTCTTATCATTTTTCTTGTTGGATGGTGGCAGCAGGTAGGTAGACTCCTCTCTTCGATAAAAGTGATACTGCCAATGACTTTTCAAAGCTTTATTGCTCGCTTTATCTCTTTTTGAAAAGATTGTTCATCCTTTAATGATGTTACTTCCTCCTTTGTGGATATTTATTGCAAAGTATTTCTATTAAAACATTTCTCTTTTTTCACTCCAAAATTGTCTACTTTTCACTATGAAAGGGGTGTTGTTAGTGTCTACCACATACACACGTACACACACACACACACACACACACACATAATACTACATTTTTTACATTTTGTCATATGAATTTTTTACACTCACTCTATTCTATGCTTTGAGATTATTCCCATAATTAAGTGATTAAATGTATATGATTTAATCCCCCTTCTTGTATTCTTTCCTTTTTCTAATTTATTCACTAAAAATTGTTAACAATTTTCTAATTCTAATAAGGTTCCCCCTTTTTTTCATCTAAATTGAATAAGGTTATTCCGTGTTCCTAAACCTTTTTATAAATTTTTTTAATTATAGTGCCTTAGATTAATTACATTTTTTACAAGTAAAGCTATTGCTCATCTGTCCCTTTTCCCAATTTTACACACACACACACACACACACACACATGCACGCACACACACACTTCTGATTTGATGAAGATTCCTACTCTACCCCATTGACACAGCCATGTCGACTTTAACTACTTCATGAACTTTAATTATATCATGATACTTCAATTTAGTAACACTCATACGAGAGTTAAAACCCCCCCAACCCCTTTTTTATGTTATTTTATTTATATATGTTTTAATTAAGATACCCCCCTACATATTTATTGTCTACCCCTTTCCTAATTATTGATTAACACTATTTATTGACACTATACACTTGTTAAGTTTAGTTATTTAGTTAGAAGATTTTATTTCCTTCTCTTTCATTGGTCCCTTTTTTTTGAGATTCCCTTATAATTATAGTAAGCTAGGCACATTTATTGACTTACATTATTAATTGCAAGCCTAAGGTTTTCTACTAGACCCTAATTGTTGCAAGCCTAAGCTATATTATATTGGCCCCCTAAAATTTCTTTTTCTCAACCCCTAATCATTGTCTTTTTAACAACTCTCTTTTAACCCCTTTAACCTAACTACTTCTAACCCAAAAACCCAAAAGACCCCCTTTTCTTAAGCTCCCTTAACTATTTTATTCCCTTAACTATTCTCCCCTTAACCCTTACTCTAAAATCTCCCCAACCTACTTCTTTTCCTGCTGCCACCCTCTCTCTCTCATTGCCTTACCTTACTGTGCACTTAACGTTATGAATGTTATGTGATTTTGTTCTTTGTGTGTCTCTCTCAACTCTTTGGTTGATCATTCCTTCCCACCTAGCTCATTCCTTCTCTCTACACGTTTGCCTCCTCATCTTCCTTTCAATCTCTACTTCTGTGAGAACTTCATGTCACTTGGTGGCTTCTCACATAAATTGTATTACCTTGTGTGCTCTCTTGTGCTCTCATCATTTGGATTGGTTCCTATTCTTCGACCTTTCCCTCTTCATCTACTTGTCAGCTCGTAGATAGCCTCTTCTTCATCATCCCTTGGCTTAGTCTACTTAGTCACTTTCTTGGCTCTTTGGTGGATCATGCAAGCATCGCCTCTTAGCGGTATTGTGTCGTTGGTACCTCCCTTAGCCATCTCTTCCCTTGCTTATGAGTTCACAATCTGTTGAGAGTTGTGGTGCCATGAGCACATGAATTAGAGGCTAAGGTATGTGCTAAGGAAAGAATCAATGTGACCACCTAGGATGTGGACTACATGATGTGGAGATGTGGATTGAGGATATCCACAAGGAGAGATGTGGATGAGAGGATTGACACAAGTGTTAACTATTCAAAGGGCACTCTCTATATAAGAGGCCTATCATGTATGGTTGAACATAGCACATTTGGAATAGATTGAGTGTTTCATACTTCTTGTCTCTCTCCCCATGGCTTTTCGCATTTGGTTTGATCCTTCGTGATCTTTACGCTCATTAAGTGATAGATTAGGCTAGTACAATCTGCACTTTGTCATGGTATCAGAGTGTAGGTTTAGCTCTCCTAGTTTAGCTCATTAGTAGTTCACTAGGATTGCTCCCATTCCTAGATTAGTTTTAGAATGTGAGATTAGTTTTAGGTCTCGAGAGTTTCTCGCTTCTAGTTTTGAGAGAGAGATTCCTTGGGTTCATTTCCATTGTGAGAGTTTTCTTTTCTAAGAGAGATTTTGAAACCATCTACAATAACGACTCTTGAGTCTTCAAAGCTCAAGCATCTGCATAGCCAACAACAAAGGAGGACTTAAGCATTTTCAGTGAGACCTTCAAGCTTGGAGTACTGGTAGTGCATACAACTCTACAGTAAGCTACCCCTTGCTTATGACTCCTCCAAAGCCATATCAGCCAAGCATGGGCTCAAGATAGCAAAGAAGGCATCAACAACATCTCAAGCTCTCAATCCTCTAATGTTGGAACTCCTAGCTCCTTTTGACGGCCTCCACTTTGCCAAATTTCCACCATCAAAGATGGGCAGCCTACATCATTCAGTCGCTCCATCGATGCCCATAGCGCCAAAGCTCCTCCTGCTCCTACCGCCACCATAGCAAGACCTAAGGCCTGCACAAGCTCCAAATGGCACATGTACCAAGCTTCAGCCAAGCTTCAACATCTCTATAGCTAGCTCAGTGACCCTTGGCTCCATTTCAGTCGATGCCAACAATGTGCACTGAACTGCGCCTCTGGGCGAATTCCTCTATAGCTTCCTCCATCATCACAAGGCTCTGCAATGCTCTGAAATAGCCTCCTGCTCAGAGGCGAATGACAATCGCTTTAGAATCGAGAGCCTCTGCAAAGAAATTTGAATAGAGCTATGATATGTAGCGAGCCGTGGTTTTTGGCAGCTGAATGTAGGGATTCATACTTCAGCATAACTGGAGTGCTGCATTACAGCACCATCAGACATGGCACCAAGCAGCTCAACATCAGCGATTGCTTCTCTAATTAGCAACGGCTCTATAGACTACGCCATCACCAAAGAGAATCGCTCTGACTACACAGGCCTCCCAAGCCTCACGCAGAGCTCAGCGTCAATGGGATAATAGCCTCCATGCATCAAGCAACCTCCATCGTCAACACACAGTCATCGTTGATGCCCATGCTCTACGCATTGTGCCACCGCGTTGCCTTGCCATCGTAGCAGAAAGCCTTTTCCTTCTTTTCTCCTCCAAGGTTCTACCAAGGTTCCCATTGACTGCCACATGTCAAGATAATAATTGACCAGGGTTATTGAAAGCACCCAAGGTTCAATTTATGGTTAGGTTGAATTGCATGGTTTGGTGGGACCATGGTTAATTTAATCTAGACTTGGGTTAACTAACTTGGGTTAGAAGGTTGCCACATGGAAGATAAGGCTCAATCAGGGTCTAGTTAACTTAACCCACCATGGTTAGAGTTAAGGTTAGTTATGCCACATTAGCATGCACAGTCAGCAGTGCCTTCTAAGCACACAACCTCTTGTTAAGCATAGTTTAAATTCTACATGTGAATCCTTGTGCCACACCATCAAGGCCCCTCTTCTTCACAAAACCTTCGACAAGGCGTAACCCTTAATCTAGAAAGAATTTGGACATGCTCCAAAAAGAAAAATGATCGCCTTTTCGAGCTCTACATGCCTGTCAAATCAAAATCATTGTATGCAATTAGACACTACCAATATTGAAAAAAATCAATTGGTAAGACCTTTGCAATAAATGGAAAAGTGACGCATGAATGCAAAAAGCATGCCAAAAGCACAAGTGCATGAGATGACCATAGTACAAAGCATGGCATCCACATATAAAGAATCAAGGCACATGGAAGAACAAAGCATCATGCATCAAGCTACATCAAGCGAAGAAGATAGCGACATCGCCATCAACATCAAATATTGAGAAGCAACAATTTTGCCACCTTCAACCCACATGTTTGTAAATCAAACCTAACCACCTGAGAATAGCCATGTAAGCATCTCGGGGAGGATTTGATCTTGTAACTCACATCTGACCACCTTGCAGTAACCAAAGGATCATGGCACCAAGGGGAGGTGTTGAGAGTTGTGGTGCCATGAGCACATGAATTAGAGGCTAAGGTATGTGCTAAGGAAAGAATCAAAGTAGCCACCCTAGGATGTGGACTACATGATGTGGAGATGTGGATTGAGGATATCCAAAAGAAGAGATGTTGATGAGAGGATCACACAAGTGTTGACTATTCAAAGGGCACTCTCTATATCATGTATGGTTGAACATAGCACATTTGGAATAGATTGAGTGTTTCATACTTCTTGTCTCTCTCCCCATGGCTTTTTGTATTTGGTTTGATCCTCCGTGATCTTTATGCTTATTAAGTGATAGATTAGGCTAGTACGATTCGCACTTTGTCACAGTCTCTGTCACGCTTTCAATTGTCCTTGTGTCCTGAACCTTCTCTTGTTTCTTTTATGCGACTACGCCCTTGCAACTAGCTTCCCTTTTCATGCGACCACGACTCTCGAAATCTTTCCTTCCTAAAACCCTTCATAGTCTAGTCACTTACAAACTTGACACGTGTTAATAGTTTCTACTATTTTTTGCTTTATAACCTTCTAAGTACTTATCTTTTACGTCATTCTATATATATATATATATATATAACTTTGCTTCAATTGCTATCTTTATTTTCCAGTTTTTTTGCTAACCTTGTTTAAGTAATTGTTTTAACCTTTTTTATTTTTAACATGTATCAAATTAATCCAAGGTTCCCTTTTACACTTTTCGTTGGATTTATTTAACTTATTTCTTTCATCGGTTAATTTTGTGAGAGATCTACATATTCATGTATTTATTTTCTTTAATTTTTTGGTTTCTTTAAATTCCTCAAGATAATGTATTCCTTTTAGATTTTTACTTCTTTCAGTTTATTTCCTATAATCCTATCAAGTACATTATTCGATTGGTTTATGTGGTCATTTGTTCAAATTCCTTATGTAAATTAATGCAATTTGTTTTGTTTCTTAACACTTCTACCAACTAATCTTTTAAGTGTTTAAGTAATTTTTTCTTTGCATGAGTTCTTCTTCCTTTATGACTGCTTTGTTTATTTTCCTAATTACATTTTTGGTGTAATCTTTTATTTTTTCCTTCTTTACTAATCATGGTGATTTACCCCTATCATTCGGCATCATATACGTTAATATTTACCATTTTTTTTTAAACTATAAATTAAAATCTCTTAGGATTTATTTCATGTATAGGCTATACTCTATTGGTTTTGTTCTAATGTTTATTCTCTCCATACCCTATTGAAATTGTATTACAAAGTGCAATTATTTTCGTGGTTACCATGCTCAGTATCCTATTGGTTTTATAATAAAATGGTAAAGTTTTTTCATGAATACCATCATGATTCATTGAGGTAGTTGCTTTCATCATGTTGCTTTTATAATAATTTGCCTATGTAATTATTGTTTTATCATAGCAATTTTGTTTTTAACTTTGTAGACTATTGATAGCTGCATGGACCTTTATTAATCACGGGTGTGGAATAACCCCTACTCAATCATAAAAACATGGTTGTGCACTACCCTCCATGATAATAACATGTTTTTAATATAAACATATACATATTCCTTTTACATTAGAATCTTGATGGTTGTCTTAAGTTGCTAGGTAAAGCAATAACAAGCCATGGTGCACATGCATTACCTGTTTACCCAAGTCAAGCTATGTTGTTCTAACATCTGGTTTGTTTGGATGGCGGCAGGTAAGTGGACCCTGACCTCGGAGCTTGGACTACCTGATGGATTTGACATTTTTGTACTAAATCTAGTCAAGAAAAATTCTTTTGCCAACTCGCCTATTTTCTTTTATAAAAGTTTTGGATTGCAATATTTTCAAAAGGTACTTCAATTTAGTTTTATTTATTTATATTCTCTAGCCAGTGCTTTTTAATCCAAATGATTGAATTAATTGTATGGTTCATTTATTGATGGGATTATTAAATCTAAACACACACACTGATCTCCCTCTCCCAACTAGCCTTTGGTCTGGCTAGTACCATACAATTAATTCATTATCATTGGATAAATTTAAGCATGTTAAGTCTTTGTCTTTAGAAAAATTCTTGTGCCAATCCCCCCCCCTTTTTTTTCTTTTTAAAATAAAAGTTTTTTATTACAATATTGTTAAAGGGTACTTTAATTTAGTTTTATTTATTTATTTATATTTTTCCAAATGAATGCTCTTTTGTCCAATTGGTGGAATTAACTGTATGGCTCATTTATTGATGGGACTTTTAAATCTAAACACACACTGATTTCCCAATTAGCCTTTGGTCGGGCTATTGCCATATAGTTGATTCACATTAATTGGATAATTCTTTATTTTGTTTAATTCGTAGTCATGTTATCATTGGATAATTTTTGGCTTGAGATAAATATTATAAATATTTTGCAATAGCTAATGTTTTGATTTGATTACTAATTATAACTTTTTATGTGTAGAGACATGGGTACCACCCTAACGTGGAATGAGATACACTTAGCATCACTTTTTGACACTTATTGATCCATTTTTTCTCTACACACTACTTGGTGGGGAGTAAGTTCCACATGGTGGTCTTACTCCCCACCATGTGGTCTTACCCTTTGGGTTGGGGGTGGTGGGCCACACACACACACAGAGTAAAGTGGCTCATTTAGTTTGCTCTTTTTCACACACACACACACAATACTACATTTTGTACATTTTTTCATATGATTTTTACACACTCTATTCTATGCTTTGAGATTATTCCCATAATTAAGTGATTAATTTTATATGATTTAATCCATCTCCTTGTATTCTTTCCTTTTTCTAATTTATTCACTAAAAATTGTTAACAATTTTCTAATTCTAATAAGGTTCCCCCTTTTTTAAATCTAAATTGACTAAGGTTATTCCCTATTCCTAAACATTTTTATAATTGTTTTTATTATAGTGCCTTAGATTATTTACATTTTCTATAAGTAAATCTATTGCCCCCTGTCCCTTTTCCCAATTTTACACACACACACACACACGTGTACACACATGCACACACACATACTTATGATTTGATGAAGATTCCTACCCTACCCCATTGACACAACCATGTCGACTTTAACTACTTCATGAACTTTAATTATATCATGATACTTCAAAAGGGCAAAGAGGAGGAGCTCGAGGAGGGATGCAAGCACACTAAGAAGGGATGCAAGGGATGAGAGCAAAAGGAGGTAGACGAAGGAGCAAAAGGAGCTTAGCCGATCTATTACTAGAGAGGAGTTCACAGAATGGCCAAAGTAGTCGTTCGACTTGAGACTTAGGGTTAGACATAGGATAAACTCATATACTATGGAGGCTCATGCCTTAAATGCTAATTTAGCCACCAGTAGACTAACTTTAGTTACCATCTACTTACTGTAATTTCTAACCCTTCTTTCTGGCAACCATATTAAACACGTATTAGAGTACAGTCCACCCATTCCCTTTCAAAGATCGATGAGAATCCAAGGGGGAGAGAGACACACTAGTGCTATGACTATTTCATTAAGGATTTTGGTATCATCCTTTCAGAGAGTACTGGTACATGGATAACCGTGGGAAATTGGAAATAAGGTGATTATTAGGGTCAAATCAATTTTTCTATTGGATTGACAAGACATGGTATCGTTGACTGAGGGTAAATCCTGGGATGTTTACTAAACCCAAGGAGGGAGCCTGGTGAAACTATAAGGGAGTAGAGTTATACTTGGATGTATTAGACCCAACAATGGTGATAAGCCATAGCTAACTCTATGTAGAATTCTCAACGGCATATGTAGGTCGGGAAAAGGGATAGTATGTATGTGAACTTATGTGAAGGTACATGTGATAAATTAATAAATTAATACTAACTCATGTATTTGACCATGCATATGACTTGGTAACAAAATAAGATCGAGTGTATGTGTGTGTGTGTGTGTGTGTGTGTGTGTATGTGTGTGTGTGTGTGTGTAGATATGTATATATATAGATACACACAGAATCTCATATGTGATCCTTGATATCCCTTCCATGTTCTATATGGATGAATTTATAAATACACATAAATGTATATAAATTGAACACTTTAATCTAATCCGGGATATGGCTAAGACCTAACTACAAATGTGTAAGATTCTACACAATTTTCAATATGCCAAAAAAGTTTACAAAGGATTTTCCTTCCTTTTGTATAGGATTCTTGGTGTTCTTAGAGTTTGAATATTTTTTTCCACACTTGAAAAGACTTATAAAATGTGCATGCATGTGTGCACACATGTGCGCATGCATGCATGTGTGCACATGTGCCTCGGGGGTGGGATAAGGGCTATGTGATAAGGGATCCTAAAAAATCTTGAAAATTTTGTTTAGCTTTCAAAAAAGCTCGTGATGGATAAAAGGCTCACAAAAAGATTTCCCCTTGTCAAAATATTCATACAATGATGAATATATTTTCTATGAAAAAAGACTATGCATCTCTTATCCTTTAGATGATTACTAATGCATCATCTATGACATATGGGGCATAGGGAAGTGACTAATACTTTGCACACAAGAGTAAGAGAACTCTATCGACTAAATACAAGGAAAGATGTGGCACATTTTGTTGTAAATTTTATCGCTTTTGTCAAAAAGTTAAAAGGGAAAGACTTTTTGATTATAGAACTATTCCTACTCAATCTTGGGAGTAGAATCCATGGACTTCATTACAAGAATGCTTATTGTAGGTCAAAATGATATGATATGGGCCTTAGGGGACTGATTTAATAAGATTGCATATTTTATCTCTTGTAAAAAGGCTTTATCACCTTAGCAAGCTACACATATATTCATTGATAAAATTTGTTTATTATTTGAGAATCTTGGATTCAGGTGACTTTATCTAAGATTTTCATTGAGAATCTAACAGATAAACTAAAGTAACGCTAGTTATGATCAACTTATGTGAGAAGTCAACCTAAGACTTGGAACAAATATATTCACCCCCTATAGTTTTCATTTAGTAATTGGAAGAATGCCTTTTCATATACTATGGGAAGATTTAACTTATCCTATCATTAGATTGACCCGTAGAATTAAGGAATTTGATGAATTTATCCACAATAATGAGAATATCCTCAATGAGGTAAAATAAGCAATTAGTCTTTCCCAAACAAAATATATGGAGCTAGAAATAATAAAAGAAAGCATGTGAACTTTAAAGAAGGTCTTATGTTCTTATATAGATAGAAAAAATAAGGGTAAATAGTGTTGATAGTGGCCTATTATCAAGATTGCTCCTAGATTTTATGGGCCATTCAAAGTTATTCAAAAGAGCAATGAGCTTGCTTATAGATTTGAGTAACCATATCATTGGACAATCCATGATACACTTTAGATTAGATTTTTGAAACCATTCCAAGGACCTATGCTTGCACATCCTCTTTATAAAGAGGCTCCATTAATAGTTGATGAAGAAGAAATACTTCAACCTGAATGTATAGTGGATCATTAGTAGATTAGCAAAACAAAAAGGAGATATTTATGTCAAAATTTTACTGAAATTAAACATCATATGAGAGATGATACTCAGTGGATGCTTGAATAACTATTTTGAGCTTTTCTAAACCTCATCATCTTTTATAATCAAACATACAACTGAGTTACTACAACCTAGGCAAGAGGAATGTTACAAATATTAGATTTCTTGCATAACTTGCTTAGAATATTATAGCCTTAGATGACTATGTAAAAGTACTCCATGGAACCACACCAAATGTGACAAGGGTTCTAGATGAGAATTTGCATGGTTTAGTTAGGGACACCTAACTAATCAAGCTACATTGTTGGGTATTGTTGGTGATTCCATGTTGATATGGATGTCACTCTTGTTGCTGGTGGTATGTTTGATTATTATATGATGTTAAGCATAATTATATTGGGATGATTGATTTATTAATTCAGTTGATTGATTGTTACTAATGTGATTATGTCTTGACTACAAATGATGAAAATAAGATGAGGATTGGGGACAATACAAGGATAACAATTGAGGTGTTGCATGATGCATACTATGTGACCATGGCTAGTTTTTGAATTTGCATTATTATTCTATACATGAGAAATGTTTTGTTACAAGGAAACATATATTATTTTTAATTAATTAATACACATGGTCCTCACTTTCGTCAAACCTCTAAAGGAGAGCTAATGTTTTGAAGAGAAACTTGATAGAAGATATGTAAAAATATCCCTTGATTTGTGGACAGATTTTGGACGTTATATTTTTGGTTCTATGTACTTTAATAGAAAGATCATAAATATTTCAAATGGGGTAGCATGAGACACTCATCTCAAGGGCTAGATTATACCCAAATGGTATCTCCATCCTCTTACTATGCTTTTGGTTCTTCTTGTTAAATAAGCAATTATTTGTGTTTAATAATCTCAAATTTTGGAATCAATGATAGGTTTGATGCCTCATTGAATGAGAACACAGTCTAGGTCCAAATTGGATGATGCAAGAGCCATTATAAATATGTCTTACAAAGGGATGTTGGCAATGGCTTGTAGTCATAGGCAAACTGTTGAGAGTTCATGCTCAACATCATGTGATCATGTGTGCATAGCACCATCACGTGATCATATGTGCATAGCAACAGCAGTGAAACTGGTCATGCTTATGTACTCCGCATTAAAGACTACAACAATCAACTTGCAGCAGCAGGAGAGACTATGAACCCCGTAGAAATGGTTCAAGTCATTCTGAATGGACTAGGAGAGGGATACGAGAATCTAGTCTAGAGTATTGCCATCCAATGGCAAATTCTGACACTGGAAGAACTTCAGTCAGTCCTACTTGGTGAAGAACTCAGGACTCAGGCCATTTAAGCACGTAAAGTTCATTCTAATGATCAGACAGTCACAGCTTCAGATAGAAGCAGAGGCAAAGGCAGAAATAGAGGTAGATCATATCAGAAAAGTGGTCATCATCAACAAAATCAAAGTCAGAATCAGCATCAGCATCAGCATTAGCATCAGCATCATCCTCAGTAACATCAAAGTCAGCAAAGAGGAAATCATTCCAATCGAGGAAGATTCCAAGGACGAGGGAATGCATCCACCAATGTGTCAAACATTCAGTGCAACTACTGTCACAAGTTTGGACACTATGAAAGAGATTGCTACAAGAAGTAGTACGACCAAGGCAGTCAATCCAGCAGTAATCGAGGGAATTCCCGAGGAAGAGGAAATCATCATGGTGGACATTCTAATCATAGTCATTTTGCAAATGAACATGGAAATATGTTTCTTGCAAGCGAGGAATTACATCAGACTGATACAATGCACCTAGACATTGATTTTAATCCCAAAGAGGATTACAATTATCAAGTCGACCAAGTGGAACAGGATCCTTGGTACATCGACAGTGGTGCATCATCTCATATGACAAATCATCACGAATGGTTCACAGAGATGAAACCATTAGAAGGACAGAAAAATGTCATCTACACAGCAGACAATACACTAAATCCAATTCAAGGGATAGGTGTTATCCCTATGAACAATTTCACTAGTATAAAAGGATTAGTCAAAGATGTGCTCTATGTTCCGAAGCTCAGTAAGAACCTTTTGTCAGTAGGTCAAATGACAGAACACAACTACAAAGTCATCTTCGACGGTGATGAATGCACTATCAGAGACAAATCCAAAAGATGTCAGCTAGTAGCAAAAGGTGTCAAGGAAGGACGCTTATATAGAATGCTAGCTACAGTACCAGATAAGCATGCCATGTCAGCTCAAATGCAACAGATGCCACTATCTACAAAATGGCATAAGAGATGTGGTCATGTCAACTTCAAGTACTTGTTAGATCTCAGGAATCAGAAAATGGCAATCGGGATTCCAAAGCTACAATTTCTTGGAAAAGCTTGTAAAACATGTTGCTTCAGCAAACAAAAGCGAACCAACTTTGTCAGAGGTACCTCTCGTGCACGAGGTATTCTTGATTTGATACATACAGATGTATGGAGTTATGCCCAGACCCGCAACATCAATGGTTCACTTTACTACTTGACCTTCATCGATGACTATAGCAGATATTGTTGGGTCCACTTTCTGAAAGAGAAATCTGAAGTGTTTTCTAGATTTCAAGAATTCAAAGCCATGGTAGAAAACCAAACAGGCAGAAAGATTAAGGTCATGAGATCAGACAAAGGAGGTGAATACATGTCTTCAGCATTCATGAACTTTTGCAAAAATCACGGCATACGAAGACAATTCACATGTGCAGATACTCCTCAACAGAATGCAAGAGCTGAAAGGAAGAATGGGACTTTAGCAAACAGTGCTAGAGCAATGCTTAGTGAAAAGCATCTTCCGAATCAGTATTGGGCAGAAGCAATAGCTACAGCTAACTATTTGCTTAATCGGCTTCCTACTGAATCGATACAGGGTATGACTCCTTATGAAGCATTCACTGGACACAAGCCACGCATTGGGCATCCCCGCATATTTGGTTGCATAGCATATGCCCACATACATGATGATCATCTCAGAAAATTGGATGCGAAGTCACGCAAATGCATCATGGTTGGCTACAGTGAAGAAAGTAAAGCATACAAATTGTATGATCCCATCAACCGCAAAGTCATTATCTCTAGAGATGTAATCTTTGATGAGGAATCAGAATGGAAAACCTCACCTACATAGGAGATAGAAGCATCGACTTCACAGTCATCTACAGAACAGGTTGATGAAGAAGAGCAAGAATTGCCAGCAACAATCCAAGCAGAGCCACAGCAGCTCAGACGGTCTACTAGGGAAAGCAAACCTCCAGCCAAATTGACATATGCTTAGAAAGGCAAAGCAATTCAGGTGGAAACCACCAACTATGCTCTTATGACTACCATCATGGCTACAGAAGAGCCAGTGTACTTCGAAGATGTAGTAGACAAGCCAGAATGGCAAACTGCTATGAATGAAGAAATGGATGCTTTGTATAAGAAGAATACTTGGGAATTATGTGACCTTCCACCAGGAAAGAAGGCCATAGCAAACAAATGGGTATACAAAGTGAAGTACAATCCAGATGGCAGTATTCAGAGATACAAAGCCAGATTAGATGCAAAAGGATTTGCACAACAATATGGTCAAGACTATGATGAGACTTATGCTCCAGTAGCAAAGATGGATTCCATACGGTTCTTGATATCACTAGCGACACTCAATAAATGGAATGTGTATCAGCTCGATGTCAAGAATGCATTTCTCAATGGTTATCTAGACGAGGAAGTCTACATGTAACAACCAACGGGTTATGTTGAACCAGGAAAGGAGAATAAGGTTTGCCGTCTCAAGAAGAGTCTGTACGGCTTAAAACAAGCACCCAAAAATTGGTATAGCAGAATTGACAAGTATTTTGCTGATCTGGGATACATGAAGTCCAATGCAGATCATACTCTCTACTACAAAGTTCAAGGGAAAGACATTACTATTGCACTTTTTTACGTAGATGATCTGATTATGACAGGAAACAAGGATAGCTTCATTAGAAAATTGAAACAAGACTTATCGGCAGAGTTCGACATGAAAGATCTTGGAGTTATGCACTATTGTCTTGGAATTGAGTTCTGGAGAGATTCAGATAGCATACTCATGAGTCAGCTCAAGTATGTTGACAGTCTCCTGAAGAAGTTTCATATGGCAGATTGCAAGATTGCAGCCACTCCCATGGAATAGAGTTTGAAACTTACTAAAGATTCAGAAAAGCCTACAGTCAATGACAGATACTACAGGCAACTCATCGAATCTCTTATATATCTGACAATCACACAGCCAGATATTTGTTATGCAGTAAGCTCACTAGCACAATTTATGGCAAATCCAAAATAGTCTCACTGGAATGCAGCCAAAAGAGTCTTGAGATACATCAGAGGTACAAGACAGTTTGGGATAGAATACAGAGGAAGTCATCCACGGTTGCATGGACACTATGATAGTGACTATGCCGAAGATCATGAGACCAGGACATCGACACAGGGATATGCATTTTTCCTTGGTCAAGGTGCTATATCATGGTTGTCAAACAAACAGCCAACTGTTTCTTTGTCTTCGATTGAAGCAAAATATAGAGCACTCACTACAGGTGCATGTGAGGCTATATGGCTCAGAAGACTATTGTCAGAAACAGATTACTTTGATGAGTCAAAGCCAACAACAATATACTGTGATAATCAATCGGCTCAAGCATTGGCCAAAAATCCAGTATATCACTCTAGGACAAAGCACATTGATGTCAGAGAGCACTTCATTAGAGAAAGAGTGTTACTTGGTGACATCACACTGTAGCATTGTGATAGCAAAGAAAATGTTGCAGACATCTTTACCAAACCACTCGGTAAAGAGCTATTCGAGAAACACCGACTAGCTCTTGGTTTGATGGAGAGGAAAGAAAGACATTCCCATTAAAGGAGTGTGATGGAATGTAATGCTCAGTCCTTCTTCGATTCCCCAGAATCATCATCTTGAGGGAAGGCCTACTTCATGATGTTGATCTTGAGGGAAGGTGTTGAGAGTTCACGCTCAACATCATGTGATCATGTGTGCATAGCACCATCACGTGATCATATGTGCATAGCACTAACCTTATAGAGTGCTATAAAGAAAAGGGTTAGATCCCCTAACCCTAACCCTAAAAGGGTTTGTATATATTCTATTTTTTCAACTAAATCTAGTGTACAGTTAGTCATTTGTGGTGTGCTCTCTAGCTGTGCCCTCTCTCCTCATCTCCACTCTTCTCCTCTCCCCTCTTAATATTTTGTCATTACTATTACACTTTTGTACGTAGATGATCTGATTGTGACAGGAAGCAAGGATAGCTCTATCAGAAAATTGAAACAAGACTTATCGGTAGAGTTCGACATGAAAGATCTTGGACTTATGCACTATTGTCTTGGAATTGAGTTCTGGAGAGATTCAGATAGTACATTCATGAGTCAGCTCAAGTATGTTGACAGTCTCTTGAAGAAGTTTCATATGGCAGATTGCAAGATTGCAGCCACTCCCATGGAACAGAGTTTGAAACTTACTAAAGATTCAGAAAAGCCTACAGTCAATGACAGATACTATAGGCAACTCATCGGATCTCTTATATATCTGACAATCACACGGCTAGATATTTGTTATGTAGTAAGCTCACTAGCACAGTTTATGGCAAATCCAAAACAGTCTCACTGGAATGCAGACAAAAGAATCTTGAGATACATCAGAGGTACAAAGACAGTTTGGGATAGAATACAGAGGAAGTCATCCACGGTTGCATGGATACTGTGATAGTGACTATGCCGAAGATCATGAGACCAGGAGATTGACACAGGGATATGCAATTTTCCTTGGTCAAGGTGCTGTATCATGGTTGTCAAACAAGCAGCCGATTGTTTCTTTATCTTTGACTGAAGCAGTGGCCAAAAATCCAGTATATCACTCCAGGACAAAGCACATTGATGTCAGAGAGCACTTCATCAAAGAAAGAGTGTTACTTGGTGACATCACACTACAGCATTGTGATAGCAAAGAAAATGTTGCAGACATCTTTACCAAACCACTCGGTAAAGAGCTATTCGAGAAACACCGACTAGCTCTTGGTTCGATGGAGAGGAAGGACATTCCCATTAAAAGGGTGTGATGGAATGTAATGCTCAGTCCTTCTTTGATTCCCCAGAATCATCATCTTGAGGGAAGGCCTACTTCATGATGTTGATCTTGAGGGAAGGTGTTGAGAGTTCATGCTCAACATCATGTGATCATGTGTGCATAGCACCATCACGTGATCATATGTGCATAGCACTAACCTTATAGAGTGCTATAAAGAAAAGGGTTAGATCCCCTAACTCTAACCCTAAAAGGCTTTGTATATATTCTATTTTTTTAACTAAATCTAGTGTACAGTTAGTCATTTGTGGTGTGCTCTCTAGCTGTGCCCTCTCTCCTCATCTCCACTCTTCTCCTCTCCCCTCTTCATATTTTGTCACAAACTTTTCAAGATACACTTAGTGTTAATGCTCTCCTCAATGTTAGATGCCATAGGGGAAGTCATATGACTATTGGAGCATATGGTGCATGGTTGAGGAGTGAGTTGCTAAATGGAAAAGAGGAATTTCAATATTAGGGACACTGATAAATGGAAGTTCCAACATAGCTTTAGGTAAAGTTCATGGACTGTATAATATATTCCTACCCTTGGAGGCCACGTGGTGCATCTTATGCTTTCTCTTTTATTGTAATCCTTAGTTCACACTTCGGTTGACTAAATAGAAATAGGACAACACATTGTGATACATCATCCAAACAAACTTGTAATCTATATTGGCATGGCGCTATTTGAATGCTAAAAAAGACAAGTACTTGCTTTCTCAAGTGCTAATTGCATACAAAAATCACAAAGAAGGGAAACATCACAATTTATAAGTAAGAACAAAAGGAAGACTCATTTGCAAATAATTTGGTAATTATGCCTAGAGTTGAAACAATGAAGCTAAGGAAAGTGATGATGAGGGAATTTGATAGTACAAAAGCTGAGCCAAAAGTTTTTCTTACTATCCAAGGTCCAACTAGCTTAAATGTTTATTTATACTAGCAATATTCTAATGCTACAATCATAATTCAAGAAGTTAACTGCCTTGAGAAACACGTGGAGGACCAAAAAAACCTGAAATCAAAAGGCATCAACAAAAGAATAATGGCCACTTTAAATAAAACATACTAATAGAGACTCTTATCTTAAGTCATGGGGTACATTGAAAAGTGCTCTTTTTTAAAAAAGAAACATTGCAAATTTTTAGTAAACGAGTAACATGTCCCATCTATGATGGTTTAGAGACCCGCTCCACTGGGTCTCAAGGTGAAATCTCTCTCTCTCTCTCTCTCTCTATATATATATATATATATATATATATGTATGCATGTATGTATGTATATGTATATGTATATGTGTGTGTGTATATATATATATATATATATATATGTATCTGTATATATATGTTTATATGTATATGTATGTATATATGTATATATATATATATATATATATATATATATATGTATGTATGTATGTATATGTATATATATGTATAGGTATATATATATATATATGTATATGTATATATATGTATGTGTATATATATGTATCTTGTGTGTGTGTGAGCGTGCGTGCACACACACACACACACACACATGTGTGTGTGTGTGTGTGTGAGGCCTTAGAGAGAGAGAGAGAGTTCATCTTATATTATATAATATAAGTCATTTAATTATGTTTTTACATTTTCACACACACACACACACACACACATATATATATAGAGAGAGATGTATATATCAATATATTCACATAGGCATACACATCCTCTATGGTAATGAAACACACACATAGGCACTCAAATGTATGCATTTTAACTCTCTCATGCTGCCCCCAACTTGTGTGTGTGTGCACGTGCACATGAGAGAGAGAGAGAGAGAGAGAGAGAGAGAGAGAGAGGTGTAGGTGTGTGTGTGTGTGTGCACGCGCGCACGTGCGGGACTCAAAATTTCACAAAAAGTGTATATGCACTCAAATACACATGCACACACACACACACACACACACACACACACACACACACACACACACACACACACACACACACACACACACATCTAACACTATTGCATATGAAGTTGGTAACATTGTGCACAAACAAGAAACAAATGGAATATTCCCTTTTATTGAGAAAAAATTGAGAGGTTTTTAATAACTTTTCAAAAAAGTACCGCACAGTATCATTATGAAAAAAATAATATATTAAAAAAGGTCTAAATTTTGAACAAATTATTACAATGAAATTTTAAAAAGTGCATAATTTTAATCGTTCTTCAAATCATAAAAACACATGGCTTTTCTGATTCTCACAACATTTGAATCCTTTAGCGATTTTCTAGCCTATTGTAACTTAAAATATTATGTAATTTTGTTATTTTTAACAAAAGCACAAGCATTTAATATGATTAAAGTTTTTCTAAAGCTAGAATAGGAGAAAATAAATTGTCGTATGGTAAGAGTCTAAGTATTTTGACTCAACTTTCATGAGGTAAATAAGACTCAACTATTTTGTCAAATTAGATAAGACAAGTTTCAATCCAATAAATGATGTAACAAAGTATATAGAATACATATAGTAGTTTTATAGAGTCATCCATTATGTATAAACTAGAATTCAATGATATGTTACATTTTAAAATATCAAATGAAACTACTTCTTTGAAAAAGTTGAATAGTCTTAAAATGCAACATTGTGTCTTTCATTAAAATATATGCAAAGAATGCGAAAATGCTTCTTGCAGTTTCATATAAGATCTTAAATTTTCTAACATTGTCCTACTCCCACCACTAATAGCTTTCCAAACGCATGCCTATAAACAAAATGGCCTCAAATCCAAAGAAGTAAGTAGAATAAAAAGACTCCATTTTGATGCCTTTTGAATTTCATGTCAAATTCTTTTTTAAAACATTCTTCATTTCTTTACTTTTAAATTCAATTAATAAAAAAGAAAAAAGAAACTTAAATTCATTTCTTTAGATTTAAATTCTTTATTTTATTGATTATGATCAACTTTCATGCAAATCTTGAGAGGCTTCACGTTAATTCGATCCCGCGCATCGGATTGGCATGCATGCCTATACTAATCCAATCTTATAGATCGAATTAGTGTGTGGGCCTATGCTAGTTAGATCCCTGGGGTCAGATTAGTGTGAACCTACATGCTAATCTGACCCCTCACATTAGATTAGCCCATAGGCTCATGCTAATCCGGTCCTAGAAATTAGATTAGCCTACAAG
Source organism: Dipteris shenzhenensis (assembly GCF_047967505.1). NCBI lineage: Eukaryota > Viridiplantae > Streptophyta > Polypodiopsida > Gleicheniales > Dipteridaceae > Dipteris > Dipteris shenzhenensis. Next base: position 1,781,027 of record NC_141606.1, read on the forward strand.
CTCATGTAAATCTAGTCCACAATATTGGATTTTGCATGAGCTTGTGGCCTAATCTGATCCCCGAGAATGGATTAGCACCGATTTGCATGCTCAACCTATCCCTACGATTAGATTAGCAAGAGCATGCATGCTAATCCAAACCCTTGGTTTGGATTTGCATAAGCATGCAGACTCTTCTGATCCTAGGGATCAAATTAGCATGAGCTTGTAGGCTAATCCATTCTCTGGAAATTAGATCAGATTAGCATGAGCTTGTAGGCTAGTCCATTCTCTGTAAGTTCAGGCAAATCTGATCTCTAGGACCCAATTCATAGGAGCCTACGCACTAATTTGATTCTTTAGATCGGAGCAACGTGAGCCTTAAAATATGAGCCCTTAAATAAATAAATAAATAATAATAAATATTAATTAAAACCTTAAATTTTTAATGTAGAAGAGTCATTTATGATCAAAGTACATTAAATTTACTCTTACCTATCTGCATACAAAATAATGTATGGTCAAAAACAACTCCTGGGATCGGGATGGCATGCAACCTGCATGCTACATGGGATCAGAATGGCATGATAAACCACTAGTTAAGTTTAAGTACTTGGGTGTGATTTTGAACCAGGCCAGCCCAAAGAAACCGAGGAATCTTCTGGTGAGCCAGCATTGTCCGAGACATTTCAACCATGGTGCGGTTCTTCCGCTCAACAACACCTACTTCAAAGGCAGTGCTAATATCCGCTGATGCCCTCACATGCTTTTATGATGTGCTTTAAAGCAATCCTCACATGCTTTTATGATGTGCTTTAGACTTGTACAGCATGTGCTTTCTAATGCTCTTTATTATGCCTTGAAGCAGTTCTCATGTGCTTTCTGTACAATCATATGCTTTCTTATAAAGCATGTGCTTGTATGTTCTTTCTACTATGCGTTCAAGTAGTCCTCATGTGGTAATATGTGCTTTATATTATGCTTTGAAGTAGTCCACACGTGCTTATATGTCCTTTTATGTGTTTTCTAGCATGTGCTTCCTTGTGCTCTCTATTGTGCTTTGAACCAGTTCTCATGTGCTTATATATGCTTTTTGTCATGCTTTCTTCAAGACAAAGTTAACAGGTAGCAAGAGATGAAAAAAAAGTTGTAACAGTTACGTTACTTGACATCGGCCTTGAATAAACCAAAGGGCAGTAAAATTAACAAGTAACCACTCAACACTATTAAATTAACAATTCAGCAAAAGTATTACTAGTAGATTGGGAGCTAGAGAGATCCTGCTCAAATGCAAAGACATAGATTGGCCCCAAACCTTGGTGCCCCTTTCCATATTTCTTTAATTAAGTGAGACCCAAAAGTCCAGGCCACAAAAAGGATACATTCCTTCTTATAACTAGGGCATTCCACATCCCATTGGGCATCCACATACCCTGCATAGCCCTTACCATTCACCGCTCTCACTACTCCTGGGCAGTAGGTCTCCATCCCTAGTCCAGGAAGCTTGCACACAGCCCAGAGCTATCACTAGTAACCCCACTTGGCCACATAGTTCCCCATAGCTGTCACTAGTGCCCAACTAGTCATCCATTTGCTCAAAGTAGATAAAGAAAGCATACAAGAGCTTTCTCCACTATCTAAGATTGCCATGACCAATAGTTGCTCACCCTATTGACAGCATACATCTGAGACATCAACTTGATTTCCATAAGAGAACTGGCATCACAACACAGCAAACACTATGGAAGTCACACATGTACCATCCCTCTTGGAGTTCTAGGGATAATTCCCATTCCAAGCATGGATTCCCAACCCCTGCCTACTCAGCCACAAGGCTGTACCAAAGATGTGTCGTTTGCCTAGCCACCACTGCCTGCATGTGACCCATCTCCTGGAGAAACCAAAAACATATTCCCACACGAAACATGTTACTAGCCAAAGCCTGCCAATATGATACACAATGAGTACAAACCCACTTGCATTCAGTGCTCTTCCCACACTCCGTAGACATCAGTATCACAACACATTAGCCCTGCAGGGCTCTGCTCTCACACCCATGTGACCATAGGCATCCATCTCAGTGTAAACATCTGCATCTAATGCGAGAGTGTTTACTAGCAGCCCACGCAAGGCCACATACTCCCTAGACAATCACAAGTCTCCACTGGTTCACTGGAATACCCAAACAATGGGTTAAAGAATCACTGAACCGCCCACGGTGATCAGAAGCATGAACAACCTCTGCAAGCATTCATTGTGAATTACCTTGCCAACCAGGCCTCTCCAAACATAGCTCACAAGCTGAGCAAGGATAAAGAGAAGACAACTCGTTAGCTTACCCTAGTCAATCAAGGAGCATTCAAACGAGCTCTTATACGGGCTTAAGCAATGTAGCCCCCAATTATGCATTGCCATGTCTGTAAATCAGCTTAGCCTGCTCATACAATAGCAATGGTTGAGGAAAAGGGTGTCCATCTTGAGAGGACTCCTGTCTGCTATCCCAATCCTCATCAATGTATGACATACTTGCTGAATTCTCCTTGCTGCAACTCAATTACAGCAAGCAATACTTACACCAAAGACAACCATAGGCTCACCTCCTTAAAGAAGATGGTGATGTCTCCTCACCAAAACAACTAGGGAGGGCTCCCCCCCTTGAGAATGTTTGTGATGTCCTCGCAACAGAACCATGAAACCCGCCTTCAATAAATCAAAGGGAAGTAAAACTAACACAAGTAACCAGTCAACACTGTTACATTAACAATTTAGCAAAAGTATTACCATGAAATTAGGAGCTAGAGCACTCCTACTCAAATACAAAGACATAGATTGGCCCCAAACCTTGGCGTCCCTTTCGGTATTTCTTTAAGTGAGAGACCCATAGTTCCAGGCTACCAAAAGGATACATTCCTTCTTACAACTAGGGCATTCCACATCCCATTGGGCATCCACATACCCTGCATAGCCCTTACCATTCAATGCTCTCACTACTCCTGGTAGTAGGTCTCCATCCTTGGTCTAGGAAACTTGCACACAACCTGAACTATCATAACCACACGGCCACATAGTTTCCCATAGCTGTCACTAGTACCCAACTAGTCATCCATCTGCTCAAAGCAAAGAAAGAAAGCATACAAGAGCTTTCTCCACTATCCAAGATTGCCATGACCAATAGTCTCTCACCCTATTGACAGCATACATCCTGAGACATCAACTTCATTTCCGTAAGAGAACTAGCATCACAACACAGGAAACACTATGGCAGTCACACCTATACCATCCCTCCCGGGGTTCTAGGGATACTTCCCATTCCAAGCATGGATTTTCGACCCCTGCCTACTCAGCCACCACAAGGTTGTACCAAAGATGTGCCGTCTGCCTAGCCACCATTTCCTACATGTGACCCATCTCTTGGAGAAACCAAAAACATATTCCCACACGGAACATGTTACCAGCCAAAGCCAGCCAATAGGATACACGAGTACAAACCCACTGGCATTCAATGCTCTTCCCACACTCTGTAGACATCAGTACGACAACACATTAGCCCTACAGGGCTCTGCTCTCACACCCATGTGACCATAGACATCCATACTCAGTGCAAACACCTAAATCTAACCCAAGACCATTTACTAGTAGCCCACACAAAGCCACATGCTCCCTAGACAATCACAAGTCTCCACTGACTCATTGGAATACCCAAACAATGGGTTAAAGCATCACTAAACTGCCCACGGTGATCAGAAGCACGAACAATCTCTACAAGCATTCATTGTGAATTACCCTGCCAACCAGGCCTCTCCAAACACAGCTCACAAGCTGAGCAAGGATAAAGAGAAGACAACCAGCTCAACCTGGTCAATCAAGGAGCATTCAAATGAGCTCTTACACGAGCTTGAGCAATGCAACCCCCAATTATGCATTACCATGTCTGTAAATGGGCTTAGCCTCCTCATACAACAGCAATGGCTGAGAAAAAGGGAGAGAAAGAAACAACAGAACGAGGCCAGCCCCTTCGGAGAGCCAGTCATGGCCTTTGTACTGGGCCCTATGAGCAGCCAGGCGCTCAAAGATTGAAGTAGCCAACCCTCAAGCAATTCCTGTGCTCATGCATGTTTTCCTAGGGTCCTGGCTTTGCTTCCTTGTTTTCCTAGGATGAGAAAATGCCTAGGAAAACACAGGTAATCCTTTCCTCCACCATGAACCTTGCTAAAAACATCCAAGGATGAGAAATCACACTCCTTGTTTTCCTAGGACCCTGCCTGTCTGTGCGACCAAAAATCCCCCTCTCCGCTTTTGTTCTACGCACGTATGTGAAAACGTGAATTTCGAGCCCTTTCCTCCACCATGAACCTTGCTAAAAGCATCCAAGGATGAGAAAATGCCACATGGCATCCCCCCCCCCCCCCTCATTTTCCCCTTGCCCCCTTTAGGACCCAACCAATGGCCAACTTTGGATCCTAAGATTCTTTGACCCCTTCTTGGTCCAAACTCCAAAATTCACCCACAAGGCACAATTTCTAGGAGGTCTAGCACATCAAGCAACCCTTGACCACGCTCCTTATTTTCCTAGGGTCCTAGGAGCCCACATGCAAGCCAACATGCATGCACCAAAAACCACACCCTCATGACATTACTACATGCACATGAAGGATTGGGCTAAAATTAGCCTCCAAGTCACAACTTCTCTCTATCTTGCAACACCAATTATTGCTATGTATCACAGAATATTAGATGGATCTTACCACATGCTATCCATGTGGTTTTGAGTTTGATGGTTTATGCTTGGAGGTCTTCTCTTTACCTTATTACCATGTATACCACTTTGCGTAATGCCTATAGTGCGACTGTATGCAAACCATTCCTCCAAGGGCTAAAGATTCTTGGGTTGCTTGTACTTGAAAAAAGAACTCTCTATTCTTTGAGTTCTTTTATTATTTATATTTATTTCTTAACATTCCTCACTCAAGATGCTTATTTCTAAGTGTGCAATTTGCAAATGTTTTCTGATAGTGCATTGTTTCTTCTGAAATAATTTTCAAGTGCAAATGTCTAAAATGTTGGAGGCAATAATGCTGATTGGGAGGTGAACCCAGACAACTATGTTCATGCATCACAAGTTGCTTGTTTTGCTCTCTATGTAACAAGTTTTTTCTTGTCGATTTCCTAGATACTGATGTTCCACCATAAAGAGAAACAAGGGATGATCCGCAGTGTGGTGATCGAGAAGATTCTCAAGGCACACATGGTAAAGCCAATGAGATTCTCTATCTGAGACTCCCAAGAGAGGAGGAAGTAGTGTAGGTTCTATGACCTCACCAAAAGACAGGTTTCAACAAACCCCTCATATGTCACCGAAGCCTTCAAAGAAAGTAAATGACGATAAAGGTGCCAATGATGTGGTCTTACTGAAGAAGATACCTCATAAGTTACCTAGGAGGACATCCATAGATGCTGATGAAGGTGTCAAAGACAATGATAGATGTGATAAAGATGATAAGTATAAAGTTCCTCTGTCATCTTTTGTGCTTCCAAAGAAGAGGAGCTACAAAGATCACAAGATGTGCCTGAGAAGAAAAAGAAAGGCATATAACAAAGTGTGTCTGAGCTGGCGATCAATGGTGAGACAGTTGTCTCATTCATTTGGAAATATAATTTCAATCTCTCTATTGCTCCAAATACTTATTTGCTAGTCTTTGCATGCCACACGTACGTAAAATTAGCCTATTATGTTGATAGTATGCTTTGGCTATAAAATTAGCCTATTATGTTGATGGTATGCTTTGGCTATGTGCTTAGTACCATGCTTTTCTTTTAAAGCAATAGATTGAGTCCCAAACGCAAATTTGATGATGATGCAAAGGCAAAGCCAGTGTTGAATGTTGCAGAGGAGTCAAAAAGAAAGGAAAATGCTGAGCCATTGCCTAAGGATGAAAATGCAAAGCAGGTGCAAAAGAAAGAATGGGTACCAAAGGGAAAGACGGAAGAAGATACAAATGCACGGCAAGTGCCTCATACTAAATCGATACCAAAAGGAAAGGCAAATGCAATGCCTCGGACTGATCTAGTTGATATAAGTGGTTGCTGAGATCATAATATAGAGGATTCCCAAAAATCAATATCGCCTTGGAATAGTTGTTGATATGAATGGGGTGCTTATGTTGACCTGGAATTCTAGAAGAGACGAGAGCCCTTGCCAAATTCCACGCATTACTTTGAATGTGTCAAGAAAATGGAGAGGACAAGCACTTTATGTGAAAGGATGCACAACTGTTCATAATTTTGGCTAACGAGTTATTTTATGTATACATATAGAGTTGTGCATCTGGATAGAATGTTTCAAAGAGAATAGATATTTGTGTAAGAAAACAATACGACGTCTGTGCTCAACAGATAACAAGATCTCGTATGCAAGAGAGAAAACCAGATAGTATGGAGAATCAAAAATTTGATTACTGTAGATCTGATACAATAGATGGCGCTACCTCCCAGTCGTGCGCTCCTGTGAAAGAAGCTTCGATGGCGAGCTAGAAACAGCAGAGGACGGAGGCTGGATGCTAAGCAATCAGGGTTGTTGTAGCCAGTGATGAAATGGGCTTTACGGGCTTGCTCTTATATAGCCACCAGTCGTAGTTGGTTAGACCCAATTGGGTGACCGACCTAGTCCGCCTAAAACGGTCGACTGGGGGTCGGTCCTGAAATAGGCCACTGACCACACGATAGAATCGTGGCGTAAAATAGAGCAACTGACCTACGGCCACCGTTCGGCCCAGAGCCATCTGGGATCATCTGGGACTCCAAACGAGCCCCGCAACCTGAGAGTGGGCTACCCCAGGAAATGCTCCGTCTACCCTCAATGCGGTCAGTCATGGGATGCCTTCCCGCACTTGCATGTAGCCTAGTTGGTAGTGTGCCAAATCCGTTCAGCCATCGGGCCACACATGGCCCCCATCTGGTGTCCAAACCAGGACCTACCGGATAACCGAGCTACTCAAATGCCTTCTCCTCATATGGGGGGCTTACAAGTAGAGTTAGCTGGTTCCCGCGTAGTTACATGAGAGTGGAGCATTGATATCTAACACTCTTCCTCAATGTCCACCCGCAAGTGAACTTACTTTTTTGACCCAATGCCAGGTCGATGAAGATGCCTCTCTAGCAAGTCTCTTCCAAGAGCCTTCGTGAAGATGTCCGCAGCATTCTCTGTAGTTGGACAGTACACCAAGTCGACCTCTCCATCCGTGATGAGCTCGCTTACAAAGTGATATTGAATCTCAATGTGTTTTGTGCGATCGTGGAACACCAGGTTCTTTGCAATCGCCATGCAACTCTGATTGTCACATGATAGCTGCATAGGCTTGTTTTGCACTGCACCCATGTCTCCTAAAATCCTCCTCAACCACACTGCCTCGCAAGAAGCAAAGCATGCTGATTTGTACTCATTCTCGGTAGAAGAAAGAGCAACCGTGGATTGCTTCCTGCTGACCCATAAGACAGCTCCAGATCCAAGTGAGAAATAGTAGCATGTCACTGATCTCCTGCTGTCCACGTCTCCTGTCCAATCCGAGTCACAGAATCCGGTCAAGATGTTGCCCTTGGTATAGGTGATGCCATAATCAAGTGTGCCTTTGATGTATTTCAGCACCCGCATCCCTGTCCTCCACCAATGGTTCTCTCGGGGCTTATTGGAAAACTTGCTTAGTACACCAGTCGCAAAGCTGATGTCCGGTCGCATGTTGCACAAGTAAATCAAACTGCCCATAAGCCTTCTATACTTCGCTTCGTCCACCAGTGGTGATGAATCCTCGTTTGAGAGCTTCACGTCAATCTCCATAGGGGTACCAACTGTCTCACACTCAGCCATGCCAAATACTTTTAGTATCTCTCCAGCATACTTCAGTTGTGAAATGAAGATCTATTTCGGCTCTTGCCAAACTTCAATCCCCAAACAGAAATGCATCAGTCCGAGGTCTGTCATTTCAAACTCTCTTCCTAGCAAATGCTTTGTCTGCGAGATCTTCCCTTAATGGTTTCCTGTTATGACAAGGTTGTCCACATAAAGGACCATGATCATACACCTGCCTCATTCTCTAAAGATATACAAATTTGCATTAGATGGGCTCCTCCTGAACCCGTTTTGCAGAAAGTAGGCATCAATTCGCTGGTACCACACTCGTGGGACCTGTTTCAACTTGTAAAGTGTCTTCTTCAGTTTATAGACTTTACCTTCTAAACCGGGGATCATAAAACCTAGTGGTTGTTTCACGTACACCTCCTCCTTAAGATCTCCATGAAACACGGGCCAACTTCCCTGGGCTGCTAAAGCCAAAACACTTCGAATTGTGGTTAGTCGAGCTGTGGGAGCAAAAGTATCTTGATAATCAAAACCATGTACCTGTGCGAATCCTTTTGCCACGAGCTGAGCCTTATACTTATCCAACGTGCCGTCGGACTTATACTTGATCTTGTACACCCACTTGGTGCCGATTATCTTGCATTTTAGTGGTCGATCCACAAGGTCCCAAATGTTGTTCTTCATTATGAAGCCATACTCCGACTGCATAGCCTCCATCCACCTATCATCACCCTGTGCCTCTTCAAGACACTTGGGTTCATCAGCACGGATCAGTTGTGTCATCAAAGCATAATTGACCAAGTGTTCCTGCGCCCTTCTTTGCTCCTCTAATCTCTTGGATCGGCGGTGTTCGGATGGTTCCTCCTCAATGGCTGGAGGTTCTCTGCCGTCCAAATGCTGCTTTACACACTTCGAGAATGGCCGTTGCCGTTGTGGTTCTGCAGGCTCTTCTTCATCTTCTTTATCTTGAATCCTCCCAAGCACCGTTGGGGGAGTTCGGTCTACTGTTGGTGGTGGTACTAGATGGATATCCTGGTCCTAATTGTCTGGCAAGGAAGCATCCTCTTCCAATTGATGCAGCTGTTCTGAGAAGACCACATCGCAACTTACTATTACCTTCTTGGTAACAAGGTTATAGAGACGGTAACACTTTGCCTCTTCACTGTAGCCCAAGAAAATAAACTTCCGGCTCTTCCGGCTCTTCGGTTCCCATTTGGTCATGTTAGTATCAGGGACATTCACAAAACAGTCACATCAAAAAACTTTAAAATGTGCAACTGAAGGTTTCTTACTAGAAAAGGCCTGCAGTGGTGTCATCCTGTTCACAGCCTTCGTGTAGCTACGATTCAGAATGTAAACTGCAGTGTTACATGCTTCAGTCCAGAAAGTCTTTGGCAAATCTTTTCCTTTCATCATACTCCGGTCTATTTCGCAGATGACGCGCATCTTGCGCTCTGCTACTCCATTTTGCTGTGATGTATGTGGCGAGGGTTTCTACCTCTTGATCTCGTGACTTTTGCAATAACTTTTGAATTTGGTCGATGTGAACTCTCCACCTCTGTCTGATCTCAGCTTCTTCAACTTCCTCCCCGATTCTTTCTCGACCATTACATGCCATTCCTTGAACTTACTAAAAGCCTAGTCTTTAGTCTTCAGGAAGTATATCCATATCCTTCTACTGTAGTTGTCGATCAGCGTCATGAAGTAGTAGGAACCACCCAAAGCTTCCGTCCCCATCTTTCTGCAGAGGTCCGTGTGAACGAGCTCTAGAGGAGCCTTTGCCCTGCTTGCCTCTTTAGGAAAGGGCTGCTGATGCTGCTTGCCTATCATGCAAGCTTCACATACATCGGACAGATCTGAAATTTCTAGTAGGTCTGTAATTATTCCACTTTTATGCATCTCCTTCAAAGAACTAAGGTTTAGATCACCAAACCTCTCATGCCACAACTTAGTGTTCTTCACATCGGCTCGAGCACTGAAAGCTGAGAGTTCGTAGATGTTTCGCCGTGTACCTTTACCAATGACCTTCCCTTGAAGATCCAGAATCTGTGCACCATTCTTATCGAATTAAACTTTGAGGTCCCGATCCGTGATCACAGAAACGGACAAGTTCCTCTTGATATCTGACACATAAAGAACATCGGAGAACTATTTTACAACTCCATCTGACTTGAGAGCAATCGTACCTTTTCCTTTTGCTGAACATTTTGCATCATTGCCGACTGCTACCAGGATGTCATTCCCTACCGGCTATAGAGAGGTATACCAATCCTTCCAACTGGTCATGTGGCACAATGCACCACTGTCAATGATCCAAGGTTTATCCGCAGGTACATGAACTGCTTCCGTGCAAATCTCCTCAATTGCTACGATCAGCTCTACTCGTACTGCCTGCGCGCTGTTGTTGGACTCTTTCTTTACTCCGTTCTTCTCATCTGCAATCTTCTTTCGACACTCATTCTGCTTGTGCCCTGCCTTGTTGCAATAGAAGCACTTGATCGACTGGAGGTCGGTCCTGAAATAGGCCACCGATCACACGATAGAACCGTGGCGTAAAATACAGCAACTCACCTACCGCCACCGTTCGGCCCAGAGCCATCCGAGATCATCTGGGACTCCAAACGGACCCCGCAACCTGAGAGTGGACTGCCTCGAAAAATGCTCCGTCTACCCTCAATGCGATCAGTCATGAGATGCCTTCCCGCACTTGCATGTAGCCTAGTTGACAGTGTGCTAACTCCGTCCAGGCATCAGGCCACAGATGGCCTCCATCTGGTGTCCAAACCAGGACCTACCCGATAACCGAGCTACTCAAATGCCTTCTCATATGGAGGGCTTACAAGTAGAGTTAGCTGGTTCACGCGTAGTTACACGAGAGTGGAGCATTGATATCTAACAATTTGTTTCTACGATGTAGAGCAGGCTGGCTATGCATGTGTCATGAGGCTGATTTCAAGTTTAGAAATGGGACCCTATCTTCTTTAAGAAGATACAACATTCCAGTAGCTATTTCCACAACAAAATGAGTCGCATATAATATTACTTGATGATAGCTTTTACAAATGCTCATTGAAAAGGATGGCACTTATCTAGTTCTGCCTAATCTTGAAGGAAGACATACATATATTTCTAGTTATTGAACTTGATCCGGTTATCAAATGGGTCGACTCATTGGATAGTTGGCATTGGCAAGGCACACACTCCATGCACTTGGGGAGCCTCCACGCCAATATGACTCTTGTAAATGACAGGTTGAGATGTGGTGGCAAGATTAGGGAGCCTAAATATAGGGAGATCTTCATAGATTAAGGGCCAACAGGACTCTTATTTTATAGTCCACTTTTGTGGCGATTTTAAAATTATAAATGATGTACGATACTTGTCCCTTCTCATGTGTTTGAATTCTTAATGGTCAAATCTTGATTCAGCACCATTTATTAAGCACAATGTCATTCTTTTAATATCATTAAACTTTGAAAAATACACAGTCATTTATAATTTAGAATTGTACAATCAAGATTCTATACTATATTAAGAAACTGCCTCTTACTATGGATCTAACATGAATTCTTTGATACGTACAAAACTCATGAAGGTGGAATAGACTTCCAAGGTCTCTCCTCTTATATGTTGCATTCAGGAGTAGACAGCATATGGTAGAGGGAGGCATCTATGAACCTTCACTTTTCCTATTAACAAAAAAGGATTGATTTTTTCATCTATATTAACAAAAAGGGCTGATCTTTTCATCTATATTCTGTAAATTGCAGTATCTAGCTGAAATGGGTGCTCTGACCATATTGCCCACAGCGCTCTGTTACGCTCCAACAATCCTTCACTTCGGAGTCTTCCATCATTGCATCTACTCTTTCTTTACTAGTATGCACCAAGTGATGAGCAAATAGGAGTTGGTCTCTCTATTTGCTTCTCCCTTGGTAGTTCTTTACTTTGGCATCAAGAGAGCTCGACAATCATCACTCATCCCAATTTTAGTCAGATTCATTATGAAGTTCCTTTTAACTAATTAAATCTGCCGACTATATTAGACATCCAAAAAAATAAAACGATATATCCTTCTCAAGCAATTCTTTTACTGGAGTTGCTCAATGTTTTGATTTTGTATTTCCATTTCGAAGACATGCATTTTAAGAGATTCCAAGACACTTTGGAGACTTAAACATCGTTTGCACTCCACTTTTCATGTTAATCTCATTCCCATGTGTCATGCTTGTCACATCCTAACGAGAGCAACATGAAAAGTGGATTATAAACAATGTTGTGTGGCTAATCAAATGACAAATCCTCTCTTAGCTTTCGCTGGAAAAAACTCTCTGTGTCTGCCTGTTGGCCTTCTGCAAATGTGTGAGCAGTTTTCTCAACATCATACATAAACAGTTGTACAAAAAATATGATTTTGCCTAAGCATGATTATTCATAAGATAAAGTCTCATTACAGAGATCTAGCATTACAGTTCATATAGCCTCATGTCTCAGAAGTTACGAAATACAAGTTACAGATGATTCATAGTCTCCATTGAAGACTTAATGGACTTTACCAGACGTGAAAGGATGATTGTTGCTAGACCTTTCAACCATTAGATGATAATAATGTTCCATCATGGCTTTTGTAGTACAAACCACCAGCATAGCAAAAGCCTCGCTTGCACCCCCCCCCCCCCCCATTTGTCTTTCACTATATGTATGGCAATTTTTCTGATCGCAGTGCATTTCAAAATGTTAAAGTCTACCCTTTATCAGTTATCAAGCTCTGCAAGAACAACGAATTTGTCACCTTCAGTCACTACATCATTACGAAAGTCTTCATGGCCCTCAAAAATGGATTCATCTCCTGTGACATCAGCATTGGGTGCATCATCCTCTACTGGATTCCAAAATAGATTCATCTCCTGTGACTTCAGCATCAGAAGCATTAACAATACTTGATTCTATTTCATTACATTGTCCGTATTTATATATTTTCAGCATGCATTGTGCATTGTCGTCGTAACCGGCCTTCAGAAATCTAAAGGACAGTAATCCTTGTCTACTCAGTCATAAACCTCATAAATAGCCACAATGCGAGCTTTAATCAATTCAACCACTTAACACCACTGGCCCCAAATGCCTTGGCGCCCCTTTCGATATTTATTTAATGCTTCTGAATGGAAATGCTTTATACCAAGGGCTCACCCTTGCACCGTTACTCTTTGCAAATCCTCTGACTATCCTTTGGGCATCTATTCCATAGTGCACCACTAGAATCCAACTGGCAAGGCAATCTTAGACATCCACTTCTAACTTGACCCCAATTGAAAGGCATCCAAGCATCCAAACCACTAGCAAACTGTGCTCAAACCAGCCTCAAGGATTTCACGTGTCACACTGACCCTCTGTCCTTTCCCCACCACCATACCAAGGACAACGTTGGATGTCCTTGGGCCCAACTTTATGACCCCTCTTAAATGCCTATGCCTTGCCCCTAGGACCTAGTCGGTGCACTTAGAAATTGCCTCTAGGGACTTCTAGGAAGTCTACGCTTCCTCTAGCCAGTCCCTCACAGCCCAACTAATACTAGACTTAACCATGCTTAACCCTCGATTGAGTTACATTAAACTTTACATCACTTTTCACGTCCCCATGACTGACGTAGCTGTGACCATAGATCTGGAACGGAGGTTCTAATCTCCAGGTTCCCTCTATCGAAGAAGTATTGTAGCAGAAACGATCCCTCTATCGAAGAGGTATCGTAGCAATGCTCAACCAATGAATGCGTCCTTTGAGTAGCATTGTTTGGTCAACCAGTGTCGGCGTATTGGCGCTAGTCGTGGAGCGACGGATTACTAGTCATTCAAGGATAGATTTTGGGTGACCCCGTTGCAAATGCATTGTGTTGCACCTAAGTCAGCTGCACCTGAGTCAGAGCAAGGGAAGGTGAAAACAAAGGTGCTAGGTCGGAGCCCTGATACCAATGTAGAATAGGGGAAGGGGACAGATTGGAGAATAGGGGATTGAGGAGAGGAAAGGAGACAGAGGAAGGGAGAAGGGGTAGGAGAGAGAGAAAGCAGTGGGAAAGCAGGAGAGAGAGAGAGAGAGAGAGAGAGAGAGAGAGAGGAGGAGATAAGATTAGATGTCACATCAAAAAGTACACAATGATTGGTGGATGCAGACTTATATAGTTCCTCCACAATTCCCACCTAAAGGGCCACTAAAGTAGCCCTTTTCGCCCTTCATCACATCCAACCTGTCTCAGTTGTTCTTAGAGGGGATCATCAGAGCCAAAGTGTCACTCTTGATATGGCTCGTTGGATACAGAGATCATGGAGGCCCACCCGTCTCACCGTAACGAGAGACGACCTGGCTAAGATAGACACGAAATATCTTCACATCCCACTAGAGGGTTGCCATGGCACCAAGATCATAGATGATAGTCGATTGATCACATCTCTTGCTATCTTAGGACTTCTGAGTCCTTGGACCTCTTGAGTTTCTTAGTATAGCTCTCAACAAGGGCCCTGGCAAGCTCTCTGTCTCAACCCTGAGCAACTTCTATGAGTTACTTTGATTTTACCTTGTCTCATAGGCCCGTGAGGCCTTCTAAAGACGTTAATCTCTCTCTCTCTCTCTCTCTCTCTCTCACTTTGAAGACTATCATTGAGGAGACGAAGTCCAGACACCAAAAAATCTACGCTTGCTCGTAGACTTTCGAAAGGCTTTCGACACTATCCCACAATCCCGCATGATTAGGAGATTACAGGAGATGCAGATCGCAGAGACTTTGATTTGGGGAGTGATGAGTCTACATGAGTCTGTAAGAGGGAGAGTTCGAGCGCCAGGTGGTTTGTTGGATTGGCTTAAGAGCACGATAGGGGTGAAGCAGGGCTGCCCCCTCTCACCAATCCTTTTTGGACTCTACATTGATGACATCACATCTTTCATAGACTACCTAGGGGGTGAAGGATCGCTTCTAGCTGACCTCATGATATAGATATTGCTATATGCCGATGACATAGTCCTCATATCATCTTCACCAAAGGGCTCGCATAGGCACTTAGAGGCCCTGGAGGTTTTCTGGAGAGAGAGCGACCTGATAGTCAACCTTGGGATGACCAAGGGATGACCTTCAACACCTCATGCACAGTGCTTCATCGACACAGCTTCACCTGCTGTGCTGAGCCAGTGGAGATAGTGCAGTCCTACACATACTTGGGAGCAATTTTCACAAGCCCTATCTTCACAATGTCTCAAGCAACTACGGTACGACTCACACGGGGAGAGAGCACTTTGGCCCAACTAGAGAGACAATATTTCCAGGCACACTTGCAGCATCCACCGACAAAGAGCTAGCTTTTCGACACTTTAATGCGGCCAACCGCCATGTATGCAGCACCCTTCTTGGAATGCGATATCACCAGGACAGAGTGGAGGAGATTTGAGCGGCTACAGTGTTAGAATTATTATTATATTCTAGGCAGTGGCCAATGTAATGTAATAAGTGGGTTAGGGGCACTTTTCCCTCATAGAGGTTTTTCCCCCTAACCACAGTCTAATCCCTAACTACGGTTAGTGATTATATAGGGTTTTGTCACTTAGACAAAACCCCTCATCTCTTCTCTCTTTTGTACTTCACTTCATTCAGTCCACTATTGAGCCCTTTGCCTAAGCCCCGCTCAGCTCCCTACGCTCAGCCCTCCGCTACCCCCCCCCTCCCCTCCCTACGCCTCCCCTCCCTACGCTCAGCTCCCTACGCCTCAGCTCCCTACGCCTCAGCTCCCTATGCTCAGCAGCCCCTCGCTCAGCCCCCCCGCTCACCCCCTCGCTCAGCCCCCCCGCTCACCTCATCGCACCCCTCCGCTGCCCACCCGCTCACCCCTTGGACCCCTCCTCTCTCTCTCAGCCCTAGCCCTCCCACTCACCCCCTCGCACCCCTCCTCTCACCCCTCTGCTCAGCCCCCCCCCTCACCCCCTCCCTCAACCCTCCCGCTCACCCCCTCACTCAGCCCCCCCGCTCACCCCTCGCACCCCTCCTCTCACCCCTCCGCTCAGCCCCCGCAGCCCCTCGCTCACCCCTCCGCTCACCCCCTCCCTCAACCCTCCCGCTCTCAGCCCCCCCACTCAGCCCCCCCACTACCCCCCACTCAGCCCTCCCCTCCTCCCCCCTCCCCCCCGCTACCCCCTTGGGCGCTGCTGCAGCTGCAGCTAACCGCACCCCCCCCCCTTTCGCTCCCCGCTACCCCTTTTTTTTTTTGGGGGGGGGTCTCTTTTCCATAAGGGGCAAAAAAAAAAAAAGCCTCTCCTCCTCCTCCACCTCTTGGCTGCCTCTCCACTTCAGGCTTCCGCACTACCTCTCCACCACCTCGCACTCGACGTGCCTCCCATTATGGGGGGGGAACTGCTGCTCCCGCTCCCGGTTGAACATTGACACTACGATCTGCACCCGCACCCCAAGAGAATGGGGGACAAAGCCAAGAAAGACGAAAATAACAACAACAAAAAAAAAGCAAACGACACAACTGAATTTGGAGGATGTGAACACACGTTACAACCGAAGTGGATTCGGGGTAAACAGCAAGGCAAAGTTAGGACCCGCCTCAGCTTCTTCAGCATCTACCTCTACCTCAACCTCAACCTCAACTCCCGCTACAGTGTCAGTTTCGTTTTCAGCTCCAACCTCAGCTCCCTCTATCTCTATCTCTACTTCGACTTCAGTCCCCGCTTCAGGCCCAGCTCTAGTTCCAGTCTCAACTCCATCTACATCTACGATCAGTGACATACTCATGCCCATGGCGCCGGTTGTTCCCTTTCCCTCTTCTCCTGTTACAGCTCTCACACAGCTTCTGACACCTACTTCCGAGGTGTCATACACTGTGCCGCATTATGCTTCACTCTCCCCTCTCCCTCTCAGTCAGCCCATCCTCCCACACCCCGTTGGGACTGCCTCACCCATTCCACTGTCATCTCCGTTCCTCACTCAGCCACCGTCCAGTTTTCGGACTCAGTCCCACTCTTTCATGCCACAGGCACCACAGTTTCAGCATGGACATGGGTGGACTCACACACCAGCGGCGCGTGAGACCCTACTCACAGAGATACATAATTTTCGTGAGCGTGAGATGGAGCTGGCTCGCTTCGCACGGGAGCAGGTCTGCTTCAACCAGGAGCAGAGCCGCATCATACAAGAGCAGGCTAGGGCCATTCGGGAGTAGGCGGATCTTATTCAGGGACTCGGACAGGATATCATGCAGCTTCGATAGGAGGTCACAGCCATACACACTGTCCCAGGGAGTACCCCGGTGGTCGAGGCAAAGATTGCGAGCATGCAATCTGCTATTGAGGAGACTTCCAGATGGGATGACGTGGCCAAACGGGAACCCGCAAGGGTCACCGTTTCAGCTACCCTCATGGAGCAGCAGCAGAGAGCCAGTAAGGCTCTCAACATCAGAGTACGCGGGATCCCACGCACTGAGGCTACACCGATGGTAGATGCGACTGCGTTCGTGACCGCTACCCTGGATGTGGCTGAGCACAGGATAGAGAGGGCATGGCGGGTGGGGAGAGATCCCAACCAAGAGCAACCCCTGATCATACCATTTCATGACACTCAGGCGCGACTTTCAACTCTACGACGCAGGTCAGTCCTTCGAGATCAGCCAGCGATCTCTATGGATGAGGATCTCACAGCTCTACAGGTTGAGGAGAGGCGCTCTTTGCTGCAGCAGCGGGATCAGGCCCGAAAGGAGGGGAAGTGGGCAGTGGTACGAGAGGGATGACTTCTTACAGGCCCCCGTAGGACACCTGCCCCCTCCCCTACATAGGGAAGCGGGGCCTATGAGACTCAGATATCCGAGACCCTGTCTTGCACCATTTGGAACTGTAATGGTACCTTATGGTCAGAACCAGGGAACTTCTCGGAATCCTATACAGGCCACGACATAGTCTTCTATACAGAGACACATCAGAGTCCAAAGCGCCCTCTCCCAATAGTCAGCGGATATACATGGGAGTCTGCCTACAGAGATGAGACGAGGGGTACAGGAGGAGTTCGAGGTTCAGGTGGAGTTGCAGTCCTTTTCAGATCCACACTTCGGGGGATCATTTCAGTAGAGCAGAGAGATACACATTCTATATTTCTTTGGATCTCGATACGACACATGGATAGCCAGGATTTGTTTGCCGCAGTTTGCTACTTCCCCCCGGAGACCTCCCACTTTGCCAGAGATATTCGAGGTGATGATGAGACATCCCCATTTGCTGTCCTTTATCAATCCATTGTTGACTTTTCTAGTCACGGAATAGTCCTTCTAGTGGGGGACTTCAACGTGAGGACAAGGACCCGTCAGGTACCACTTCTTGATTTCAGAGATGATTCCACTCTACTGGCAGATGTTGACCTTGAGGAGGCAGGTATGCTACGGGTTTCGACTGACAGACGAGGTCCACTTTCATCCTATGGGCAGGCCCTCTTAGACCTGGGCAGAATACATGATCTCATTATCTATAATGGTCTTGACAGATGGCCTGCTTCAGGTGGTTTCACATGCTTTCCACATGGGGGGGGCTCTAGTGTTGTTGATTACATCATGGGATCCCCTGTCTTCACATCTCGCATTACTGACTTCACTGTAGCACCTCTCCCCCCAGGGGCTGATCACACATACGTTTTCTTTCGCATCTCCACCTCCCCTCGCACAGCACCTTCCACCCCACTCAGGGCTTACTCCACCTACCACGATATACGCTTTGATTGGGATCACTCACCTTCTTACTCTGGCCGTCTGTACATACTTCTCGCTTATATTGACTTCATACCCCTTTTAGAGGATCGTGCTGCCCTTGTCACCCGCTCACTACACGAGGCTACCATTCACGCCTTTCCCCACACCACCCGCTCCACCCGCCCACCACCCCCTGGAACCGTACCCTGTAATAGTTGGTACGATGATGAGTGTAAGGCCTTACGCCGTCAACTCAGATTCGAAACCAAAAACAGTCTTCCAAGTGCACCAGATACGCTACGTGAATACCGTAGACTGGTACGAAGGAAGAAACTAGACTTCGTTCGTCGAAACGAGGAGCTACTGAACATTTTGTTTAGTAACAACTCTAAGGACTTCTGGCGGAGATTTCTAGAAGTACGGTCCCCTCCGCCACTCACTGACACCCAGATCTCGTTTGATTATGAACGCACACTTTATGACATCCCAAATCAGCCAGTCCCTAGCCTCTCACACATGCCTCGTCCCACATCCTGCACCCTCTTCACTAGAGGAGAGGTAAAGGATGCTGTAATGAAACTTCATAATGGCCGAGTGAAGGATCATGAGGGAAGAAGTGCTTACTGGTGCAAAATCTCGCAACTATGTACTGAGTTCATTGCATATGGGATTAACCTCTTAGCCCCGATCTTAGCAAAGCTTTTTAATGAAGCGGTTTGTTTGGGATTTCCACACACTTGGACCATTAACACTATCTCACCCATCCACAAGGCAGGGGATCCCATGAGCCCGGAGAACTACAGGACCATTATGATTGGACATGTCATGTCCAAGATTTATGCATCAGTACTTGACTCCGAGGTTAGCAGACTTGCAGAGTGTCGAGGACTCAGAGCAGCAAGACAGGCCGGATTCCGGCGTGATCATGGAACCATGGACCACATTCTGACGCTCAGATGTATCATCGAGGAGGCGAGATCATGGAAGCAGAGGGTTTATTGTTGCTTTGTGGATTTTCGCAAGGCATTTGACACACTCCCGAGAGCCCGCCTCATATGCCACCTACAGAACTTGGGTTATGACCAGGAGATCATTTGGGCTGTCATGGCACTTTACGAGAGAGTTTCTGGCAGAGTTCGGGTAGGATCCGGGTGGACAGACGAGATCATGAGTACCATCGGGGTCAAACAAGGGTGTCCTTTGTCGCCTACCTTGTTTGGCCTCTACATTGATGAGCTTGAGACAGTGCTGCAGACACAGGGGGGTGTAGGTTGCTCTCTTGCAGGCACGTTGATCCAGATTTTGCTCTATGCAAATGACGTGGCTCTCTTGTCTTCCTCAGCAGAGGGGCTTCAGAGACACCTAGACGCACTACAGTCCTTTTGTGAGTCTCATGATTTGAAGGTCAACCTGGGTAAAATCAAGGTCATGATCTTCAATACATCTCGAGCCATCATGCGTCAGGAGCAGTTCACATTCGCGGGGTCATCTGTTAAGATAGTTTCATCATACACTTATCTTGGGGTTATCTTCTCCGGACCGAGCTTCACTATGAGACCTGCGATGCAGGCACGCTTGAGTAGAGGGTATGCCTCATTGGCCAGGCTAGAGAGGCAGTGCTTCCGCTCACACTTTCAAGATCCACGCACCAAGGGGTTGCTCTTTGACTCCTTGGCTCGCCCAGCGGGGATGTACGGCAGTCCTTGTTGGGGACCAGACTTGTCGGATACAGAGTGGGCCCGTGTGGAGCGGCTACAGGTTCTCATGCTATCACGGATGATTCGTGGTAAGTCATCCGTTCCTCATTAGATCATTCAGGCTGAGTTTGGGTCACCCCCTTTACAGCTAGATGCTGCATTTCAGGTCATCACATATCTGTACCGAGTTAGGGAATATGGGGATTATACCTCGGGGCGTAGCAGGCTACCATGGATAGCTTTATCCTCTTCTATGGCACTTGCAGCAGGAGGAGATCAGAGGTGCTGGTATGCACGTACAAAGAGATGGTTTGAGTGACTGGGGCTCCACATGGATAGACTACCTCCCCTCCAGTATAGCATGGATGCTCCGTTCTCTCCCCTCTTATCACACGAGGTCAACCAGGTTATCCGTGAGGATCTACTACAGCTACACACTTTTCGGACCTGCTTGGAACGGAGTGAACTCCCAATGAAGCTTAGCTTCTACAGAGATCACTTCTTACATATCACAGCGGAGGGTTTCATTGACCCACCAGGATACACACAGATTCACCTACCCCACTCGATGAGGATCTCTCTTGGGCAGTTCCGGGTCTCTTCACACAGACTTCGCATCGAGAGCGGCAGAGCAGAGCGACTACCCAGGGAGCGGCGCATATGCACACTATGTGACATACAGGAGGTTGAGACAGAGAAGCATTTCATCTTCAGGTGTCCTGTGTACTATGAGATCCGAGGACGTTTCCACTGCCTCTTCAGAGATAGTTATGGGATTTTAGCCCATTTCCTCTCCTACCCAGACCAGCGGTGTTTGGCAGGTTTCATTCATGAGGCACTTAGACACCGCGAGAGGATACTCCGAGCACGGAGACAGGAGCAGACTTCTTCCTCGGTTGATCCCTCTCAGAGCTCTATCACGGAGTTCTTTCAGCTAGATCACATGGATCCCAACGAGACGAGGCCTCGACATGACCGTGACCCGGAACCCGTGACCCGACAGCTTAGACAGAGGGTCGACACACAGATCACACTTGGAGACATCCCCTCCTTGTTTAGAGTTGGAGCCCGACCGAGGGGGGTCACAGTAGCCCTGGTTAGATGTAGAGCTACGACCAAGAGACGTGCCAGGACCGCACCTCTGAGTGGCCGACAGCACTCTATTGCCGACTTCATGCCTCCACTGCCTCATCCATCCTGATATCTTGCTGTTGCTGGGGATGATGATGATGATGATATTGATGATGATGCTGAGATTGATATATAGTCGACCACCGACATCACTATGTTGTACTTAGGACTTAGCACTGCCACTCTGCATTTTGCATTGGTATGGACGCTCGTTTAGTAGCTCCACTATCACAACTCGTTGTATCAGGATTTTCACAGTCTCATAGACCCATCGGTCTTCCGAAGACTTTAATAAACTTTCTTTCTTTCTTTCTTTCTTTCTTACTCACTCTTGCTCTCCTTGTTTCTCACATTTGGTATCAGAGCAGAGTTTCTTCCCAAACCTGCTCCTAGCTCCTACACCTGCTCTCAACTCTCAACTCTCGTCCGTATAGCTCCAGTACTTCAGCCCGCCCCAGCTCGAGATCATCATTCCGTACAGTCCATAAGACAGTACGGATTCCGTACTGCCATACGGTTCTGCTCAAATCTGGCGTCGTCCGTACCTTCATTCCGTATCTGCAACTCCCGCAAACAGACCGTACAACGCCGCCATCCCGTACAAGTACAAATTCCGTACCTGACAGCGCCATACACGTGCCAGTTTTTGTACTGCATTTCGTGCAATCTGCCCGTACAAATCCGTACCTGCATCAACGCCGCCATCCGTACATTATTCGTCCGTACACTAGTACGGTCCGCCGTATTGTTCCGTACACATGTCGTCAGCGCACCGTACAAGCATCTACACACTGTACGGATTCCGTACTCAGTCTTGCATTCCGTACATTTGCAGAGTCCGTACTATTCTCCATGCATTTGCAGGAGTCGTGGAAAAAGGTCTTCTGTGCATGTGGTCTTTGGCAGGCATTCATGCATTGATCCATTGTTTGGCTGTGAATTTGAGGCATTTTATATTTGTGGGCAGACATTGCAGCTAGTTTGCAGGTGTTGAAGAAATTTGGGGCTTTTGCTATTACACTACAATTTTGCACTGAAATTTGGAGCTTTTACAGGCAGAGTGCAAATTTTGCAACATTTGGGTCTTTCAAACCATTTGCCCTCTTTTGTAAGCAATTTCCCACAAGAAATTGGTGCTTATGCATTTGGGTTGCAATTTTGCAGTTAAAAGAGCATTTTGGAGGTTTGCAAGCAATTCTGGAGTTAGTGTGAGTCAAGTTCCAGACTTTATCACTTTTTGCAGATTTTATTTGCAGATTTTTGGGCAATTAACAGAGCATTGTGGTGCATTTCAAGCCTTTGATAGGCTGTGATAGTGTTTGTCACTCTGGGTAGATTTTCTTTGGCGGATTTTACTTGTGCATTTTGCATCCCATGAAGGGATTTTACTTGTTCAATTTGCTGTACTTTTTAGTTTATCTGGCAAAAATGTCTCAGAACAACCCCAATGAGGTGTTTGGAGTCCTCACACAGGAGGATAAGTTCCAGATGGCACCAACTCCTCCTTGTGGAGTTTTATAGTTTGCAACATCTTGGTTGGATTATGTTAATGGAGATGAAGCAAGGCCAGTTCTCTGGTTACAATTGTCACTCCTACAGCTCGAGGCAGGGGTAGAGGTCAAAATGCAGCACAAGTAGTTGGAGTCCAAGGGCTCCCACAGCAGAGCTGAAAAGATGGGATTCTAGAGATGCACAAGCTCTATCAAAAATTTCTCTTTCTGTCAAGGTTCATTATTCATCACATTCGGTCATGCAAGACCTCAAAGGCCGCTTGGGAGATATTGGGTTAGTATGTTTGCAGCAAGAAATGATGCCAGAGTTTCCTTTCTGAAGCGAGAGCTTTCTCATACGCATATGGATGAGGGAGATTCCATGAATACTCACCTCACAAAGCTTCAGGATTTGAGGGAGCAATTGCTGAATATTGATGAAGTCATTCCAGATTCAGAGATGATTACCACCACTCTGAATTCTCTTCCTGAGTCCTATCTTGGTTTCCCCACCTCGCTGATTTTGTCAAATAAGCCTAGAAAGAAGGGCATTTGTCACTACTACAAGAAGCCATGTCATTATATTGGTGAATGCAAGAAGTGCATAGCTAAAGAAAAGAAAAGAGATTCAGGTATGGCTATGTCAGATGCATTAGCTCCTCATTCACAGTGGGGGAGATATTACAGCCAACTTTGCGGAAGAGCACTATGCCTTTCTGTCTTGCACTATAGATTTTTCAGTGGGTAGTTCAGATGCTACAGCCACTATTGAAGATGACCCTTATGCTTTCTTGACTTGCAGTTATGATCCTTCAAAGGATGCATGCTCTCTCAATGTCAATGAGACACTGAATACTTGGTATTTTGATAGTGGTGCTTCAAAGCACATCACTTCTAAGAAGAGCCTTTTTGCATCTCTGCATCCACCACCTACTAAAAAGAAGATGACTTGTGCAAATAATTCTTCTTATTCATTGTGTGGAGTGGGGGACATTATTCTCCCATCCACTGATGGCACAGATTTCAGAATTTCAGATGTTCTCTATGTGCCAAGTATAAAGAAGAATTTGCTTTCACTGTCCTCTCTTAATAGAGGAGGATTTCAGGTTGTATTCGATGATGCTAAGTGTGCAGTCAGAGACAAAGAGAATGACTATACTTTAATGTTGTCTGGCACTTTGTATCGGGGTCTTTTTCAGCTTGATATATATGAGAAAAGATCAGATCTCGCATTTCCAGTGAGCACTCCCACTGCTGCGATGCTAAATGCAAAGTTATGGCAATTCAGGTATGGGCACATGAGCTATGGCAATTTAATGACACTTGAGAAGCATGCTATGGTTGATGCATTGCCTCCTTCAGAGTCACCTCCTCCTCATGCATGTGAGGGTTGCAACCTTGGCAAGATGCATAGATTTCCTAAGGATGGTGCAGTGAGAGCTACACGCAAATTACAGCTCATTCACAGTGATGTCTGCGGTCCCATGAGGACACCTACTTTTGGGGTTATCTTTATTATGTTACATTTATAGATGACTTCACCAACTACATTTGGGTCTATGGTCTTAAGGCAAAATCAGAAGTGTTTATGCATTTCAAACACTTTGTGGCTATGGTTGAGAATGAGACAGGACTCAAGGTGCAGACACTTCGCATAGATAGAGGAGGGGGTATATGTCTCATGATTTTTGAGCCATTTTTGAAGGAGAAAGGCATCACGCATCAGCTTATAATGAGGCTTACACCTCAACAAAATGGTAAAGTTCAGTGCAAGAACCGCACTCTTATGGAGATGGATAGATGCATGCTTACAGTAAAAAGTTGCCTCACAAGTTTTGGCTCCAAGGCCTCATGTGTGCAAACTCTGTTTTGAATTGGGCTCCCACAAAGGCTTTGAAGAGAATCACTCCCTATAAGGCATGGCATGGGAGAAAGCCTTCAATGGATCACTTCAGAGTTTTTGGTTGTGTTGCATATGCCCACGTGCCTGTGGAGTTTTAACACAAGTTGTCAGATAAGGCACTTAAATGCATTTTTGTTGGGTATAGTGCACATAGCAAAGGCTATCGTCTCTACAATCTTGCTTCTCACAAGATTTTTGTTAGTAGAGATGTTATATTTTTAGAGGATTCAGCACATACACATGCTGAATTTAATATTCCAGCTTCTTCAGATGATGTTTTTGAGGGGATGCTTCCTACAACATTTGGTTACCCAGCTGAGGTTCATGCTGAAAATCAGAATTTACAGCAACCTCCTCCGGATCCACATGCCTCGATTCAGCCACAAATTGATTTTGTACCTCCACAGGGTGTGGATGAAGTTGTCAAGCAAGAGATTCGAGAGATACACGCAGCCAAAACAGTCCCGAATTGGTTGCTACAGACTTCCAGGGAGAGTAGGCTTGAGGCCCCATTGCTTGGCAAGACTCGTGGTGCAGTAAGGTTTCAGTTGAGACAGCTTATGCAAGTACTCTTCTTGATGAAGAAGAACCTGACTCTTTTGAAGAAGCAAAGGATAATTTGCATTGGATGCATGCCATGCACAATGAATTGCAGTCCATTGAGAAAAATCAGACTTGGGATGTTGTGGATTTGCCACCAGGTAAGCGTGCCATTGGTACCAAGTGGGTTTTCAAGGTGAAAAGGAAGCCAGATGGGTCCATTGACAGATACAAGGCAAGGCTGGTTGCCAAAGGCTATGCACAGAAGAATGGCATAGATTATGAGGAGACTTTTGCTCCTACATCCCGGATGACCACCATACGGTCAGTTATTGCAATGGCTGCAAATTTTCTTTGGAATGTCCATCAGTTGGACATAAAAACAGCTTTCCTTAATGGGGACTTGCAGGAAGAGGTTATGTCAAACAACCTCTTGGATTTAAACTTTCTGTCAATGCACTTCGGGTTTGCAAGCTTAACAAAGCTTTATATGGGCTGAAACAAGCCCCACGTGCATGGTATGCCAAGATTGATGCATTCCTGGCAAGGAAGGGGTTACATAATAGTCCCACGGAAAGAACCCTCTACATCAAGAAGAATGGGGAGGACATTTTAGTCATCATTCTTTATGTAGATGACATGCTGCTCACAGGGTCAAATGAGGAAATAATTGCAGATTTCAAAGCTGAGTTGAAAGCTGAATTTGACATGATAGATTTGGGCATGTTAAATTTTTATTTGGGGATCCAATTTATACAAGACAAGTGTGGCATCATTATGTCTCAATCCAAGTTATGTGCAGAAGCTCTTGGATAGGTTCAACATGCATGATTGTAAGCCTATAGCCACTCCCATGGAGCCAGGGCTGAAGCTTACTATGTATGATGCAGGTGAATCAGTGGATGTCACACTTTATAACCAGGTTGTTGGATGACTCATCTACTTGTGCAATTCACGGCCCGATATTCAGTATGCAGTATCTCAGGTGAGCAGATATATGCACAATCCAAAGACTAACACATTGGCAGGCTGTAAAACGCATCTTCCGTTATTTGCAAGGCACAAAGTCTTATGGCTTGATGTTTCCCAGGGGGGGTGATTTGCAGATGCATGCTTACAGTGATTGAGATTGGGCTGGAGACTATGATACCAGGCAGTCCACTAGTGGTAATTGTTTCTTTTTGGGCAAAGCTTGCATCTCTTGGCTGAGCAAGAGGCAATCTATAGTGGCTACTTCCTCATGTGAAGCTGAGTACAGGGCACTTTCACAGCGACAGTTGATGTGTTTGGCTGCGACGTTTGTTCGCTGATCTTCGTCTCTTATTGGAGAGTCCTTCTCCAATTCTCACTGATAGTCAAAGTGCTATAGAGTGGCAAAGAATCCTGTGTTTCATGCTCACACGAAGCACATTGAGGTTCATTATCATTATGTCAGAGAGAAGTTGCATGCAAGGGAGATCAATATGATCTTTGTGTCAACACATGACAATGTTGCAAACATCTTCACCAAAGCACTTCCATGTGAGAAGTTTTAGGCATTTCGCAGTGCCCTAAACTTATCTCCTTTTGGTGATTGATCACTACCTTGGTACACCACAGTGGCATTGCAGGGGAGTGTTAGAATTATTATTATATTCTAGGCAGTGGCCAATGTAATGTAATAAGTGGGTTAGCGGCACTTTTCCCTCATATAGGTTTTTCCCCCTAACTACGGTTAGTGATTAGATAGAGTGTTGTCACTTAGACAACACCCCTCATCTCTTCTCTCTTTTGTACTTCACTTCATTCAGTCCACTATTGAGTGCCTACGTTCAGCTCACTCTCTTGCTCACTCTTGCTCTCCTTGTTTCTCACATACAGGTGATTATGGGGTCCCAGATGATACGAAGTAAGCCCTCAGTCCCACATGAGATAGTACAGGTAGAGTTCACCATGACACCTCTCTAGGTTGATGCCATCTTCAGACAATGACTTCCTGAGAGTATCAAAGGAGGGATTCATCATCATCAAACCCCAGTATCTCGAGGACAGAGGATTCTCACATGCACTGAGGATTGCCATTGGACAATGCGGGTTTCGTCTAATCAGCTGATGATTGCGGCGGGGAGAGCCGCAGGTATACCCAAAGAGCAACGGATCTGCATGCTATGCACATTGGGGACGTTGAGACAAAGGAACACTTTCTTTGTGCTTGCCCAGCCTACTATGAGAGCTACTACTGTCTCTACCTAGAGGGGAGCGGCTTCGGTCCACTCTCACAACCGATCCATTTCCATGACCATAACTACATTGGGCTCTATGTGATGGAGATACACCAACACAGGGAGACACTAACTATGACATATCAAAGAGCAGCAAGAGGCGGCTAGGCCACAGGATATAGAGGCTGACCGGACACAACGACGCATTACAAACTTTTATACATTTGAGTCAACTCCAGGACACAACAGAGTAGAGGAGGAGTTAGCTGAT
Organism: Dipteris shenzhenensis; assembly: GCF_047967505.1. Lineage (NCBI taxonomy): Eukaryota > Viridiplantae > Streptophyta > Polypodiopsida > Gleicheniales > Dipteridaceae > Dipteris > Dipteris shenzhenensis. The sequence goes on from NC_141606.1 coordinate 1,808,803, forward strand.
ATGAGCGCAGCTTGGATCGGCAAGCTATCGCTGAGAGAGGGATGCACAAACCACGCGCGAGACTGAGAGCACCCAAAGCACACTCTATTGAGGTCTGACCTATGACAGCTTTTCTCAAGGGGGACCGACAAAGATGAGGGATCACTTTGGACATAGCCCAGAGGGTTCAGAGATCGAGAAGGCTGCCTCCCCCACCACAACGTGGGACAGCCCGACAGACGTAGATCCGAGATATCTTCATAGCTCACCAAAGAGCTACCATTGTGCGAGCTTCAATTTGTGAGTCCCACCTACAAGATTGATTTGATTCAGTCTGTATTTGATTGATTGTGATTTTTCTATGAGCTCAGCAGAGTTAGTTTAGTACTCAGCAAGGGCCCTAGCACGCCCTTTGCTGCAGCCCATTGAGGCTTGTATGAAGCTTCCTTTTGTGCACTTTGTCCCATACGCCCGCGAGGCCTCTTGCAGACGTTAATACCTCTCTCTCTCTCTCTCTCTCTCTCTCTCTCTCTCTCTCTCTCTCTCTCTCAACTTCCTCTGCTCTGTCCTTGGAGCTCCCTCCACCCTTGCAGCCCCCCCTCACGCAGCCCCTCTACCTCTCCGCCGGGCTGCCTCCGCCTGCAGTCCCATTCTACCCGGCTGCCTCAACCTGCAGCCCCTCCGCTGCCTCCCTCTGCTCCTTCGCCTGGAACCCCTTCCGCCCCGCCCTGCTTGCCTCGCACCACCCCGCCCTGCTCACCTGGCGTCTCGCTCCTAGCGCCCCACCGCTGCTCCTTCCTCTGCCGCCCCCTACTGCCCTTGCTGCTGCTGGCCACACCCCCCGCCTGACAAACAACCTTCTCCTGCGGGCTGGCCTCCACCCCCCGCGCCTCTAGCCTACCCTTCCCCTCTCCCCCACACAGCTAGCCTACACCTCCCGTGCTACATTCTCATCTTCAGCTTCAGCCTCAGTTTCAGCTTCCTGCAGCCTCTACATCCCCAGCTCCAGTTATTGCCAGCGACATACCCATGACGTCGGCCTCTTCAACTAGGCAAGGCTTTCGACCCCATGTGACATTGGTATCCCATTCCACGAGATGTTCAAAACATCTGACAAATGGCTCATTCACTTGACACTAGATTGGCTATACTTGACACCAGATTGACTATTTGATCAATAAACAATCACACCAAAAAGAGGTTTACATAAAATAAATAGTTGGCAGTGATGCCCTTGTCCTCCTAACATGTGTGAAAATGTACTGAGGTGCTGATTGAAAGACACGAGCTGCAAATCCAAACCAACAAAAAGGTGAAGCGCTGGAAGCAGCATCAACAAATAAGACAATTGACCAAAAGGACAAAATCTGGTCAATGTTTCATCTACAAAATAATATGGCTAGCCCACACTCCAAATGGATGCCATCTTTCAAACAATGACACATCTTCATAGGGTTTGGGCTCTACCTAGCTAGAGATTATCGAGATCGGCACTTAAGTCATCCAGACGACTAGTAGACAGAGGGGTCATCATGGGCACAGAGCCTAAAACACAATCCCAAGAGCAGCAACAATGTTAGGAAAAACAACTCTCTCCCTCATGGGTCTTCAAAGGATCCGTGACATATGGTGAAATGGGGGCTTAAATATTCCCATGTACATTAGTGTAAATGTGTGTTCCTAGCATAAAATGTGTGAAATGTGAGGGCCATTAGTGTAAATGTACATTCGTGTAAATGTGTGCCTAGTATCGAATGTGTAAAATATGAGGGCCATTAAGGAACTCCCGCAGAGACTTTTGGATACTCTAGCATGTGCATGGCTATGGGGCAAGGTGTGGCCCCATTGTACCCAGTGCACTATGTGTGATAGAAGTTTGTGTTGATGACACATAGACACTGCTCTACTCTAACGTGATATCAAAGCCAGCTTTCCAACAAACTATGGGCTAGCATCTATCGTCCTGTTGAGGTGCAGATGGTTGAGATGTGTGCAATGTGCTGGCTACTCTACGGGTGCATGACTCACGCATCTTGCGTGCTCTACTTAGAGCATCTATGCGAGCAAGATTCAAGTCGACTGTTGGGGGTGTGGTGACCAATAACTGGCGCTCATGTTGAGTGGATTGCACTTTAGTTGACAGCTTGTTGATGGTGACTTCACACATTTTGACTATACCTCCTACTAATTGACTTCGAGTATTGTAATCACAGTGTTGTAATCACGACAATCGTATACTCTGTCAAGGAGTTGACCAGTATGCCACTTGTGTTCAACCTATCAAGGGGTGTTAGGGAAATAGCCATCTACCTCCTGGGTATTCAAAGGGGACTTGAAAGAGTCCATGACATTGGTTAAAATAGGGCCCATATACAGCAGTGTAAATGTGAGTGCCTATTATAAAATATGCAAATGTGAGAGCCATTGAGAAATCATCCTTAGGGACTTTTCGATGCTCTGGCCTATGCATGGCTATGAGGTAGGGCGTGGGACCCTGTACCCAATGCACACTGTGTGGTGGAGGTCTGCATTGATGACACATGGGCATTGCTATCTAACAAAAATTAGTTCCAAGTGCAGCAATAGCTATCTACACAAGTTTAGCCAAGCAAATAGCCCAAAATTACACACGATAATGTGCGGTGGAGCAGACACTAGGGGGCTGCCAATATAGAGTACAAGCAAGGATTTGAAGCACCATAGATAGCCATGTGTGGGCAGCCATAGGAACACAAGTCCAAGGTGTTGAAGGGTGTTTGGGATTACACTCAAGCTCCAATACACTTTCCCAACAAAGATAAATACTCTTTTGCTTCAAATGAGTGATCGCAGTAGTACTTACATGTTACAAATATGCCAAGTTACCAAGAAATGAATGTTGATAAGGAAAACATAAAGTAGTAGTTACATCTATATAACAAGCATGAAAGCAACGACTACATCCATTCCTTAATAAAAGCCAACAACGATCAATGCCAAACTTGTGTTATCATTTCCAAGTATAACTCAAAAAAACAAAACAACTAATATGAAGCGTGCATACAAGTCCTTCAACTGCTTGCGAAGATAGGCAACCTTTGCCTGATTCTCCACCTGATATAAGAATGCAAGCTGATCGCATGCTTCTACAAAAAAAACTATTGTTTAAAAATCATGTACCATCTTTGTCGCCAATCAGCTTTAGAAATCTAAGATATTTGTGTGAGCAGTGTGACACGAACAACCCATCATTTTAAACCAGTGCCCTTGCCAAACTTCTCCTTAAAGTTGTCTTGCCTTTGTAACCACATTATATGTGCCTGCACAAGCCTTGTATTAGCATACCTCTCTCTCTCTCTCTCTCTATACAGCCAAGCAGCCCCCTCCAAATCTTATATAAAGGACAACCCATTGAGACAGTGCACTCATTCAAATACTTGGGTATTGAAATCCCCGCCAATAATAGATGGAACAGCTGTGTGCAACGGAGACTTGATGCAGGATGGGCAAAATACTTCCAATTTGAAAATGAGTGCAACAATAGCAATACGAGAAGGTGGCAAGTACGAAATATGATCTTTGGGGCATATGTGATACAGACAGTACTCTACGGAGTAGAGGTATGGGGTGGGAGTATATCTCCATCAACGTGGAATGAGATAGAGAAAATGCAAAAGTCTTTCATTAGGAGGCACCTGGGCATCAAGGCTACTACACCATACTCTTTGTTACTCCTAGAGACAGGATGTATACCCATAGAGCTACATGCTCTGAAGAGAGTACTCAGATACATCACAAAGGTCAAGGGCATGGATAATGAAAGGCTACCAAAGAGAGCATGGAAAGAAAGTCAGAAGCTTCAAAAGACAAACAAGGGCAAGATTTTGACATCCGGATGGGCACAGGACCTAAAAAAATGGTTCAAGAAGTGGGAAGTAGAAGAGTATTTAAACTACTCTTCAGAGGAGATTGATGAAGAGGCTTTTCATTATGACCTGCTGAATGCACTACACAGGAAATGGCAAACAGCAGAAAACAAAGATAAATTTGAGTACTATCGCACATATATCAACCCCGAATATTGGTCAATTTATACAGGAAGGGAGACAACAACGCAGAAGTACATATGTACACCTATAGCAGTGCATAAACGGAGGGCTTTAGCCTCACTTCGCACCCGATCACACCAGCTGCAAATAGAAACAGGGGGATGGAAAAAGATGCCAAGGGAGAGTAGAATATGCCAACTATGTGATCAAGGTATGGTTGAAACAGAAGAACACATGGTAATGATATGCCCTCACTATGCACACATTAGGGAAGAGTTCAATCACCTCCTTGAGGGACATAACAAACTGGCTGATTTGCTGCATAAAGGGTCACCTTCAGCTTTAGGAACATTTGTGTATAAGCTCTTCAAGCATAGGAATCCACCTGAATCCTAGAAGGTGGTTTCTCTTTCCACCCTCCCATCTTCGGGAGGAGCTTTCATGTACTTGTGATATTGTATTGCTCAGGTCCCATAGGCCGGTTTTGGTCTTCAGAGGACGATAATATATTCTTCTTCTTCTTCTCTCTCTCTCTCTCTCTATATATATATATATATGTATGTATGTATGTATGTATGTATGTATGTATGTATGTATGTATGTATGAGGTGCGCGTGCGTGTGCGTGTGTGTTGTGTGTGTGTGTGTGTGTGTACACTTGCTCAAATTCTTGTCCTGTTACTCTTTCTGACTTGACGGTTAGCACGACATACTCTTTCCTCCAACCGTCACCATGGATTCACTTACATGCTAATTCTCTTTGGCATATGGCGAAATCACTTTTGCTTGGTGGCGAAAGAATCTCCGCAATTTATGGAGGAGCAAATTGCCTCTTAAGCAAAAGCTTTTCCTATGGCGTTGTCTTACAGGAACCTTATCCGTGGGGGTCACTCTGGCTCAACGCTGCTTCTTGTCTTCGATGCATGGCCCTTCTGAAACGGTGCCTCATTTGTTTTGGATGTGCTCCAGCACTAAGACCTTCATATGCAAAATTTCCATGTCGCTTCACCTTTGTTTCCCTAACTCTCCTTTTGGGAAACATTTTTGGCTTTTTGGCAGACTTCCTACAACCCTGGTCCATTACTCTTTATTTTTATATTGGGTCAGATATTTGGCTTTTTGGACCATATGGCAGGATCACAACATGAGATATTTTGGGAATCCATTCTTGCAATCTTATGAATATTTCAGACTCTCCCTACGGCAATCTATCTATGATGCTTGCCATCAAGGAGATCTTCCTCAGTCATGCCTGGAAATAGTTTCTCTTTGCTTTTGATTTCCTGTTGAGGCTCTCTGTTTTTTTGAGACCCTCATGTAAATTTTGCTAATAATATAATCATGGATACACCCCAAAAAAAAAAAGTGTGTGTGACTTGCTAAACGTCGCATTGCACCATCCACATGTTTAAGATGTCAGGCTCCTTCAGAGACTGTTATTCATTTGCTTTGGCACTGCCCATGTACTAAGATCCTCCTCATGAGAATTTCAGATTATCTTTGGATCTGTTTCCCGAGTCACAGATTTGGAAAATATTTTTGGCTTTTTTGAGGATTTATGAAGTCTTTGTCTCAATACTCATTATTTCTCTCTTGGGTGCGATATTGGGCTCTTTGGACAATCTGGAGTGAGCATAATTTGACATACTTGGGTCGGCAGATTCACTAGTCATAGGAATCTTTCCGAGCCTCATTGCGGCAATCCTTATATGATGCTTGCCATGAGGGTGATATGGATACAGCTTTTCTTTGTATGCTTCTGAACTTTGGGATACTCTCCATTTTGGAGACCTCCCATCATGTAAATTTATGATCATATAAATATATGCACTGGATATTACCAAAAAAAAAGTGTGTGTGTGTGTGTGTACACATATAGGAATTGTAAAGTCTTTGGTGATCCTACTTTCTCTCTGTTTGGCTTTTTTAGGCGTTCTCTGCAGCAATCTTTCTTTGATTGCTTGCAGACCCACTGCATAGATCATGAGGTCTTTTTGGCATATACTGAAATTTTCACTTGATGTAATTGTAGCACCTTTTTTTGAGGTTGCTACTCATATAATATAATCAATCAATGATTTCACCAAAAAAAAAGTGTGTGTGTGTACACATATACATATACATGTATGTATATTATATGTGTCTGCACAAGCCTTGTATTAGCATACACCTCTCTTTCTCTCTCTCTCTCTCTCTATCTATCTATCTATCTATCTATCTATCTATCTATATGTATGTATGTATGTGTGTGTGTGTGTGTGTGTGTACACATATACATATACATGTATGTACGTATGTATGCATATGTTGTTGGAATAGGGTTGGTGGTCTCCCCACCTATGAGCCCCCATAAAGGAGTGCATCGGGGGGTGGACCATAGATTGATAGGATGGGACAAGGGACTGCCACATGGGCTGCCATGTGGGCAGCAGAGAGAGGGAGAGGGGATCCCTGCCAGAGGAGAGGCACCATGGAGGGAGATCTAGTAGAGGCTCTCCACAGATGGAAAGGGCAGACCTAGGCAGGGTTTCCAGCAAGCAAGGACTGCGTGGACAGGGCACGGGCACTGACATCAACAAGGTTCCAGACAGTACAGCAGGCTGCCCGGGCATTCTTGGAGAAGTTCCAGAGGCTGAAATGGTGTTGGACAGAGGCAGGAAGAAGGCACAGAAGTTCAGCAAGGTTGTGGGACCCTATGGGCAGGTTTGGGGCAAAGAATCAAGGCTGGAACTTCCTGGGCAAGTGGGGCAGGGCAAAGCCTGCAAACGAGCCGCCCTGTAGGGATATTTATAGGCTCCTCTCCCAGTCGGCTGGTAGGGGGGAGTAGAGTCTGCTGGAAGGGGCTGTATAGTCAGCCATTTTGGGTAGGGCTTCAGCCCTATAAAAGGGGGCCCTAGGGCATAGTTACCAGGGAACCGGAACGTTCCAAAAACTCGGGTACCGGAATGGGAACGTTCCAAGAAGGGGGAAGGGGGGAACCGGGACCGGAACGCCATGTCATATGACATGTCATCAATTCATATGAGAATATACAAAATTATGAAAAGGAAATCACTTTTAGCTAATAATTAGCCGAGAGGTTGGCTAGCATTTGGATGGAGTCCATTGAGTATGTGGGGGCAGATAAGGTTATTCAGTTTGTTGCTGATGGCGAGAACTCCAACAGGGCAGCAGGGAGGATTCTTGAAGAGAAGTACCCTCACCTTACCTTCACTCATTGCATGGCACATGGGCTGAATAATCTCTTGAAGGATATTGGTAAGTTGGATTGCGTGGATCCCACCATTGATATGGGGAATCGTGTTGTCTCTTTCATCACTCGCCACCACTACATTTTGGCTATAATTTCATCATGTAAAAGCACCTTTATAAACTGAAATCTCAATTGAGGCAGCTTGTTGTTTCTGCTGAGTGGGATGCATGGCGTGAACGAAACTCTGCAAGGGCTCAAAGAGTTAAGTACATTGTCTTGGATGACATCTTTTGGGATGATGTTTGCCTCTTGCGTCAAGTTACTAAGCCCATTCTTTTAATGTTGAGGATTGTTGATAGGGATGCTCCTTGTATTGGGAAGGTGTATGAAGGGATGGATAGGATGATTGAGAACATTCAAAGTATAGATGTTTTGTATGCTTGGAGGAAGGAGGAGGTGAGAGTACTTGCAACCTCTCGGTGGACAGAATATCATTCATCTTTGCAGGCTGCAGCCTTTGTTTTGGATCCAGAATTTCAGGGGAAGGGGCAAGAGACTGACAAAGAGGTAGTGCAGGGATGGGAGAAGGTATTGAAACGACTTGTCGTAAGTGGAGATGATAGGAGAAAAGTGCGGGAGTAGCTGTCATATTATAGGCAAGGCAGAGGGTTGTTTGGTTTGGAGGATGCACAGACTGATAGGTTCAAGATTTCTTCCATTCGTTGGTGGGAGGACTATGGGGCAGATGCTCCATTGTTGCAGCATTTGGCCATTCGTATACTCAGCCAGGGCACGAGCTCTTTACCCGTTGAGCGGTTGTGGAGCAATTTTGGAAACATTGCATCCAAAAAGAGGAACATGCTTCGGGTTCAAAAGGCTAATGATCTTGTATTTGTTAATGCAAACTTGCGTTTGCTTAACAAGTTCAGGGCAGAGTGCACTTTGAAGCATATCTTGGATTTCGACTAGACGAGGAGTCAGACTCTGACAGTGATACAGAACAGGATGCTCTTGAGCATGAGGATGATGAGACCCAAGACCAGGATCAGGATAATGAGGCTCAATAGGCTGAGGGAGTGGGAGAGGCCTCTATTGCTATGTAGTGTGCGGCATCATGCATGCCACCTTTAGTCTTCAGCTGAGTTTTGTTCTATTATCTATATACCATGTACTTGGCTCGAGAGTCTGGAGTCCTATTTTGACATTTGTACTGAGGCATTCAGATGCCCGAGGCATGGCCTCCTTTTCTTGTATTTTGCATATTATATGCTCTCGGATCTATAGTATTGTCTACTTCTATGGCTCTATGCACATTGTAAACATGTACATTTCAGTTTTGAGTGTTCTAACTTCTTAGAGTGTCTTTAAATTTTAAAAGTCTAAAGTTGAAATGGAAAGTGTAGAGCCTCCTTTGAATTATCCATAGCTTTAATGAAAAAGCTGGCCCCCCTAGAGTATGCAATGATACCCTGAATAGAGCGGCTCCTAGTATCACTCCATCCATCTCCCATTAATGTGACACCACATCTCACCCATATGTCTTTGATGGGATTCAAAGCTTGCTCTATGGCGGTCTTCTCTGTTGCCAAAATTGTGGTGCGTAGGGCCTCACATGAAGGAGGAGTATAAGATGGTCCAAAGGTTGCAATCTCCTTTACCATATCAATGAAGTAAGGATTGCGGGCCTTTGCTGTGGGTACATCTGCTCCATAAAAGAATCGGCCCACTGTAGCATCTACCTGTGCCTCCTCCCAGGATGCCATGATGCCATGAGGCTAACCTGCACGACTCTCGCGGTGGGGGCTGATGAAGTGGGAGCATGTGCCTGTGAAGCTATCCCACCAAAGAAGGAGCTAGAAATGGAAGCAGTAGGAGAAGGTGCTACATGTGAGGATGCCCTTGCTCGACCTCAAGGATCAAGAACCTTCTGTCGTGCTTCCTCAGCATCCAATCTATCTGCAAGTGCCTGAAAACGTGCCATCTCTGAATCTGAAATAGTCCCAGGGCAGCACTTAATGTTTCTCTTCTTTACTCGCAATAAGTAAGCTCGAACTCGGTCTGAGCCTCCAAATTTTTCTACGCCACAAAATTTGCATGTCCACTTGCGTGCGCCTCCTTTTGACTTGTTGTAGAAGCTTCTAGGCACCACTTCCTTCCACCACGGAGATTTGCGGTCTTGGTCGATGCCCTGGGGAGGAGCCATTCAAAGAAGGGGGCTGAGAGAGTAAGGGGAGAGAAGGGGGGTGAGCCTTGAGGCCCGAGGGACGCAACTCGGGAGAGGGCTTGAGCCTTGAGGCTTGAGGGAAGGGAGGGGGCTGAAGCAAGAGTAGATGGATGGAGGGAGGGAGTAGATGGAAGGAGTAGATGGAGGGAGGGAGGGAGTAGATGGATGGAGGGAGGGAGTAGATGGAAGGATTGGAGTAGAAAGATGGAGGAAGGGAGGAGTTGGATGGAAGGAGGGAGGGAGGGAGTAGTAGGAGAGCTGCTGGCTGGAGGAGTAGGCGGGAGGGAGCAGGTGGAGGTCGAAATGGTGCAGAAATGGCGCGGAAAATAGGGCTGCCAGTCGCAAAACGGCTATAGGCAGAATTCCTAAACCCGGAACGCTGGATCTAGGTCTGGAACGAGTTCTGGGTACCCCGGAATAGAGTTCTCTAGTAACAGCCAGTCTGGAACGTTCCAGCCCTGGTAACTATGCCCTAGGGGCCTCCATTCTCATCAATTGGAGCCGCCCTCTAAGGAGCAGAAAGGAGCAACAGGTAGCCATCCTTGGGCCTACATTCAGAAGGTGAAGGCGACCTACAATAAGCAGCAGACTTAGCTCAAGAGTGACAGCCCACCTAGGCTGGCTTTCCAGACAGCAAGGTGGAAGGGATCTTTGGACAGAGAGTCTACATAAACTCAGTGGAGCACGCGAGCTCAGAGATCTAGAGGTGACATAACATTTTGGTAATCTATTGTGCCTAGTTTGTGGTGGCCGGACAGAAACATATAAGCATTGCTTTTATATTTGTCTTGGATGCACTCTATTCTGGCTTGTACACATACATCATTGATTGTGACGTACACAGTGTATTAAGTTTGATTCCGTAATGAAACACTTCCGCATGTAATTCATGGGCTCATCTATCAATCTTCTGCTACCGATACCCTCTAGTGGGATTTCATTTTCTAACACATGTATAATATATGTATATACGTATGTATGTATATATGTATATAGACATATGTGTGTGTGTGTGTGTGTGTGTGTGTTGGGTGTGTGTGTGTTTGTGTGTGTGTGCGTGTTTTTCCATTGGGCTCTCTTTTGGAGTCTAATGTCAGTGTGTGGGAGACTTCCCATCTTGTAAATTTATGAGAATATAAATACACTGGATTTTACCCAAAAAAAAGTTTGTGTGTGCATGATGGGTTGCATCCTGCGCAATATGGTTTTGTTCCTCGTAGGCATATCACAGACAACATTGCTAATGCCTATGTTGAAATAGAATATGCCAAATATATGCAGCAGGATGTTTTGCTATTGCAAGTTGATATTGCTAAAGCTTTTGATACTATTGAGTGGGACTTTATTTCACAAACGATGCAGGCCTTGGGATTTGGCACAAAAATGCAACAAGTTATCAATTGGCTATATCAAGATAGTAAAGCTGCCTGCATACTTTCAGGGGATATTTCTACAACCTGGACTCTTGGTTGTTCTGTTCGGCAAGCCTATTCTCTCAGTGCTTTACTATTTGCCATAACCACTCATCCAATGCTTCAATATATGGACCACCTTTTGGACACTGGCATGTTGCATGGATTGGAAATTCCTGGCCGCCGTAGCATGATCGCTCAAGCATATGCTGATGATTCTTTCTTTACCCCGAAAAATACTCAGAGCGATCTCTCTTTGATTATGCAGGCCCTTTCCACATATGGCTTCGCTGCTGGTTTTCATGTGAATTTTCAGAAATCCAAGCTATTGCCGTTGCATGCTAAAGACTGGCATAGTCTTTTATGGCCTGGGAAGATTGTTCCACCTTCTCAATTGATTCGACATCTTGGCTATCCTCTAGGTTGGGGACTCACTCGTTCTCAACAAACTGATTGGGTGCTCACAAAGTTGAGGAAAAAACTTGAATATTGGAAGCTTGCAACTTGGCCATGGATAGCATACATACAATTCTATCTGCCCCTCATCATGTTTACTAAGGCAGATCTGGTTTCCTTTATGTCTGCTATCATGGAGATTTTCTGGCGTTTAAAAAATGGCAAGAAATGTCTCAGATTACTCTATATGCATCGTCTCTGTTCTCCAAAGATGCACGGGAGTTTGAACATACTCAATTTTCAAACGCATATAATTGCTCACAGGGAAAAAATGATGTTGCAGTTTATGCAAGGGGATCAGCCTTGGGCTTACATGATCCGCTCTCTTTTGTTGCATATTGATATTTCTGCTTTTGGGCATTGACAGCCTACAGAATGGGATTTTCTATTTGGCTCTATTCAAGATAAGATCAGAGGCTGCCCTTTTGTCTCTCGTTTGCTTCTTGATTGGAAGCATATCTTATCCCACTTGGAATGGAATGGTAGGGATTCTTTGTTGGGAAATTCCTTGAGGACTGAGAATATTCATTGGTCTAAAGTATTTCACCCTCCTTTGGCTATACAAGAACCCAAGCATTCTTATTTTATATCTTTCAAAGGTATTGCTTCTATGGCGGATGTACTTCAAGATGATGGCACTCTTTTATCTTTTTCTGTCGCTGCTAGCAAGTATGGTTTGGGAGCTTATTATCGTCCTTTATGGCACAAAATTTCTTCTTGCCGGTACCTCGTTTGGAACCTCAGGATAGGCTTGAGGATTGGACTCTTCATTCTTCCTCTTCTTCAGCCCGTCCTTTGAAGCTGTCACATGTCACAGTGCCTTCTCTATATAAAGTGTTGTTACCTCCGTCTTGGGTTTCTGACAGCCGATTCTGTTTGGCATATGGATCGCCCATCAAAGTGGTGGAGAAAGCAGCTGTGTCTCCTTTGGCATTATAAAGTCCCTCTTCGACAACAACTTTTCCTTTGGCGAGTCCTACTTGGCATTTTTCCATCTGGGCAGTTACTCGCGCATAGACATACTGCCCCGGCTGTTTGCCACAAATGTCTACATCCTGTTGAATCTGTGCCTCACATTTTCTGGCACTATCCACATACTTGTGATTTCCTCGCTCTCATTCATCAGGGGCTTCAAGCAAGATTTCCTACTGTTACTTTTGGCAGGTTCTTCTGGTTATTTGGTTTTCATCCCGCTAGACAGGGTTTTGATTTGCTACTGGGCACTTTGGACTCTATGGATGGACAGAAATCATAGAGTCTTTGGTGATCCTACTTTTACATCTTTAGTTTTTTTCAAACGATCTATATCTGGCTGGTTCATTGTCTATTGATGAGTTTGCACATCTATGTGATGCACATTAAGTAAAGAAGTTTGTGATTCCACACCCACACGCACACTGTGTGAGCTCCTGGGCATTACTATCAGTCTTCCAATGTGTGTACCCTCTGTTGGGTCATTTCTAACATGGTATCAGAGCCCAATTAGGAGGCTCACAAGTATGGGAGCCTGAAGGGAGGGACCTTGCTGAAGGATGACCCTGATTCAGGAGGAAGCCGCATATCTTTTCCCATGTAAACATGTTGCACTTTTGCAAGCCATCCTTTCTTCCCAAACTTAAACTTCAAGATGCGCCCCTTCCACTCATGCAAGATGTCACCTCTCTTGCTCTTGGGAAGCTTATGTGGACCTTTGGCCAACCCTTTCATCACTATCCAATCATTTAAGCTATAGGTGCAAGGATCCACTCATCCAATGCATTTCTAGTGTTGTGGAAGAAACAAGAGGTCACAGTATTGCGTGGTCTTGTAGCCTTTCTCCTCACCATGCTTGTAGAGGTTGCAACGGCAACAAGAATGGGACTCCTACACAAGGCAATGTAGCTCCAACAGAGGCACAAAAGAGGGAGAAGGAGAGGGATAGAGCAGCAATAATAAGCAGCAATCGTTTTATGATTGCTTTCAGACTCATTTGATTGATCATGATGTATATATGGCTTATACTGAGATTTTTGGTTGAGTAGTAGTTACTCCACTTTTGGAGTAACTATGAATGTAATTATTTCACAGCAAGAAAATATTTCTTCTCACAAAAAAGTGTGTGTGTGTGTGTGTGCGCGTGCATGCGCTGAACATTTGTACATATAAGAGAATGTACATATACGAGAGTGTACATACATATAAGAGAATGATCATGGCCAAGTAGAGATCATGTGTGCATAATATGCAATAGGAGATTCCTTTGCTTTACCACCCTTTTTTTTGGAGAGCACCACAAGAACTCAAATAGCTCAAGTGGCCATTCTATGGGCTATCCATAGGTGCCACTTATTCCTTGGTATGTGCCTTGTAGGCCTAGTTATAGTCAGTCAGGACTATTGGTACAGTTAGTACATGTACCACCTAGGTCAGTTAGGACACTTAGTCGAGTTAGGGCAGTTAGCCCTAGGGTTTTGTTATGTTGGCTCTCCCTTGAGCCTCCACTTTCAGTTTTGTAGCAATCTATTACAGCATCTCATTTTTCTCCTTCTAGCTTCCATTGCTTGCCATAGCCAACTGTGGTATCAGAGCGGGTCAAGGATCCATCCTCTAGCCATTTCCAGCCACCCGGAGTCCTCCTGGAGCCATTGGGAGCTGTTTAGCAGCCCGCTATCCTGCTGGTCGGTTCATCTTCTCAAGTTCCTACCACACGTACGAGCATTCAGGGCTTCACCAAGCATTTCTGTTGCCAGAAACCACTTGCAAAAGCTGCTGCTGCATAGGTATCCTGATTTCGGTGCACTAGAACTCTTTTGCAGATCTGTACGGAACGTTTTACTGCAGTCGGCTCCACACATGTGAGCCGTACTGTCCGTACAGACTGTATGGCCGCTGCCAGCTTCAAATTTAATGCTGTACAGCACATTTCGAGTTCATTCGAGGCAGTTCTGAAGTTGTAAGAATGTGTCATTTTTTGGCAGTTGTTCATTTCACTTGATGAAAAACTGGGTTTGGCATATCCGATGGTCACAATACTTTGCATGCATCTCAACATAGGTTGTATTGATGTTTGTGCAAATTATTGTGCCGATAGGGTATAAGCGCATTTGAATAACACACCTCAAATACTATTCTTTGGCAGTTGTGCATAACACTTGGTGAAAAACGGGGTTTGTGGTGCGTTTAAATCATATCCGATGGGAATGATATTTTTCATGCACCTAAAAATAGTTTAGATTAACACTTGTGTAAAGCATCATGCTCATCAAGTATGAGGGCATTCTAATGACACACCTCAGATAGTTTCTTTTGATGGTTGTGCATATTACTTGGTGAAAAATGGCGTTTGTCTGATGGGCATGATAATTTGCACATGCCTCAAAGTATGCTGGATTGATTCTTGCACATAGTATTGTTCCCATCAAGTATGTGTGTGTTCGAATAACACAGCGCAAAGCGTGTTTTTTGGTGGTTGTGCATGACACTTGGTGAAGAATGGGGTTTGTGGAGAGTTTGACCATCCAAAGCATATCCAATGGGCATGATACTTTGCACAAGCCTAAACATATGTTGGATTGATAGGAGTGCAAAGTATTGTGCCTATCCGGTATGTGTGCATTCAATAACACACCTCAAATACTATTTTTTGGCGGTTGTGCATAACACTTGATGAAAAACCGGGTTTGTGGTGACTTTGATAATCCAAATCATATCGGATGGGCACAATACTTTGCACACATCTCAAAATAGGTTGGATTGATGTGCATGCAAAGTATCTGTCGGCTGCCATACAAGCTCATAATTGCTGTACGGAACTGCTGTGACAGCATTTATTGCTGTACGAGTCTTCCTCGGGGTTCGCGACAGCCATTTCGAAGTTTTCCAGCACTCTGGAGTTGTTTCGTGACGTGCAAGTGTTTTGGAGCTGCCTCAAGCTGCGTGCCGGCTGTGGAAGCTCTTTGAAGCTTGATGAAGTGATCTAGATTCAAGCATGAAGAAACTTCAGATTTGGATTTCAATGCGAAATTCCAAGTATACCTAGTGAAGTCATCAATAAAAGTGACAAAATAATAGAACCCCCCAAGAGCTGCAATTCTCATGGGTCCACAAACATCACCATGAACCAGATAAAGCTTGCGCCAAGCATCAATTCTCCCATCCTTGGGAAATGCAGCCCGGTGCATCTTACCAAGCAAGCATGGTTCACAAACATGCTTTGTAGACATATGCATTTTGGGAAGATCAACAACCATACCCTCCTTATATAACTTCACCAAGGCTCTAAAATTGAGGTGTCCAAACCTCTCATGCCACAAATGGGTATCTGCCATGGTAGAATCAAGAGCAAAGGCATGTGCATCTGCAAGTGCAGCATCATCATCCAAACATGTGTCATAAGCATCAAGTCTATAAAGACCTCTAGTCAATGTGCCAGTCAAGACCATGGTAAAGGCATATGTAGCATCATACACTGCACACCTAACACCATAAAAAAGAACCTGAAAGCCATATGTAGCAATGGCTGAAATAGAAATGAGGTTCTTACGAATGCCAGTCAAGACCATGGTAAAGGCATATGTAGCATCATACACTGCACACCTAACACCATAAAAAAGAACCTGAAAGCCATATGTAGCAATGGCTGAAATAGAAATGAGGTTCTTACGAATGCCTGGAACATAAAGCACATGCTCTAGAGTAACAATACCACCAGAGACAGAAGTAAGTGCAACTTGCTCAATACCTTTCACGGTATAGGATACATTATCGGAACATGTGACACTGCCCCCGTGAGATGTATGCTCTAATGAGCTGACTAACTTCCGGCAGGAAGTGATGTGCTTGCTAGCACCACTATTAAAGAACCAGGCATCATGAACATCTGAAACTGCCATACAAGCATCATGAACATTAGGATTATACTGACATGTAACTAAGAAAGCCCAATGCTGGTCTTGTGCGAAATTAGCGGACTCATGTTGATCTTCTACACTAGAAGAACCAGATACTGCTAGACCAGACTCTCTCTTCTTCTTTTCCGATGCTATGCGCTTCCTACATTCAGAAATATCATGCCTAGGTTTCTTGCAATAATTACATCTCTTCTTCTTTTTATTATCCCTTGAAGAAGAGGCACCATGTGAATGATCAGCATGGGAATGAGAGGGTTTTCCAGCTGAAACCTTGTCTTTACCTTTGTGTTTATAATGGGCAGCAAATGCTTGATCACTAGCCATAGTAGCATTGTGATTCACACGACTTTGCTCCTCTTGAAGAAGAAGAGCAACCAGCTGCTCAGAAGAGAAATGATTGGCATCACCCCCTGCAACCAACCTCAATGTAGTAGCAAAGCCTTGATATGAATCAGGCAACCCATCAAGGGTACTAGAAATAAGCTAAGAATCAGGCATAATCTCATCAATGTTGGCCAACTGCTCTTTTTAAATCCTTCACATTAGTGAGATAGGCATCCATGTTACCACCCTCTTCAAGCTTCAAGTCTTTCAACTGCTTGCGGAGATAGACAACCCCCGCCTCATTCCGCACCTGATACAAAGATGCAAGCTGATCCCATGCTTGCTTAGATGTCTTGCAACACCCGATATGAGGGATAATAACACGTTTCACTGAAAGAGCAATCAAGGCATGTGCTTTGGCATCACGACCATCCCACTGAATCTGCTCCTGTGTAGGAGGTGAAGTACCTATAGCAAGAGGTGGAGGTGTTCTGGAAGTAGCAGAACCATCACCTGAAGAAGAACCAGAGGCAGTAGGTGCAGCACCCGAAGTGGCAGTACGTGTAGGCCTGGACTCAGAACCTGAAACAATATGCCATAGATTCTTGGCAACCAAAACATGTCCCATCATGTATGACAACATGGGATAATTGGTGCCATCAAGCTTGTCATAAGCCCCAAGCATTCCAAACAAATCATCTTTGCCGCTAGACATGGTGCTGAAATTCAAGACAAATGCACCAACTGGCAAAGCAAATGAGAGAAAGACAACCTCTCAAAATCAAGTGACAAAATTCTGCTCAAGCTTCAAAGCTTATGCATGCAAGAGACTCCGCTGTCCCGAGGTGTACCTGTTGCAAGAAAAATCCCCAAAAGGCAACAAGGCCTTCCAAGGCAACATGAGGCCTTCCAAGGCAACACACGGCCTTTCCAAAATGCAAATGAAGCAAAAATTGGAAAGAACCAATGCAACAACGGCTTATCCAATTATGTAACCCGAAAGGACAGCAGTGTAGGGCTCTAAATGCGAGCAAATGAGGGCTGGAAATGAGAATTACAGCAAGAGAAAGTGCTCCCACGAGGAGGAGAGCACTTAGAAATGAAAAGAAAGAGATCCAATGGAAGGGAACTCGCAGCCCGAGGCAAAGGGATGCCAAAAGAGCAAGAATGGGCTCAAGGAGTGGACTCCAGATCACTTTATTGCCTTGGCTGAGAAAGAGAGTGGGCTGCACATTGCTCACCTTAATACAAACACGGGGGGTGAACACATGTCAAAGGAGTTTGATGTTTTTTTGGCTTCCCGTGGCATACATCATCAATGCACAGTGCCTTATACTCCTCGACAAAATCCCGCGGCTGAGCAGAAAAATAGATCAGTGATGGAGATGGCCAGGTGCATGTTGAAAGGCAAACGTTTGCCTAACAAGTTGGCATTGCAGACTATCACACCTTATGAGGCTTGGACGAGTCGTAAGCCTAGCATTTCTCACATGAGGACTTTTGGATGATTAGTTTATGCGCATGTGCCTTCACAGACACGCACTAAGTTGGATGATTAAGCTGTAAAGTGCATTTTTATTGGGTATAGCTAAGACAGCAAGGGCTATAAGTTATATCAGCCCCGCACGGGCAAGTGTTTTGTCAGTCTAGATGTTGTGTTTGATGAATCTTCCCCTGTGCCTTTGCTGGACTGTCAAAAACAACCCATTGTTGATGCCCCAAACATCTTTGACAGCTTGATGCCTTTGTTTCCATTCGATGCTCGGGATGATGTTCCATCTAAGGATGTATCTCCTCCATCTGTTGGTCATTTGCAGCCACATGTGCAGACAGATATTCAGCCTGATATGCCTCTCGTTGATCAGGACCATTTGCACAGGGCTCTTCACCAAGAAAGAGCTGAAATCCAGGAGCCCAAAAAGGTTCCCCATTGGCTCCTTGACACACTAAAAGACAACAAACAAGACTCCTCTGCCAGCCCATACGAGAACAGCTGTCCAGAAAGAGCATGCTAGTTTTGTTGCTTATGCTTTGGTTGCTACAGCATGCAATGAAGAACCATTATGTCATCAAGATGCCTTTCAGAATGATTGTTGGATGAAGGCCATGGATTCCATCCATCAGAATAACACTTGGGAGTTGTGTGATTTCCCTCCTGGCAAGAATGTCATTAGAACTAAGTGGGTTTATGAAATCAAACGGAAGGCTCATGGTTCAGTGGACCGTTACAAAGCCCGTCTTGTTGCCCAACCTCCTAGCTTTGAGGTTGAAGGTTTTGAAAGCACGGTATGCCGCTTGAAAAAGGCCCTCTATGAATTGAAGCAGGCACCTCGAGCTTGGTATTCCAGGATTCATACTCATTTGCTCACACTTGGCTTTAAGAACAGCCCTACAGAGGCTACCCCTTACATCCGCAAGCGTGGGACAGATTTGCTGATTTTAGTCCTTTATGTGGATGATATGCTTGTGACTGGGACACATGCTCAGCAAATTGCAGATTTTAAACTTGATTTGCAGTAGACATTTGCTATGTCTGGTCTTGATCTTTTGCACTACTATCTAGGCATCCAATTTGCTAGCAGTGAGGGGGGCATTTTGATGTCACAATCCAAGTACATTGGACAGGTTTTGCAGCGTTTTCAGTTTGAGGATTGCAAGCCAGTATCCACACCATTAGAGCCTGGTTTTCACTTCTCTTTTGAAGATGGCAGCAATACATGTGATGTACTCTCTATTAGCAGGCAGTTGGTTGTTTGATTTACCTATGCCATACGAGACCTGATCTACAGTATGCTGTCTCACACTTGAGCAGATATATGCACAGCCCATCTATGCACCACTGGCATGCCGTGAAGCGTGTTTTTAGATATCTTAAAAGCACTCAGTATTTAGGCTTCTTTATGGGGCTGATACTTCACTTGTCATGCATGGATTTACAAGTAGTGATTGGGCTGCTTGTTCGGACACTCGTGTGTCACATAGTGGCAACTCTTTTATGCTTAGTACTTCATGTGTTTCTTGGTTCAGCAAGAAGCAGAGTACAGTTGCTACTTCTAGCTGTGAAGCTGAGTACAGAGCCGCTTTTATAGCTACAGTCAAGTGTGCTTGGCTTCAAAAGCTACTTGCAGATCTTTTGCATGTTAGACTGCTCCTACCATCCACTTCACTGATACTCAAGTGCTTTGGCTGTTGCATGGAATCCTGTTTTCCATGCTCGCACAAAGCATATTGAGGTTCATTATCACTATGTCAGAGAGCGATTATCAACAGATGATATTGAGTTGTCTAATGTTCCCACTGAAGACAACTTGGCAGATCTTTTTACGAAGGCTCTACCTCGACCTAAGTTTGAGGCTTTTCAGCAAGCTTTAAACTTAGTACCGTTTGTAACTTGATCTCTTGTACTCTGTACAGTCCTAGGTTGCTATATCTGTCATGTCAAGAGAAATCACTAATCCGTGATTAATAGACATTGAAAACATTATTATATATTATACACCAATGGTGTAACATATATATGTATTTATGATGGACACCGACTATCTTGTTATGGCGGTGGATCATCTCAGTAGATAGGACAAGTCGAGCTGGAGCCACTGCTTCAGACGGCATCAAATTTGAACATGTGAAACTTATTTTATTAATAAAAATGTGCACACACGTGTCTAGGTTCTAAGGGCAATAGGAAGGAAAGGGCGCATTAAAGTGCATTGAATGGTAGATTCATGGGTCATAAGCTAAGGGTAGGTGTAAATGGGAAGATGGAACTTGAGTGATCTCAAGGGACATTAATGAAAGGGTATCACCCTTTCATTGTGAATCTCATGTAGCATTCTTCATTCACCTTGCATTCATCTGCCATCTCTCACACACCTTGCATGTAGGTCGAAAATAGAAACAAGTACTCTCATGAGGGCACTCTTCCCCTTTGGAGGGCCAATCGGCATTCAAATTATGCATGCATTGCACACATTTGCATTCTTGAGAAAGTTGGGTCGTCACAATATCCCTATAGGACGAACATGTGCAACCATGACATTAGATATTTAGGTATCCTGAGCCATATCCAAGATACTTCAGCCCATACCATGGAGGGGGGTTTGTAGGCCATTCTTGTTAGAATTATTATTATATTCTAGCAGTGACCAATGTAATGTAATAAGTAGGTTAGGGGCACTTTTCCCTCATTAGACGTTTTTTCCCCTAACCACAGTTAGTTCACTAACTACGGTTAGTGAAGGATAAGGTTTTTTCACTTAGACAAAACCTTTCCCTCTTCTTGTATTCAATCACTTTATCTATTGCATATCGACGTTCAGCTCTCTTGCTCTCTCACTCTCCTCTTTCTGACATTTGGTATCAGAGCAGCAAGACCCTGCTCCTAGCTTCCTGCCCAGCTCCCCGCTCCTTGCCCGCCAGCTCTTCCTGCTCCAAGCACCCTGCTCGCAGCTCCCGTCCATACAACCTGTACGGACTGATTCCGTACAGCCATATAGCAGCCTACGCTGCTGTCCGTACTAACGACGAAGCTCCAACTAAAACCTGTCGTACAACGCCCGTCAACAGCCGTACAACGTGAACTAATTCCTTTAAGGAACATCCCTCATAATCACTCTCAATGTAATAATTTATTTATTTTTTTTGGCGCAAAAAGTAGTGCTAGTTATATTACTTGAAAGTGAGAGTACAAGAAGGCCTAAGGGCCAGCAGGCTGTAATCACAAAACGGATTCAGCCCGAGAAGTCAAAATGCTAAATACAAGCCTCTTAGGGCATAATCATCGGAGAGTGGACAAACAGCCACGGTGGAGGGGCGTAATGCCACTGAAGACTCTGAGTGGAGTGCTGGAAGAATAACTCCCGGTGGTCCCAATCGCGAAGGAAACGTCATCTCTTTTCCTTCCCTGCCCGGGACTCTCCCTGAATCTGATCCCACTGACCCTTGAGCGTGTGAATGATCGTGCTCCAGATATCTGCTAGGGTCTGGGTAGTAGAAGTAGTCTGAGCTCCTACAGTCTGCGCGCATCTGGAAGTCCAGATATGCCAGCCTGCGATGCTCCCTATGATCTCCCAAACTGGGTGCCGAGGCATCGCTCCTGCATCTGTCTCTGTCAGATGCCAAGGGAAGCTGTCCATGTATGCCCAAGTGGCCTGCGTGATGAAAAAGACGGGATCCTGTCTAGAGAACTCATAGGCCAAGTGATGTCCTGGCTCAGTGCTGCACCAACAAACGGCTCCCCAAGTGATCGGTCCTAGCTCGGGTGTAGCCCTAGCTAAGATCCCCATGATTCCCTTCCAAACCGTCTGCGCATGCGAGCAGCTCCAAAGGCAATGCTTCAGGGACTACTCCTCCTGAAAACACATCTGGCAATGCCCCTCCTGCCCCATCTGTCTCAGCCAGCTGCCAACTGGAAGCCCCTTGTGTGCCACCATCCAAAGAAAGTAGGAGATCTTCCTCGAACGCCAGCTAGCCCAAAGAGTCTTCCAGAAAGTGCGAAGAAAGACCAAGGATATCCCCTGGGCATACCACCTATGTGCCTGTGTGGATAGCCCACGCTGGAGAGCCCCAAGAGCACGTCGACCAGTGCGTGCACTGTAAGAAAAGAAGGGGGGGTAGGGTTCTCTGAGGTCTCGGATGGTGGCCAACGCCACTCCCTTGGGTCCCACTCCACCTCTGACAAGGAACGGCCCTCCCATATCCAGAGTCTCCAATCCTGGTCCTGCATAATCAGGGGGTCTATATGCCATGTCTTCCCTTGCAGCCCTACAATGCGAAGGCGCTGCCAGGGAAGCTGGGGGTCGATCACGGCCTCTCTGCTCTGTAGGCGGCTGTCATCAGTGATGGAGAAGAAGTGTACCGAGGAGTCCGAGAAGAGGCCTGCCACCACCAAAGGAATGCCTCGTGGAGTGAACTGTCCTAGCCACTTATCATCTCACGGGAAGAGCTGTCCGGTGCCTACGGGAATCCTCCAACCTGCAGGGATGGCAGCATCAATCTCCGCTTGCCGAGCCTGGATCCCACGTGCCGTACCTACTGCTGCTGCCAGCTCGCCTGGGCTCAGCTGATTGTAGACGTCCCTCCAAACCCGGAGCGAGCGCGCGGGCCCACGCGCCCAGAGCGCCCAAGGGATATGGGATCTCTCTCCAAGCTGACGACCTGTATCATCTGTCACCTGGCTGCTCCAATGGCCTCCGCAAAAAATAGGAAGAGGTAAGGCGCTAATGGACAGCCCTGATGCACCGAGCGCTCGAGTGTGAATCTCTCCCCCATCCTGCCGCTAATATAACCCGACTGGAGGCCGATCTGTAAAGGCTAGCAATACCTTTGATCCACTCGTCCAGGAAACCGAACCGAGTGAGTGTACCTTCCAAGAAGGACCAGTCTACCCTATCGTACGCCTTCTCAAAGTCGAGAAGAAGTATGGCAAGGTGCTGGCCATTGTGCTGGGCCCATTCCGTCGCCTCTGAGAAAGTGAAGATGTTGTCCAAGATGCTGCAGTCTTGGAC
The DNA here is from genome assembly GCF_047967505.1 of Dipteris shenzhenensis. Lineage (NCBI taxonomy): Eukaryota > Viridiplantae > Streptophyta > Polypodiopsida > Gleicheniales > Dipteridaceae > Dipteris > Dipteris shenzhenensis. Next base: position 1,831,813 of record NC_141606.1, read on the forward strand.
AAAACCAGTCTGGGTGTCATGAATCAAGTCGTGTAGCAGGGGGCGGATGCGGCTGCTGATCATCTTGGCGAGGATTTTGTAGGAGGTCGGGAGGAGGGTGATTGGGCGCCACTATCTGATCTCCTGGCGGTCCCCCCCTTTGGAGATGAGGCAAATCAGGCCTGTCGCAAGGCTCTCTGGCATCTACCCGCTGAAGAAGATGTGCTGGAAGGCTGCGAGCAAGGGCCGGTTGATCTGCTCCCAAAAGGTGGTAAAGAAAGCTCTGGAGAGGCCATCCTCACCTGGGTATTTCTGCCCATCAATAGGACTCACCGCATCCTGCATCTCCGCAACAGTGAAAGGGGCGAGAAGGGCATCACTCATGCTGGGCTGCACGAGTCGTGGTGTAGATCTCCACACCTCCTCCCTGCAAATGCGGCCACGAGAGTCTGGGGGCTCCTGCTGGAATAATGATCTGTAGAAGTCTGTCGCCAAGTCCCAAACCTCATATGAATCTGTCCTGACACTACCATCCTGCGCCCTAAGAGAACGGAGCTGTTCCCCTGCTGACCTCTGTCCATGAGTCCTGAATAATTCTCTGCATATCCTGTCGCCTTTCCTAGCCCAGAAGGACTTGGAAGCATGAAATGAAAACTCTGAGCGACGCTGGGTGATCTCCTCTAGCATGGCTCGGGCCCGAACCTCCTGCTGTCTGAGCTCCTCAGAGCCTGGAGAAGACTGCTGCATCCTCTGAATCGAGGCGAGATCACGTCTGAGACCCCTCTCCCGCGCCCAACACCGATGTCTGACCTGAATCGCCTCCTGCTGGCAAATGCGGCTAGACTCCGCAAGCGCCTGAGCTACTTGTGCTGCCATATCCCTGGTAGGGTCCCAATCCTGCTCCCATAGGTCCACTATCCTGCTGTGAACCGCTGCTCTGGTGTAGATGGAGGTCTGCGATCCGGCATGAACGTGGAGGTGAGGACTGAGAGGCTGAGTCCAGAACTAGGATGACTGGGGCATGGTCTGAAAGTGTCGTCCCTGGAACCACTCCTGACTCTCCTCCTCTGCCAAGCACCCAATCACTGACATAGAAACGGTCCAGCCGCTCCAGAAGTCTGCCTCCCTCCCTCCTGTAACCCCAAGAGAAGTCCAGACTCCCAGGCCATCTGCGAAAGGAAGGCTCCCTCCAACTGTCCCGACCTCCCACTGCGAAGAGGAAGGAGTCCCAATCTGCCTGCTCTGCCTGAGCTATACCGAGGAACTCTGGGCCCCTTCCCTGCTGATCCTCTAAGGTCTCAAGGTTGTTGAAGTCCCCTCCTACAATCCAAGAGTCCGGACATCTCTGGCAACAGGTCTGTCAAGGATCTCCAAAAAACGGATCTATGTCTGAGATCAGTCGGGGCGTAGATATTGAGGATGCCGATGCGGGATCCCTCAATATGTAAGCCCACCCAAAGCGCACGTCCTGGGATCAAAGTGCCAAAACCACACACATGCTGAACTAGAGAAGCGTCGATGGAGGTATAGACACCCCCGCTCCTCCCCTGCTCGCCAATCGAAGGTTCCCAGTAGGTGTGGGAGCGTCCTGTGAGGACCTTCCCACAAATATTGGTCTGTGAAGCCGAAAGCTTGTGTTCCTGTAGTAGGAGCACATCTACCTTTCCCACCAAGGCAGGCTGGAGCTCCTGTCTGAGCACCATCTTCCTGGGGCCATGGGTGCCTGATGAGTGGAACCCGTTAACGTTCCAAGAGATAATGCGTAAACTCATGAGAAGGGAAGGTGGGCCACAAACAGCTGTCTGCTTGCAGTCGAAGTCGAAGTGGTCGGAGGATGTCCTGTGTGGAGACGAAGGCGCTTCTGTGAAGGTTTCGAAGGAGAGGCCGGATCATCGAACCCATCCTCTAAAACCTTCAGCAGAGGGGAAAGGCCCTTCGTCCCGTGGTGGTAAGCTCTCTCTAACCAGCTCGACGCCTCTGCCAAGGAAATGCTGTAGAAGCCCGCAACCTCTGAAGTCCTCCAGGGGCGAAGCCCTTCCGCATAGGCCCACTCCAGCGGTGGTCTAATAATGATCAGGAGTCAGAAACGTTTGGTGCTGTGGCGCCAACGCAGACGAACATCACCCTCCTGCCACTGCTGCTGAAGAAGCTCCGCTGCTCTGCTACCAATCCAGTCCTGCACCTGCTCCTGGGTCTAGTCTCGTATCGTCTCCCAAACATTTTCATTGGTCCATTGCTCATTCCCTTCACTGGAGATAGTAAAGGAATAGCTAGGACCATCATGCGGAGCAAGGATGGACACCTTACCCTCCGCCCCCTTGCGGAGGAAGAAGATGCTGATGTCTAGGCATGCGGGAAAGGAGCCAATACCCGCTGCATCCAAGTAGTCCCAAGGACCTGCTCGGTAAAACTCCAATGGAAGAGCTCTAGGAGCAGCCCTTGGGCATGGGGATGAAGATGAGGAGTCTGAACCGAAGGGAGGGGTGCTGGCCACCTGTGGGGAAGGGCCTATCCCCGCCGTCGGGCCCGGAGGGATAGGCGAGGGTGAGGTCTGTGCTGGCTTCGGGGCTGCAGGTGGCGCAGGTGGAGGGGGGGATTCCTTCTGGATCATGCTCGAGGAAGAGAGTGGAGCGGAAACCACTGGGGCGGGGGGGGGATCCTGGAGGGGGTGGGGGTCGGAGAATCGAAGAGGAGGGGGGAGGGGGGGGAGGGCGGGGTGAGGGATGAGGGGGAGGCTGGCTGACCTTCTCCTTTCCCTTCTCCTTTCCCTTACCGGGCTGCTGATGAGTAGGGACCATCGGAGGGGGCTCTTGCTGTAGATGGGCAGGTTTTTTGGGGCTTGCCTTGTTGCCCTTTCGTTTTCGTTTGACCTCCGTCCAGCCTTCCCCTTACGGAGGGGATGTCGTTGACTGGTGCGGAGTATCCTGAGTTGCTTGAACAGGGGTCTTCTGAGGTTTCTTTGGATAAACCCTTTCATGCGAGGGTTTTCAATGTCACCCTTTATTAAGTAAAAGTTGTAAGAAGGATCATAAGGGAATTTTCATAAAGAAGTCTACTCTACATGTGGGTTTCTTCAAAAGTCATCCCATTATGTTACTCACCATTCACAAAGATTCATGTAAAGATTTTTGTATAAAATGGGCATTGCTATAATACTTTGCATATTTTTAAGCGAAACTATGTTTTGTTCGGATCTATTTTTGCCATATTTTTATATAGTTGGAAGCTTTTTTTTCCCTTCGCTCGGACGCTCGGAAGATTTTGCTCGGAAAATGCTCGTCCCCATGATGGAGGAGATGTTGCAGCCAACTTTGTTGAAGAGCACTATGCCTTTCTGTCTTGCACTTCAGATTTTTCAGTGGGTAGTTTTGATATTACAGCCACTAATGATGATGACCCATATGCTTTCTTGACTTGCAGTTACAATCCTTCAAAAGATGAATGCTCCTTTAGTGTTGATGAGACACTTCATACTTGGTATTTTCACAGTGGTGCTTCAAAGCACATCACTTCCAAGAAGAGTCTGTTTGTAACTCTGCATTCTTCACCCACCAAGAAGAAGGTAACTTGTGCGAATAATTCTTCTTATTCAATGTGTGGAGTGGAAGAAATTATTCTCACATCCACTGATGGCACAGATTTCAGAATTTCAGATGTCCTCTATGTGCCAGGGACAAATTTGCTTTCAGTGTCCTCACTCAATAGAGGAGGATTTCACGTTGTTTTTTATGACAAGTGTGCAATCAGAGACAAAGAAAATGACTATGCTTTGATGTTGTCTGGAACTTTGTATCGGGGTCCTTTTCAGCTTGATATATATGGAAAAAGATCCCATCTTGCATTATCAGTTAGCACTCCCACTGCTGCGATACAGAATGCGGAGTTATGGCATGCCAGGTATGGGCACATGAGCTATGGCAGCTTAATGACACTTCATATGCATGATATGGTTGATGCATTGCCTCCCTTGGAGTCACCTCCTCCTCATGCATGTGAAGGCTGCATTCTTGGCAAAATGCATAGACTTCCCTTCAAAAAGGATGGTGCAGTGAAAGCTACACGGAAATTACAGCTTATTCACAGTGATGTCTGCGGTCCCATGAGGACACCTGCTTTTGGGGGTTATCTCTATTTTGTTACATTCATAGATGACTTTACCAACTACACTTGGGTCTATGGTCTCAAGGCGAAATCAGAAGTGTTTATGCATTTCAAACACTTTGTGGCTATGGTTGAGAATGAGACATGACTCAAGGTACAAACACTTCGCACAGATCGAGGGGGGGAGTATATGTCTCATGAATTTGAGACATTTTTTAAAGAAAAAGGCATCATGCATCAGCTTACAATGAGGCTTACACCTCAACAGAATGGCAAAGCTGAGCGGAAGAATCGCACCACCATGGAAATGGACAGATGCATGCTCACAAGTAAGAAGTTGCCTCACAGGTTTTGGCTAGAAGGCCTCATGTGTGCCAACTATTTTTTAAATCGGGCTTCTACAAAGGCTTTAAAGACAATCACTCCCTATGAGGCATGGCATGGGAGAAAGCCTTCACTGGACCATTTCAGAGTTTTTGGTTGTGTTGCATATGCCCACGTGCCTGTGGAGTTCAGACACAAGTTGTCAGATAAGGCACTCAAATGCATTTTTGTGGGATATAGTCCACAAAGCAAAGGCTATCGTCTCTACAATCCTGCTACACGCAAGATTTTTGTTAGTAGAGATGTTATATTCTCTGAAAATTCTGCACATACACATGCTGAATTTCAGATTCCAGCCTCTTCACATGATGTGTTTGAGGGGATGCTTCCTATAGCATTTGGTTCCCCCGCTGAAACTCAGAATTTACAGCAACCTCCGCCAGATCCATATGTACAGATTCAGCCCCCAGCTGAATTAGTACAACCTCAAGGTGCGGATGAAGTTGTCAGGCAAGAAATTCAAGAGATACACGCAGCCAAAACAGTCCCGCATTGGTTGTTTCAGACTCTCACGGAGAGTAAGCTTGAGGCTCCATTGCCTGGCAGGACTCGTAGTGCAGTAAGGCACATAGGGGGGGGCTCTTTCAATTGAATCAGCTTATGCAGGTACTCTTCTTGATGAGGAGGAGCCTGAGACATTTGAAGAAGCAAAGGATAACGTGCATTGGATGAATGCCATGCACGATGAATTGTAGTCCATTCACAAAAATCAGACTTGGGATGTCGTGGATTTGCCACCAGGTAAGAATGCCGTAAGTACACGTTGGGTTTTCAAAGTCAAAATAAAGCCACAAGGATCCATTGATCGGTACAAGGCAAGGCTGGTTGCAAAAGGATATGCTCAGAAAAAAGGCATAGATTATGAGGAGACTTTTGCTCCTACATCTAGAATGACCACCATCAGGTCAGTTATAGCAATGGCTGCAAATTTTGAATGGAATGTTCATCAGTTGGACATTAAAACAGCTTTCCTTCATGGAGACTTGTTGAAAGAGGTTTATGTCAAACAACCTCCGGGCTTTGGAATTTCAGGAAATGCACATCAGGTATGCAAGCTGAATAAAGCTTTATATGGGCTGAAACAAGCCCCCCACGTGCATGGTATGCCAAAATTGATGCCTTTCTAACCAGCAAGGGGCTGCACAATAGTCCAACTGAGAGCACCCTCTACATCAAGAAGGATGGGGGGGATATTTTGGTCCTCATTCTTTATGTAGATGACATGCTGCTCACCGGATCAAATGAGGAAGTAATTGCAGATTTCAAAGTCCAATTGAAAGCTACATTTGATGTGTCAGACTTGGGCTTGTTACATTTCTTTTTGGGAATCCAGTGTATTCAAGAGAAACGTGGCATTGTTATGTCTCAGTCCAAGTATGTTCAAAAGCTCTTGGACAGATTCAACATGCATGATCGCAAGCCTATGTCCACTCCCATGGAGCCGGGGCTGAAGCTTACAATGCATGATGCGGGTGAATCAATTGATGTCACACTCTATAGCCAGGCTGGTCGATGCCTCATTTATCTCTGCAATACACAACCTGATATTCAGTTTTCAGTTTTTTAGGTGAGCAGGTATATGCACAGCCCAAAGATTATGCATTGGCAGGCTGTAAAACGCATCTTCCGTTACTTGCAAGGTACAAAGTCTTTTGGCTTGATGTTTCCCAGGGGGGGTGATTTGCAGATGCGCTTACAGTGGCTCAGATTGGGTTGGAGACTATGATACTAGGCAGTCCACCAGTGGGAATTGTTTCTTTCTAGGACATGCTTGCATTTCTTGGTTGAGCAAGAAACAATCTACAGGGCTACCTCCTCATGTGAAGCTGAGTATAGGGCAGCTTTCACAGCGACACTTGAATGTGTTTGGCTGCGTCGTTTGTTTGCTGATCTTCATCTTTCATTGGAGGGTCCTTCTCCGATTCTCACTGATAGTCAGAGTGCTATAGTAGTGGCAAAGAATCCTGTGTTTCATGCTCGCACGAAGCACGTTGAGGTTCACTATCACTATGTCAGAGAGAAGTTGCATGCAGGAGAGATCAGTATGATCTATGTGTCAACACATGACAATGTTGCAGACATCTTCACCAAAGCACTTCCACGTGAAAAGTTTGAGGCATTTCGCAGTGCCCTGAACTTATCTCCTTTTGGTGATTGATCATTTCCTTGTACATGACATTGGCACTACAGGGGGGTTTATTATTATATTCTAGCAATGACCAATGTAATGTACTTTTCTCTCATTAGAGGTTTTTCCCCCTAACCACAGTTAGTTCACTAACTACGGTTAGTGAAGGATAAGGTTTTGTCACTTAGACAAAACCTTTCCCTCTTCTTGTATTCAGTCACTTCATCTATTGCATATCGGCGTTCAGCTCTCTTGCTCTCTCACTCTCCTCTTTCTGACAATTCTATGGGCTATCCATAGGTGCCACTTATTCCTTGGTATGTGCCTTGTAGGCCTAGTTATAGTCAGTTAGGACTATTGGTACAGTTAGTACATGTACCACCTAGGTCGGTAGACACTTAGTCCAGTTAGGGCAGTTAGCCCTAGGGTTTTGTTATGTTGGTAACTTTAAACAATACCACTTCGAACAATTTGAGAAATAACTGGACTCTAGATGGAGGCTAGAGTGCCCCTGCTCAATGAAACCAAGTACAAGACACCACACTGGCCCCAAACGCTTGGCACCCCTTCCGGTATTTATTTATTTCTTTAGGAATGAAATTTGTACATACAACAAGGGCTCACCCTTGTGCTCAGCCCCACTGGCAGTTCCACTGTCCAAGCCAAACTCTGGCTACAACCTATCCTCGTGCACACACAAGTACCCAAGTGCCAAGGTAAGGCTAAGGCATTCACCATTGTCCATGACCAATTGTAAAGGTGTCCAAGCATTCCACAAAGCATCCAACTGACTCAACCAGGATTGGCAATCCCACAACCCATTGACCAGCCTCTCAGGGTGACCAAGCTTCAACACAGATCTCAGACTGAACAAGTGACCACAATACAGGAAGAAAATCCACACTACCCCTTTGACTCCAATATGGTTACACCCTTTGTGACTGGGTGCTCAATCACTGCCTGAATGGTCAAGAGGGGCTTCCAACAACAAAGGAGTAACAACAAGCTTCCAAAATGACCAACTGCAATCAAAGTGAAAAGGATACTGATGAGAAAACTCAAACCAGCTTCAAATGACTTCAATCCAGCTCCAAAACACCTCGCAGATCCAATGTGGAGGCTAGCAGGAGGAACTGGCAGCTAGGAGAGGAACAGGACGAGAGAAAGGAAAACTGGGAGCTGAGAAATGTGAGAAGAACAAGGCTCACTGGTGAAGAGGCCAGGGAAAGAGAGAAGGAGCCAGTCTGCCATGGCAGGGTCCACCCGCAACCTATCCTTGAAATGCGTGAACAAGCCTTTGAAGAAAGTGCCCAAGCTGTCCGTACAGCAGCAGCAGCGTTAATGACATCCGTACAGCCAGCAGTAGAATCCTGTACAGCAGCAAATAAGCGTCCGTACAGCAGCCTTTAGTATCCGTGCAGCAACAGCATTAATGACGTCCGTACAGCCAGAAAATTGACCTCGAAAGGTGTGCAGTGCAATCCATCCGTACAGCACCTTGGAGTGTGTAGCAACCATGTAACCTCGTGAAACGTGCCAACAGGTCCGTATAGTCAGCCAAAGGCCTCGATTTTTGTGCAGCAAGGAGCCATACAGCCGCTTTAAAGGCTCCATACAGTCCGTACAAAACCTAAGGGGCAACATTGGCAGCCTTGGAGAACGAGCCAGCCACCAATCAAGGTCCAAAATGCAGCGAAAACAGCCGTACACTTCACCTCGAGATGCGTCAAATGAACAAGGAGATCAACCTTAAAAGAAGAATCCGTACCTTAGCCTTAGGAGGAGAGGAAGAGGGTAGGTGCACATGAGGGGCTGCCACGTGGCCCCCTCATTAATGCTCTAACCCCACAAAACCAATGGAACATTGGTTTGCCCCCACAATAAAGTTCTAACCCTTCTAACCAATGAAACATTGGTTTCCTAGGGCCCAACTTTATGACCCCTCTAAACCTTGCCTTGCCCCTAGCAAGTAGGCCTAGTGTGTGTACCTAGGGACTTCTAGGAAGTGTCGCTTCCCCTGGGCTAGTCCCCTAAGCCAAAGTTAGTCACGGTTCATAACTTCACGTCCCCGTGACAACTTTGAAGGCAATGGTTGATAATGCCATTAAGCCTCTTTCGCATCAGAGCCATATTGATATTGATTATGCATGCGATGCTTTTGTTGCCAGAATGCAAGGAGTCATTCGTGATAATGGCAAGAAACATATGAAGAGATTGAGGGACATTGTTGCTTAGGCCAAAAATACTTGCCAAAATTGATCGAGCTTAGTCATTTTAGGCCTTTGTATTTGGAAGAAAACATGTCTTTATGGTAGGCTAAACACTGTCTACAATGCCATGATCATGGAAAAATTACTAAATGGGAGACAAGAGGAAGACAGAGTGCCTTTTTGGATAAAAATTGTTCCTCAAAACATATTTTCAAAAGCCTACATTACGAGAGGCAATCTGCAAGTATTTGCCGAGTGCTTATGCCTAATGGTTTTTAGACTTTCTCTCGATCACAACTTGCTACTGCTTGTATCACTCACTTTGCTCGATAGTTTGGGCATGATAACATGCAAAACTCACCGAGCAAGATGTGTTATTGTTGCAAGTTGATATTGCCAAGGCTTTTGACATGGTTGTTGGGTGTTGGAAGCAATGGAAGCTCAAAAATGGAAGCACAATGGAGAAAAACAAGATGCTGTATAAGATTGCTGCAAAACTGAAGTGTGGAGGCTCAAGGGAGAGCTAACATAACAAAACCCTACGGTTAACTGCCCTAACTGAACTAAGTGTCCTAACTGACCTAGATGGTACATAAACTAACTGTACCAATAGTCCTAACTGACTATAACTAGGCCTACAAGACTCATACCAAGGTATAAGTGGCATCTATGGATAGCCCATGAGATAGCTTACAAACCCCCCTCCATGGTTACACATGTTCGTCCCGTAGGATATAGCAACCTATGACTGTACAGAGTACAACAGATCAAGTTCCAAAAGGTACTACGTTTAAAGCTTGCCGAAAAGCCTCAAACTTAGGTCGAGGTAGAGCCTTCGTAAAAAGATCTGCCAAGTTGTCTTCAGTGGGAACATAAGACAACTCAATATCACATGCTGATAATCGCTCTCTGACATAGTGATAGTAAACCTCAATGTGCTTTGTGCGAGCATGGAAAATTGGATTCCGTGCAACAGCCAAAGCACGCTGACTATCAGTGAAGATGACGGTAGGAACAGTCTAACATACACAAAGATATGCAAGTAGCTTCCAAAGCCAAACACACTCCACTGTAGCTGTAAAAGCCGCTCTGTACTCAGCTTCACAGCTAGAAGTAGCAACTGTACTCTGCTTCTTGCTGAACCAAAAAACACATGAAGTACCAAGTATAAAACCGTTGCCACTATGTGACACACGAGTGTCCGAACAACCAGCCCAATCACTATCAGTGAACCCATGAAGGAAAGCTGTCTTAATATCAAGCTGATGTATCTGCCAATGAAAGTGGGCAGCAAAGGCAATAACAATGCGAATGGTAGTGATCTTGGAAGTGGGAGCAAAAGTCTCCTCAAAGTCAATGCCATGTTACTGAGCATAGCCCCTAGCAACAAGACGGGCTTTGTAACGGTCCACTGAACCATCAGCTTTCCATTTGATCTTGTTAACCCACTTAGTTCCAATGGCATTCTTACCATATGGCAAATCACACAACTCCCAAGTGTCATTCTGATGGATAGAATCCAATTCAGCTTGCATGGCCTTCATCCAACAATCATTCTAAAAGGCATCTTGATGACATAATGGCTCTTCATTGCATGCTCTAGCAACCAAAGCATAAGCAACAAAACTAGCATGCTCTTTCCAGACAGCCACTCTCGTACGGGCTGGCAGAGGAGTGTCTTGTTTGCTGTCTTTTAATGTGTCAAGGAGCCAACGGGGTACCTTTTTAGGCTCCTGAATTTCTGCTCTTTCCTAGTCAAGAGCCTGGTGCAAATGGAGGATTACCAAAAGGCGAGCGAGCAATAAAAAACAATAAAAGATTTATAAATCCCCCATTTCAGTAGCAAAAAATAATAACTTATTCAAAAGTCCATATGTTTCCTCAATGCTAGAAGGTTAAATATGCATATAACTTTCTGAGCCACTAACACTAATTTCACATCATCCATGAGATAGTTTGTATGTTCAATTTCCCATTCATTGTTTGTATTGAAGACAAACCCTACAGTAACTGCAATCAAGTTCTCTCTTTCCACTAGAGTAATTGAGATCATCAATGCAACCTTCCACACAGGTGAGGTGTTTCCAAGGACTCCTTGCATGGATTAGTCTAGATTCCATGCATATCTAAATGCTTAGCTTTTTTAACTCTGTTCACTCTTGGAATGAAACCCATGTTTCTTTATTGCTGGAAAAATATCCTTCCCTAATGATTTATTCTTAGCTCCCACTAATCTAACCAATGCAACAAATTAACCACAAATTCATATTTTGGTGCATTAAATTTTACTAGATGGTGCACAAAGACATGGTAATCATCTAAAGTACGCCTTGCCATTTGATTTGATATGTAACATGACCCTGTTTGGACTTGTAAATCAAAAGATACAAGGATGTGAAAATGCCCTCTTTTGGGCCAAAACAGGGAGCGCGGCAAGATGTCAACATATGGATTTTTTGGCCCAAAAGATGAGTTTTTAACATCCCTACATCTTTTTATTGTCAAATACAAATGGCATAATGTTACATATCAAATCAAATGACAAGGCATGATTTAGATCAATATCATGCCTTTTTGCACCGTCTAAAAAAATTGTGCGCATCAGAATATGAATTTTGTGAGATTCTGTCCAATTTTTTGCACCAAGTTTAAAGCAAGGTTTCCCATAATGGGGAGCGAGAAGACACTATCTATTTTGGCAAAAAAAAAACCAAAATTTAACATCCTCTACCTTTTAATTGCACTCTGGGGATCACTCTTCATAAACCCATAAAGCATGTGCAAGCAAGCGTGTATTAAAAATTACCACTATTCTTGCAATTTACATTTTGTCATGTAAATGGTTGAACCCATGTATGTGTTTACATTTTAAAATATCTACATATATAAATTACATTAAGTTGCTATTTTATAAATCCCCTCATGCACACAATTACCAAGTAAGCATGGTTCACTTCACCAGGGCTCCAAAATTGAGGTGTCCAAATCTCTCATGCCACAAATGAGTATCTGCCATGGTAGAATCAATAGCAAAGGCATGTGCATCGGCAAGTGCAGCATCATCATCTGAACATCTATCATAAGCATCAAGTCTGTAAAGACCGCTAGACAATGTGCCAGTCAAAACCAGGGTAGAGGCATGTGTAACATCATACACTGCACACCTCACACTATCAAAAATAACCTGAAAGCCACATGTAGCAATGGCTGAAATAGAAATGAGGTTCTTACGAATGCCTAGAACACAAAGCACATGCTCCAGAGTCACAATACCACCAGAGATAGAGGTAAGAGCAACTTGCCCAATACCTTTCACGGTATATGATGCATTATTGGCACATGTGACACTGCCCCCCTTAGATGTAAGCTCCAATGAGCTGAATAACTTGCTGCAGGAAGTGATGTGCTTGCTAGCACCACTATCAAAGAACTGGACATCACGAACATCTGAAACTTCCATACAAGCATTATGAACATCAAGATTATACTGACACGTAACCAAGAAAGCCCAATGGTGGTCTTGTGCGAAATTAGTGGACTCATGTCGATCTTCTGCACTAGAAGAACCAGATACTGCAAGACCAGACTCTTTCTTTTTCTTTTCAGATGTTATGCGCTTCCTGCATTCAAAAATATCATGCCCAGGCTTCCTGTAATAGTTACATCTCTTCTTCTTTTTGTTATCCCCTGAAGAAGAGGCACCATGTGAATGATCAGCATGGGAATGAGAGGGCTTTCCAGCTGAAACCTTGCCTTTACCTTTGTGTTTATGATGGGCAGCAAATGCTTGATCGCTAGCCATAGTAGCATTGCGATTCACACGACTTTGCTCCTCATGAAGAAGAAGAGCAACCAGCTGGTCAAATGAGAAATGATTCGCATCACCCCCTACAACCAACCTCAATGTAGTAGCAAAGCCTTGATATGAATCAGGCAACCCATCAAGGGTATTAGAAACCAACGGAGAATCAGGCATAATCTCATCAATGTTGGCCAACTGCTCTTTCAAATCCTTCACATTAGTGAGATAGGCATCCATGTTACCACCCTCATTAAGCTTTAAATCTTTAAATCCATGTTACCATGCGGAGATAGGCAACCCTCACCTCATTCCGCACCTAATACAAAGATGCAAGCTGATCCCATGCTTGCTTAGCTGTCTTGCAAGACCGAATATGAGGGATAATAACCCGTTTCACTGAAAGAGCAATCAAGGCATGTGCTTTGGCATCACGACCATCCCACTGAATTTGCTCCTGTGAAGGAGGCAAAGCACCTTGAGCAGGAGGTGCAAGAGTCCTGGTTGTAGCAGTAGAACCATCACCTGAAGAAGCAGAGGCTGCAGGTGTAGCACCAGTAACAGTGCATATAGGCCTGGCCTCAAAACCTGAAACAATATTCCATAGATTCTTGGCAACCAAAGCATGTCCCATCATGTATGACCACATGGGATAATTGGTGCCATCAAGCTTGTCATCGGCCCCAATCAGCCCGAACAAATCATCTTTGCCACCAGACATGGTGCTAAAATACAAGGCAAATGCACCAACTGGCAAAGCAAATGAGAGAAAGGCAACCTCTCAAAATCACGTGCCAAAAAACTGCCCAAGCTTCAAAGCTTATGTCTGCAAAAGACTCTGTTGTCCCAAGGTATACCTGTTGCAAGAAAAATCCCCAAAGGCAACACGAGGCCTTTCCAAAATGCGAACAAAGTAGAAATTGGAAAAAGCCAATGCAACAACAACTTACCCAATGATGTAGCCCCAAAGGAGAGCAATGAAAGGCTCTGAATGCGAGCAAAGAAGGGCTGAAAATGAGAATTACAGCAAAAGAAGTGCTCCCACGAGGAGGAGAGCACGTAAAAATGGAGTGAAAGAGATCCAATGGAGAGAAGCTCGCAGCCCGAGGCAAAGGGACGCCAAATGAGGATGGAAGGGCTCAAAGAGAAGTCTCAGGATCCATTGAACAGCTCCAAATGGCACCAAACACCGGCACGTAGCTTGAGGCAGCTCCGAAATGTTGGCATGCAGCTTGAGGCAGCTCCAAAATGCTGGCATGCAGCTTGAGGCAGCTCCAAAATGCTGGCGCGCAGCTCGAGACAGCTCTGAAATGCTGGAAAATCTAAGAAATGATTGGTGCGCACCCCGAGGCAGCCCGTACTGCAGTGAATGTACTGAAATTCTGACAAATCGGACAAAAGTACGGAATTTTTTGATAGATGTACGGATTTTCGTACAATTTCTAGCATATGTACGGATTACCGTACAATTTCTGACGCATGTACATTTTTTTTTTTTTGACAGGTTCAAAATTCCGTATAGATGCTGTAAATGCTCGCGTGTGGTCGGCTTTTGCTGCAGCAGGCTGAAAAATGCACCGAAAAACAGTTCCCTTCGCGAGAGTTGCTCCAAAGTGCAGTCTTCTCACGACAAAATGAGGTTTTTCGCGACAGAAGTGCTTGGAAAGGTCTCAAACACTCGTGGGAGTGTGAAAACCAGCAGGACCAGCAAGAAAAAGAGCTCCAAAGGCTGCCAAACAACTTGAAAAAGCTGTCAATGGCTGAGGGAATGGATTCCCGACCTGCTTTGATACCACTATTGGGTGTTGGAAACAATGGAAGCACAATGGAGAAAAACGAGATGCTGTAATAGATTGCTGCAAAACTGAAGTGTGGAGGCTCAAGGGAGAGCCAACATAACAAAACCCTAGGGCTAACTTCCCTAACTGGACTAAGTGTCCTAACTGACCTAGATGGTACATAAACTAACTATACCAATAGTCCTAACTGACTATAACTAGGCCTACAAGGCTCATACCAAGGTAGAAGTGGCATCTATGGATAGCCCATGAGATAGCCTACAACGGTCCAATGGGATTTCATCTCGAACACCATGCAAGCTTTGGGTTTTAGCACAAAAAAGCAAAATGTTATTTACTACTCAGTTAGTTCGCCATCTTGGTTATCCATTGGGCTAGAGGATTTCTCGTCGTCAACAAACTGACTGGGTACTTGCAAAATTGAAGAAAAAACTAGAATATTGAAAATTGGCAACTTAGCCGTTGCATGTTCGCCTAAGGATAGTCCAATCTATTTTGGTGGCATACATTCAGTTTTACCTACCTTTGATCATGTTTGGCAAAGGAGATCTTACATGTTTATGTCAACCATTATGGAAACTTTTTGGCATTCTAAACATAGCCGGAAAAGTTTGAGATTGCTTTCAATGCAACGTCTTTGTTTGCCAAGGTTGCATGGGGGTTTAAATGTTCCCAACATGCACGTGCATATCCTTGCTCATAAGGGCAAAATGATGCATTTATGCAAGGAGATCAACCTTGGGCTGCCATGATACGCTATTTGCTTTTGCAAATCACCACTTCTACTTTTGGTCATTGGCAGCCAACTCAGTGGGATTTTCTACTAGATTGTATTGATGGCAGCAAAGGCAATCACAATCCTGATAGTAGTGATCCTAGAAGTGGGGGCAAATGTCTCCTCAAAGTCAATGCCTTGCTGCTATGCATAGCCCTTAGCACAAGACGAGCTTTGTAATGGTCCACCGAACCATCAACTCCCAAGTATTATCCTGATGGATGGAATCCAACTCAGCCTGCATGGCCTGCAACTGACATTCATTTTCAAAGGCATCCTTATGGCATAATGGCTCTTCATTGCATGCTGTAGCAATCAATGCAGAAGCAACCAAATTAGCATCTTGTTTGCTGTCTTTTAGAGTATCAAGAAGCCAATGGGGAAGACTTTTGGGCCCCTGAAGGCCAATGGCCCTCTGCACAATATCCTGATCAATCTAAGGCATATCAGGCTGTAAATCACGCTGATTTTCACGTGGCTGTAAATAACCATTAGAAGGAGGAGCAGGAATCTCAGATATGACATCATCATGGGAGTCTAACGGAAACAAAGACATCAAGCTGTCAAAGATATATGTGGCATCAACAGTGGCCTGTTTTTGACAGTCCAGCAAAGGCATAGATGAAGACTCATAAAAAATAACATCCCTACTAACAAAAACCTTGCCTGTTCGGGGCTGGTAGAGCTTGTAGTATCATGGGAGTCTATGGAAACAAAGGCATCAAAATGTCAAAGATATATGTGGCATCAGCAGTGGGCTGTTTTTGACAGCCCAGCAAAGGCATAGATGAAGACTCATAAAAAACATCCCTACTAACAAAAACCTTTTCCGTGCGAGGCTGGTAGAGCTTGTAGCCCTTGCTTTCTAAGCTGTACCCAATAAAAATGCATTTGACAGCTTTAACATCCAACTTTGTTCATGTCTGAGAAGGCACATGTGCAGATGCCAAGCATCCAAAAGTGGACCTGTCCAAGCCTCATAAGGTGTAATGGTTTTCAAAGCCTTTATGGGACATCTGTTCAAAATATAGTTTGCACACATAACGGCATCCAACCACAATTTGCTAGGCAAGTGCTTGCCTTTTAACATACACCTGGCCCATCTCCATGACTTTTGACCTATTCTTTCTCTCAGTCGGGGGATTCTGCTGAGTATAAGGCATAGTGCATTGATGATATATGCCACGTGAGGCCAAAAAATCAACAAATTCCTTTGACATATATTCACCCCCCCTGTCTGTATTGATGTGGGCAATTTTCAGCCCGCTTTCATTCTCTACCAAGGCAATGAAATGTCTGAAGCATGCAAAAAGTTCTGATGCAAAAATCCAAGTATATCTGGTAAAGTCATCAATGACGGTGACAAAATAGTAAAATCCCCCAATAGATGCAACCTGCATGGGACCACAAACATCACTGTGAATCAAATACAACTTGCGAGATGCACCAACTCTCCCATCCTTGGGAAATACAAAGCGGTGCATTTTTCAAGCAAACATGCTTCACAGACATGCTTTGAAGGCATATGCATTTTAGGAAGATCAACAACCATATCTTCTTTATGCAACTTCACCAAAGCTCCAAAGTTGAGGTGTCCAAACCTCTCGGCCATAAAGGAGTATCTGCCATGGTAGAAGCATCAACATCATAAGCATCTGCATCTGCAAGTCCAGTATCATCCAAGCATCTATCATACGCATCAAGTCTGTAGAGTCCTCTAGTCAATGTGCCAGCCAACACCATGGTAAAGGCATGTGTAGCATCATAGACTGGACACCTAGCACCATCAAAGAGACCCTGATATCCACAAGTGGCTACGGCTGAAATGGAGATGAGGTTTTTGCGGAGCCTGGTATATAAAGTACATTGTCTAGAGGGACTATGTCACGGGGGCGTGAAATTCTAGGTACTTTAATATACTACAAGACCGTGACAACTTTGGTTTTAAAAGTCCAAGCATGGGCTTAATAATGTGTAATTAAACGCGGCATGGTGCCTAGCACATAAGCGTAATTAATCCCTAGGCCCAAAGGCATTCCAAGGAATTAAAAGAGTGGTTGTTGGGAAATGATGATGTGGCATTTTTAATGGGCCCCCTAGAGGGCCATGTACCTTCAGTGGCCCCCCTAGAGTTCCAAGTGGCTCTAGTGCCTTCTACATGCTCCTTTGCCATTCCTGGACCTTCCTGGGCCTTCTAAACTTCACATGTGTGGTTTTCTCTCTCATCTTCTTCCTTTGTTGAGATTTTGGACTGGTTTTTCAGCCTCCTCCAGCTGAATTCCGTTTTTCTTCATAACTCCTCACCCGTTTGGATTTCCTCGACTTCCGTTTGGCCCGATGGCTTCCCCTCTGCCTCCCCTTCGTAGTGATATGCTTTTCCCTCCGTGCGTTTGGTAGAACGGGCAGAGCTGAGCACTTCTTTTGCTGGTCGAATTTGCAAAAGTGGCTTTTTCTGGACCTTTTTTCTTCTACCGCCTCCTGGGCCTCTCCTCTTGCAAAGCTACAGCTTTCTGTTGAATTTCGAGTGGTCCGACGCGCTGGTTGACTGGTTTTTCTCAGTTTTGGAGGACTTTCCGGCGATGAAACTTCTCCAAAGCCTTCTCAATGCATTCCTCTCTGAAGCACGCTTCTTTTGAGCCCAAGAACTCCCACTTCTTCGCGACAGAAGTGCTTCTTTTCGCATTTTTCAGTGGAATTCTTGCTGGTCGGCTCTTGTAAATGCTCTTTCTTCATGCCTTTGCACTCCTCTTTGGCTGAGAATGCAATTGGGCATTGGCTACTATGTCCTCTTGGCGATTGAGGACTTGGTTCGAGTTTTCAGGGCTTGGTGAGTTGTGATTTTGCTACTGTAATTTCTTCTTGCCATAAGCTATTGGTTGGCAACGTGTGCCGCCTCTTTCTTGGCTCACAGGTGCCCAGGCAGTGCTACATGAGTCATTCTTTGGTTGGGTACTTTGCTGATTTTATTTTGGAGCTTTGAAAAGCTTTGTGAATGCCATCTGGAAACCACTCAAAGAGAGTGCAGCTGGGATGCTGTGTGATTGCATCTGGACAGCCAATGGAATTGCACTCGGAAAAGAGAATGCCTTTGGGTTGAGCCTATGGGTTAAGTGCACTTATGTGATGGTGTTCTATGCTTGAAAGCCTTGCGAAGGCTTAGTGAATTGGGGCTGCGTGCTCAGTTGCAGGGAAGGTCTCCCAGATGCAACTTGTAATCATTTCACTGTGAAATATAAAGAAATACCGAAAGGGTCCAGCTAGTGTACAGCTGCAGGAGGGAGCACAACAAATGCCTTTTAAGCAGGCCACACATGAAGCTACAACTGAGCTCAACGGTGATACTAGTTCTAGCAATGAGTCAGATGATGCTACTATGTTGAATGCACAGCTTGCAAGTGCAGTGACTGCTTTGACTCAGCTGGCTCAAAATTTGGCTCAGATTGTGCAAACAAATGCCAAGAAGAAGAAGAAATCAAGAAAGCACAAGCAGGGAAAGAGTGAGTACACACATGCATCAGCTTCTCATGGCGCCATCAAAAATGACTCAGAAAGTGACTTCCAAGAGAGAGGAATCGCCCAAAAGAGCACTTGAGAAAGAGGTACAAAAAGTACAGCCAGTGCAACAGTATGAGCAGCCAGCACAAGGCCTTGGTTTGGGTATTTCTACTCCTCAAAATAATAATGTGCAGTCCATAATGTGGCTCAACCACCTCAGCCATATTTGAGGCAGCAACCTGAATATTTTGGTACAGATTCGATCTTTGATGCTATGTTGATTTCACCGCCAATTGGGCATAGAAAACAAGTCATGTATGACAATGTGGGAATGCAGCCAGGCATGCAAGCCACAGCATATGCTCCCATGCCTAATGTTCAGCCAAGCATGGCTCTCCCTAGTGAAGGGAATGCTGCAAATATACAGCCATCTTTGGGACAGCCAATATCAAATGTATATAAAGAATTTAAGGATGGTGGTTCTCATGTCAAGTTTGATACATATAATGGAGTACACGACAGGTACAAAGCCCTCACATTCCTTCAACAGTTTGATGCTGCATTTCTTGGGGGTTTGTTTACAGAAGCATCCAAGATGAGGAAGGTTGCCACATTTTTGAAAGGCAATGCACTTAAGTGGTACACCAACCTTATGCTTCATGGAGATGCACCTACTACTTGGCTGGAATTTAAGCAAGTGTTCTCTTCTACTTGGCTTACTCCAACTTTTGAAGTTGAAGTACTTTCACACTGGCATGACTTGTCATACAAACTTCGCAAGAATCTTGATGATTACACCCAGAGGTTTTGGGATGTTTTGCTGCCATTGAGCTCTTATAGGCATGTTTCTTTGAAAGAGCAAATAGAGAGGTACTGTTGTGGATTGCCTAGTGAGCTACGTGATTATTGCATCAAAACCAAGGTGGGTTCTATGACTCAATTAATTGAGAATGCAAGGACAGCATATGCATGGATGCAGGAGAAGAATTTGGGCTTTATGGACAGCAAGAAAGAAGACAACAAACGGGCTGCCAAACACCAGGATAAGGACATCAAATCTGAAAATAAAAATTATGGCAAACGACCGTTTCAAAAGGGAGGAAAAGCCCAATTCAAAGCTGGTCAAAGGCGTGGACAGCCTAATAAACAGCCCCGTACCAAGTTATCTGATGAAGAGAAAAAGTCACTCATGGAGCAAAACAAATGTTTTATATGCAAAGGAGAGGGACACCGCTCTTATGATTGCCCATTCAAGAAAAGAGACAGGTCAGATGATGATAAGAATGGTGATAAACAGGCTGATCGGAAGGGCAAAAAGCCTAAACCTTCTGCAGGACTTCTTCCAGATGTGATTGGGAGTTTGCCACATGCACATGATGAAGAGGAAATGAAAAAGACTGAGATGTGCAGAGCATGGGGAAAAATCAGAAATCAAAATTGTTTGTTTTTCTTTGATTCTGGGGCAAAGGCAAATTTCATAACTCCTGATATGGCAGGAAGGCTTGGCATCGAGCCTGGGGAAATGGGGCCATCCGGCATGTGTGATATGGCCAACCCTAAACTCAACACACCTGTCACTCCTATCATTGGCAAGTTGAGGATGCATATCCAGGGATATCAGGATGCAGAGGACTTCTACATTATGCCTTTGCCAGAGTGTGATGCTTTGCTTGGGATGCCTTGGATGTACAAGGTGGGGGCTGATGTGCAGATGAGAAACAAGAAGATTTCTTTAACTCATAGAGGCAAAAATCATGTACTTGATGTAAAGTTGAAAGGGGAGTCCATCCCTATAGTTTCAGCTTCTTGTATTTCCAATGTAATAAAGCGTCATATTTCAGCGTACTTGATTTTTGTCAAAGAGGACAGCCAACCAGTTCAGGAAGGCTCTACTCTTTCTGCTTTAGATAGAGAAAGGGCTGCTTTTATTTCAGATTTTCAGGATTGTTTCTCAGATGCACTTCCTCAAGAATTACCTCCCAAGAGGCCCGAGGATCATCAAATTGATATAATTCCAGGAAGCTCACCGCCTAATATACCTCCCTATCGTGTCAGTAAGGCACAACAGGAAGAGATAATGTCACAAGTGAAGGAACTCTTGGAAAAGGAATTAATACAGCCAAGTAATTCTCCTTATTGTTCCCCTGTGTTGCTTGTGCAAAAGAAGGATGGCAGTTGGAGAATGTGTATTGATTATAGGGCTTTGAATAAAGTCACAATTAAGAACCGTTTTCCAATTCCACGCATTGATGATATATTGGATCGGCTGGAAGGTTCCTCAATGTTCAGTCGTATTGACCTTAAAAGTGGATACCATCAGATAAGAATACGGCCTGAAGATGTCTACAAGACTGCCTTCCGCACTTCATTTGGCTTATATGAGTTCCTTGTGATGCCTTTTGGTTTGACTAATGCACCTGCCACTTTCAATAGAATGATGGACAGAATTTTTAGAGCACACAGAAAGTTTGTGGGCACTTTCTTCGATGACATCATTGTGTTCTCTAAAAATGAGCAGGAGCACAGGAAACACCTCACTATTGTGTTTCAAGAGTTGGAAAGACACAAGCTATTAATAAACACCATGAAAAGTGAGTTCTTTATGCATGAGATTCATTTTCTCGGTCATATAGTGTCAAAGGATGGAGTCAAGATGGATCCTGCAAAAGTTGAGGCCATAAGGAGTTGGCCAATTTTGAAAAATCTGCATGAAGTCAGAAGCTTTCTTGGGTTGTGTTCATACTATCGGAGGTTTATAAAGTACTTTGCAGAAATTGCTTCTCCCTTGCATGCTTTACAAAAGAAAGCTGTACCGTTTCGGTGGGGACCAAAGGAAAATGCAGCTTTTGAAGAGCTGAAGCAAAAATTGTGTTCTGAACCCGTTATTATCTTGCCAGATCTTGCAAAACCCTTCGCTGTAACTTGTGATGCATGTGGGAACAGCATAGGAGGCACTTTGATGCAGGATGGCAGAGTGGTTGCATATGAGAGTAGAGTTCTCAAAGATGCTGAATTGTACTTGCAGACATACGAGAAGGAAATGTTAGCAGTGATACATGCTTTGACCACATGGAAACATTACCTTCTTGGAGCTGATTTTTATGTGCAAACTGATCATCAATCACTTAGATATTTTCTCACACAGAGAAAATTATCTGAAAAGCACATGAGATGGACTAACTTCCTCTCAATGTTTCATTTTCAAATTGTACATGTGCCGGGTAACAAAAATGTCGTGGCTGATGCACTTTCTAGGAAACCACAGCCTGAAGCAGTCTCCAAGAAACCCAGTGTTTCAGCAGTGAGCATTGCTTACAACAATGTGTTAGATGTGATGAAAGATCAGTATGTTAATGATGCTGATTTTTCAGCTATTTATGAACAGCTTTCTGATGGTCAAAGGCATGATCACTATATGTTGAAAGAGGGTTTCATTTTGATGCATGGACGACTCTGTGTCACTGATCAGATGCGACAGAGAGTCATAATGGAAAGTCATGCTCCTCCATATGCAGGACATAGGGGAATTACAGCAACAATTACAGCAGTGGAGCAATACTTTTATTGGCCATTTTTGAGGAAAGATGTGGAAGAATATGTGAGAACATGCATGGTTTGTCAGAAAGTAAAGTTTGACAGGCAGAAGGCACCTGGGTTGTTACACCCTTTGCCAATTCCGGATAGACCATGGCAAAGCATAGCTATGGATTTTGTGTTTGATCTTCCACGTACTCCTACTGGACATGATGGATTGTGGACAATAATTTGCAGGTTTAGCAAACAAGCCCACTTTGTGCCAGTAAGAAAGAAAATTACAGCAGATTAAATGGCCAAATTGTTTTTGCAGCATGTCTTCAAGTATCATGGGATGCCTGAATCCATAATCAGTGATAGAGATCCGAGGATGACCAGCCTCTTTTGGAGAGGACTGTTTGAAAATATGGGCACTACGCTGAATTTTTCGTCATCTTTTCACCCTCAATCTGATGGACAATCAGAGCAGGAAAACTCTACCATCTTGGATATGTTTAAATGCTATGTCTCAGACCACAAAAGCAAATGGGAGCATTATTTGCCTTTGCTGGAATATGCTTATAATAATACAGTGCACACATCCACAGGTAAAGCACCTTTGAAATAGTGGAAGGTGCCAGGAAGATACCTCCCATTTTGCATACAAAAGAGAAAATCTTCGAAGCTGATCGTTTTGTGGAAAGCCTTGAAGAGGCTTACAAGAAGATCAAATATGCCTTGCAAAGAAGTCAAGACAAGCAAAAAAGAGCAGCAGATAAGCACCGCAGGGAATTGGTATTCACAGAAGGTGATTGGGTTTTGCTGCGTTTTCAGAAGGCAAGGCTGAAAAATAAGAAAGGCAAGGAAAGGTTGTACACAAAGCTGAACATGCGTTACTATGGTCCTTTCCAGGTTTCTGAAAAATACAGGCTGAAGTTGCCTCCGCATTGGAAGATACATAATGCCTTTCATGTGAGCTTATTAAAGCAATATCATGGAGATATTCCCGAGGATGTACCTGATGAGGTGCAGCCTAAAGTGGAAGAACAGGACGAACTTCTGGTCCCAGAGCAGATTCTGGCACACAGAGATAGAAAGCTCAAGGGTAAAGTTATCCGTCGCTACTTGGTAAAATTTCAAAATTACCCATCACTTGATGCGAAATGGATGGAGGAAGGTGAACTGGCAGATTCACCTGGGATATTGCAGCTTTACCTTGATGCTTTCCAATTAGAGCCGACTGCGGTCCGGGCTCCTACAGGTAGTTCAGCAGAGCGAGCGTCTGGAGCATTACCTGATGTTCGAGAGGGGGGGAGCACCTCCACTCCCTCAGTACAGACGGGCTCAATATGATTTCATGAGGTCGCTTGATGACACTATATGTTTCATCCGAGATACTGAGCTGACAGTATTTCTGCTGTGAGACTTCATGATATTGATGCATCTTGACTATTGATCGCCGAGGATCACATAGATTTTGAGCAGTATATATGGATGGATGCATGCCTCTCCTAGCCATATTTTCATTATCTCTGTATACTATAGCTGCGGCTTTCTTGTATACTCTTTTATGCTATATTTCATGCTCGCTCCTGTGTTTTGGGGCAGCAAACTGTGGTTTGCTGTTTCAAGAGAGGGGTATGTCACGGGGGCGTGAAATTCTAGGTACTTTAATATACTACAAGACCGTGAAAACTTTGGTTTTAAAAGTCCAAGCGTGGGCTTAATAATGTGTAATTAAACGCGGCATGGTGCCTAGCACATAAGCGTAATTAATCCCTAGGCCCAAAGGCATTCCAAAGAATTAAAAGAGTGGTTGTTGGGAAATGATGATGTGGCATTTTTAATGGGCCCCCTAGAGGGCCATGTACCTTCAGTGGCCCCCCTAGAGTTCCAGGTGGCTCTAGTGCCTTCTACATGCTCCTTTGCCATTCCTGGACCTTCCTGGGCCTTCTAAACTTCACATGTGTGGTTTTCTCTCTCATCTTCTTCCTTTGTTGAGATTTTGAACTGGTTTTTCAACCTCCTCCAGCTGAATTCCGTTTTTCTTCATAACTCCTCACCCGTTTGGATTCCTCGACTTCCGTTTGGCCCGATGGCTTCCCCTCTGCCTCCCCTTCGTAGTGATATGCTTTTCCCTCCGTGCGTTTGGTAGAACGGGCAGAGCTGAGCACTTCTTTTGCTGGTCGAATTTGCAAAAGTGGCTTTTTCTGGACCTTTTTTCTTCTACCGCCTCCTGGGCCTCTCCTCTTGCAAAGCTACAGCTTTCTGTTGAATTTCGAGTGGTCCGACGCGCTGGTTGACTGGTTTTTCTCAGTTTTGGAGGACTTTCCGGCGATGAAACTTCTCCAAAACCTTCTCAATGCATTCCTCTCTGAAGCACGCTTCTTTTGAGCCCAAGAACTCCCACTTCTTCGCGACAGAAGTGCTTCTTTTCGCATTTTTCAGTGGAATTCTTGCTGGTCGGCTCTTGTAAATGCTCTTTCTTCATGCCTTTGCACTCCTCTTTGGCTGAGAATGCAATTGGGCATTGGCTACTATGTCCTCTTGGTGATTGAGGACTTGGTTCGAGTGTTCAGGGCTTGGTGAGTTGTGATTTTGTTACTGTAATTTCTTTTTGCCATAAGCTATTGGTTGGCATCATGTGCCGCCTCTTTCTTGGCTCACAGGTGCCCAGGCAGTGCTACATGAGTCATTCTTTGGTTGGGTACTTTGCTGATTTTATTTTGGAGCTTTGAAAAGCTTTGTGAATGCCATCTGGAAACCACTCAAAGAGAGTGCAGCTGGGGTGCTGTGTGATTGCATCTGGACAGCCAATGGAATTGCACTCGGAAAAGAGAATGCCTTTGGGTTGATCCTATGGGTTAAGTGCACTTATGTGATGGTGTTCTATGCTTGAAAGCCTTGCGAAGGCTTAGTGAATTGGGGCTGCGTGCTCAGTTGCAGGGAAGGTCTCCCAGATGCAACTTGTAATCATTTCACTGTGAAATATAAAGAAATACCGAAAGGGGCGCCACGGTGTTTGGGGCCAATTAGGTGCACTTGTCTATGTCTGTTGAGCAGGGGCATTCTAGCCTCCATCCCTTTTTCAGTGGTTTTGTTTGTGAACAAATGGGTAAATGCCAAATGGTGATCATGCAATGGTTAATGGTTGTGATATATGCTTTGTGAGCTGTAAATAAGTGCTGAAGTGATTAAAGGTTTAGTTCCACTGCCCTCTGAGTGATTAGAGGCCGGTTTCAGACTAGACCACCAGATATAGAAGTAATGGCAACTTGCCCAATGTCTTTGACTGAATAAGATGCATTATTGGCACACGTAACTGTTTCCACGAGCTGAATAACTTCCTGCAGAGGAAGTGATGTGCTTGCTAGCACCACTATCAAAAGAACCAGGCATCAAAAACATCAAAAACTGTCATGCAGGCATCATGAATGTCAAGATTGTATCGACAAGTAACAAGAAAAGCCCAATGCTGTGTTGGAAATAGGAGGATAGAATCTCTCACACCTCTCTCTCTCACCCAACTCATACAACACTCAGTATTCTAGATAGATGATCACACTCATACACAAAACCTTTCTCAAGAGAGATAGAGAGAGAGAGAGAGAGACAAAACTCAGGTATGTATTCGTCCAAAGAATGTGGGATGACAAAGCTCGGAACTGAGTACAAAAGACAGCCAAGGTTGCTGACACAAACTGAGCACTCTCCTCTCCTAGCACGCTTCCTGGATGCAAGGCTTTAGGTGTAGGCTTGATGAAGAGTGAGGGGGATTGGGGGGGCTATTTATAGGCCCAATCCTGGGCAGGAAAAATCGACCAGTCAGGGGGTCGGCCCCCTGCTGTAATCCCGACCTGTAGGGCTCCACCGACCAGCCTTGGTCGGCCCTCTTTATGGCTGACCTGGCCCACCCAAGTGGGCTTCGGCCAGGCCTATATAAAGGCCCATGTGCAGTGCACATGGGCTGCTGATACAGTCCACAAACGCAGCAACCTGCTGCTCCAGGACGCGCCCTCCATGCTGCGCCATCATGCTGCTGTTGCCTGGGTTCCAAGCCAGGTAGGTCTTTTGGGTTCCCCCCCCCCCCCCCAGCCCCCTATAGTCTCCTGCCCCCTTGTCCCCTCGAAGCGGAGGCTCACAGGTGGGGAGAGTGACATTCCAACACCCTCTCAATGACACAACTGTGAGCAGATCCCCATGCTTCGAATGAGGTGTTCCATCTGCTCCCTGCGGAGCGCCTTCGTGAAGACATCCGAGATGTCGTCGTCGGTCAGGCAGTACATCAACTCTATTACACCTTCATCGATGAGTTCTCGAACGAAGTGGTAGTGGACCTCGTGCATGAAACACGGAGTTGTTGGCAATTGTTATGCAACTCTGGTTGTCGCACATGATCACCGTCGCATCTTCTTGAGTCACGTTCATGTCCTCTAAGATCCACCTGAGCCACAATGTCTCGCATGCCGCTGTACAAGCAGCCCTGTACTCTGTCTCTGTTGATGAAAGAGCAACGGTAGGTTGTTTCTTACTCAGCCATGACACGGCTCCTGATGAGAGTATGAAACAGTACCCAGTAGTCTATCTCCGGGTGTCACCATCACCTACACAATCACTATCACAGAAACCTCCCAACTCAATTGCCTTTCATGTAAGTGATACCATAGGTGCAAGTACCTTTCAAGTACCTCAGCACCCTCATGCCTGCGTCCCAATGGGCCTTCTTGGGTGTGGCGGAGAACTGACAGAGCGATCCAACTGAGAAAGAAATATCTGGTCTAGTATTGGTGAGGTAAAGCAAACTACCCACCATGCGTCGATACAGTGATTAATCAACCGGCTGAGATGGATCATGAATTTTTTAGGAGGAGAGAGAAGCCTTGTAGTGGGACCCCCCGTACTCGGCACACCGTGTGATGCCACATGGCGCATTCTGAGCCAATATGGCATCAAAGCAGGTAGAGTTTTATGCAATCTGTCATGTGCATGACACGTGTCGGCGGCATGGTTTCTGAAGTAGACCTGTGTAATGCACCGGCAGAGATGGTCGCGATCCAACGCCGGCTACTTAAAGTGCAATTGATCTAGTTTTACGTCGACAGCGACAATCCTAACTCCTTGACAGGTGTTCGTTTGTCCCTTGGACTTTAGCAGAACGCTGCTACCCGTTGAGTTTGTGGCAACTTTGGTTTGTTGACGTGGACTTTGGGAAACTTTGATTTGTTGACCCCCGTACACGTCGTCTTGTTTGGTTTGATCACGTTTGTCAGTTTGGTTTACTCGAGGTTTGTCCATAGGGGGGTGTTGGAGGTGGTGGCCTTCACCCCTCTCTTGTGTGGAGCATGGTTTCTCACGGGGAGGCTCGCAGTTGTGACATGTGGCAACATACATTGGAGTAATCCCATAAGCTTGTGTGAAAGTTTGAGGGCTTTGTATATATGGCCTCATTGCCCTCTCTCTCTCATCCCTCCCAAGATTTTTTGGGAGGAGAGAGAGGGCATGACGCATTTTGCTTTAATAATCTAGATGTTTGGTAGTTGCGGTGGGAATTGAGGATTGCGACCATAGAGTGCTCTAAACGGGCTTATGCTGATATACATCTTGATCATCTGCTTGATTGTTTTGTTCAATCGTTGGGCAAGCCATATCTGCATCACATATTGGCTCCATCTCTTCTGCCTTTATGCCTAATTTTCCAGCCAGCTCTGGTGATATGAAATTGGTTCTTGTGCCTGGATCAAAGAAGAACAAAGCGGTTTGGTCACGGATGGGCCAGTTGTCATTTATTATGACAACATGAGCAGTATACACTTGGCAAATAACCCAGTCCATCATGCGAGAACAAAGCATATTGAGGTGCATTATCACTATGTGCAGGAGAAGGTTCTAGTAGGTTTTATTGATCTAGTTTATGTCAACACAGAGGATCAAGTAGCTAACATATTCACGAAGGCATTGGGCATAGAGAAGCTGCGCAAGTTCAGAGACCTGGTTGGTGTGCAGGAATTGGGATTGAGCTCGAGGGGGAGTGTTGAGATATCGAGCTCCACTCGCGATATGCCAGCGTGACCGTTGTGCATTTATGTCACCGACTTGTTAGTTGCAAATGCAGTTGGTACACTGTCCATGAATAATAGCTAGATGACAGCTATCTTTATGTACTCTAGTTAGTGGCTCAGTTAGTATGCCACCTAGGTTAGCTGAGTTTGGTTTGAGACACACATATAGGGTTCATCTATTCCTTTTGTACTAAGAGAGAGTTGTTTTTGGCTTTCACAACTAAGAAGAGGGTTCTCACTCTGATCTGACGAAGGAAACTTCCTCTTTCTGTTTGGGCAATCATGTGCTTGGTGGCCCTCTTGCCTGTATATGAAACATTTGTTGGCACCATAGAGGGCCTTCTTCTCTTCCTCTGACATCTTCTTTCGAGGAGATCCTCGCCTCTGTCTTGCAACAAATCTAGACTTGACGGGCTGCTCAAATTTTCTCAAATGTTTATGGTCTCCCTGCTTGCTGCCCTTGCACTTTTGTGCTTCCTGGTTGCTGCCCTTGAAGCATGAAGTCTTCCCTTGCAAGAGGGCATAAGCTGTAGTGGCATTTTCTATCAGTTGTAGGCCTAGTTAGGGGCAATTAGGACACTTGGTACAGTTAGTACAGTTAGCACCACTAGGACACCATGTTCTAGAGCTTCATCATACATGGTGTACTTTGTACCCATTTCTCTATTGCAGCAATTCATTACAGCAGCTCGTTGTTTTCTTCATTGCTTCACTTGTGCGTCCATTGCTTGTCCTAGTCTACAGTGGTATCCCCTAAAGTATGCAAGCTGAAGAAGGCCTTATACGGGCTGAAACAGGCCCCCAAAGCATGGTACCAACAAAGAGATGTTTTCTTTCAGAAAATCGGGCTTCAGCGGAGTCCATCAAAGGCAAATCGTTATCTTGCCTCAGAGGGGGATTTGCAGCTGGTATGAATCCTATATGTGGATGACCTCATCATTACAAGAGATCATGCGAAGAAGATTGCTCAGGTCAAGAGACTTCTCATGGAGGAGTTCGAGATGAAGGACTTGGGAATACTTCATTATTTTCTTGGGATTGAAGTGAAGCAGGAAAAGAGCTGCATCTTTAGCTCACAGGATAAATATTGCAAGGAGCTACTCAAACGCTTTCACATGGAAGATTGCAAAGTGGCAATGACTCCCATGGAAGCTGGTCTGAAGCTGTGAGTGTACAGAGAGGGATGAGAGAGAGAGGGGGAACTGAGGCCATATATACAAGGCCCTCAAAGTTTCACACATACTTATGGGATTACTCCCATGTATTTTGCCACGTGTCACAACCGCGAACCTCCCCGTGAGAAAGCACGCTCCCAACAAGAGAGGGATGAAGGCCACCACCTACGACATAGATACAAGGCAAATTCCGAGATGCAGTCGACTGATATCACCACCTCACGAAGGTTCAACCAATCTTGTGCTCTACAATACTGAACAACCTACAAGGAGCTCAAGCAAGGTAGCAACAGAACTGTATACAATAAAGGCTGTGCAGATGTGGCGTACCAGATAGGAGACATTGTACCCGTGTAATACCCTGTACATTAACAAGGCCTGTGCAAGAGTTTCATGCACAACTAGATTGGGCCGTATAAGGTGCTGCATCATCCTACACTGCCAGCCTACTACGCTCGCATTGTAGGCTGCAGGCGGCTCGCCCTTGAAATTAGCCAATTTTTTTGTATATTGGTATTTTTCTTTGGGATTGACCACCCCCTAAAATATAAGTCAGCATGGTTCTTTTTTCTTTTTTTTTAAGTGTTGCATCCAATTCGCAAGTACACAAATCAGCGCACACCAGTCGCAATATCAAACCTTTTGTTTCTAGCTAAGGGGGGAGGTGTGACGGTGTCACAGGGACATGAAAAGTGATGTAAACTTTAATGTAGCTCAACCCGGGTTTTTTTTTTTCAAAGAAAAGAACCTTCTATTAATGCTTGAAAGACTTCATACAAAACAGCAGCCCCGAAGGTGCTGAGTATGGAAAAACCAGGAAAAGGCTGAAAGAAAAACCGGCCTGTTCCAGATAACCCAGCTCACTGCCTAGGAGATCTCTAGTACTGGGGCTAACATCCAAGTGGGGGGACTATACACCCTTGCGGAGTGAAAATGTAAAAAACTCCTACAGGCCAAGCCTTGCAAAATCGAGCATGCCTCGCAACAATCACCGTAGAGCCTAGGGTCCCACGCTCCCAGGTGGAGCGGAGGATGTAGATGATATCCTGCCAGATGGAGACCAAGGTAGCCGAGGGTGGAACCAGGTGCTCACCCATCACCAGACTGCAGCGAGCAACCCAAATATTCCACGCAGTAATATTGGCTACTACACTGTCCTCCGGAGGAGGAGGAGCAAGGCTATCAAGAGGGACCGCCTCATGGAGCTCTATCCTCTGAGTGCTCTAACCCTGTATCCAGTAAGCTAGGGAGATCTCATCAATCTGGAACGTGTGTCCTCCCTCAGTCAACCAGGCCACCATCCCCCAAGTGTAGTCCCTCTGAAGGCTCTGCATACGGGTCATAATCCTGAGGGCTCCCATCCAAATCCTCGTTGCGCTACAACAGCTCCAGAGGCAGTGAGGGATCATCTCCAGAAAACCAGCAGAACAACAATGACTGCCCCTCCACCTGCATCTGCTCCAACCACGGGCCGATGGGCAAGCCTCCGTGGACGGCCAGCCAGAAGAAGTAGGAGATCTTCCTCGGCCGCAAACTGGACCATAACCGCATCTAAACCTGGAACGGACATCCTGGGGCACTCTCTGGGCCATCCAATGCCTCTCCCTCAAAGGGGTCCACATCGAAGAGTCCATCTGAAATCTCCTGCCGATCCATGTGGTGCAGGAGAAGAAGGGCAACTCGTCCACCTACTCGACAAGGCCGCCCCTACCAATCTCTCGGATCCCACTGGACCTCCCTCAAGGGCCTACGCTGCCAAAGCCAGAGGCGCCATCTAGGGGCATCCTGCTTTGAGATACTGGGAGGGTCAATGTGCCACTCCTTCCCCAAACGTCCCACCACTCTCATCATCTGCCAATGAATCCCATCTAGACTCCAATCCATCTCTGGGTCTCTCTCAGTGAGTGCCTAAAGTAGGCCTCCACGTCCAACACGAAAAAAAACAAGCTGCATGCTGCCTCGCTGCATCATCATCCTCAAGGGGACACCAATCCGAGAAAACTAGCCCAACCATCAGGTGTCCATCCAAATGCGAAGTCCCTCCCACCAAGACTCAAGTATGGCTAGGTCAATCTCTCTTATCTGTTGCCTTGCCCCTCGCAAATGCGCTAAGGCGCCAAGCCTCGCCTCTGCCTCCGTGGGTAATCTGCCAAAGGAGCCGACCAGTCCACTGTCCCAACATGCCCAACCAATGTGAGTCCGCTGCCCGAGCATACGTCCCTCCTGATCTCTGATCTCTGGGTGCCAAACAAGGGGTTGACGCTCGAACTCCTCTCCTCATCAGGGCTGAGCACGAATGAGGCCCCCTACTAATCTCTGCCACACCCTATGGAGGCTCCTCATCAAGGGGAAACCCTTTCCCATAAGGGGGGCCTCTGAGAAGATCCATTTGTGTGAATGTTGCCATTGCCCCCCAATGCGTGGGGTGTTCCTGAGAAGCCCTCGTTGGAAGAGGAGCTTCCAAGGCTCTGCACCTGGGGTGAGGCCGCGAAGAATCAACTTGCCCAAGAGGGCTCTGCTCTGCATCTTCGGATTAATGATACCCAAGCCTCCCAGTGCCTGAGCAACCCGGGCTCTCGTATTCCTCGTGCCGCCTGAACCTGCCCAAAGGAAGTTCCGAACCAATTGTCGGAGCTGCCCAATACACCCTCTGTGAAAACACCAACAGGAGGCGATATACCAAGCTGTGGCAAGAAGGACCTAGTTTGCCACTAAGGCATGGCCCGCTAGGGAGAGGAGAGTTTGACCGAGCTCCAGTAGAGAAGCTTGCGCCCAACACTCTCGAGGACCGAGGCGATCTGCTGCT
The DNA here is from genome assembly GCF_047967505.1 of Dipteris shenzhenensis. Lineage (NCBI taxonomy): Eukaryota > Viridiplantae > Streptophyta > Polypodiopsida > Gleicheniales > Dipteridaceae > Dipteris > Dipteris shenzhenensis. The sequence goes on from NC_141606.1 coordinate 1,864,036, forward strand.
CTGTTGTAATATCAATACCAGCCTGACATCCAAGGTATCTTGTTGTCTGGCCCCACGGTAGCCAAAGTCGCTCCCCCACTCTCGAATCTCTTGTGTCTCCTCATAGCCTGTGAAGAAACCTATGGAATTTGTCCAGTTGATCCGTGCACCCGAGGCCTCACAACAGATAGCCAGGACTATCCTGACTCTCTCCAAACTGGCTGTGGTGACCTCTACATACAAGGCCGTGTCATCTACAAACTCAGAGTCCAGCAGCTCCTCTCCCTGCCTGATTGGGAGCCTCAACCCTGTGAGGCCCGCAACCTGTGATCTCAAGTATAGCCCAAAGCCTTCACCACAAACAAGAAGAGGAAGGAAGCGAGGGGGTAGCCTTGGTGGACCGAGCGAGAGAGAGGAAAGGCCTCACCCATGTGTCCTCCGATAAGCATCTGCTAGAGCTCCCCGCATAAAGCACAGAAACTCCTCTCATCCATCTCTCTGAGAAACCCCATCTTCGCATAGTACCCTCCAGGAAAGACCACTCCACCTTGTCGTAGGCCTTCTCAAAATCCAAGAGGAGGATGGCCAACAGCTATGACTCCTCCCTGGACCAATCCACTGCCTCCCAGAACGTGAAGATGTTGTCCAGGATGCTGCGCTCCTGGATGAAACCGGTCTGTGTGTCGTGAATGATGCCAGTAAGACAGGGCCGTAGCTGCAAACTCAAGACCTTGGCAAGGATCTTGTATGAAGTATCAAGCAAAGTGATCGGTCTCCACTACCGGATGTCTGACCTATCTCCCTCTTTCAAGATCAAACAAATCCACCCCCTGCTTAGGGACTGAGGAAGGGAGCCCGTGTCGAAAATCTCCTGGCAAGCTAGTCGAAAAGGGGTGGAGATGATCAAATCATAAGCTTTTGAGAGGAAAAGCCTAGACAGACTTTTCTATGCTTTCGTGCCACAAACTTATATAAGGAGGAGAAGTTCCGGAAGAAGGCTGGACCAAGCCATCCTCACCAGGACATTTCTGGGTCGGGAGAGCCTTGAGGACTTCCCAAAGCTCCTCATCTGTGAAAGGCTCCTCCAGACTACTACTATCGGAACGTGATCCCAAACTACCTCACGGGCCACAAGACAAGCTGGAGTCATCCTCTTTGTTTGAAAGAGCTGGCTGTAAAAACCTGTGGTCACGTCTAAAATCGTGGGTCAGTGTGCATGATGTCCTACGGATCTCAAAGACGCTACAGCTGCGTACCTGTGGAGCGGGGCCCAGTGGTCTGAAAGAATTGCTTCGTCACCCAATCTCCCTGTTGTACACACTGGGCCCGGGAAGAGTGATAGGAGAACTCAGCCCGTCGAATCTTTGTTACCTGAAGCTCAAGGCGAGCGCTCTCAAACCTGTCACTAAGCCACTGGGATACTGAGTCCTGCTCCCCGAGCCTCTCTATGGAGGCAAGGTTTCTCCGCAGTGTCCACTTGCACTCTTGAAGAGCCCTCCTCTGCCTAAGGGCATGAGCCTGCACCTCCTCACTACTCCTCTAGATCGCATCGGCCACCCACGAAGCCCAACCCTCGCACGGTGATGTCTCTGACTACTGCCAAATCTCTGCCATGACCTACTGAATCTCCTCGTCCTACAGGAGCTCCTCTGGAATCGGACCCCCTTTTGGGAAAGACCTCAGCAAGGCTGCTCTAAGTGAAGTACTACTGGAGAGTGGTCTGACATCGTGGTACCTACCAGAATCTCCGTAGAGCCGCCTCTATGCAGTACCCAGTCTCCAATGTAGAAGCGGTCTAGCCTCTCAAGCAGTCCACGTCTCCTCTGTCCGAAAGAGAAGAGCAGGCTGCCAGGTATCCTGTTGAACTCTGGCTATCGCCACGTGTCTCTACCACTAATCATGAAAATGAACTGCTCCCTAATGCTCCACTCTGCTATTGGCATTTCAGAGAAGGAGGCGATGCCCTACTTGTCCTCCAGTTGTTAAGTCCCCTCCAACAATCTAGGAGTCTACATCCGGAAGACACTCTGACAACTTCCTCCAAAAGACCGGACGGTGTTGTCTGCACGCTGGGGCATACACGTTCCCATTCCTAGACTCTCCCATCCAAACTGGCCGTCTTGGGATAAGCTCGCCCTGATCATGACCTCTGAGATGCAAACCCCTCTGCTCCGTCCTACTACAAGGGACCACACCTCCGAGCCTCTCCCCGGGTCTAATGTCTGATGCTGAGAACATATGCTCTTGAGACAGGCACGCTCCCTCAGGCGAACAGCCACCAGTGATGCCCTCAATTGCCCCTGGAATGGGTAATGCCAATAACTTTCACTCAGTGAATCAGGGACAGCAAGTTTTTCCGCATGCTATGATGCATCCATGGTATTTTGGAGGGGGTTCAGTGTTCCAAGCAATGGTGGGACAGCCCACAGAAGGGCATGTAATGCTAGGCAGTTATGTGGACAGCATCCAGCCCGCCGGAATGCAGAATTTTCAGCAGCATATGATGGGATGAATGCCCCCTGCTAATGCCAACATGATGTATGCAAATCTTGGGATGCAGCCCGGTATGCAGACAGGGATGTCTAGAATGATGGGCAATACTTGGAATATGCCACAAATGCAAGGAGTGGGACCCGGAATGTTAAACCCCACCATGGGTACTAGTGTTATGCCTCAAAATGCAGGAGCAATGATGGATCCGCCTTTTTTACAGCCCCCTGTTTATGATCATCTTGCCCCTAAAGGCAAACTGAAAGATTATAAGGAGAGAGGGGCAGCTGTGAAGTTTGAAACCTTCAACGGGATGTAGGACAGATTGAAGGCTTTGACATTTGTGCAACAATTTAATGCCACCTATTCAGGTGGACACTTCACGGAGTCTTCCAGAGTTCGAAACGCAGCCACTTTTTTGAAGGGCAATGCCCTCCAATGGACCACTTTACTTTTACAGGGCAAAGCACCTACCACCTGGGTTGAATTCAAGCAGGTGTTCTCAACCGCATGGTCAACCACCACTTTTGAGGTAGATATCATGACCGCTTGGTACAAGCTAGCAACGAATTACAAGGATTTGGAAGAATACAATAAGAAGTGTTGGGAATCCTTGTTGCCAGTGAGCTCCTACAGGCATGTACCGTTGTCCAAGCAAATTGAAGGGTATTGCTGCGGGCAGCCAAAGGGACTACTGCACAAAGACAAAGGTCTCCAACATGTCTCAGTTGATTGAGAATGCCACTAGAAGGGTATTGCTGCAGGCAGCCAAAGGGACTACTGCACAAAGACAAAGGTCTCCAACATGTCTCAGTTGATTGAGAATGCCACTACGGCTTATGCACTCATGCAGGGGAAGGTTTCTGGGTTCACAGGTAGCCCCCAGGAGGCACCAAAGTCAAAGGGCAGCAAGCTGGAATCTCCTCAGAAATTCTTTGCAAAAGACATGAAATACTTGGGACATATTATAGAGAAACGATAGGGTTTGCAGTGGAGCGATAAAAAATAGACGATACTCAGACACGACTGAAGAACGGAACTCAGAAAACATAGTGCCTGTCGGTAATATGAAAAACTGAATACAAGAACCTCAAGCCGTTGTGTCTCAAGGACCGTGGCTGAGGCGAATCAGAAAGATGATTCCATGTAGAGAAACGGTAGAAAAGATAGCAGCAGAGGGAGCGAAACGCAGTCCTGCGTGTAGCTCGATGATGACGAAGATGATGAAGGGCTGGAGCTGCCCTAGGAAATGGCTGAAAAACAGCATGCTCTGAGGAAGGAACCTTCAGGCTATCTGGAATAGCAACATGAAGAAGAAAAGCAGCTCATCTAGCTGTAGATTTGGAGGTGTATGCGCAGCAGAGGATGAGGAGATGTGGAAGCTTGTCGGCAGCAGTCTGGAGGTAGGAGAGGATGGCAGCAGATGAAGAGGAGACATGGAAGCTCGTCGGCAACCACTCAGGAGCAGATCTGGAGCAGCAATTGGAGGTCCATGGCTAGATCTGAAGAAGAGGAATAGAGACAGAGGAGTTGGGGCAGAACTAGAGCAGAGGAGGCAGAGAATGAGTTGGGGCAGGCTTAATAGCCAGTTCTGGAGCAGGAGGGGCTGCAGCAAAGGATGGAGGTGGTGAGGAGCAGCTGCAGGTCCAGTCCACTGAGAGTGAGGGTGTAGGGAGTGTTTTATAGGCCTGACCCAGGAGGTCGGCCAGCTGGTCGGCCAGCTAGTCGGCCAGTTCCAGGTCGGCCAGTTCTGGTCGGCCAGTTCTGGTCAGCCAATTCTGGTCGGCGAGTTCTGGTCGGCCAGTAATAGTCGACCATTTTTGGCCTTTCTGGCCACTTGCTTGGCCCTTCTTGCTGTCCTTTTGGCTGCCCTGTTTGGTGCCTTTTGTGCCTTTGGCTGGCCTTAATGCCCTTAAAATAGGGATTGCTGATAGCTGATATGTTTGCCCCTAAAGTGGGGATTGTAGTTGCTTAACACCCCCTCTCAATTGCCAATTTGGAGGGGCAGACATTGTGTGCTTGGAGCTTCGTGTAGAGATGTCGATGGTAATGGTGGCTATCCTTGCGAAATGCCCAAGAGATGCAATGCAAAAATGCAGAGAAGGTCACAAGAGGAGTGCCCTTGCAAGGGAATTGTTCACTTCCTCAAGTGCCTGAGTTACCCGTATGATCAGCAGAAATAAGAACACTGTGAAGCTCGAGAGAATAAGCCAACCCCTCTCACCGCCGAAAGGTAGAGGGAAAAGCAAAGGTAAAGAACAAATATGTCGCAGCAGCACTGATAATCCAGAGATGGTGGGATTCCGCCAAAGGAAGAGGTCATAGCTGAACAGTGAGCCAGTGTGTGCCCGAATTTTGGACCTCGTGAGAGAGGAGTCTATCCCCGCCACCATGCTGGACAAGATTCGAAACGACAGTCATCAAGTCACATCTAAACAGAAAGGGTCCCGCCTAGGGAGAACTTGTAGATCCTGGAAGTCGATGCCGATGGAGATCTGGTAGAGGTGAAGGATCATGACCTCCTTGTTCGAAGGAATGGGGAGTGTCAAGCCTGAAACCGAAACGGGAGTGAGGGATGGTAGAAGAAGATGAAGGTTAGAAAGGGAGGGATGGATGGGAGTAGAAGATGAAGGTTAGAAAGGGAGGGAGAGATGGGAGTAGAAGATGGAGTTCTCTCCCGAAGTGTGCAGCGGAATGAAGAGGAAACTGATATGTTCATACGAGTGATGCTCCCCGTACCTATGGCCTCCATGAAGAAGCAGGATCTTTAGATCACCAGAGATCTGGGGTCTTTAGATCACCATGGCTCTGATACCATATAGAGAAACGATAGGGTTTGCAGTGGAGCGATAAAAAATAGACGATACTCAGACACAACTGAAGAACGGAACTCAGAAAACATAGTGCCTGTCGATAATATGAAAAACTGAATACAAGAACCTCAAGCCGTCGTGTCTCAAGGAACGTGGCTGAGGCGAAACAGAAAGATGATTCCATGTAGAGAAACGGTAGAAAAGATAGCAGCAGAGGGAGCGAAACGCAGTCCTCCATGTAGCTCGATGATGACAAAGATGATGAAGGGCTGGAGCTGCCCTAGGAAATGGCTGAAAAACAGCATGCTCTGAGGAAGGAACCTTCAGGCTATCTGGAATACCAACATGATGAAGAAAAGGAGCTCATTTGGCTGTAGATTTGGAAGTGTATGCGCAGCAGAGGATGAGGAGATGTGGAAGCTTGTCGGCAGCAGTCTGGAGGTAGGAGAGGATGGCAGCAGATGAAGAGGAGAAGTGGAAGCTCGTCTGCAACCACTCAGGAGCAGATCTGGAGCAGCAGCTGGAGGTCCAGGGCTAGATCTGAAGGAGAGGAATAGAGAGACAGAGAAGTTGGGGCAGAACTGGAGCAGAGGAGGCAGAGAATGAGTTGGGGCAGGCTTAATAGCCCGTTCTGGAGCAGGAGGAGCTGCAGCAAAGGATGGAGGCGGTGAGGAGCAGCTGCAGGTCGAGTCCACTGAGAGTGAGGGGGTAGGGAGTGTTTTATAGGCCCAACCCAGGAGGTCAGCCAGCTGGTCGGCCAGTTCCAGGTCGGCCAGTTCTGGTCGGCCATTTTTGGCCTTTCTGGCCACTTGTTTGGCCCTGCTTGCTGTCCTCTTGGCTGCCCTGTTTGGTGCCTTTTGTGCCTTTGGCTGGCCTTAATGCCCCTAAAATAGGGATTGCTGATAGCTGATATGTTTGCCCCTAAAGTGGGGATTGTAGTTGCTTAACACATATAACATCCCAAGAAGGGGTTCGTATGGACCCTGACAAAGTAAGGGCCATATTGGAATGGCCACATCCTACAAATCTAGAAGAATTACAAATATTCTTAGGTTTGTCAGGATTCTATAGGAGATTCATCCAGGATTACGGTAGGATTGTTGTTCTGATGACGGACCAGCTTAAGGGAAGGGAAGCACCTTCATATGGGGTGAACCTCAAAAGAGAAGTTTTGAAAAATTAAAAGTAGCTATAGATTCACATTTGGATTCTTTAGCAAAGAGTGAATTATCTCTAAGCAACTAGAACACTTTTCGCAAATGTTCCAAATGTATTTTCCTAGTTTTACTATAAATAAGAATATCATCTAAAAATACTACAGCAAATTTCCCAAGATATGGCCTCAAGACACTATTCATAAGTGTCATGAAAGTTGCTGGAGCATTTGTTAATCCAAATGGCATTACTTTAAATTGATAATGCCCATACCTAGTACGAAAGGATGTCTTAGGGATATCCTCTTCCCTAATTCGTACTTAGTGATATCCTGATCTTAAATCAATTTTAGTAAAGCATTTTGCCCCTTGCAATTGATCAAAGAGCTCATCAATGCGAGGCATAGGATACTTATTTTTTATGGTGATTTTATTTAGTGCTCGGTAATCTATGCATAAACGCATAGTACCATCCTTTTTCTTTACCAGTAAAACTAGTGCAGACCAAGGTGAGCTACTTGGTTGGATTTGGCCCTTCCTAAGATATTCCGTTAACTATCTTTCGACCTCGCGTTCCTCCGTTTGACTAAGCCTATATGGGGGTTTACAAACAAGGGGTAGATCCAGGAATTAAATCTATTTTATGATCTACTTCTCTCTCAGGAGGTAAACCATCAGGTAAATCAGACGAAAAAAACATCTTTAAACTCAAACATTAAATCATTGAAAGAAGATTTATACTTTTTAACATTATCAAAAACAATATTACTTCTTTCCAATGTAGAAGACATAAAATCACCAATAAAAGTAAGTTCACAAAGATATACCTCGCATTCTTCTTGGTGTAGTAGTCGTTCCAATTCCATCGAACAAATAACAAGAGAGTTGGGCACATCATGTTCTCCTTGAATCTGGAAGACTCTACCCTCTTTTTCAAACATAATGGAGTTATCTATGCCCAAGACTACACAGCCATTCTTGACCAAGCACTACATCTATTCGGTTGAGATGCATGATTTGAAAATCCAAGGCATCCTGATAACCTTGAATATCCACCTCTACACCATGTATCATGGTGTCCCAAACTTTTTTATCACTGCCCTTTGCCAAAGAGACCACATATTTATGGGCACTGGGACTCTCAAGCAATTTTAGTTTCTTAACTAACGAGTAGTTCAAGAAATTATGTGTTGCACTATCATCAACCATCACTCTTACTCTTTGCCCCTTAATTTTTCCATGCATCCTCATTAAATCATGAGGACCAAAGGTGGGTTGCCACATTGCCAATGATAGACAGCACATGTGGGTGCTATCCTCATGATAGACCTCTACCTCAGTGTACTTTTCATTACCATTAAACGGCAACACTTGCACCCATGTACTTGTTTTTGTTGAGGTCTATTGGGGCTTTAGCTCCCGCTTGTTAATTTTTAGGGCAGTTCCAAGCAACATGGTCTTTGCCCAAACAATTGAAGCAAAGATTTTCTTGCCTGGCCCTTTCATAATCCTCTTTCTTCAAGAGAGGATAATTTTGTGTTTGAGGTTTCTTAGGTGGTACCTGAGAAACCTCCTTCTTAAAGTGCCCCTTCCTTCTCAAATTGGGAAATTTGTTGAACTTTGGAACAAAACCTGTTTGCTCTGAAGTTCCAACTTTGAATTTCCCCGTTGTATCATCATATATTTGGGCATACTTAATGGCTTCCTCAAGGTTTTAGGAGAATTTCTTTTCACCTCAACCTTATAAGTATCTTTGAGACCTCTCACGGAACCCCTTATCTTTTGGAATTCATCAATTCCCTTCAACTTATAGTTCGCTATGTACTGGACTAGAGTGTTTTTACCCATAGTGCAATTGTCCCAAGCCTCCCACGCTCTTTCTAATTCATTTTTTGGTAAAAACTCTTTTAGGAAGGCTTGTTCAAACTCAGTCCAATACCTAGGAATTCTATCATTTTCCCTGAGGCTCATCCACCATTTATAGGCTTTATTTCCAAGGGAAAGACTTGCTTCCACGACTTGATTTTCAGACGAAGTATTCCTGAGTCGATGGAAGTCTTGCCACTTTTGCAAGAACGTATTACTCGCATCTTTATTAGACTCCTTTTCCTCCCCACTGAAAATTGGCGGTTTTAAGTCCTTAAGGATGTTAGAGGTTTCTCTAAGTCGAGAGGTGGACCTCTCAACTTGATTAAGAGGAATCGGTGATTTTTCTGTAATAGTTACCGATTGAGAATCGGCTAACTTAGTTACAGCTTCAGCTAGGGTTTTCAATATATCACTGATAACTCCTAGTTGTGTTTCTATATTTTGCGTTCAAGTTTCAAGTTTCAAGTTTCAAGTTTAGTGAATTCCGTATACGGAATTCCATAATCACCGTAGTCTATGTCCTCCATTTCCAAGTTATCCTCTAGAGTCTCGATTTGTACCTCCTCATGTGTTTCCTCTCCAACTATCGCTTTTCCTTTTCTAGCCCTTTCCTCGACCTCTCTAACCATATCATCCCTTTCTGGAGGTGTCATTTTAAAGATGTGTATTTTCCAAAAATTATAAAGCAAAGCGCTTTATGTCAAAGAATGAAATATGATGCCCACTTCCTTGATATTTGTTCGAGGTTTTGGATATGTCTTTGAAATCGACGCGTCCTCACGCTCTTTTAATTCACGATATCGCTTCCCGATCCCGCTCTTTTGCTTCCCTCGATCTCGAATGTCTCAATTCGATTATAAATCTTTTACTTGAAATCGGCAAGGCTAATAATTCTTGGATAGAAAAGAGGTGAAATGAACTTTAGGACCTTGGGTGAAGAGGGGTAAAAAGAGAGGGGTGAGGTGGCTTTCTTAAAAAAGGCTAAAGTAGCCTTAGATGATGTGGGTTTTTACAAAGCCTTAGCTTTGTCTGTTTGTGCACGTCGTCAATTTCGCCGCTTCGCCGCCGAGCCATTGAATTTTACTCTTATGCTTTCTGTGCAGGTATGCTCGAATTTGAGGACAGCCAACCTTCGAGCTCTTCTCCTTCACGGGTTGCCCAAATTCTCCTCCGCATGTGTTTCCAACCTCAAAACACCTTGGCTATGGAGGTGATTCCGTGCGCTCCCCGTATGTAGACATGAGCTTAGTCTTGTATGGTTGTTGTCACCGACTTCCGCAGGAACACAAATTTCCCAAAGCCTTCTATTCATCAAATTTTCTTGTCTTCACCATCGAAGACCATTCAAGGCTTCTGAGAGAATGCTCGCATGCAGTTTTTCTTCTCGAACCTTGGGAAACACAGGGTTGGAGATTGCCGTATCGGATAAGGTAGTAAGTCCCTCTGTGTCCACCAAAAACCTGCGCAATGGAGACACCAACGAGTACGCGCGATGACCCTCCAGCTCTCAACCCATGACGTGATCCCAAGTTTTTTCCGACTAAGACTTCAATGCCAACGCTTACGTGATTTGAGAGCACGAATGGAATGCGCTCGGATGCGACAGCCCAAGCGGCTCTCTGTCAGCTCTCCTATGCCAAACGCCACTCTCTGGCCGTCTACCAACTCAATAGCCTCAACGCGATCCCAGTTCCTCCCTCAATCAGAACCTGGATCGTCATCACCATAACTGAGCTCTGATGATACGTCTCCTCAATCATAGAGGGCTTCTCTTCATTTTCCTCCCGACCACGACTAACCAGAGTCCTCCCTTCAAATCCTTCCTGCCTTTCCTTTGTGGAGCCTCTCTCTAAAAGTCTTCCCCATGCCTCGTGCATGCCATGTGGACTACTCGGGATGCCAAGTGTCATTTCCAAGGTTCTCACCCTTTTAACCTCTCTTGGCATCCCTTGGAATGCTAGATCTATTTTGACTAGGCATTAATTGTCCACCGTTGCACTGTCAAGCCCTCTTGGTCTCCCGCCTCAGCTTTACGCAAATATGGTTGACGTAACATTTTCAGACAGCAAGGTGGAGAGGATCGTTTTGGATGGAAAGTTTACAGACGCTCGAGGTGGAGCACGTGGGCTCTAGTCTAGAGATAACCGGCAAATAGGAGAACTACCTTGTGGTAAGATCAGAGGACCACACCATTGGTGGGACTCTGGATCTATCTCTATTGTATTGTGTCCATAGCTTTGGATGGAAATATATTATTTTGGTGTCTTCTATATCTGGCTCGTTCATTGTCTATTGATGAGTCTGCACATCTATCCTGTGCACATAAGTTTAAGAAGTTTGCGATTCCATGTCCCACACCACACTGTGTCTATTCCATCAGTCTTCCGCTGTGCGTACCCTCTGTTGGTCGATTTCTAACATGGTATCAGAGCCCATGTAGGAGGCTCACACGTGTGGGAGCCTGAAGGTAGGGACCTTGTTGAAGGACAACCGTGATTCAGAAGCTCTTGGGAATCAACTTCCATGACTGGAGGACAGTGCCCTTGTGAGAAGGAGGGTGACTCAGGATCAGTCAGGTGCGTTCAGAGATCTGCGTTTGTTCGACTTTGCTGTGTGGTTTAGTAGCAAAGATGTCGATCTCTTCATCCTCTTCATGTCACGATCTGTGACGTATTCCTTTCTCTTTCTAGACTTATGGATGGTTTAATGAATGGACACTTGTGGAAGGGTATGACCTTTCGACGGGACACTTGCCCTTTCGACGGGACACTTCCTAATGAGGCATAACCCTTCACAAGAGACATTCTAATGAAGAGACATTCCTATTGTAATGTACCCTCTCATCAAGGGTCACACCCTTCACAAGGGGTACACACCTCTTCATGCACATACCCTTTGGAGTACACACCTTTTCATGTGTGACTCTTCACTCTCTATATAAGAGAGGCCAAATTGTATGGATGACAATCACATCCACCCTACAGACATTCAAGCAATACAGTTATTCCTTGTTCTCTGCTATCTCAGTCTCTTTTCTGTTCCTTAGCACAGTTCTAAATATAGTAATTCTAGGATTTCTTACAGTGGTATCAGAGCAAAATTCGCTCCTGCCTGTAGGAAATGCCCCCCACCTTCTAGCGCTGATCTGATACATTTTTGCCGCTAGAAGGACATCCGTGCACATAGTGCATGGAAGAGATGGAGAGGATGAGCGTAAAATTTTTAAACGCCTAAAGTCATCTTGGCCTCTCCATCTCCCTCACATCACAAGTTGATGTGAATGGACACGACCAAAATCGTGTCCTTTAAGGTGCTTGGGCTGTCCCAAAACCAAGGGACGCGCCTTTTCCACCATGGGACACACCTTTTGGTGACGAGTCTCGACTCCTCACTCATGGGACAAACCCCATCGTGGGCAAAGGGACATACCTACTCATGCAGGGTCGCACCCCTTTTAACAATAGGGACACATCCCCTCATGAACAGGTGCACCTATTCCAAGGGTCACACCCCTTCGAATAGGCACACCTCCTAGGCCCAAGTACCTACAAAAGGGTACCTAGAGGGGTAAAAAGGGACAAAAATTAAACCCATCCCCTACCCCTAAATTTAACCTAACTACCCTAGGGTTAACTAAACCCCCAAATTAATTTGGGGCAAATAACCCTTTAGGCAGCCCAACGAATCGTCGCAACATTCAGCCAAAAAAAAAAAACCGCAACGTACGAATTCCTGGACAGCCAGCCTGCGCAAAGCCTACGTCAGCCGTACGGCCGTACCCTCCTGCGCCATTTCGCGCCTCTTCGCAGCCAGCCGTACGCTGCGCAATCAGCCGTACTCCCCTGCCGTACATTTCGTACGATTTTTGCTGCCTGCCGTACATGCCGTACAGCCTGTCCCGTACCCGTCGTACGGACAGCACAGATTCCTTCAGCTTACGCTGCCCGGCCCTGTTTCGTCATTTGCGCTGCCAGCCAGCCCTTGCCTCGCCATTTTCGCTGACAGTCCACTCCTCATTTGCAGCCCTGGATACCAGCTTTCCTGACAGTCTGCTGCCCTCTCCTTGTTTCGCCATTTACACCCTGCCAATTCAGCACCAGTTGCCACATTTCTTGCAATGAAGACAGCCCGTTGACAGCCCGGACCAGACCAGCCTCGAGCACTCCTCGCAAAACACTGCAACATGGACCTCCGGACAACGATTTGCAGCCTTCTTCTACGCAATCACTTGGCAGATTAAAGTATTGCCAGGTGGAGTCTTTCCAATCTGCTTTTTCAGGATTCTTTTTAACAAATTACAGCAAATGAAAGAATCCACATTAAAGCATGGAAACCCCTGGTAATTCACCCGGCCATTCAAGGACACCTCAGGCACCTGCTACTACACAATATCGTGTTCAAATTGCACAGCCAGCCCATTTTGGAGCCTTTGCATCTTGGGTCTTCTGTGTCACGTGCCCTCCGAGTGATTTGGATCACATCCTCTACCTTCTGCGTGAGGCACCTCAATTACATTATTTCCTCAGCACAGTACAGGTTGTGTTCCACGAGACACGAAGATATCCAGAACACGATATTCCTCAGGAGTTTGCTGTTCATTTTTGGAGAGAGTTTTACCCTTCACATTCGGCATCCCCAGGGTCAGTATTTACATCCTGAAGGCACTCCCTCCCCTGGATATCCTCCTCTTCCGACAGCAGCTCCTTACCCTTCTTCAGATCCGTGGACTCTGCTACCTACCCCTGTCTTATCACGAGCAGTAACACCTTTTTCAGAATCTCCAGTGTTACCTCCGACAGGACCTCCCTTACCAGATTTCCACGGGTGGTTCCATCCTGCCTCGCCTGCCCCCTCCAATATGAGCAACCTCAGGGAGCAGCCCGAATCCTCTTTCAGGGATGGTACAAACTAGAGCGCAAGTTCGCGCCTCTCTCACAGGGATTTCCGACATGTCGCACCGCTCGCGTGAAGCCTCTCCCGAGATTAAAGAATCAAGTCCCAAAAAGACCCCTGAAGGCAACATCCAAAGTGAATCTCTATTGCAACTTCAAATATCTCAGCTTCAGGACAGCATCTCCGATCTGGTTCAAAAAGTTCAACAACTCCAAGATTCTCGAAGTCCAGCACATACAGAGGACAACGTGACGCAACCCGACGACGATGCGGACTCTTTCCCACCAGAGGTAGAAAATACTGAACTGCGTACTCTCTACCGATTACTTCAAGCTTCCAAAACAAAGCGACTTGACGTCAAACTTCCGGAAGCCTACACTGGTCAACGTAATCGCCGAACTGTTGACCAATGGCTCGCTAAAATGCGCATGTATTTTGACACTGTTGACCTCACGGAAGGCAAAAAAGATCGCCTTGGCAGCCTCCCTCCTAAAGGATACAGCATTTCTATGGTGGCAAAGACGCTTAAAGGACGGAAAAAGTGTGTTAACTTGGGAACGTTTTGAACACGTGCTCCGTAAGCAGTTTGTACCTGCCAATGCGGAACAGCCACTGTCGATGAGGATGGTGACTGTTGTTCCACGAATCGATCCTTGAACACAAAGTACTTGAGTGGCCAGGGAAGGTTCGGGGTTGCTGGCAAGGCTCAAGTGGATGGTATTCGCCATTCGAACAGCTTTGCCTTTCTTGTCTTGTGCTGAGGTAGCATCTTCTTTTGGGGAAGTGCTAGGTTCCATATTAGAATTTTGCTTTGGTCGCTTGGGACAATCGAACCATCTATGGTCACCTGTACAGATGGTACAAAGTCCTTTTGAGCTGGAGTTGTTCTTCTTGTCAGTGGCCGCACCTTTATGTTGGGGCTGTCGGTAATGACTTTGTGAAGAAGAAGAAACACGATCCTTGGGGGAGTGCTTCTGTTGGAATCCAGCAAATGATTTCTGAGGCTTCTGGGGATCTTGAGACTGTCGTTGACCTTGATTACCGAAGTTTTTGCGAAACCTGGTGTTTTCTTGAGGGCGAGCACCTTTGGCCATAGAAGAGTTCTGTGTGCGATTAGCACTCTGCTTCCCTGTGTTTAGGAAATCTGTAATGCGCTCTGCGTAAGCAATAGCGCCATCTGTGGTGGTGATATTGGCTTTAAGAACATCAATGCGTAACGAGGGTTGAAGGCCTAAGATGAAAGCATGAAGGCGATCATCCTCAGTTAAACCATCAATCTCTAGCACCAATGTGGTGAACTGAGAGATATAAGAAGACAGGGAACCCATTTGCTCCAACTGTCGAAGTTTTGATCGTGCTTGGAAGTCATAATTTCCTAGCCAGTTCTGTGGACGAAAAACTTCGGTTGACCACCAGTCCTAGTCTCATGGACTATCAGATTGAACTCGCAAATGGAACAACTTTCTTGTGCAACACCAGGATTAAAAACTTGTCTTTTCGCATCCAACATTATACGGACAAGTTGAACTTCGACATTATGCCTCTTTCTCGGTACGATGTCATACTCGGACAACAATGGCTCTACGACTATGATCCATCAATCAGTTTTCGCAGCCATACTATCCAGTTTGTCCACCAGGGAAAACTTATTGAGCTAACTGGTTCTAGGGATTCTCCTTCAACCCCAGTTGCCTCTGCCCTACAAGTCAAGAAGTGGGTTCGTAAACGCCAAGCAAAGACTTCACTTCTGTTGGTTACGGCAGTCGAGGAGACACCAGCTAAGGATCCTCCTGAATACCTCAACCAACCTTTTTTCCAGCCTTACCTGGATCTTTTTCCACAGGAATTGCCAAAGCAGTTACCACCTCGACGACCAGTGGATCACCCAATCGAACTTATTCCCGGCAGTAATCCACCGTCGAAACCTCCTTATCGGGTTTCTTACACTCAAAATGAAGAAATCCAAAGACAGGTCACCGAGCTACTCGACAAAGGTCACATTCGGCCCAGTCGCAGCCCTTTCAGATCTCCTGTACTACTTGTGGAAAAAAAGAACAAGTCTATGCGCCTCTGCATCGACTACCGAGCCCTCAACAAGCTCACTATCAAAAACAAGTATCCATTGCCTCGCATTGATGACCTCTTCGATCAACTTCTACATGCAACACAATTCTCCAAGATTGATCTTCGTTCCGGTTATCATCAAATTCGTATACGAGAAGGCGATGAGTACAAGACAGCTTTTCGAACAAAGTATGGACACTATGAATGTTTGGTCATGCCTTTTGGGTTAAACAATGCCCCGGCCACATTCATGACATTAATGAACGACATCTTCAGGCCTTTCCTCGATAAGTTCATCATCGTTTACCTCGATGACATCCTCGTTTTTAGCAGATCCCTACATGAGCACAAACAACATCTTCACCAAGTTTTTGAAGTTCTCCGCGCAAATTCTCTCTACATCAACATTGAGAAGAGTGAGTTCTTCAAGACCCAACTTGAATATTTGGGACATGTTATTTCAGCTCAAGGTATCTCTGTGGATCCCAAGAAGGTCGAGGTAATCCAAAACTGGCCTACTCCTAAGAATGTTCATGATGTCCGCTCTTTTCTCGGATTGGCAAACTTTTACCATACAAAGGTCTATCAGTTTTCCGAAATCGCAGCTCCTATGTCCGAATTATTGAAAAGCACAGCAATTTTTCAGTGGCTTCCCGAAACAGAGTATAGTTTCCAACAACTCAAGCAAGCACTCACTACCACACCAGTTATGGCTATTGCTGACCCAAATCTTCCATTTGAGGTCATGATTGCTTTTGACAGCCATAAACATTCTGATATCCAAACCCGATATCCGGTATATGATAAGGAGTTTCTTGCTGTTGTACATGCTTATCGCTCTTGGAAACATTATCTCATGGGTGCCGACTCTGTGGTCAAAACAGACCACCACTCTTTAAAGTACATCTTTAACTCAGCCAGTCATGAACGCTCGACAAGCACGCTGGGTTGAGTTTTTGGCCAACTTTCACATGACCACTGAGTACATACCAGGACTACGCAATGTAGTTGCAGATGCTCTCAGCAGGCTACCTCTAGCATCAGCCATGGTAATCTCTACATTATCTGTGGATGTTCCGAATTCATTCAAAGGAAAGTATTTCAATGATAAAGACTTCGGCACCGCAGTACAGGTGCTTTCCAACGATCAACCTTCGACTTCCGAACAGAAGATTTTCTCATCCTATTCTTATACGGACGACCTTCTGTATTATCAAGATCGCGTCTGTGTACCACATGACAAGGATGTTCGACGTCTTTTGTTAAAAGAGCATCATGTAGTTCCTTATGCTGCCCATCCAGGCATCAATAAGACTTATCGGTTACTCAGTGCAACATACTACTGGCCTCAGATGAAAAGAGATGTCATCAACATGGTTACATCTTGTTTATCATGTCAACAAATGAAAGCACGTCGACGACTTCCAACAGGACTTCTTCAGCCTCTTCCAGTTCCAACTGAAAGGTGGGAAAGTATTTCCATGGATTTCATTACAACACTACCACGATCCTCTAGAGGTAACACTCAGATTATGGTAATTGTTGATCGCTTGTCCAAAATGGCACACTTTGTTGCTTGCAAAAGCAGTGCACAGGCCCCGGACATAGCCAAACTTTTTATACAACACATCTTCCGACACCATGGATTACCCAAGAATATCATATCCGACAGAGATCCTAAGTTTACCAGTCACTTCTGGATTTCACTATTCGAATCTTTGGGTACTGGCCTTCCCTCTTGGAGGAGAACTGCTCCTACCACAATGCCACTTGCATCGGTTTCAAGGAAAAACGGTTTCTGGGCATCAACTATTTTTAACACCCGTCTTGAGACCACAGCTTGTTTTATGGTATTAAAACTCTCTTGTTGATTTTGTCCCCATATAAAAGGTACTTTATATGAGGTCAGATCAGTCAATGGCGATACTATTTCGGAATATCCTTTGATATGCCTTCGATAAAATTGGACAAATCCCAAGAATGATCACAAAGCGGTCAAACTCTGAGGGATTGGCCAAGTCAGTATCGCAGCCACTTTCTTTGGATCCATTTCTACCCCCTCGTGAGTAATAATGAATCCTAAATATTCAAGTCTTACCATACACAGTACGGTTTTCTTTTTATTTACATAAAGACTGGCTTTCCTCAAAGTACTGAACACTATTCTTAAGTGTTTGTAATGCTCAGTAATACTTTTACTGAATACCAAAATATCGTCAATAAAATGTACTACAAACTTCCCAATATATGAACGTAGTAAATCGTTCATAAGCATGATGAATGTAGCTGGAGCATTGGTAAGTCCAAACGGCATTACCAAAAAATCATAATGTCCAAATCTGCTTCTAAAAGCGGTTTTATGCACATCCTCGGCTCTAATACGGATCTGATGGTAGCCACATTTAAGATCTATCTTACTAAAAATTACGGCCCCATGTAACGCATCTAGCAAATCATCGATCCGATATACCTGTGCTTACTAGTGATATTATTCAATGCTCTGTAATCTATACAGAGGCGAAAAGTATCATCTTTCTTTTTTTTTTAAATCACTGGCGAAGAAAAAGGTGAGAAACTGGGTTGAATCTGCCCCAACTTGAGGTATTCTTCCAGTTGTCCCCTTCTTCAGTAAAACTTAACCTATAGGGAGGTCTATTTACAGGTTCTGCCCCCGGGAGTAGTTCAATCTTATGCTTAACATTCCGCTCTGGAGGTAACTCACAAGGCAACTCATCCCTAAAACAATCAGAGAATTCCTATGCTATTTGATCAGCCAGCTTGGCCATCTCTCCATTTTGGGTAGCATCAGTGCTAGCCGAAGAACCATCAATCGGCTCTACCGATGCTGTACGAAGAAACAAAAACTCTTCTTGAGCTTTTCGAATTTCCATTACGTTACGGAAATCAACGGTCCTTGAGATATATCTTTTTCACCTCATAAGACATACAATACATCATTCATCTTGAATTGATAAATGTGCTTTTTCCAATCTATGGCTGGATTCTTCCTAGAATGCCAAGCCTTACCCATGGCTATGTCTGCATGAGCAAGCTTTGTCATTTCAAAATCAAGCTTCTCTCCATACTCCTGAATTCGAAGCTCCAACTGGGTAACCCTTTGGTCCCTTACTTCATTTGAACTCCCGTCTACCATTCTGACTGTATATGCATAGTCAGATGGGCTAGTCTTTAATTTTAGCCTCTTTACAAGCTTGGAGTTAATTACATTGTGCGTTGACGCTGAATCAAACAACACAATGACATCATGATTGGCTACTTGCCCTTTCATCTTAATTAACTCCGTATCATTAAAGGTTGTATACGCCATTGCTGCGGGCTTTGACAGGACGTTATCAGGTACACTAGTTACTAGCTTAGCAACAGACACACATAACAAAACAGGTACTGACCTTTGAGAAGATCCCGCTAGCTGAATCTGCATCTGTTCTGCTCTAGGACTTCCCTCCATTTCCACATCGCATTTTGAGATCACCATCTCAGCCATCCGACTTGCTGGCAAAAGTCGTTTTTGAAGCAATCTAGCCTCCCTTGTCTTAAATGGTTCAATGATGCTGTGCAGTGAAGTTATAAGCTCTAAGTTTTGTTTGTGGGCAATGGCAATGGTTCAAGTTGGCTGTATTTCAGATTTGTGAGATAATAGAGTCAGTTACACTGCCCTTTGTCTGTCAAAGGCCGGTTACATCGGCCATCTTAGAGGGCTGGTTGGGCTGGTTGGAGCCAGCCAACCAAGCCTTATATAGGCAGACAGAAGGGGCTGGGACCCTACCTTGAAAGGAGGGCTAAAGCCCTTGACGTGTGGGCCAAAGGCCTTGGAAAAGAGAGCCCCAAAAGGGGCATTTTGTGGTAGACCAAGTCGGCCAACGGGAGGAAGAGAACCGACCAGCAGTTCATTAAAGGCTGCTGGGTCCGTAGGTTTTCCCATCCCTTGGGAGCCTATAAAAGCAAAGGCCTTAGGCCTATTTGACATCATCTAGAGCAGCCCTCTGACAGCAGACAAGAGCAGCAAGAAGGCAAGCCTTGGGCCTATCCATAGGAGGTGAAGGTGATGCTGAAGGAGCTGCAAACTGAGCTTGAGTGGCAACCCACCTAGGCTGGTTTCCAGACAGCAAGGTGGCGAGGATCGTTCTGGACGAAAAGTCTACAGACACTCGAGGTGGAGCACGCCGGCTCGAGTCTAGAGATAACCAGCAAAAAGGAGAAGTACCTTGTGGTAAGATCAAAGGACCACACCATTGGTGGGACTCTGGATCTATCTCTTTTGTATTGTGTCCATAGCTTTGGACGGAAATATATTATTTTGGTGTCATCTATATCTAGCTGGTTCATTGTCCATTGATGAGTCTGCACATCTATCCTGTGCACATAAGTTTAAGAAGTTTGTGATTCCACACCCCACACCACACTATGTGAGCTCTTGAGCTATTCTACCAGTCTTCTGCTGTGTACCCTCTGTTGGTCAATTTCTAACACTCGTAAGGAAAGGGTGTGCCTGGGGAAAGGCTAGAGGGTCAGTGTGACGCATGTGAAAGCCTTGAGGCTGGTTTGAGCACACTTTGCTGGTGGTTTGGATGCTTGGATGCCTTTCTGTTGGGTAAAGTCAGAAGTGGATGCCTAAGATTGCCTTGCCAGTTGGATTCTAGTGGTGCACTGTGGAATAGATGCCCAAAGGATAATCAGAGGATTTGCAGAGAGGAATAGTGTGGTGTAAAGCATTTCCATTCAGAAGCATTAAATAAATATCGAAAGGGACGCCAAGGCATTTGGGGCTAGTGGGTGTATTGTGTACTGTGTTCACTGAGCAGGGGCATTCTAGCCTCCCCATTGTTGTTGTTGAAGTTTATTTCTAAGTATTGTTAAGTGGTTGAAGTACTCAATAATAAACCTCATAAATAGCCACAATGCAAGCTTCAATCAGACGAGGATTACTCCCCTGTAGTTTCTTGAAGGCCGGTTACAGACGGGATTAAAGGGGATAACCACGCTAGCATGGCAGCCTACGTGGCAACGCCCACAGTTGTAACCGATTGGCGGTTTCGCCAGGATTAAGGGAGACGTCTCTGTCCGATTGAGGCAGAGCATTTCGTGTTTTTCACAATAGATCGTAGAGCGTATAAATATGAAATATGCAAAAAAGGGTACTTAGGGTCCTCAGCCCTCGATTAAAAAAAGGTTGAACTCAAGAGTAAAGTACATGATCAAAAGGAGCCTCCTGAAATCCAGAACCCTCATACGCCTGTGCATCCTAGAACCTGGATTGCCTGGGAACAGCCTTCCGAAAACCTTCTGGAACACTATTCCCAGGCATTACGAGATTTGGGGTGCACAAGTGGCGTTGTAAGAGGGCCGTTTCCCTTGCCCTAATGCTCTAGAACGGCGTTCCCCAATAACTATGAAACGATTGTCTGTCGAGGCCACAAGAGCTCTGGTCATGGGAGATGTGCCCGTGGAGCTTGTCCAAATAATAACGTTCGAAATGACGGCACGGGCTGCTGCTTTTAGCCTCATAAACCGATTTTCATTTGCTTTGGATGCATAAAACGGCATCATGGCCTCTATACAAATATAATGAACGGAAGCTGGACCTGACCTGAAGAGCAGCTGCCCAGATAATAATGACTGTGCCTGCCAGCATGCGCTTATCCATGTGAGCAAACGCCGAGGTAAAGCTTGGAACGCAGGTTTAGCGACAGACTTTCAATTATTTAGCCGGAGATGTTACAATAGTAATGGCACTTCATGCACGCTAACCATGTCATGGGTGAAAAATTAGATCTAACCTAGTCCAAGGGAGGAGAGAAGAGGAGTGGACTAGATAGAGTACGTAAATCCTTTCGTCTGATTTACACGCTAATCCATCCCCGCTCTTCAGACGCGTCAAGCATTCTCAATTAACTTGGATCGTAAGCCTCTTACGAAAGGGCTCGATCTGAGCTCTAATACCGATGAAACCTCGCTCCATATAATTACTACAAATATTCTCTATGGCAACACCACATCACCATCGCAGTTTGACCGCACAAAAGTTTGCTCCACTCGCGCTGTGCCACATCAACCTCCCAACTCTGACAGCAGGAGTAGTCCACCATGTGGCAACAACAAACCCAATGGTGGCAAAGTAAAATCCCCGTAAAACTCTAATTAACTATCGACGGTCGTTGGTCACACTTTTCCGGTCGAGAGGCCATCTGGAAATGAGGCTCGCGGCCTACCAGCCGCTCGTCGCTTTCCCGAGGCTTCCCTCCTAGGAAAGTGCTACCAAGGCACTTTCCCTCCAACCAGGATGTGGTGGGCTAAAGGCCTTATGACATGGTGGGAGTTTTGTGGGAGATGGAAACTTTAATGCCAAGGTGGCATGTGGTCCCCCACCTTTTTTTCCCATTTTTTTCCCACAAAACCAAGGAGCTCTTGATTTGTGGGAAAAGGGAATTAGTGAAGCTTTTAAAGGTTGACATCTACTCCACATTTCCACCAAACATTATGATATTCAGCATGGGGAATTGACTTTTCCCACTAAAATCTTTTTCCCACCATGTCATAAGGGCTTAAGTATGATGTGATGGGCGAATTGCAAAGTGTTTGATCTTTATGGTAGCTTGATCTAACGGCCGAGATCCTCCCTCCGAGCCCCAGTGACTTTGATGGGGCATGGAAGTAGGGGAGCACGTGTTTAGATGCAAGTCCGAGAAGCAATGTTCTACAGTTTTATTGGATACCCACCTCCTACCGAACCTTGCCTACCTGTATAGTTTGATCAACTCTGCCAACATCCAATTGCCTTCCGTTGCCCATCCAATTGCCTTCCCTACCTGAACTTTGCCAAAAGTTCTAAGGTAAGAGGGCCTTGCTACATGCCTACCACATTGTGTGATTAAGGTGTGAAGATTCTGAGGGCGCTTTTCTCGAGGCAAGCAAGGAGGCCGCCTCGATGGTTGAGGAAGATCATGAGGGAAGGGAGGTAAAGGAGGTAGGTGGTAGACCCTTGCCAACACAAAAGAGGACAAGGAGGATAGCCCCTTGTCATACGTGGAGATGGTTGGGAAAAAGCTAGCATGAGATTTATTTGCGGTGCTACGAAGTAAGACACATTTTGCAAGCTAATGTCAAGAGAAGACCTAAGGAGTCTGAAAAGAAAGTGTGGTGAGAGGTTGGACAAAAGCATTCACTCACTTGTGAAGTTCCTATGGAGAGTCAAGCCGGAGATTGAGAGACTAGTACGAGGGGGGGTGTAACTATTATGTGTACCCCTCCCTCAACAAGTGGGACACACGAGGCAGTTTGTGCCCCGCTAGACTATACAATAGCTGCAGACTCCATGTCCATTTTAAACACCTCTTTATGGGGATAATTGTTCACATGAGTTTTAGGGGTTGTGTTGCCACTCCAAATGGGCAACTAGGGCTGTACGTCTAGCCCCCTTTGCCCCATGTTCTAGCCCAAACAACCTCCAAGTGGTGGTTTCTCTCCCTCCTTGACCTACCGTTGCCGGTCTCCATCAACTAGCATAGAGGTGCTTTGTTTTGTACTTTTCCAAACTAAGGTGCTAGTTTGAGACTGAGGGTGCACCCTCTTTAACAATACATGTGCACAATGCTATTGTGCATCCAACGACGCAACCCGGGTCACATGTGCACTGAGCCTAGCCATCCAATTTTCTAGACAAGGGTTTACTCCTCCTCCATTGTGCTTCTTCCTTCATAGTGATTCCAAGTCCATTCACAATGACATTCTTTCTTTTTTGGAAAAATCGTAGGTTTTGGTTCTCTCCTAGAGTCCTTCCTTAAGCATGGATGAGTCTTTGCACCACAAGAGCCGTCTGGCTTGACTTTTCGAATGATATATAAGCACCTATGGATAAGTAGGATACATCGGAATCAAAGTCAAATACTAGAAATGTCACAAATATTATAAATTGAAATAGAAGAAAGAAATTGAATGTATGAAAACTATAAATCTATTGTGTATTTCAAAGAGAACTACAAGGATTCCAAGGCAAAACTCCTCATCTCTACTGGGCTTGTCAATGTTACATTGTGAGGAAACAGTATGGAAACACACTACAACACAAGCTATCATAGAAGTGAGTAGTAGCCACTATCATCATGAACAAGAATCGTGGTTAATCAATAGGAACCAGCCGATAAGATTGAGCCACGATCTGGGGAGCATACACCACCAAATACTTCACATAATAAAGTTAATGTTCTCTACCAAAAGGCCTCAATGCATAGCCATGCAAACTGCCACGTGTAGACTGACTTGCTAACCTCTTTACTGCATGCTAACTACTAACTATGACTAAGAATGCTATAAAGTTTTTCCCCTCCTAATACTCCCTTTCATACCAAAGATAGGGATCACAAAAAATTAGTATCCAAATGTCTCCATCAAATGCTCACAGCAAAGGGCTTTACAAACAAAGTTGAATTAGAGTCTCGAAACAAGTGAATACAAGAAATGTCCCTCACAAAACAAAGGGGGGATCGAGTATTCAACCCGATCGAGTTGACTGTTTATCAAAATTTAAAATCTTAACCAAAACCAAAAGTTAACGACAAGGTTAAAAGGGGCCCCACCCCCAAGGCTAAAAAGGGGAAGAATAAAAATGGTAAGTAATCATGTTTCCTTTCTCACACTTAATGTGTGTGGGATAACTGACCCTTTAAGAGGATTAGAGGTGCTTAGCTGGCTAATATCTAATTCTATTCCTTCAAGGTAACTAATCAAGTCCTAGAGCAGAGACTGAAGTCAGTAGATAAAAGAAGTGATTGGTACTTTACAAGTTAGCAAATAAAAGAAGCGATTGGTACTTTACAAGGAAAGGGAGGCATAGCAATAGGAGTATTATCTCAGTGCAAGGAGGGCATTATTACAGATAGAAGTATGATGCGGATAGGTGGGTAGCTCTTCATGCTACATCAAAGGGCTTCCACTCACCACCATTGCTTCTATATATGCACCTACTAGGGTACAAAGTAGATGCCAAATGTGGAACTCTCTCAAAGGGTTGGTAGGCAGTATTGTACTACTAGTGACTTCAATATGGTGAAGTCCAGAGTTGATAGGTGGATGAACAAAGGAACTGTGGTCAAGGAGTATGAGTTGCACATGTGGGAAGATCTCAAAGACACCCATCAGTTGGAGGATGTGGGCACTCCCAACATCTTTACCTAGTGTAGCAGGCAACTTGGGGATAACTAGAGGGCTAGGCTGGATAGGGTGTATGTTGCCCAAAACCTCCTAGACAAGGCAATTAGTCACTCATCTCTGGTCTACTCTACCCTAACTCTTTCAAATCACAAAACACTATTGAGCTTATGTGATTTTGGGAAGGATAGGAGAGCTTCCTCTTAGTTTAAAACTTATCCCAAACTCTTCCAGTTGACGAGCATACATGAACAAGTAGTCTATGCTTGGGAAGCTCCCTTTGCTATCCCTAGAACAACTACTCCCTCTAATGATTTTGAGGAAGTTTGTAGAGTTTTGAACACTAAGTGTAAGGTCTCATATGCCAGAGGTAAGTGGGGAAAAAACAATTAGATATGAGTTAAGAGAATACTAGAAAAGACATCCACCCTTTCACCACTTTGTAGCATGTACCGATGCCAAAAGGGTATGAAAAGAAATTTAGATGCTGGTAGGGGAACCCATAAATTGGATAGTTTTGGAGATGCAGTTTAAGTCAAGCAAGACATGTGGTTACAGAACAGAGCACATGCTTCATGGTTCATTTGGTTAGCTATAAATAATTTTCAGTTCAATGGTGTCATAAGTCAAGCTCATGATGCATTATGGAACTGGTTTAGTAGGAACAACTTATCTTTCATGGCTTGAAGTTTGATCCAAATCCTACTAAGCAAGGTTTTATTGTAATTGTTATTGTAGGCATAGAGGCAGCTGGAACAAGAGATCTCCAACTTCAATGATGCCCCTATAATATAATACAAACTCTTTTTGTGCCCCCCCCAACCCCCCAAGAAAAAAGGCATAGTCACCATCAATACTTGGTCCAACTGCACCCAACCCAGCATACTTTTCAGCAACAAGATTTGACACTTCTTTCTTCTTCTTTTTTGTGTCTTCATGATTCTTATAACAATACTCCTCTTTATGACCCTAGTTGTCACAATATTCATACTTGAACTCGTCATAGTTTTCTTTCTTGAGAATTTAGTTATTACCAATATTGTTGCCTTTGTAATTTACACCTACTGCTCATAGGGATAGACTTCATGCCAATGCCGAATCTTTCCAATTTTGTTGACCCTTAACGAGAAGGCTCCATGCTTTCAAAGTAGTGTGCTCTGATACCATATGTTGAGCCAAGCTCGAACTCTAATCACGTAAAATGATAGGAAAACATCACAATATTACTGTGGCCGACAAACTCCTGTGCCACATTGACATGAAGCCGTTGGAAGAATTCCTCTAGACATGTGACACCAATACCATGATTTGTGTTATTCATGATGAAAAGGGTGTTCCACACGTGCACCACCTCAATGTTGATTGAGTGCCTGTGGCCTTTGACTTCTAGTGGTCGGCAAGAAGTTTGTTAGGAAGAAGAAGCTAGATGACGTGCTCACGCCCATCTACAAGTATGATAGGAAGGAAAAAAAGGATTCTATCAGCTTCACAGACATCTTGGACCCCTAGCTTGACAAGCCTACTAGGTGGTCTAGTTGCTTACACAGGTCAGACATAATGATCACCACCAGACAAATGTCGCCAACATGCTCACTCGCATGGCCCCATTCCAAATCACAAATCGGGTGGACTAATTTTTCACATATAGAGCACCATGGCAACCATCTCAGCAACCCTATGATTTATATGCAAGTGCTCTACTACATGGTCGAACAACAATAGCCCAAGGGATATGGCTTGGCTGACAAAGAGGTAGCGGTGGACACTGAGACCACAAAAGAGGTTACTTTCTACCACACCCCCAAGAAGAAGCTCAAGATTGCCAAGGGGGAATCCTTTGTGTCCTAGGAGGAGAAAGCAAGATTGGAAGAAGAGGCCAAGAAGCAGTGGGAAGAAGTAAGAGTCTAGACTTTTCTACAACGCCTAGCACAACTCGAAGCCCGAGAAGCCCAAAAGAACAAAGAGCCAATGTCACCAACAAATAGAACAACTTCACGAGAGTCGAGATCGGACTTGGGCTCAACATTCTTCCAACCGGCGGCACTTAGGCCGCCACTCCCCAAATCCCCATTTCTCTTATAATAACTCCCGAGGTCCAGCAGCAAACTCAAAAGCAGCCATCTTCCCTTACGGCTGGCTCCTCGGCTTCCCCTTGGACTAGCTTCGCTGAAGCCCTTCAACTTTGTTCTTCCCCGGCCTACACTTTCACAGAAGGCTACAGTCAGATGCCAAAGGAACAAGCTACACAAGCCGACACAAGGAGGAAAGACTCATGGCCTCCTTCCTGCAGGTTCCTCACATTTTCCAAAACATATACCAAAGGCAAAAAGAAGCACAAGCAAGGATATTAGGTGCAGTCCAGCAAGCCCAGCTCCAAGCTCAGCAAGCAAAAACCTTAAGGTCTCTACCCAGGCGGTAGGCCAAATCTCAGCGAGCAAAAATGTACCGGAACCAGGAAGAGGACTTGCAGACCCAAGGTGCAAAATGAGCTCACATCAATTTTGGATTTGGTCCATGCCGTAATAGACCAGCTCGTCAAGAATGATTCAAGCCTTAGAGCAGCACACAGGAATGAGCTCAAAAAGCTGAGGAAGGTACGGCTCAACAACGAGAAATCCATGAGACCCAGCTTTGCTCCCTTCAGGACCAGCTGGACACAGAGAGGGAACACAACCTCTCCCTCCAACGAGATCTCATCGACTGAGGAACACTCAGGATCCTGAAGACTCGACATTTGAAGATCGGGAACAAGAGGAATTCATATCGTTTTGGGAGGCCTCCCGTCAAATTGCGACCTTCACTCTTGCACCACGCATGGTCACACAGACCCTACAAATGCACTTTGATGGACAATGAGCACAAAATATTAACTATCGCCTCTTCACTTCCTCCTAATGCACTCACCTCCATAGTCCGCCACCATAATGACCACTATTGCCCAATTTTGGCCATGCCTTATTTTTGCCTCGATCTCTAGCCTAATGGCCTAGAGCTCTTTTAACCTGAAAACCCTAGGATCCCACCCGATCTTACTTACCTTCCAAGCCTAGTGCCATGCCATCTTTGAGTCCCAAAATTTCCCTCAGGACGAGGGAGTGATGCAGGTTGTGATGCCCAAAAATTTAGGCTCCTAGGTTTGCACATATGATCCCTAAGGCATTGACTAGATACAAACCCATGGTTGCCACTCAGCTCTCACCACCCAAAATCTACTAGCCAACTATAATGTACAAACATATCACCCCCCCGCATTATTATCTTATTTAACCGTGTCCTACAAGCTCTTAGGGATATGCAAGAATCCCTGATGAGCAATTTTTAAACAGTCCATGTTGCATACCCCGAATGCATTATTGACCTAGAAACCCATGATGTTATTAATGTTTTCAATTCCACTACACCCCTTACCCCTGATACTAACCAACCGCCCAACCCCCAAAACCCCTCTCTCAATCCCATTCCATCCCCACCGACATCACCCTGATCACTTTTCACACGTATCGAACACATCACAGCACATTGCCTCCACCTCACAGCACATTGCACAAGAGGCCTCCCAATCAATCTCCTCCTCCACTCCCGTGGATCTCCTCGAAGAAGCTCTCAACACTCTGTCATACCCACCGATCATGCTCACTACTCCCACAACTCTCAATGACAATGGGCTACAGGAGGAGGATAACTTATATGAGTCTCTTAGGGAAGTAAAGGATGATCTTATACCTACCACAAGTAGCTACAAACTTACTAAATCATAAGGTTTGGTTGATTTTGGCCCCCACATAATAGGTCAATTGAAGTTTCTTGTGGCCCTTTTTATCACAATATGAGATACATTTTGTGCCAAGGAATCTTCTCAAGGAAATGATTATGTCTACAAGTAGGCAGCCTCCAACTAAAGGTTGTTAGTCAACCTCCTTAGATAGAGCAAAGAATCTGATGGGAATTGGGTGCTAATAGTGCCATCTAGATGAACTCTTTTTGGGGCTTTTTATATCATATGTAAATTAAATGTTTCCAAAGTATGTCTAGTTAAGTGAAATCGATCAATCCCTTTAAAAGGCTGCCCTTTTGGGGCTTTTTATATCATATGTAAATTACACGTTTCCAAAGTATCTCTACTTGAGTAGAACCAAGCAGTCCCTTTAAAAGGCCTCCAAACTCATTTGGCAAGGCTTAAAAGAGAGCCCCCTTTAAAAGTCCCATGTGTATGGTTTGTCCAACCTAGAATTCCCATGATGTGCAACCCCATATATTATGTGTCATCATTATACTGGATATGCTATATACCATACATTTATTGTGCACAAATTAGGCTCTAGGAGCAGATGGGGCTAGACGTTTGGGGCACATCCACCAATTTCCTAGAGCCATTGCTCTTTGAGGGGGAGGAGGAGGAAGGGAAGAAGGACAAGGGAGTGAAAAGGGATAGAGTGACAACCACAAAGGCACTACAATGGAAACAAGAGAACACCCAAAACAATCTCTTAGAAGAGAAGAGGGAGCTTGTATTCAAACTTGTGCAAATAACAATAAAGACCAAAGTCAAACATTTGGCCTTTTATACAAGTCACCTTTTGAAGGGAGGGCCAACCCTTTTCCTTTTTAGCACTCTCCCTCACTTTACAACCATGGGCTCTTAGGGTTGTAGGGTGCCAAGGCATATTGCTATTCTTACCGAGTCTCCCTACTAGCGGAAATAGCACTTGTGTTAACCATATTAAAGTGCTTGGGACAAACCTAGTATTAGGAGGTGGTCCTAACCGGTTCCCAAATAGCACTTGTGTTAGCCTTGCCACTCCTAGGCTCGGGTGATTTGGGGCTCAAACTTTCTAAGTGCCCTCACACCTTCACGTGTTTGGGGTTCAAACCTCATGAATGCGGCTCAAAACCTGGAGTGATGAGGCTAGGCTTCCATGAGACACTCAAAGGTAGTCCTGAATGTTGCTGGGAAGCCTTTTCTTCGGAATATTTGGGGAACAAACTCCCTAAGTTTGAGCTGTATTTTTTTTGGGGCTATTTTCGTTGGTGTCACTATTTCCTGTGGATGTGGAGCTGAATTTTGCCAGTAGCGTCATGTCCACATGGCATGGGAAATGGGCTGCTACTCTTTCCAAGCCTGAAAAGTTAAGGGCTTCCACAACTACGGAGTCTTGGAGAGCGGCATAGGCTACTGCGGTGTGGTAGTGGAGGGTGTAGTCCTGATCCTCGAAGGCCGAAGTGTGAGTGGATCACGCAAGCATCTAGCTCTTGGAGCCATGCTTCTCCCAATGATGAGTGCGCTTGTGAATGCATGATCTTGTACTCTCACCAACGATTGGCACCGGGGTGCACTTCCATGTTTTCGTGGGGGGTGTGCTTGCTATGATTGGCTCTTCTTGAGCAGCCTGTCTAGTGGAGGTTTCTTCGTCTCGTAAGTCCGCGGGTATTTCGGTCGGCATTCGAATTGTAGTCGAGGGAGTGCTCTGAGAATTTGAAGGGCCAATGGCCTCTGGAATAGGGCGAGGTTGGAGACCCAAGTGAGCCTCAAATTCAAAAAAGTCATGTTTGGACTCCATGACAAACAAAAGTGGAAGTTGCATAATGAGGGAATCGGTGGATGAGGAAGAACAGGAGGACATCAATTTGCTGGTGGGGAATGGAGAAGGAGTGGGCAAGAAACTGTCAGATTTCTAGATAAATTTTGACAGAGTTTTGCTGCAACAGCTATGGCGACGACCTGGCGGGGTAGGTCAGCTTTTATAGATTTCTATCCCTTCGACCAACGGGATACTGGTATGGTGACAGTCGGCACTGGATTTGATGGCGACGATCAGCGTGGAGTATCTTAGGCGATGATTGGCGTGGTACTCATATGGCGACGAGGCGGTGCTTTTTGGATGGCGACAACCTGACAGGGTATCGCGATCGTGATAGTCAGTGTAGAACCTTTCGGTATGTTGAGAGTTCACCCTCAACATCATGTGATCATGTGTGCATAGCACCATCACGTGATCATGTGCATAGCACTAACCTTATAGAGTGCTATAAAGGAAAGGGTTAGATCCCCTAACCCTAACCCTAAAAGGGTTTGTATATATTCGATTTTTTCAACTAAATCTAGTGTACAGTTAGTCATTTGTGGTGTGCTCTCTAGTTGTGCCCTGTCTCCTCATCTCCACTCTTCTCCTCTCCCCTCTTCATATTTTGTCATGGTATCAGAGCATGGTTCTGCCTTCCGCTGAGGCGCCATCCTTCTTGTGAGAGTGAGAGAGATTGTGAGATTGAGAGTTCTCTTGAGTGATTGTGAGATCCTTCCCTTCACTTCCATTGAGAGAAATTTCCGTCATTGAGAGGAAATTTCTGTCCATTATTCTTTCTTTGAGTTCTAGAGAGATTTCTGTTTTTTCATTTTGAGAGAGAGATTCCATGGTGGTGAGAGAGAGCTTTTGTGAGTCCATTCTCTGTCCAGAGAAAGAGGAAGAGAGTTCTTGAGTTTTCTTTATGAGTCTCGGAAGCATAGGGACTTCAATCTCCTAGCTAAGGCAAGAAAAAAAAAAAAAGCTTGTGGAAATCTCAGTTGCTCAGCTCTTGTCAAGGAAGACCAGCTCATTCGATAACAACAAAAAAAGGTGGCTGTGACTACCATAGCCCACTCCGTCCACCTCCATCGAACTTTGCAGCATGTCGCACAGCTACTCCACAATGACTAGCAGTAGTGGGCAACTTCTTTAGTTTCAATGGGCTACTCCTTTAGTTTCATGGGCTATAGCTTCACTGCATACGAGCTTCTATGGCCTCAACAACAGTAGCTCTTTCAATAGCTGCCCTCAATAGCTCTATAGCCTCGACTGTGACATCTGTTAGTCTCATGGCTCCTTAGTCTCAGCCTATGGAATGCCTGCAGGTCTTCCGCTTTAAGCTCTACGCGTGCCAGTTGAAATTGGTGTAGAGGGAATACGTCCTACAACACAGCTCCATCTTCTCGGACACGACTCCAACGTGCTCCATCAAGCTCCTGGATGTGAACAACTCCCACAAGTCACCCATTGACGGCTACTTCGAACTACAACGACCACCGACAAGCCCTGCAAGGCTCCCAGCAGCCTCCATGACTGCTCGCCCCAATGACCAACTCTCGACGGAGCTCTTCCAACTATCGAGAGCCAGCTGCCTCCATCGCCAATGCAAGCCAGCAGCTCCAGTTCGCATAGTAGACAAGTTTCTTGGCTCTACCCTTTAGAGCTCTCATTGATTGGTGCCTCATCCACGGGACTCCAGCAAAGTGCGGCTCCCATCGACGGACTCAACTATCGATGGACTGGCGTCTCATCCACGTGACTCCAGCCAAGTGCGGCTCGAGTACTAAGCCTCGACTCAAACAAAATGGCTACGACTACTCTATCGACTAGCCTTCAACGACTAAGGCTCAGCGGCTCTATCGACCAATGCTCCAACGAACGGCACCCTTAGCCGCCTCTTCAACGAGCAACTCTGATGATTGAGCTCCTAAGGCTTCAACGCCCTCGAGTGACGCTCCATCGACTTGGCAGCGTTGCTCCACCAGCCACAAAGCTCTAGTGAGACCTCGCAGCAACGCCGAGCTCCAACCACACTCTCCAATGAGCTCTAACAGAAAAAACGACGACGGAATCACCAAAGTCCGTTAGAATCTTCCAAAGATTCCGGTGCCCAGTAGTCAGACACGTGGCAGATAGGATAGAACCAGGGTCCAGTGAACATGACCTTGGGTTAACTAGTTGATCCACAGTTGGCCACGTGGCAGACCTAATTTGCCACGTCATCGCCCTCGCTCAGCATGCCATGTCACCACATTATCATGCCACATCAGTAATTACCACGTCATCAGCCACATCATCAGTGACACATCATCAACCACATCATCAACCACATCATCAATGCCACATCATCAGCCATGTCATCAGTGCCATGTCATCAGGGACATGTCATCAGTGCCACGTCACCTCTGCCACCTCAGCTGTCCAGTCATCATTGACCCCTGCCAGGCACACACAATGCTCCACAGGCACTTCATGTGAACACTCTTGCCACCTCAGCACAGAGCTTCACAGGCACACCTCTTGCTAGGCACAGTGCCACATCATCACTGCATGTGACTCACAGTGACACATCATCATTGAGCACATTTGCACTCCTTTTGCCCCTCCACATAGATCAAGTCATATCTCTTGATCCAGGAAGAATTTGAGGGTGCTCCAAAAAGGAAAGTCGCTCGTTTTTCATGCTCTACGCGCTTGTCACATCATGCACACATTTTGGTGCAAGTTACACTCACATTTGAGCCTCACCAACAAAACCATTTCCTTCATGCACATTTGCCTTTACATCGACGCATCTGACCCAGCACTTAAAAAGAACAAAAGAAAAGGAATTATTTGCTGTTCTTTCATTGATCGACGGTTGGTTTAGATCTAGATTAGAGTAGACTAGATCACCATAGAGGGGATGCTTTGAATTTCCCCAAGTTGCCAATCTAAGCCATGCCCGAAATTCCCGACTAGTACCTACTCGGAGTCAGTCCATACGCTCACATCTGATTTCACATCATTACATTACCTGAAACCTTACGTTCATCAATTCAGTGAGCATACTTCAGAGTTCAGAGGCATTGCAGATTGATTCAGTGGGCAGATAGCACTTGATTTCACACACACATGCCACCATTGTAAAGCCTATTTGGCTATCTCACGGCATCGTGCACATCATCTTAAGCCTTGTAAAGCCTCTTGGCTATTCCCGGCATCATTGCCACAAGCCTTGTAACACAGATCAGATTTTATATACTACAGTTCTATCTTCACCGACGGTACAGAGATTTCACTTGGCATCTTCAGTGTATTTGCAGTTGATTCATATAGAGTTTTTCAAGACACTTTTTGAGTACATTTTTTGCACCATGTCAACTAGCAACCTCAATCTGGAGGCATCTGCTAAGTTATACAACTCCAATTACGGTACATGGAAATACCGAATGGAGACCATTCTTGTGCTTCAGGACAAATGGGAGTATGTTGATGGATCTACACCTAGACCATTGGCCGATCCAGCCAGCAGTAGCTCTACTCCATCTGTTGTCACAGCACCAGCAACAGAATCTACATCGGGATCTACATCTACACAAACAGTTTGTGCACCAGTAGTAGATCCTGCCATTGCCCGAGCTCAAGCATAATGGGATAAGAAAGACAAGTATGCCTATCACTTGATCAAGCAGAATGTGCAAGATGTCATGCTAGGACAGCTCAACATAGTCAAGACATCAAAAGAAGCATGGGATATGTTCGCAACTCTCTACGAGTCCAAGAACACATCTAGGATTCTCACTCTGAGAAACCAGATCAACCAGAGTTTCCGCAACAGCAGTGAAACCAGTCATGCTTATGTACTCCACATCAAAGGCTACAACAATCAACTTGCAGTAGCAGGAGAGACTATGAATCCCATAGAAATGGTTCAAGTAATCCTGAATGGACTAGGAGAAGGATATGAGAATCTAGCCCAGAGTATTTCCATCCAACGGCAAATTCCAACACTGGAAGAACTTCAGTCAGTTCTACTTGGTGAAGAACTCAGGACTCAGGCCATTCAAGCATGTAAAGGTCATTCTAATGATCAGGCATTCACAGCTTCAGACAGAAGCAGAGGCAAAGGCAAAAACAGAGGTAGATCATATTAGAAAAGTGGTCATCATCAACAAAATCAAAGTTAGAATCAGCATCAGCATCATCCTCAGCAACATCAAAATCAGCAAAGAGGAAATCATTCCAACCGAGGAAGATTTCAAGGATGAGGGAATGCATCCACCAATGTGTCAAACATTCAGTGCAGCTATTGTCACAAGTTTGGACACTATGAAACAGATTGCCGCAAGAAGTAGTACGACCAAGGCGGTCAATCTAGCAATAATCAAGGGAATTCCCGAGGAAGAGGAAATCATCATGGTGGACACTCTAGTCACAGTCATTTTGCAAATGAACATGGAAATATGTTTCTTGCAAGCGAGGAATTGCATCAGACTGATACAATGCACCTAGACACTGATTTCAATCCTAAAGAAGATTACAGCTATCAAGTCGATCAAGTGGAATAGGATCCTTGGTACATTGACAGCGGTGCATCATCTCATATGACAAATCATTAGGAATGGTTCACAGAAATGAAGCCATTAGAAGGACAGAAAAATGTCATCTACACAGCAGACAATACACCGAATCCAGTTCAAGGGACAGGTGTTATCCCTGTGAACAATTTCACTGGTACAAAAGGATTAGTCAAAGATGTGCTCTATGTTCCGAAGCTCAGCAAGAACCTTTGTCAGTAGGTCAAATGATGGAACACAACTACAAAGTCATCTTCGACGGTGATGAATGCACTATCAGAGACAAATCCAAAAGATGTCAGGTAGTAGCAAAAGGTGTCAAGGAAGGACGCTTATATATGATGCTAGCTATAGTACCAAATAAGCATGCCATGTCAGCTCAAATGCAATAGATGCCACTATCTGCAAAATGGCACAAGAGATATGGTCATGTCAACTTCAAGTACTTGTTAGATCTCAGGTTTCAGAATATGGCAATTGGAATTCCAAAGCTACAATTTCTTGGAAAAGTTTGTGAAGCATGCTGTGGCAAACAAAAGCGAACCAACTTTGTCAGAAGTACCTCTCGTGCATGAGGTATTCTTGATTTGATTCATACAGATGTATGGGGTTATGCCTAGACCCACAGCATCAATGGTTCACTTTATTACTTGACCTTCGTCGACGACTACAGTAGATATTGTTGGGTCTATTTTCTGAAAGAGAAATATGAAGTGTTTTCTAGATTTCAAGAATTCAAAGCCATGGTAGAAAACCAAACAAGCAGAAAGATCAAGGTCATGAGAACAGACAAAGGAGGTGAATACATGTCTTCAGCATTCATGAACTTTTGCAAAAATCACGGCATACGAAGACAATTCACATGTGCAGATACTCCTCAACAAAATGCAAGAGCTGAAAGGAAGAATGGGACTTTAGCAAACAGTGCTAGAGCAATGCTTAGTGAAAAGCATCTTCCGAATCAGTATTGGGCAGAAGCAATAGCTACAGCTAACTATTTGCTTAATCGGCTTCCTACTGAATCGATACAAGGTATGACTCCTTATGAAGCATTCACTGGACACAAGCCACGCATTGGGCATCCCCGCATATTTGGTTGCATAGCATATGCCCACATACATGATGATCATCGCAGAAAATTGGATGCGAAGTCACGCAAATGCATCATGGTTGGCTACAGTGAAGAAAGTAAAGCATACAAATTGTATGATCCCATCAACCGCAAAGTCATTATCTCTAGAGATGTAATCTTTGATGAGGAATCAGAATGGAAAACCTCACCTATACAGGAGATAGAAGCATCGACTTCACAGTCATCTACAGAACAGGTTGATGAAGAAGAGCAAGAATTGCCAACAACACCCCAAGCAGCGCCACAGTAGCTCAGACAGTCTACTAGGGAAAGCAGACCACCAGCCAGATTGACATATGCTCAGAAAGGTAAAGCAATTTAGGTGGAAACCACCAACTATGCTCTTATGACTACCATCATGGCTACAGAAGAGCCAGTGTACTTCGAAGACGCAGTAGACAAGCCCGAATGGCAAACTGCTATGAATGAAGAAATGGATGCTTTGTATAAAAATAACACTTGGGAATTATGTGACCTTCCACCAGGAAAGAAGGCCATAGCCAACAAATGGGTATACAAAGTGAAGTACAATTTAGATGGCAGTATTCAAAGATATAAAGCTAGACTAGTTGCAAAAGGATTTGCACAACAATATGGTCAAGACTATGATGAGACTTATGCTCCAGTAGCAAAGATGGATTCCATACGGTTCTTGATATCACTAGCGACACTCAGCAAATGGAATGTGTATCAGCTCGATGTCAAGAATGCATTTTTCAATGGTTATCTAGATGAGGAAGTCTACATGCAACAACCAGTAGGTTATGTTGAAGCAGGAAAGGACAACAAGGTTTGCCATCTCAAGAAAAGTCTCTACGGCTTAAAGCAAGCACCCAGAAGTTGGTACAGCAGAATTGACAAGTATTTTGCTGATCTGGGATATATGAAGTCCAATGCAGATCATACTCTCTACTACAAAGTTCAAGGGAAAGACATTACTATTGCACTTTTGTACGTAGATGATCTGATTATGACAGGAAGCAAGGATAGCTTCATCAGAAAACTAAAACAAGACTTAACTGTAGAGTTCGACATGAAAGATCTTGGACTTATGCACTATTGTCTTGGAATTGAGGTTTGGAGAGATTCAGATAGCACATTTATGAGTCAGCTCAAGTATGTTGACAGTCTCCTGAAGAAGTTTCATATGGCAGATTGCAAGATTGCAGCCACTCTCATGGAATAGAGTTTGAAACTTACTAAAGATTCAGAAAAGCCTACAGTCAATGACAGATACTACAGGCAACTCATTGGATCTCTTATATATCTAACGATCACACGGCTAGATATTTGTTATGCAGTAAGCTCACTAGCACAGTTTATGGCAAATCCAAAACAGTCTCACTGGAATGTAGCCAAAAGAGTCTTGAGATACATCAGAGGTACAAGACAGTTTGGGATAGAATACAGAGGAAGTCATCCACGGTTGCATGGATACTGTGACAGTGACTATGTCGGAGATCATGAGACCAGGAGATCGACACAGTGATATGCATTTTTCCTTGGTCAAGGTGCTATATCATGGTTGTCAAACAAACAACCAATTGTTTCTTTGTCTTCGACTGAAGTAGAATATAGGGCACTCACTACAGGTGCATGTGAGGCTATATGGCTCAGAAGACTATTGTTGGAAATAGATTACTTTGATGAGTCAAAGCCAACAACAATATACTGTGATAATCAATCGGCTCAAGCATTGGCCAAAAATCCAGTATATCACTCCAGGACAAAGTACATTGATGTCAGAGAGCACTTCATCAAAGAAAGAGTGTTACTTGGTGACATCACACTGCAGCATTGTGATAGCAAAGAGAATGTTGCAGACATCTTTACCAAACCACTCGGTAAAGAGCTATTCGAGAAACATTGACTAGCTCTTGGTTTGATGCAGAGGAAGGACATTCCCATTAAAGGGGTGTGATGGAATGTAATGCTCAGTCCTTCTTCGATTCCCCAGAATCATCATCTTGAGGGAAGGCCTACTTCATGATGTTGATCTTGAGGGAAGGTGTTGAGAGTTCATGCTCAACATCATGTGATCATGTGTGCATGGCACCATCACGTGATCATATGTGCATAGCACTAACCTTATAGAGTGCTATAAAGGAAAGGGTTAGATCCCCTAACCCTAACCCTAGAAGGGTTTGTATATATTCTATTTTTTCAACTAAATCTAGTGTACAGTTAGTCATTTGTGGTGTGCTCTCTAGCTATGCCCTCTCTCCTCATCTCCACTCTTCTCCTCTCCCCTCTTCATATTTTGTCACGGTAATGGTTGGTGGTGTAAGGGCTTAGCGACGATCGGCGGCGAGCCTTTTGTCGATGGTTGGTGGGGAACGTTTCGACGATGGTCGGTGAAGAACATTTTGGTGATGGTCGGCGGGACAGTGACTGTACGAAAATGGGGAAAAGAGAAGGAAGGAGGAGTGGAGTGGGGGAAAATGTGGACAGATCGGAGTGCATTAACCTTCTTCAAAGCCATGCATACTCTGATTTTTCCATTCTTCTTGAGGACTATCACAA
The DNA here is from genome assembly GCF_047967505.1 of Dipteris shenzhenensis. NCBI lineage: Eukaryota > Viridiplantae > Streptophyta > Polypodiopsida > Gleicheniales > Dipteridaceae > Dipteris > Dipteris shenzhenensis. The sequence continues at coordinate 1,902,238 of NC_141606.1, forward strand.
TGGGTGATATCGAGTATGTATGCTCGATCTCATAGATGAATCCTACATCTATGAGTTTCTAGATTTCTTTCCTCACTATGAGTGCATGTTTAGGATTCATAGGATAGGGGCATTGCGGTACTGGCCTGGCATCATCCATCATGGGGATTGTATGCTACACTACTGCGGCTGGTACTCCTTTCATGTCCATGTATTTCCAGGCCATGCAATCCTTATATTCTCGTAGGAGAGCTATTAAGGCATTCTTCTCACTGGCTATGAGGTCATTGGTGACAAATACGGGTTGTGGGTCCTAGCCTTTTGGGGCTAAGTTTACTTCTCTGACTGGGGCCGGTCCATCATATCCTTGAGAACAATCGTTCTCTCGGGTTCTTTTGGCTTGTTGGTATAAGATCTTGCGATCTCGAATAGTATAGGCCTTGTATGGGATGGCACCTGTCGTAGGTCTTCTTTATCCTCAATCTCCTTCTCTCAATGCCCCATCATGTGGGCTGGATGGATAGTATCTGACCCCCTATTGGCCTTTAGTCGATGCTTGAACTTATCCTAGCACTCATGCACCAAGTTTTGGGCATCCTTTATGTATTGCTTCTCTAAGATTGGGTTAGGGTAGGTCTCTTTATAGGTGGGTGCCAGTGCTAAGCCTTGAGCCTACTGCACTAGTTTGTTTACTTCTATAATCGAGGGTACCTCCAGGTCACCCTAGATGGAAGACTATTCGGAAGCAGAGGAGGTGGCAAGGGTAGAGTTGTCTCACGGGAACCATCTTGGATGAACACTTGATCGGAACTGTCACCTACTTGAATGCCTTCTTGGAACGAGTTAGAGATTGTAGACGCATCTTGGGACCAGGCAACGGGGATACCTTACCCTTCTTGGTGAGCTTCTTCATGGCCTTGCCTAGTGCTTTGGCCTGCATCCTTGTAATGACTTGTAGTGGCATTGTGGCCACATGGCCTTGTTCGATGCTAAGCAGATTGAGGCTGGTGCTCTTTGGCGGGGTGAGTCGAGTGGTTGGTCTTCTCATGAGACAATCCTGGAATAGATGCTCCGTGCCACATCCCGCGCACAAGGGAGTGGGTTTGGTTGTGGTTAGGCGGTGGCCGTATGATCCTTGTATGGATATTCTTTCAAGAAGTGTGGGCCCTGGCATTTGAAACAAGACACCAACGGGTTCGAAGTGCCTCAGTAGGGGCATTCACTTGCTCTATAGGGACCTTGGTAGGTATAATAACATTGGAGCGGGGGCCTATGAGCAATTGAGTTCAGATCTCTCACCCTTGTGTTTACGGGGTTAGTCTGGAATACGAGGACTGGTTAATCCTTTGGCGGGAGGTAGTGAGCCAAGGCTCCACTACCCTCCTCGTCATAAGGGTAATAATCATGAGGTCCATGATCAGGATCTGTTTCCTCAACGGAGCTGGCTGGGCACAGTATTGGCTAGAGCTAGCTATAGGGCCACCTTGCAGGATCTAGGGGTTGGGTGGGGCAGTTAGTGCCAACAGGGGTCGCATTTGATACATGGGTTGGGGAAGGGACCTTGGAAAATGACATTGGGAGGTATCATGGTTTCCTCACCTATGACAGTGTGCATAGTGGAGTGTTGACCTTGCCCTTAGTTGCAAGCACTCATTGGAGGGGTGGTTGCAATTGCATACCCCACACTAGACATTGTCTCTTCGTGGAAACAAATGGGGGTTGCTCGGCAACTCCTTGGAGGTTCCTGCTCTCCATTGCTGACCTAGCTGCTCCAATAAATTTGAGGCTAGCTCACTCACATCCAAGCTTTTAGGCTCGTTAGCCTCCTTGCTTGACTCTACACTCGAGGACCTAACTGATGGGGCTACTTTGGAGGGGTCCAAGGCCTTGTCCGAATCCACTTTATCCATCATATTGTCACATATATAGATGGCCACCTTGTTGCATAGATAAAAGGAGATGGGATTTATCACCATGAGTGCAGCTTTGGATCTGCTAACCCAATAAGGAAGTGTGGCAACAGTCATTCATCGCTCATTCGCTCATAGGATTCACAATGGGAATTAAGGTGCTTAATCCTTTCAATGTAATCCCTTAGGAATTCTTTGTTGTTTGTTTTACCCCATACATTTGGTTGATCGGGCTCCATTTATGGTCGTTGGGAGCAAATCCCACAATAAAAGCCTTTCTCAATGTCTCCCAATTGATCTTTTCCTCTGGGGTGAGAGCCCTATACCATTGACCTGCCTTGCCATCCAGACTAAGGTCAAATGCATTGGCCATTTCAAGGTCATCTGGTGCACCAAAGGCTTCACAAATCTACTCGAACCTTTCCACGTGAGAGATCGGGTCTCCTTCTCTAACGAACTTGGTCATCAACTTGGAAATGGCTATGGGATGGCTTCTCGAGGGATTTGCCATCCTTGCAAGGAACACTGGGGCGGGTGGTGTTGCCCCCCTTCCTAGGGCGTTCACTAAAATACGCATTGCCTCATCAGTTAACACCATTTGAGCAGCTAGCAGAGGTGGTGTTGCTATGGGCCGGACGGATCGCAAGGCTGGCCTTAGGCCTTGCCTAGGTGGTGGTGTCCATGTAGTTGCTAGTGTCGACATTGGGACAGAAGTACCCATGCATGCGTTCATTGGCGCAACCAATATAGACAGGAATGGATGGACTCCCGGAGGTGGTGGGTCCTGGGACATGGTAACATTGGTCCCATGCTGCAGGTGCCCCAAAGTTGATGAAGGCTAGTGGGGCCGGGGCGGTTAGAGGGTCGTAAGGCATTCCACCTTGGAAGTTCCTAGTATCCCCTTGATTCGGGTCTTGTCTACGGAGTTCCCTCATTTATGGATCTTCATAATCCATGTTCTCCCACTGGGGGAGTCCAGCATAAGCAGAGGAACCTAGATTGGCGAAAGTAGTTTCTGTCTCGGTCTATGGCTCGGGAACTATATGTTGCTGGCTTCCCTTCCTCTGGACATGCCAACAAAAGTGTTCTCCATGTTCGTCGACTGTTCTTCCTAAGCGGTCAAACATGTTAGAGAACGTACCAGGAGAGTTGGGAGAGGCTACACTCGTGAAGGGGCTTTCGATGCCCTTGGACCCATGGGGTCTTGCATCACTCCTTCAAGACTCTCTGTTTTGTATGAACTAGATGGAGATTCTGGATGGGGTCCTACAAACGAGTGGAGGCTTGGAATCGAGCTATCGGACCCCCAACTAGCACGGAGGGTGGGATGAGCGTAGCTTGAAGCGCTTCCTTCTGGCACTGGACCCTTTGGCAAAGTCTTCCGGACCTCAAGTGCATGTGGGATGCCTCTGGCTGGGGACACCCAAGCTGAACTGAGGTTCTAGAATTTTTTGTTAATTCCTTAGTTACCCTAGAGGTATCGCACCGGTCGGCGGGATGACTCTATAACACCAATCAGTGGCTATGGGTATAGCAACAGGCATTGTAGTATGGTTTCAGCGGTGGGCGGCGATGTAACCTTTCAGTGACGATCGACAGAATAAGAAAATATCACCGGTCGGTGTGATGGATGTATGGCGATGATCGGTGGGAAAACAGTTGCCATGTGGTCGGCGCGATCGGTCGGAAGGGATATCTCCACGGGCGTAGGGATACGGTATGACACCAGTCGATGGGATAAGGACTCGGTGGGATAATTTATGCATGCCAAAAACTTGATAGAAATGTGACAAGGGGCTTAGCAAAGAAACTAAAAGAAAAATCAACCACTTAAAGAATGACTGAAAGAAAAACTTACTTTAAAGGTACTTGAAGAGCTTGGTGAAGAGGGAGTAAAATGGAGAGGGAGCTTGTTGGAGAGGAAGCTATGCTAAATATTGTGGGAAGTAGAGGGAAAGGCACTTGGAATGTGAGGCCAAAAGACATTTTGCATTTTTCTTAGAGTCCTCATAGCATCGGCATAGGTGTCAGAATAACTTCCTACTATGTGTCTGTACATAGTAGGGTCTTCCAAAAGCTCACCTGCATCTGCACTCAACTTCACATTCTGCTCCAAAGGAACTGAAAGGCTCAGCCTGTCATCCCATATTTGGATAGCATGTCCAATCCATACTGCCTCTGTAAGAGCCATATCCCACTTGTGGTTCTAATCACCTCAATGCCCAAGAAGTAACGTAGCTCTCCCAAATCCTTCATCTCAAACTTCTACTTCAATAGCATTTTCACATGAAGGATATCTTCATCACTATCACTTGTGATGATCAAATCATCAACATAAATGACAAGCAACATAATGCCTTTCTCTTTTTGTCTCACATAAAGTGAGAAATTTGCCTTGGTTCTCCCCCATCATTGGTCTTATCTCCAACTAGCTCCTCAGTTGTCTCGCCATCGACACTATCTCCATATCTCACCACCAGTCCATCTGTTCTCTTTGGTACCACTACATTAACACCAATGCTCCACGTGTTTCCCTCACGCCATCGACATGGCTTCCACCTCTCTCTTCAATCTCTCCCTCACCATTACTCATTACCTCTTCAACTCGATTCATGCTCATCAGCTCCACCTCTCCTCATCGCCTCTCGATTAAATCCCATTGCTCCCTCGACATCAAAACTCACTCCAATCTCTCTTCCCCCATTCTTCACTCTCGTGCATCTCAGTTTAGGAGAGGAAAAGGAGGGAGCATAGGCTTGCCACATGACCACTTGACACAAAGGCCACCTTGATCAAAGATAGTGTTCTTCCAAAGCGGCACCTCTCATCCTTACATTCATAAAGGTGTTGGCATGCTCACCTCTATCTTCCATTTTAGATGCTACATCTTTTGCACAATTGGGTTTAGAACTTTTTGATTCTTTACCATTTTAGCATGTTGATGAGGTGTCTTGCCGCACTTTCATTTTCTCTTTTTCTACCACTCTGCCGCCACTATCCCAATCCCAGATTGTGTCCACATTCCACTTGCACATGCCACACCCTTCCACCAATTTTGGGTACAGCGGCTTTCCACTCCACGATATCTCCACCTATATTTTAAGATTGTATCCAATGCCACTCTGTGGGACCACCATGGCATCAAAATCAATAAGACCGAGATGGAGCCCCCCTCTACTCCCTCTTTCGGTGCCTCATTTCATGCCTTGCACCTTGCTAAGGCTGATACCTTGCGACCCCATACTTTGATGCTCTCTTATGTCGCCCCCACTGGAAGCCCTCTCCTTTTGCTGAACATATTTGTACTCATCTCACCACCACCATCTGTCATGTTTGCACCATCACATACCTTGGGTCCCTAATCACTGTGCTTTAATGTCCTCGTAGAGCACCTTAATCCCACCCTCCCCACCTCTACCATTGTCTCCTCTCCTTCCACCCACATCAAGACTCCCTACATATTCGACTTTCCTCTCAACCCCCAACACCACCCATTACCTCTATCCCTACCCTCTCAGCCCACCTCTACTCCCTCTTTAGGTGCCTCATTTCATGCCTTGCACCTTGTCAAGGCTGATACCTTGCGACCCCATACTTTGATGCTCTCTTATTTCTTGCCCATCGCAAGCCCTCTCCTTTTGCTAAACATATATGTACTCATCTCACCACCACCATCCGTCATGTTTGCACCATCACATACCTTGGGCCCCTAATCAATGTGCTCTGGTCTCCAACAATGTCCTCTTAGAGGACCTTAATCCCATCCTCCCCACCTCTACCACCATCTCCTCTCCTTTAACCCACATCAAGACTCCCCACATATTCTACTTCCCTCTCAACCCCCAACACCACCTGTTACCTCTGTCACTAATACCACCATCTTCTATTTCCCATGCATCGCTCTGTAACCTCTGTCTCCAACAATTGATCTACAACCCTAAGGCTTTACAAAAGACATCAAGGCACTCCAACACCCCCCCTAACATATTCTTGGGGGTAAGGCTAGTATCATCTACAAATGTTTAAGTTACTAGTTGATTCCCTGAGGGGAGTTCAATACGTTTAAGTAACCTCTATTGTGTCTTGTCAACTAGAAGCCAACTGTTGGCTCTTTCCCATGGCTTCCGCAAGAAGAGTAGGTTATTCTCAGTATGCAGGGTTTCAAGCCTTTTTGCCACCTATAGATATATTGATGTCATCGTTTGTAGTATAGGTGTAGATTAGGACCTCGGATCATATTCCAGTGAGGACGTAGGCTTACATGTGGTAAGAAAACAGAGTGCATGAATGTGTGAAAGGAACGCACATAATCATGATTGCAGTAATGAAGTCTTTTGCCTTCATTGGGGATTGAAGGGTTTAGGAGGAGTTTTAAGCTTTAGAGGGAGGTTTAGAGTTTAGAAGGAGGTTCCAAGGTTTAGAAGAGGTTCCACAGTTCAGAAGGGGTTTAAGGGTTAGAAGGAGGATCCACGGTTCAGGGTAGAGTACATGGTGGAGAACTCGTCTCCTTGATAGATCGTGGAGGTCAAGGGTTGAGGGACTAAGGGTTTAGGGGATCATAGGAGTGGGAGAGGAAGAAGGTGTAAGAGCATGGGGGGGAAGGAGATAGAGGAGAAGGGAGGAGGAGGAGGGATGGGGAGAGGGAGAGGAAGGAGGAGGGAGGAGGAGAAGGGAGGAGGAGGGAGGAGGAGAGGGAGGAGAAGGGAGGAGGAGGGAGGAGGAGAGGGAGAAGAAGGGAGGAGGAGGGGGGAGGAGAGGAGGAGTTGGGAGGAAGAGAGGGAGAGGAGGGGTTGCAAGGTTGGAGGAGAGGAGAGGAGGAGTTACAAGGTTAGGACATGCTTTTGCACATGGAGTGCAAGGAAGCATGGACACTTGGAGACAATCGCTTGGAAGGGAGCTGCTAAGCTTCAAGTCTTTCTTCCTTCACAATGAACATTTTGGGCCCCACAACATCCCAAAAAATCTTGTAGAACTCAATAGGTAGATTGTCTTCTCCTAGATTTTCTTCCTTGAGTTCCTTGAGGATTAGAGGTCTTTCAAGGAAGAAATTGTCAAAACGTTATCCTCTTGACAAGCTATCAAGTGGTTCTTTTCCTTTGCACCTCCCCATTTGATTGGATTGATGAGGAGAGGAGAGTTTGGAAACGATTGGCAATGTATTTTTGGTTCTCCTCCCAACTCAAGCTCCACACATTGTCCCCAACTTGCAATAGAGTAATCTCCTCATTTTCACCCTTCCTTCAAATGAGCTTAAAAACCTCCTTTGTGGGTCTGTCCAACACACACACACACACACACACACACACTTACAAGTGTATTGCTTTTAACACAAACATACACACACAATAGCATTTGCTACACACACACATTGTTTATAAAACCTTTTAAACAGTTCTTTTTTAACCTGGTATGGTTATATATGCAGGGAACTATCTCTCTAATTGATGATTGACATCTTATGGCTATCAAGATCATGGATTCTGCTTTTTTGGTGGTTATGGCAACTTGTGCTTTAACGGAAAGCTTGTACATGGATCCAAATTTTTGGGTGTGATCAGATCTTATAGTTGCTTCAGTTTAGTTTTAAACTTATTAGTTTACACAACTATTTTTGCATTACCTTGAGCCCTACAGTAATACAATGAATCTTATAGCCTTTCCTTTCTTATATGTTTTAATAATTAAATTGCTCGTGTCCCCTTAATATGGTAATTAATTATCTTGGTTTATGAATTAAGTAATCAACCTTTCTGGGTTTGATTCCTTAGGTTAGATGCCTTCCTGATGTTATTTTCCCTTTTTATACATTCATTGTTTCTTTAGTCAACCTTCAAATTGCTATTTATTGATCTTTACTAGGCATTTGGTTTTTTAGGACAATTAGTACTTAATATTGTTACGACCCACAGTATTATAGATTTAATTTAACAAGCTTTCAAAATTTTCGTTTTATTAATCTTTTCTAAGCTTTTGTTTTTTTACAATTAGTACGTAGGTATGTTAGCACCTACATCTAAGTTTATCTTTATAATTTTACGTCGTGAATATAATTATGTAATAGTAAACACATGCTAATATAAGCAACTCATACCTAAACAACTACACATGCAACTACATCTTATAATCACCCCACTCTTGTAACCTCTTGAGTGTTTTGTAACCCCCCGTTCTTTCTCATTAGGTCGTTTTCTACTTCTACGTTGTTAGTTGGAGCACTATACTCTCTTCAGCTCGTGAATCTCTCACATAGTTTCCTTTTGGCTTACTGCTCGTTACGGCCTACCGATGGCTTCTCCCAATTCACAAGTACTGTTGATTGCCTAGTCTTTTTATACGAACTTATCTTCTACTCTTCCGTAGAGCTGTGTTTTGTTGCGCTCTCTACGTCGCAGATCTAATAGCTACAGCTGATCAGAATGAGGAACTGGTTGTAGTAGTGCACTTAGAACTCTGCTTGATGCTTTACTTTTTGGCTAATTTCCTCCTTGGCTGCAAAACAACCCTTACTCCTGCTTGCTTTCCTGCGACTTCTTGAAACACTTGCGATCATGGGCCGAACAGACTATGTTGATACGCTTTCCAAATCCCTTATTTTCTGTGGAGTCTTGAGTCCGAACAAATGGTAGCCACTTTTTAGAAAAGCGTAGGGATACGGAGGCTCTGATTTTATGGCATTTTAGACTTCTTTCTTGTCTTGCAAAGCTACATTTTGTGCCACAAACCTTCATAGTTAGTCTCCGCGAGAAGCATGTAAAACGTGTCGGCTGTTTTTACGGAGGCCACGTTTGTTGATCGTCTCTTGCTCTTAGCTGCTTCTTTGAAAGCTTCCGTAGCTTTTTACAGAATTGCGTCAACTCCTCTCTTTAACTGTCCGACACCTAATATAATGACCGTCAGCCTTCGAATCTCTCTTTGACTGTCTTTTACTTTTGGTGGCAGCACAAGACGTCTTCTCATAGTACCAAGCTCTTACTACATATCCTTACTGGCCTCTTAGCTAGCTAGTTTCTTGTATGCACGCTACTTTTGATGTTTTGCCATTACCTGTGTGTTTCGAGTTACCACCTTTTCGTGTGGTGGTCTCGCTATGCGGTTTCGCCTATTGCATGGTTGCTTATTTTTTGACATTGCTCTAAGTTTGTTGCAAACTCGGCTGGTTGCCAGTATCCCTTACTCTGATTCTTTTTCTTTTGTTGTTACGCCTCCGTTTAGGTTACGACAGACTTCCGTTTCGTCTTATCACGCCACGCTTCCTAAGTGTTTTCAAAAGTCAAACTCATAGTTTGACCTTAGTCCTAAGTCTTTTTAACCTCCTCTTTTAGGTTAAATTAAAATTAATTAACCCCTTGCTCCCTTTACTTTGGCATTACCCAAGTAGTATAAATTTCCCTTGAAAATTTGTTTTTAGGTTTGGTCTTATTTACAAAGCTCTCTATAATACTATTTCAGTTATAAATACCCGGATGCGCCAATTTTACGAGCAAAAACCTATGAGCAGGTTTATACGAGCGTATTTTTCAAGAGATTTTAAAAATAGTATTTCTTTAGGAAACATGGTTTTTACACTTTTATTTTCATTAGAACTAGATCCCTTTATCATAAAAATATACAGACTAGTCACTCATTCATTTTTACATAACATAAATCTTCTTTTTCATAGACATCCCTTTGTACCCTTGTTATTACCTTAAAAAAGTATTGAAAAATAATTCATTTAAGAAACGTCCCTCATAATCACTCTCGATATAATAATATTATACATAAATAATTACTTATTAAACACATTTATATCATAAGGCAATATCTTTCAAGTGTTTTTATAGTATTAATAACAAGATATTTATGGACATGTTTCTACAGAAGTTTAAATTACTGTAAATAAGTATTAACTTGGGCTTATATATCACTCTCATAAAATACATGTAATATTTAATACTATATATGCAAGTTTTTCCAAAATATAACCCCATAGATGTGCTCGAATGGGGTTTTTCGATCAATTTGAGTTGTTGAATGACTATATTTGGACATTGGATGTGAAAGTTATGTCACTTTTAAAAGTGCTGTCCAAGGTAGTTTCGCCAGCGAAACTACCTTAAAAGACCTTGTTCAAAGGGGTTTCGCTGGCGAAACTATCTTGATGGCTTGCTTCAATGAGTTTTCTTTGGAGAAACCCTTTCATGAAGATAGGTTGAGAGAGGTTTTTCAATGTCACCCCCTATTAAGTAAAAAGTTGTAAGAAGGATCATAAGGTAATCTACATGTGGGTTTCTTCAAAAGCCATCCCATTATGTTCTCACCATTCCCAAAGATTCAAATAAATATTCGTGTATAAAATAGACATTCCTATAATACTTTTCATATTTCTAAGTGAAACTATGTTTTCTTCTGATCCATTTTTGTCATATTTTTGCATAGTTGGAAGCTTTTTTTTCCCTTCGCTCGGACGCTCGGAAGATTTCGCTCGAAAAATGCTCGTCCCCTAAATACCCTTACATTAACGTATTAATTAAATAAACAGTTGGTACTTTAACACATTATTACAATATTAGAAAAGTTAAGTTTTTTTATAAATTGTCTTTTTGGGCTTATTTATTTTTTTCAATTAATAGTAGTAATTGTTAATTACTCTACTACTTTTTGAAACTAACCTTAGTTTTTAATTGACAAACATTTTTTAAAGCTAACTCCTTAATTTATGCTTGGTTTTGGGTTTTCCTCTAGCATGTTTTTCATTAAAGCATATGCTATTTAATCTTGTAATAATTTGCAAGACACACATTTGCACGCTTATTTAGTTTAGCCCCACAATAATTTTGCACATATGTGCCCCTAGTTATGCTATATTAATCCCTTTTAAGTTTTTACATTAACTAAGGCTCTTTTAATTGCTAAATGCTTAAAATAAAATTTTATTTAGCACATGGGTGTGGATTACCCCCCTGATTCTTAGGAATTTTTTGTTTATGCTAATGATGTTTTAGTTCACAAAAAAAAAGGGTGCGGAACACCTCTCATTTCTTTAATTGTTTCTAAGGTATGGGAGCGAAATACCCCCCTAAGATTTTCATAACTTAAATAACCCCCAGTGATCATGATTCATATTCTTTCTTGCACTTAGTTACTAACGGAAATTGTATAACAGTTTCTTTTCTTCACTTGATGGTGGATGACCCCCCTTAATTGAATTCTTTTCCCACATTACTTACATTCTTAACTCGTTCTTTTGTTCTCTTAAATTTGGTTATGAAGTAACCCCCCATTGTTAGGGCATCACTTTGATTACTACACTTAGTTACAAAGGTTTAATCTCCAAAGGTGTATTTTTTCACAAGCGAGTGGATGAGCCTCCTTTTTTTTCCGATTTTTAATTTAAACCTCTGGAATACACTTTTGTATAAAAGTTTTTTTTGGTCTCTTAAGCTAGATTATGATTTATTGACCCCCTTTTTTTTGTATATACCATAATATTGGACCACCCCCCTAATTTGGTTGATAACTGAATTTTATAGAAAATTTCGGTGAAGAACGCAAACAAATTTCATAAGACTGCTAGGATGTCCGCATGTTATGACCCTGCCAAAATTGCCTATATTTGTCAAAAGTTGGCGGAGGAACGAAGGGAAATGGAAACTATTAGACAAAAACTAGAATTAGACCTTTTTTGTATCATAAAGAAAAATGCAAAAATTAGTGGATTACTTTTGGCTTCCAAACTTTCTTTTTGTGGTATAATTTTTGAATCTTTTTGATGTTCTTTGTTCCTTTGGTAAGAGCGATAACAAGCTAGGGAACACATGCATTACCTATCTTCCTACATGATACCAATTTGTTCTAACAAATGGTTTTTGTGGATGGTGATAGGTAAGTGAACCCCAACCAAGGTACCTGGAACTTTGGAAAGATTCAACATTATAAGATATTCTTATATTAGTGTCTCAAAGGCATTTTGAATTATAATAAAAAATGTTCTTTAGATATCTCTATTGTGTCTATAATGCGACAATATAAGTCTTGATTTTCATGGTCTTATTTTTTCTCCTATGGATGGATTCAATTGTATGGCTTAGTCAATGATGGCTCAATCAATGATGGGACTTTTTAAATTTAAACACACACACTGATTTCCCAACTAGCCTTTGGTCCGGGCTACTGTCATACAATTATTTTGCATTCATTAGATTTTATTATTGTTAATATAATATGTGCCTTTAATAGTATTTGGGATCTAATATGACTAATAGTTCTGGAATTATGCTTACAAAACTTCTAGATACCTTCTTTGGTTAAGTTGGGTTATGCTTCAACTTCCTCTGTCATCCCTATCCCTCCCTTTGGCACCCAGTGCATCCTCTCATGTTTTAAAGGACCAGACTTCCACAAAAAGCTTCTTGACTTCAAGATACAAGCTTCCTTGAAGAAAACTCCGTCATCTTTTACTATTGCCTCTCTGAATGATTGGGTTTCCCTCCTAGTCCAGTCAAAGAAAGATCAACTTGACTTCTTAGAAGCCTTCAATAAACTTCTTGTGTCTCTACCCCTCATTGACTGTCAAGATGCGCTTGGTCTTAACTTCTATTTCTATACCTTACCCTTGATAGTAAATAAGCTTTTTTCCCTTAATGGTCTCCCTCCTATCTCCCATGATGCCAAAAACTCTACAAAAATTGTCAACCCTCTCTTAGACTTTGACCTACTTGATCATACTGAAAAAGAAGCCCTCTCCGCTTTAAGCTCCCAACCTTCTACAACTTCTGCATTTCCTCAAAAGTTTTTGTCTCAAGATTTCTCTGGAGCTATTCCCCTCCTCCCTACATGCCAACTTGAGCTTGATTCTATTAGGTTAGAACACAAGCTTTGGGATTTTGAGGTGATTAACCATAGGGCCCCTTTTTCAATTACCTCTTTAGCACTCTTTTGTATTTTTGCTCCCAAAGTGGTAGACCATTGCAAAAACTTTGCTTTACAAGTGAAGCATCTCTTAGCCAATGACTTTTTCTTTGATCTGTCCCAAATTAAGCTCTCGGATGTAGACTCATCCAAACGCTCGAGTACTACCCTAATTGCCAGAACTAAAGGGCCCTTTAATCAAGACAAAGTTCATGACCCTAAGAAATTTCTGAAAAATTGCTAGAATACTTTTCGTCCCTTTCTCAAGTGCCAGTGTAAAAGAATTGACCTAATTTCTCCTGCTCAACCTCCATTATTTGGGTAGACCACTTGCTGTGGTTTGTTTTCCAAAAAAGCCAATGCTTTGTCATTACTTCATAAACATAATAAAAAAGCAAAAAGGTTTTTTCATATTTTGTTTGTTAACAAATATTTTGATTTCATTATACCAGAAAAAGTTTGAGATTAAGAAAACCTTTTCCATGTTTAATATCAACTTTGGGTGGAAATATCCCAAAAATATTATAGCAACTTTTTATAAACCCTTGGATACATTTTGTAAATTTTCATCAGATTCCTTATCATGCATTTGTGCTTCTTCTAAAAGGTTTAAACCTTTTTTACAAAACTTTGTTGACTTTGGGACTCATGTTTTATCAATAGACCCATAGATTTTTAGGCACCTGATTCTTCAAGACTTCTTGAAAAAGGGGCTTAACCATATTCCCTCTATCCCTGTTAATCCCTTTCCAATTATAAAGGAATTATCTTTGGGTTGGTCCAAACTCAGTAATTGAATGTGCTTCAATGCCACTTTAGACCACGAGAATTTCATCAAGGAAATTGTCCTTAGAGACTTCAAATCCTTTTTTCCTACCATAGATTTAATAAAAAACCTTGGTTCTTTGACCAAAATATTATGGATGAAGTGGAGTTTCTTACTCAGCACCTCTTTATTTTTGGGCTAGATAAATCTGTGCAAACCCCCACCTTTATGTGTGCAAAAAATTAATAAGACTTGCTGCTTTACAAAGACTTAAGTCCCCTAAGTTCTATCTAACCCTAGTAATAGAAAATGTTATCTCTGATTTGGTAGCATTCTATTCTCTATCTTTTGAGATTGCTCTCCCTGCCAAACTTACTTTTCCTAATCTTATAAGGACTTATAAGATACATAAAAATGCTTTTAGGTGGCTTACCAATGCCCATAATTGCATGTTCTCTAATGTTACGAACCTTATCACCAAGCTACTTAGAGCTCTTGATTGTGGTATTAGAGAGTATTCGGAAAGACCACAAAGATTTTTGGGTTTTTATGAGAGTGTGTACTAATGCCTATTGGGTTATCCAAAATCAATATGACTTATTGATTAAGTTACCTAAACATATCTCGAGGTTATTTACCTAAACATTGTTAATTCACACGCACATACACACACACACACATGCATGCACATACACACACACATGCATATGCATACACATGCACACGCACATGCACACACATGCACATGCACGCACACACGCGCACACACATATACATAATAATTTTGATTAGTAAATGTATTTCACACACATAGAGACTTATTTCTTTACACATACACACACATCAAAGAAGATGCGTTAATGATAACCAAGGCATGATTGACCTAAACAAAGGAAACATGCATGAAACAAGGGATGATTGACCTAAACAAAGGAATCAACCAACATTATAAACTCCTACAAATTTTCTAAAGCAATTTGGATCAAACTTGACTATTCATAAACCAATTGAGTTGGCCATCTTGTGAAAAATTTATAAGTGGATACTGCCAAAACTAGTTTGGCATCACTACCAGCTAACTATGTATATGTTGCATAGCTTATGAAAAAGTTTATCTGAGTTTTTCAAGAGATTTGAAAATTTGTATTTCTTTAGGAAACATATTTTTACACCTTTATTTTCACTAAAACTAGATGCCTTTATCATTAAAATATGCATACTAGTCACTCATTCATTTTTACATAATATAACTTTATTATTCATAGAAATCCCTTTGTACCCCTCTTATTACCTTAAAAAAGTGTTGAAAAATCATTCCTTTAAGAAACATTCCTCATAATCACTCTCAATATAATAATATTATACATATATAATTACTTATTAAACACATTTATATCAATATGACAAGAGCTTTCTAGTTATAGCATAAATAACAAGATATTTATGGATATGCTTCTAAAGAAGTTTAAATTACTATAAATAAGTATTAACTTGACTTATATATCACTCATAAAACACATGTAATATTTGATAACTTAGATGCAAGATTTTCCAAAATATAACCCCTATATGTGCTCAAATGGGATTTCTCATCAATTTGAGTGGTTGAATGACTATATTTGGACATGGATGTGAATGTTATGTCACTTTTAAAAGTGTTGTCCAAGGTAGTTTTGCTAGCAAAACTACCTTGGAAGACCTACTTCAAAGGGGTTTTGCTAGCGAAACTACCTTGATGGCTTGCTCAATGAGGTTTCTTTGGAGAAACTCTTTTCATCAAGATAGGTTGAGAGAGGATTTTCAATGTCATTTCCTATTAAGTAAAAGTTGTAAGAAGGATTATAAGGGTATTTTTATAGAGAAGTATACTCTACATATGGGTTTCTTCAAAAGCCATCCCATTATGTTACTCACCATTCCCAAATTTTCATGTAAAGATTTGTGTATAAAATAGGCATTGCTATAATAGTTTGCATATTTCTAAGTGAAAGTATGTTTTCTTCAAATCCATAAGAAAAAATTAAAATATTAAAAAAACAAAAAAAAAGATATATATATATATAGAAGGGTCATAAAGAGGGGGGGGTTGTTGAAGGAGGGGGAACCACAGAAGAGGTAGAATGGAACACTACCATTGACATTGAAGCATCCATGGTGGGAATTGCAATCAGCATCCTCTATAAAGGCCCCTTTGAATGTGGGATCTTTGATTGTGACCTTTGCAAGAAGATGTGGTAGTGGTTCCATTGGTGGAGGAGGGATAAACACTTGAGGTGATGCAAGGGAGATATCCTCAAGTAACCTACAAGATTATGATCAACGGCTAGCACAATGTGCATGAGGAGGAGAGAAACAAGATGGGGAAGCTGCCAAGGGGGAAAGGACTTTCCTTTGTCTTCTTCTAGGCCTTTGTCTAGGGGAGACAGGTACACTTAAAGACCTCCTCGAGGACTTGCCTTGGGATTATATGTGGATAGGTGAGGACGGCACACTCCTTTGGCTTGACCTACCACTCAGGAGCAATGCTCACTCAAACTTGAGAGTCCCACCATTGGTGGAACAATAGTCCACTCTGTTAGTCTCCTGGTGATGATGAGTATCAAGAGACACAAAGGAGAGATAGGGTCCTCTCAGTGACAATATGTCATGAGCGAGCGAACACACAATCAAGGGCAAGTGAACACACAACCAATTTCATACAATGAAACACACATCAATAGATGATATCACCTCATAAGAGAGAGACAATGAGTCAAGCTCTGTTGTTGCCAACAAGAATACACCAAGCTCTAAGGCACTCATGCTTGTTGGATGCACAAAGGAGTCGAAAGCACACAGGTACACTCCCTTACTGTTACCAACCAAGACCCTTGAATCCTCAAGCCGCTGCAATCTCCCCCACAACTTTAGACTTGAGCTCCAAGAAGAGGGCTTTTCCGCTTGCTCACACAATGGAATAATGATGAATGGAATCCTCTACCTATGTATGAAGGTTGCTCCCCTCCCACTCCCCCTAACTGTTGCAATCTTGGTCTTACACTTGGGGACTGGATGGGGCACCTGAACAACCAAGGACGTGGGCACGCACATGGGCATCAACCAAGACATGTGCACATGGGCCTCAAATGTGTACAAGCTAAAATAATCTAAGGACAAGACCTCCAAAGCCATGTACATCTTGGTTACTAGATCCATGGCTCTAATGATGCCCAGCAAGCACATTTCTGCTAACAAACAAGTATCTTGTAAATTCTCAAGCCATGCAAGCACAATCCTTCAAGGAATCAATAACACTTACTTTTATGGTGCATCTACTAATACTTTTTATCATCGTTATGCCCACAATTTCATCCGATGTGAATCGCCATCTCACCATGTGAGAAGCACAATTTGATGTTGACATCATGCTTGGGCTTGAACAAGTTCTATTGTTGTTGATGGTGGTGATGGTGAGGCTGGAGGTGTAGGTGTGGGTGAGTGTGAGCAAGAGGGTGCATCATGCTTGTGAGAAGATGCCTGAAATGAGGGAAAGAAATCTAGATGGGAAGTGGGTGGAGCAAATGGATGTGCAATGGGTGGTATAAATGTGGGATAGGAAGGTTGATGCAAATGTGATCGAGGACATGCAACAAATGGGGGAATGTGTGGTTGGTGTGGATGTGATAGAGGATGTATCTAGCTTGTTGGAAAAACTAGAGGACTTGGGCATGCAGACCTAGATGGAATGGTGGATCCGCCCGCAAAGAGGGATTATGGATGGTGCATTTGTGGAGGAGATGGATCCACTTGTGGTTGTGGTGGAATCTATAGTGCTATCACATTTAAGGCATTCCTATCAATATCTATCAAATAAAAATCTCACAATAATATGCGATACATGAATGACAATCTTGAATTTGTACGTACTTTTTTTTATATGTCCTACCAAATTGATTGTTGATAAGTTGTCCATACCCTACCTTATGTGAATATGAAAATAATGATGTTATCTTTAAAAAAAGATAAACTATCATATACAATTGTACTAGGGTTGGTCTATAACATGGTTGCAATACACAATCTTTCCTAAATATTGAGTGTCGAGCAATGAAAAGAGTTGCAGATAATGTAATCTATGTCCCAAAGTTGTCATACATCACCATAACCAAGGTAAAGTGTTAAATTGGGACCATAAGGCTACATTGTCTCTAACTTGTAACATAGAGTCTAAATATAATAGAGTACATGAAAATTTGAAACTAATAACTATAGACAATGTACAATATCATCATTTTAACACAATCCAAATTAGAATAGAGTGTCCAACTGAGACAAACAATCTTAAATAGATGATGAATTTATAACACAATGTGTCATACTTACAACACACTATCAAAAATGGTATAGAGTGTCAAGCATGCATGACCCATGGCCCCAATGTCAGCTGTGACATACAACATGCAAGCAATTTTGTAATTTCATGAACTGAGACTACAAAACACTAATCTTAAAAGAGACAAGTCTTAGCCTAGGTCTTAAACAATGTTAAAAGAAAAAATCTAAACACATCTAACGTTAAAAGAAAAAATCTTAACACATCTAAATTTTAACTCAAATTGTCATAACACACAACTCAAGAGAGTTGAGTACCAACTTGGGTCTTAGAGAATTTCAAACACAACTGTTATTTAACATTAAAGAGCAAACACATTTATAATTCAATTGAGAATATAGCAACAACACTTGATAGGTTTAAGTGTCAAAATGTCTTTAAGAACTTATAAAATAAACTATGAAATACACATCTAGAATTTAACCACAACACTCAAGAGCGTTGAGTACTAGTCAATGTTTTAAAAATTTCAAAAATATATATTAACTAGCCTAAGAAAGCAACAAGTAGCAAGATGTGCAAGGGAGTGACTATATGCTCATGGCATGGCTAAGTGAGAAAAAAGCTGAAGGGAATAAGAAAAACACATGGGTTTTTCCAATATGTGCACTTTATTTGTACAAATAAATATATTTATAAGACTAAACTTTGAAGTTTTTTTGAATGACCCCATTTTTTACATTTATTTGCATGAAAAAAAATCAAATAAATTATTTGACCATACCCTTGAAGGTCCTCTACAAAAAGTGTAGCAACCCTTGAGGTCCTAGAAAACATTTTGAGATCCCTAAAGGTTCCGCATGAATTGTAGGAACCCCTAAAGGTCCCCAACAAAAAGTGTAGAGACCCCTCAAGGTTTGTCAAACCACTACACAAAGTCTAGAGACCCATTCACTTTCTATAGAGACATCATGACATGTAAAAGAAGCTCCCACTCTTTGGGTTCAAATTTTATTTCACTTTTGTGTCCATCTGCTGTGTGATAGCATGCCCTAACACTACCAATGTGTCCATGCTCCAAATAACTATCAATGTGTTATAACATGCCCTAACTCTACAATCTCCCATCCTCCTCCTCCCTCGTCATTGCTCCACCCCTTGCATCCTCCTTCTCCTCCTTTCTCCTCCTCCTCTTCCCTCTTCTTTCCTCCCCTCCCTCCTCTGTTCTCCCTCCCTCCTACTCTTCCTTCCTCCTTCTCCTTATCCTTGTTTACTCCTCAACATTAAACCCCATGAATATGTGAAAGAGACTAGCTCTCCATTCCTCAACTGTATAGCTCTTTCTCAACCATGAACTCTTTCTAAACCTTTAACTCTCTCTCAACCTTATCTTAGTTAGATTTCTCACCCCTGTTTTTTCGCTAAGCTCATAAAAGAACCACTCCGCTTTCCATGCTTTAGCATATGCATCTAATTGGAATACGATGAGGAACTTTGCTAGAATGGTGAGCACCTATAATATAATGGGCAACACCATGACTATAGATGACCAAAATCCTTAAAATTAAAAATGATGGCAGCCATAATAACATTTCGGTGTCATTGTTGGGGAGGCTAGTGACTAAGTGAAAGTGGATCACATGTTTCCTTGCATGAAAAAGAACACCTTATGAAAACCATTAATATCAAGGCAAACAATAGAAAAATGCTTCCAATGCTTAATTACATATTTGGAATGGCCATTCTCTAAAAGCCCATAAATCATGTGCAAGCAAGCATACAATTGAATACCCCTATAGTAATTAATTTATTGCTTTTTGCATAATTGTTTACCCTCTCCTCCATATGTATAAGCATATATACATGATGTAATTTTGAATTTAAAGCTACCCTCCATACATGTACATACCATAATTATATTAGATAAGTATTTAACAAACCCCCTCCTATCCATAAATGGCATGTGAGTTTCCTAAATTTAAGAATCCCCTTCTATTAACAAATTTACTATTTTACATGTTGTACAAAGTGACAGCTCTAGGATTACATGCCTTAAAATGGTGACTTCCATAAAGAGAAGTAACTACTAATCATAAAAATAAAGTCTCTAAGCTCCCACATTCTATACAAGCATCTCCTATAACTTTTCATCCTTTTGCATTCATTTTTTTAGACCCCCCTCTCCTTTTGTATCTCTCAAATCATTCCTTTACCTTGACTTCTCCATCCTCCATCTCCACCTCTACTTTTTTGTCCTCCATCTCCACCATCATTTTTTGCCCACCATCTCCACCTCTACTTTTTTGTCCTCCATCTCTACTACCATTTTTTGCCCACCATCTCCACCTCTAAATAAATATGAAGGGGGGAGGAGTGGAGTTGAGAAGAGGAGGCATAATGACAGATCAGACCACAGATGACTAACTGTACACTATTTAATTAAAATAATGAATATGTCCATACCCCTTTAAGGTTAGGATTAGGGTTTCCAACCAATGTGCCTTTTAGCACTCTTTGTATTATTTCTATGCATAATATAAGCATGTCATGTTAAGGTTAAACATCACCATCTTCCCTCAAAATCAACATCATGAAGTAGGCCTTTCCTTTAGATGATGATTTGGAAAACGGAAGGACTGAACACTACATTCCATCATACTACTTTAACGAGAATGCCCTTTCTTGAGTCAAACCAAGAGCTTGTCACCCTTTCTCCAAAAGGTATCACCCAAAGTGGTTTGATAAAGATATATACAAATTTATCTTTGTTATCATAATGTTACAATGTGATGTCACCAAGTGATACTCTATCTTTGATGAAGTTGTCTTTGATGAAGTTGTCTTTGATATCAATGTGCTTTATTAGGAAGTGATATTATGGATTCTTAGATAATGCTTGAGTTGATATATTATCACAATATATGCTCAGCAAATTGATCTATTATTAAAAATAAGTTGTATGAGGCATATAGCCTCAAATATACATGTTGTGAATGCCCTATATCTTGATATTATTAAAGATGAAGAAAAATAGTTAGTTGTTTTTTTGACAACCATGATACACCACCTTGACCAAGGAAAAATGCATATCCTTTTGTGGATAGAGAGTCATCTCATGATTCTTGCATAGTCATTGTCATAGTATCAATGCAACCTTGGATGACTTCTTGCTTTAATTCTATTCCAAATAGCCTTGTATATATGATGTATCTTAACACTCTCTTGGCTACATTGCAACGAGACTATTTTAGATTTTTCATAAATTGTGTGAATGAACTTACTACATGATATATATCTATCCTCATGGTAGTTAGATATATAGGAGATTTGATGAGCTATCGATAGTACTTAAGATTTTGGTACCACAGCTTCAAGGTCGTACACCAATTGAAAAGGTGTGTTCCTTGTACTGACCTTGAATGTGGTTTTGTATGCCCATAAGGCTGCATTCAGTTTCTCTGCCCAATCAGAACGATGTGGTTCTACTACCTTGGTGAGGATAATGCATATTATTTTGTTGGTGGATTCGGCCTGTCCATTCCCTTGGGGGTAGTAGGTGTGCTTTTTCTATGGATTGGATTACCTCATTAACAAAATGTGTGCCTCTATCCAACAGAATTTCAATGGGGCATCCGAATCGGGTGATCACATTTTTGTATAAGAATCTTGCTGTGCTTGTGGCATCTGCCTTTCTGCCTGCTTTAGATTCAGCCCATTTTGTAAAGTAATCAGTGGCCACAATGATGCAGTGTGCCTGTGTCCCTTTTGCTGCTAGATGTATGGGACCCACATAGTCAATCCCCCATTTTTCAAATGGCTTTTATGCAACAACTGTTGTTAGGGGATTGAAGTCTTTGTGTTGTGGTTTAGTAGTGCGTTGGAATACATCACAACCTTTTACATATTCATAGGCATCTGCCCATAGTGTTGGCCACCAGTAGCCTGCGAGGAGAACTTTTCTTGCTGTGGCTTCTCCTTGGAAGTGTCCTCCTACAATGCCTTCATGGACTTCACTCAGGATTGGCATGATCTCATGAGGCATTACACATCTTCTTAATATCTGGTCCTTGCCCATCTTGTATAGTTGTCCTACAATGAGTTAATAGGGTGCAGCCTTTAGAATCAATTTTCTGGCATCTACTACTTTCATTTTAGGGGGTGGTCTTCTTGCCATCAAGTACCTAATCATGTCTCAACACCACTCTAGAACAACATCTATTTAAAATAGTGTGGCATATGGTAAGTCGTCTTCAACTCCAGTGGCTTCTTCTCCTGACTTGACTTGAGACATGTGATCAGCAATGTAGTGTTGGGTACCTTTGTGGACCACTATTTTGAAGTTGAATTCTTGAAGCAAGAGGAGCCACCTAGTTATTCTTCCTGTTGTACAGTGACAGTTCACAAGATAAAGCAATGCTTGATGATCACTGTAGAAGACAAAATCATTTGCCAGTAGATAGTGCCGAAATTTCTTTATACTATACACCATTGCTAGGGCTTCTCTTTTTGTGGTGGTATAGTTTATCTCTGCATCATTGAGTTGTCGACTGGTGAAGTAAAATGGATAGTCTTTCTTATGTTCACCAGGTTGACAAAGCACACTCCCAATTGCATACTTGAATCCATCAATATGAACATGAAAATCGATATCCCAATTGAGAGATATAAGGATGGGTGCTGTGATTAGGCGCCACTTTAAAAGCTCAAAAGCTTAGTCGCACTCTTCAATCCATAAATATTCCACTAATAATTTGTAAAGTGGTCTAGCTATCATGGCATACTGCAAGATAAATATTCTATAATAGCTGGCATGTCCCATAAAGACCTGTACACCTTTGGAATTTGTAGGAGGAGGCAATTCCATGATGATTTTGATTTTGTCCATGTCAGTTGCAATCCCATGTTAAGAGACGATGTGTCCCAAAACAACTCCGTGGGTGACCATGAACTGGCATTTTGTTGGATTTAGGGAGATGCCATACTCCTTGCATTTGATTAGTTCTTCTTCAAGACATTTGAAGTGGTCTTGTTTGTTTGAATGGATGCACAAATCATCCAAGAACACCTGTAAAAACTTATTCAGAAATGACTTAAAATCTATGAACATGGCTCGCTGGAATGTGGTTGGGGCATTACAAAGGCCGAATGGCATGACTCTATATGCAAAAATACCCTATTCTATAGTAAATGTTGTTTTTGATTGGTCTTGAAGAGCAATTTGCACTTGGTTATAGCCACTGAAGCCATCTAAGAAGCTATATATTTTTGAACCTACCACCTTTTCCAACACTATTTCTATTAAGGGTAGGGGATAGTGATCCCTAATTGTGGCGACATTCACATTTTTTAAGTTTACGTATATCTGAGCTTCTTGTTGCGTTTAGGCACAATGACAATGGGTGAAACCCAATCAATGTGCTCTATCTCATAGATGAAATTGGCATCTAGGAGTTTTTCTAGCTCCTCATAAACCATGGTGCCATATTTAGGATTTGTGCGATAAGGTCCACATACCTTAGGGTGAGCACCTTCCCTTATAGGTATCGTGTGTACTGCCACTTCTTGTGAAATTCCTTTCATCTCTTTATATGACCATGCTAGGCAGTCGTGGTATTCCATTAGGAGTGCTTTCAGTTTGGTTTCATCTTCTTGTCGAAGCTGTTTCCCAATGAAAACCAGTTTTTCTTCCTCCCCTTTAAGGGCGAGGTTTATTGTGCATGTTTTCGCCGGTCCCTCATAGATTGGAGTCTCTCTAATGCTATCGGTTTCCTAGACTTCATATTCCCTTAGTGGTCTTGGCATTGCTATTGGCACTACCACTTGTGTAATTCTTGAAGTATTCCGGCACTTGTCAAAGATCGGCCTCTGATGGTGTTGAACTAGCCTAACATGTGTAATGTGTACTGGGTGGCATAGTTGCATTTACTAATTTGTTAGGCTCATTTTGACTTTCTTTTTTTGAAGTCTCTTGATCAAGCTTCACTCGTGCATGTGGCTTATATTTCTGAAACTTCTTATGTTGGAAACTGTGGGGTAACTTTTCCGCTAGTAAGGTGTTTCCAAGTAAGGGTTCATTTGTTGCGCATACTCCTTTTAGTCCCTCAGGGAACCATTCAAGTGGCGATGGTTCTAATTTTGAGGGAGTTGACTTGGCAAGGTACAATTTGACGATCCTTGTTTGGACTCATTCGAATTCATTGAAGTGCTCGGCCTTGGCTTTTCTGCGATTTCCACCTTTAGCTTTCTTGTGGGATCTTCTGCTGTTATTCAACTTTGGAGGTTTAACTTTTGGGAGCTCGACTACCATTAGGGCATGCAGAATGGCTAAGTCATTATCAAAGATTTGACCTTCAATTTCAGCATTCTCAGCCTATGTTTCAAGGTCCCAAGGAAAATTTGAGTCATTGTTGGTATGGGTACCATCTTCAGGTTCATTATCCCACTCGAGGTCAGCCATAAAGAATGGCATCTCTAGATCGATTGGTTCTACATGTGGGAGTGGAGGATCTACCTATAGCGCCTTAATATCTATCTGTGAGAAGATGGGGTCTAATGAATGGCAGTTGTCGATGGCTACCAAGGTCTGTATCCAGTTATTGACATTGCTTTGTGAGCCACCTGCTATGGCATGCTGTTGCAAGGGAGCTGATTTGCTTGAGATTGTTGTTGAACATGTGTCATCCAATGCTCTAGGCACAATTGGTTTAATAGCTCCTGTCCCCACATTCACCCTGACTGCAGTGTTACGATTTTGGATTGTCAGTCTATTAGTTCCCCAGTCATGGAGGACTGATGCTTCCCGTAACCAAGGACGTCCCAATAAGATTTGATAGGATTTTTTGGGGAGATCCAAGATTGTGAATTGAAGGGAAAAGTGGACTCCTGTGATCTTTGTGGACACGCCCTTTACTATTCCCAAGGGTTTAGCTCATGAATCATCGACAAGGTGTATGTTGAAATTAGCCTTTTGCATTGGTGGGAGACCCCATTCTTCGTAGAGCTCCTTTGATAGGACATTTACACCTGCTCCACCATCCACTATGGCTTGGACTGAGAAAACATGAGTGCCTCAGGATCTGTGGAGCGCTCTAAGGTGGATGGAACCTGTGTGGAAACATGATGAAGAGAGTGCTCATGACATGTACCTCAAGTCAATTAGGTTCCAAGATAGATTAGCTTGGACTCATAAATTGAATCTTGAGTGAATGTGCATTTCTCCACTTATACTCAACAATACATGATAGGCCTCTTATATAGAGAGTGCCCTTTGAATAGTCAAACCATGTGGGATCCTCTCATCCACATCTCTCCTTGTGGATATCCTCAATCCACATCTCCACATCATGTAGTCCACATCTTAGGGTGGCTACTTTAATTCTTTCCTATACCATACCTTAGCCCTTTAATCTATGTGCTCATGGCATCATATCTCTCAACACCTCCCCTTGGTGCCATGATCCTTTGGCTACTGCAAGGTGGTCAGATGTAAGTTACATTCCATCACCTTCCCTTAGTGCATGCATTGCTACTTAAGGTGGTCAAGTGTGGCTTTTACATGTCAATACCTCCCCTGGGTGCTTTCATAGCTACTCTCAGGTGGTCAAGTTTGATTACAAACATATAGGCAAGGTTGGCAAGGTTTTTGTTTCTCAATACATTCCATTGATGTCACCTTTTGGCTCATGGCTTGATGACGATGGCGTTTGCTTCTTTGCTTGGTGTAGCTTCATGCATGATGCTTTGTTCTTCCATGTGCCTTCATGCTTTATGTGTGGATGCCATGCTTCATGCTATGGTCATCTCATGCACTTGTGCTTTTGGCATGCTTATTGCATTCATGCGTCACTTTTCCATTTGTTGCAAAGGTCTTACCAATTGATTTCTTTCAATATTGGCAGTGTCTAATTGCTGACAATGAATTTGACTTGACAGGCGTGTAGAGCTTGAAAAAATGATCACTTTTCCTTTTTCGAGTGTGTTCAAATTCCTCCTGGATTGCAAGTTACGCCTTGTCGAAGTTTTTGTGAAGAAGAGGGGGCCTTGATGATGTGGCAGAGGCTGTTCATATGGAGCTTGCAGGGCTGTGCTTGGCAAGGGGGCACTGCTTAGCTGGCACTATGCCATGTGGTAGAAACTTGACCAATCCTCAATAACCTAACCATGGTAATTTTAATCTAATTTTTAAAAAAAACTTAACCCAAGGTAGCAAATTTAACCATGGTCTACATTGATCTAACCATAGAGCTAACCCAAGGTCAATCTTGACCTAGCTTATCTGCCACATGTCATTTGTGGAGAAACCTTAGGAGACTTTGTAGAAAACTATGCAATCAGGATGGGCTTCCCCTGTTCTGTCAGTGCGTCGACGGAGATGCGGCGGGTTCGGTGGAGCTCGATGCGCTTGGGCGAATAGTCTACTAGGAGTGGATTGCTTTGCTATTGCATTGAGGCCTTGCACTGAGATGGCAATGGGGAGAGCTATCTGTTAGCTGCGTATAGACTACAGAGATGCGGGTGCTGCTCTGGAGAGCTGGAGATGGTGGAGCCTTGGACGTTGTTGTAGATGAAGGCGTCAGGAGCAGCTGTTGTTGGAGGGCTTTGGAGTTGTTACTGAGCTTTGTAGAAGGAGTCATGATTGGAGGTCGCATTACGTGCAGGTAGCCTGTGACCGATGGCAGTGACGGCTCGTCTAACTAGAGTCGCGGCTACTACTGCAGCCATTTAGCTCACCGTCGCCATGGACAGTTGCGGTTGTAGGGTGTTACTTGCTTGGTTTTTCTTTGCTGCGCAGGCTATAGTCGCTTCTGTGTTGAGTTGCCCATGTGCCGTCGCTTGTTTGCAGAAGTTTGCTATGGCGAGTTTGGGAGTCATGGTGGCTGGGTTAGTGTTGTGGATGCTCAGGTGCTGAAGCTTTGACTATTGCATGCCACTTGTGGGAGTTTGCAAGAGTCATGGAGCTCGTTCGTTGTAGAGGCTTGTTGCCTTGCATGTAGCTGCAGGTTGAAAGCTTAAGTCATTGCTTTGTGTAGGTGGAGTTGGAGGTAGTCCGTCAATGCAAATGGTCAGTCAACTGAGCATAAAGAGTCATTGGCTATAGATAGTGTTGATAGAGTCGGCAGCCACACTCAGAGAAGGGAGAGCCAAGCTCTCTGATAACTCACAATACTCACAACAGAATGCTCAAGAACCACTCACATTCTCTCATACTTCACCAAAATTAAACAAGGATAATCTCTCTCTCTCTCAAACACCCAATGGACCGAATTCTTCCACAAGAAGAATGAATCTAGATCTCTCTCACAACTCAAGAAACACTCTAAAGAACTCTCTAGATCTAAAACTAATCTTACATTCTAAAACTAATCTAGGAATGGGAGCAATCCTAGTGAACTACTAATGAGCTAAACTAGGAGAGCTAAACCTATGCTCTGATACCATGAGAAAACATGAGTGCCTCAGGATCTGTGGAGCGCTCTAAGGTGGATGGAACCTGTGTGGAAACATGATGAAGAGAGTGCTCATGACATGTACCTCAAGTTAATTAGGTTCCAAGATAGATTAGCTTGGACTCATAAATTGAATCTTGAGTGAATGTGCATTTCTCCACTTATACTCAACAATACATGATAGGCCTCTTATATAGAGAGTGCCCTTTGAATAGTCAAACCATGTGGGATCCTCTCATCCACATCTCTCCTTGTGGATATCCTCAATCCACATCTCCACATCATGTAGTCCACATCTTAGGGTGGCTACTTTAATTCTTTCCTATGGACCTTAGCCCTTTAATCTATGTGCTCATGGCATCATATCTCTCAACATGGACTTCATTATATGCCTTGTGGATCAAAGGCATAGTAATGTTGCATATGTCATCTCTCTCACCCATCTGCACAAGGATATCTTCGATGTCATTCATAGGTGGAGGGGGATTTACAAGTTCAATCCATCCTTTGAAACTCTCCCAAAGATGGGGACAATTTCATAGGAGGATTCCGATGGGAATTGACACAGGGCAACTCAAGATGCTAGAGAGTGCGGCTCCTTCAAGTTGACGTGGCAGTACATTATGTTGTGGAGCCTATTGTTGGAACAAAGGCTCAAGTACAGTATCAATACTTTGTGGGGCCGTGTCATGGATTGGGGCTTGAGCTTGTTTCTCAGCCTCAAATTGAGCTTGTTCGTCTTGTACCCATTGTTGAAGTGCCTGAAAACGAGCCTTCTCGACCTCTATATTTGGGTGTGCAGCTTCTTTTTTTTAAGGCTCGGAGATTATGTGGATGAGCTCGGCTGCTGGTTGCTTAGCGGAGGTGGAGGCACTTGTGCTTTCTTTTTTAGAAGTCGCTTTGGTTGGATTGGAATGTTAGGGTCCTTGGTGGCCTCTTTCTATTGGCATGTAATTACATTTACAAGTTGTGATTTTACACTTGTCGGACCCAGACTTTGATGGTCCACCCCAATGATGCCGATGGGGATGTTAGGCTTAACCTCTGTTTATTCTAGGATCTTATTTTTCATGGGACAATCCATACAGGCATGTCCTATGCCACAATCTTTGTAGAGTGGTTGGAAAGTAGCTGGCTACCACGATGAGGGCACTCTGTGATTTGTGATTTTCTCCACAACTGTAGCACTTAATTGGTGCACAATATGTGTTGGGACGTACTTGATTTACATAAACTGGTATTAGACCCTCTGCACCTTCTACATAGTACATTGGCTACTCTGCTTCATACTCAAATGGCGAGTCTACTTCCTCAGCTTTTAATTGATGTATTGGAACTACTTGAGGAGCTAGATTTGGTGCTCTTGGATATGGTCGTGGATTCGGATTCCTGAGTAGTTGTGGGACTTGTGTCCGAACGAGAACAAGATTTAGCCTTGGAGCTAGGGGTGCTTGTGCAAGTGCTGGTTGCCTATATACTGGCATGGGTGCCGCTTGGTATTATTGAGGTTGAGCTGGGTTGTTGCGCATGTTCAAGATGCAATTGTTTTCATTATGGCCACCGACGACATAGATATGGCACCACAACCTTGGTAGCGGATTTGCTTGTGTAGTGATCTTGGCTCTTAGGACCGAGCACTCATTTGCTGTATGATTGGCTATGCAATGTGGACACCAAACATTTTCTCGCCGTGGATATGTCTGAGTTTGCGGCTGAGACAATTGAAGTTTTTGTTCCATGGCCTGCATCATGTCTTCTTTCAGCTTCAAGGTCATGGCCTCTAGGCGATCTTCATTTGATGTTTCGGTAGTGGCCTTTGATTTGTCCTTTTTTGAGCACTTATCGCGTGTACTAGATCTTTCATCATCACTGTTGGTGTTTGAGTCTGTCATGCCATCCTCGACATCAATGGCTGCCGCATGAGTAGCACTGAATGTTTCATAACTGCTTATCTTTTTCATATCCTTTCGGATTTTCTTTCTTAGTCCTACAATGAACCATGCTATGAGGTACTTTGCATCTGGGCGTGGGTCACATTTGGCGATTAATCTTTTCATCTTACCCAGGAACGTGCGTACATCTTTTCGACGGCCTTGTTCGATCTTGTTTAGTTGGAGAGCAGGATCATCTTGTAGCCTCTCTGTTTGAAAGCGTCTTTTACATTTTGTCTGAAGTAGGTCCCATGTGGCAGGCTCTTCCACTAGAAGGTCTAGGTACCATTCAGACGCTTCATCAGTTAAGGCCATGGGAAACCAAGCCACCTTGGTTTCATGGGATTGATCTCCACCTGTGCGGCATACGGCATCAAAATGCTAGAGGAATCGGGCTAGATCTCCCCTACCATTATATTTGGGAAGTTTCAATTTTCCCAAGGGGCATCTGCCTTGATTGTTATTATTTCTTTGATTAAAGAAATTGTCAGTCTCTCCATCAAGGTCGATATCCCCATCATTGTCATGATGGCATCCAGTCATGTTAAGGCGTGGAGGAGTTAGAGGGAGTGATTGAATTTCAAGGGGGGATTCAGGGTAGAGGATTGGCAGGGGCGATGGTTGCAGAAGAGTTATATATGGATGTGGCAAGCATTGGAGTCGGAGGCATTGGCCGAAACGTAGCTGCATGCAGATTGGGTGAGATTTGCCAAGGTTGTCTCTGCCACAAGTGTGGGTGTGGATGTAGTTTTGTTGGGAGGGTTAGAGTGGTGTTAGTTTGTGTAGAGACCATTGTGTTAATAATATGCCTAAGATTATCCTACGTGTGTAGGAAAAGGTGCCGCTACAGACGAGATAGGAATGACTAAATGTAAACGTGTGGAAACTTGAAAACAAAACTATGTACCTTGGTGTGTGATTTAGTCGAAACTTAAACAAACAAAACTATGAACCTTGGTGTGTAAAAAGACAAACCTGTGGAAACTTGAAAAGTGTGCAAATTGCAAAAGTTTTGTAGAATGCATGATTGTACAGACAATATTTCTTTAATAAGTCATAGCAATCATCACTTTTAATTTTTCTTTAATAAGTCATAACAAGCATAACTTTTATCAAAAAGGGGAGTCTGCATTACCTGCCACCATCCAACAAGAAAAACGTGGAGCTTAACCTTAGTTCATAAGACAAGGGGTCATAAGCACCCCTCCCTTGTCATTGGGGTCACATTAAAAAATAAAAACTTGACTGCAAACTTATAAAGTTGTAATGTAAATTTGTGTTGTGAAGTTGACTGGAGAAAGTTTTAAGGGAGGGGTGTTGTAAGAAGGTAATATGGGAAAATTAAAGGGGAATTGATAAATAAACAATGTTAAAAAAGGGGAAAGTTGATGGAAAAATTCACCAAGAAGTTCAACTAAATAGTTGTAACAAAGAAGAGAAATGCTAATGAAGACATTAAAAATCAATGTAGTATCAATACAGATTCAAGTTCATGAAATTAAACATAATGGGGAGAGGTGAGAGATATAAATGTAATGGGGGGAAGTGAGAGATATTGAATGTAATGGGGGATGTGAGAGATATAGATGTAGAATATGGCCTTAGGACTAAAGAGGTGGGGAGAGTGAAAGAGTGTAGAAAATTAAGGATGTAAGGAGGGTCAGAAGGGGTGGTAGCTAACATAAAGGTCAAAATGAAACCTAGTATTAAAGACACAAAACGTGGAACTTTAGTGATAGTAATTAGAACAGGCTTAGTAGGTTTAGAAGGAGTGACAACCTAAGGGATTAAGTATAATGAGCATGAAATACTAGCAAATGGACAGGAAATAAAGAAGGGAAAAGTAGCTAAAGGGTTAGTTAAGAGAAAGGTAAGGAAAAGTTAATTAGTAAAAATAATAGTAGAGAATAGGGGGGTGGGGAGGGAAATCATACGCTTGAAAAGGGAGATATAAAATAAAAGAGGAGGGAGTGGTATAAAGATTATAGAAGGTAGGGGAGAGAAAGAAGTAAAGGGGAAGGGGTGTATCGGGACTTCAAAAAGGGGGGGGGACAAAATGCAATAGATCTTGCATGTAAATGATGATGTGGTGGGTGAGGGAAAGGGGGCCAAAATCATACCTATGCATCCAGGGAGAAAAATTAAGAGAATAAGTAATTAATGCTAAACAATATACCTGCAAAAACCATGCAGCTGCCAATAAGTGGTAAGGCAGTAAAAACCATGGTGGTGACAGTGGTCACAAAAAAGGCACATTTCGCTGAGTAGGGGAAGGGAGCGGCTGATGGCAAGTCACAAGCAAAGATGGAGAGGGCTTAATAGTAGAGAAATTAGAAGAGAGCACAATGGTCATGGAATGTGGTAGGCACAATAGGGCTAGAGGGGGTGTGGAAGGTATCAGTGAGGAAGGGGTTTAATAGTAGGGCCAATAAGCAGTCAGGGGCAAGGGAGGAGGTAGTCGATCATCGTGAATTCGAGAGTCAGCATAATGAGAAGGTGCAAGGAACCAAAATGTCAAGGAGGGGGAGGGGGAAAAGCTTGGTTAGGCAGTAGTTACAGGTTAGTTAGGGAGTAGAGGTAGGTAGAAGTGTAGTTAGGTGAGTAGAGGTGTGGTTAAAGAGAGAGAGAGAGAGAGAGAGAGAGAGAGAGAGAGAGAGAGAGAGTAGGGGGGGCTAGCAAAAAATAGGGTAAAAATAAAAAAATAAAAAATTAGAGCTCTAAGAAAAGATAGAGAAAGTTAAGGGGGATTAGGGGAAATCAAGGAATGTTATTGAGAGAAAAAAGGAGGGGAATAGGAAAAGGAGAGAGATGAAAATTAGGGGGGCACAAAGAAGAGAGAACTAGGGGAGAAAATTAGGAAAAAAATTAGGGAGAACTAGGGGGAAGAAGAGTAAGACAACAAGGGAAAGGTGGAGGAAATTAGGGGGAAGGGTAAGATAAAAAATGTGGTGGGGATAGAGAAAAACTAGGGGGGTAAGGGAAAACATTAGAGAGAAATTAGGAAAGTATTAGGGAAAAATCAGGGAAATTTAGGGAATATAGCAAAATTTTAGTATGAAAATTTGGAAAATATTAGGAGAAAATTTTAGAAAAAGGGGGCTAGATTAGGTTTGGGAAAGGGAGAGGGTGAGGGAAACAAGGAAAAAGAGAGGGGAAAAGGTTAGAGAGGGAGTGGGGGGGATTTTATTTGGAGAGAGAGAGAGGGGGGAAGGGTAGTTTAAAAAAGGGGGTTTCCAAAGGGGTATAAAGGGAAGAAATGTAAGTTGCATGGATAAAAGATCAAAACGGTGTGTGTGTGTGTGTGTGTGTGTGTGTGTGTGTGTGTGTATGTGTACCCACATTTGCCCTAGTAGGATACAACACACTAGGTGAGACAATAGGTCATCACCTAGTCTGATGACCTATTGTCTAGCTGAAAGAGATTAAAGTATATGTAAATCCAATTTAAGGGTTGAGAGAGAGAAAGAAGTAAGGGAGAAGTTGGAGTGAGGGTTCCAAGATTAAAATCAAAGCTATTTGCTCAAGGAAAAACTGAGGTTTACCTTTGAAAGCTCTCAGTGCTTGGTTTTCCCTCGGTTTTTGTGGCTGAAATTCCCTCTTTTGAGCCTTGGGAAACTCCTTTTTCTCAGAGTGAGGTGTGGCTATCTTTTTCTTGTCTACTATCCTAGCAAAAGAAGAAGGCATTGTGGTGGGATCCTGCACATACATTAAGATTGCCACAATGGCTGCATGCATGATGTCTTGTATGCCCTTATGTTGCTGGATATTAACCATAGCCTATATCTTTAGAGTTAGACCAGATCTGTACTTTCTTACCTAGGTATTTTTTGAGACCTTCTTGAAGGGAGTAATTTGCAAGTATGCATCCCAAAATTTTTGGTTGTAGGTCTCTACTGTATCTCTTGCATCCATATGCAAACTGTCCCAGGCAACAAGGAAATTGTCTTTGAACTACTTGGGCATAAGCAGTTTGTAGAAGGCTTTCTTGAAACCCTTCCACTTCTTTGGAGAAGTACCAGGTGTGGTCTATGTGCTCCACCATGCACTAGCTGTTGCTATCAAGTGTAAACAAACCATGCGTAGCTTTGAGGACTCATAAAAATTCTCTATGCCAAAAGTTGCATCAAATTGTCTAATGAACTACATGGATTTTCTTTCTGACCATACTGACATTAAATGGAGCAAACATGATAGAATTTCCACCTTTTTTGAACTATTTAGTTTTTCTTTCTTAGATGACTTTTTCTTTTTATGCTTTGGCTTCGATGACCTAGAATATGATGAGGATGAAGAGGTAGAGTTGGAAGAAGAAGTAGAACTTGAAGAGCCATGATGATGCTTGGCCTTCTTCTTGGAAGATGTAATCCCTTCCTGGCTACCTACTTTGCTCTTTTTACTATCCTCATTTTGAGGTTTCTGGCTCTTCCTGGAAATATCATCTACACGAAGAACATGAATTGTGTCCAGGGATCTCTTTTTGGATATCACCTTCTTGGTTGCCCCAAAAGAAACTCTTTGTTGCTCTTCCTCTGCATGAGGATTTACGAGCCTACAAAACAATGGATCACTTTTGGCTTCGATGAGCTGTGCTAGTAAATGTTTTTAAATCACCTCAGTCTTTGGCTACACACTCTACTCTTGCATGGCTTGATCATTCCTGGCACTCTCCTCATGGGACGGCGTGGCATCCTGCTGTGCAGCCATTCTCTACAAACTTATCCTAGAATTTGCACATAGAGTATATGCAACCAATGCACTCGGCCTATCTTTTTTGAAATGAAAATACCTCAAAAAAAGGTGCAATGTATTCACAAACCTAGTCCAAAACCTTGCTGTCAAGGTCAAAGCATAACCTCAAAACTGTGTGCCCTTAATCTAATTACTGCAAAAGCATTGAGCATGCATCTAGCTTCTCTTTTCTCTGCTCAACAAGATGCAACTCCCTCTATCAAAACTCTGATTTTCTCTGTCTGTTTGCAGTTTTTTGACAGGTCACAAATTGTCTTTGACAAGTGAAAACTGGCAGGTAGCCCTCCCTTTTTCTTTTTAAAAAAAGGGGGGTAATTGGATGGCTAACTGGTTATAATTTGGTTACACTAATCAGACTGGTTTGGTTGGGCCAAATAACTGGACCTCTAACCAGGGTGCTAACTTTGGTCAAGGTAATTTAAACTCAAGTTTTCCACTTTAGCATCTAGTTGGCCATGCGACCTCCAGCTGTCTAACTGGCAAGGTCATGTCAACTGCCACGTGTCAGTCAGAACGCCATGTCAACACAGTAACCTACCATGTTACCACCATGTCGGGCTTGCATGCCATGTCATCTCTCATGCCACATTAACACACTTTTACCATGTCATCTGACTACCAAAGGGTATTTGCAAAGGATGATCACCATAAATAATTCTCTGTCAGGCGATGTGCGTCATCGCGAATTCTTCCTAGAGCTTCTATTCATGGCTCTACGCAATGATCACAATTTTGTCTGGATATTACCATGGGACTCTGCATCAATTTCCTTCATTAAAAACCTAACAAGAAGCGCTCCATCCATGTCACTAGGCCCTAAACATCTCATGCTCATCATGATTCTCTTGGGAATCCAATCAAGTAGATAGCTATGGGTGTAGGATTATTCGTAAGGCCATCTTTACATTATGTAAATCCTTCATTGGTCACAATGTCATGCGATGTATCACTTGGCAATCCACGACCCCTACGAGAAACCTCTATCAGATGTTAGAAGTCATGTGTGGCCTGTCTTCTTTGATGTATTCATGAGCCATGGAAGCTTTCCCATTGAAGGCACCCAACCCATCAGGTCATGTTTGAGATGACTTGGTGCCTCAAACGCCACTACTCTACCTAGATCATTCTTCTACTAGCACCATCAGATGGCCAATGATTCCTTCACGCCACTATCTGTCGCTTAGTTCCTTCACTCTAGAAACCTAGATGATCACTTTGATACCAATCGAAACCTCACACCGAATCAAACCTTCAAACAACGTCGATTTCTTCTTTCTATCTAGTTGAGCAAAGCTTTTTGCTGAGATCTCTCTCTCTCTCTCTCTCTCGCTCTCTCTCTCTCTCTCTCTCTCTCTCTTCCTCACACACATCACTAGTGCCCAGGACAACATGTCGGGCTAGACCCCCCCTAAAGGATTTTATTGATCAAAAAATGTTTACAAGCTTTAGCTCAAGATTGCTCGACAAACGTGCATACATATTTTTTTTACAAAGAGCTCACAAGCTCATACTCTCTTGGCAACATGCCACTTGTCCAAATTCTAGGTTAACTCTAATTACATGCCTCAAAGGGCAAATTCTGGGGTCTTCATAACACTGGGTCACGTGAACCAATCATGGTCACCTGCTAGGCTCCATAGCACTTTGGTAATCAACCCCTCTTAGAACTTGCGACCATTAATTAAATGCACATCACCATGGCACCCATTAATCGTTAGCGCTTTGGCATGCAAATAAATTATAGACTAATCCTAGTCTTTGTGGCATTCCCACCAAGCAAACATGTGCACATCACATAAAAACATTTCTTTGGTCAATCGAGGTCAACCCTCTTGATCATAATTAAGGGGCTTGACCGACAGTCAAAGCGCCTTAACTATGGTCTCTCCAATCGAGGTTGGCACGTCTTGGCTAGTTGAAGTTAACCCTCTTTGCATAAGCCAATTCTTGTCAGTCGAAATCAACACTCTCACTGAAGTTAGCGCTTTGGTTCTTTAGTTAATCATATTCAACCATCTTGGCTTAAGCCAACTCTTCCTAACCAAGATTAGGCTTACGTAATGAGGTTAAGTATCTTTGACCAAAGTCAATACTTTGACCAATTAAAAATTAATTTATTAACATAATTAAATAATGAAAGACTCATTAATTATGATCAAATAAATGGTCAATTGGAACTTTGACTTTGGAGTATTTACAACTTGGTGACACGTGGTAGGGTTGCCTGAGTATTTAGTTGATTGATCTCTCGAGTGTTGTGCAAAGTCAAGGCTTTTCTATATTTTGATCTCAATGAATACAATTAAAGAAATACTACAAGGGGCGCCAATGATTTTGGGGACAATCTGGTGCCTAGTGCAGACCAGGGGCATTCTAGCTTTTGGATTGTATGTTGGATGTTTATTTGATTGCTGTCTTAAATTTTTTAAGTGGTTGTAATTAAGTGATGTGCTCATTATTTCAGATTTACCGTCCTTTGGAGAACCCAAAGGCTAATGACAAGGATGGTCTCACATAGGCTGGGCACAGTGGGACAATGGCCCAACTAACTCTTTCGAGACTTAGAGTAGGTAGGCTCCCCGCAGAGGTAGAGGCATGACTACCTAGGTGCCATCTCTTAAAAGGATATGTGATGATATAGGTGAGAACAAACGGGGCGGTTCGTAAGGGACCAAGCACGAAATACTGGTATATGTCGCGAGCAAATTTCCCGACCTTGTGTAGCACACTACTTCTATTGATTGCCTTGTTGTCCAAATGCTCGCATAGCTTGGTGCTGATATTGAGAGCAGGTGCTCTCATCTCCAAAGGGAAAACCCACGGATGAGAGAGATTGATGCAGCCATTCTTGAGTCATGGCGGGCAAGTCTCCAGATGTGTGCAATCAATCGATGGGTGGTTCAATTCTCTAGGACCAGGGTACCCTTAAGGATTATGTTTAGGCACAGTGATAGAGCCAGATTCTTTAGAGTGGGTCCAAGAGGGCTTCTTCAACCAGTGGACTCAAAGACCAGGAGACAGATGGGGCCAAGATTCACTTCATTTGGTAGGTGAATAGGGTAAGGGGCCAACTAGGCAAGGAGCGATTCATGGACCCTTCTCACATTTCAATCAGGATGCACATTGGTGGAGCCTTTGGTTTTGGAAGGGCAATCCCCTTTGTGATGTCTAGTTGGATCTGTCTAGTTGGATCCGGGAGAGTGGTTTTGGTCAAGTAGATTAGGTCACTCCGAGTGTGTGAAGAAGGTGGCCTTTTTCTCTTACACAACACTTAATAGGACAATGTCTCCAACTGGAGGCATTGGCATGGATTTCTATGAGAGAGAGACACTGGCCCAAGCAACAGGTGTTGTGTGGATTAAAGGCCAATGTGCCTTAACCACAGTTATGTACACAATGCTCAACATACATACATACATACATATATATATATATATATATATATATGAATGACATAGAAGATAAGGGTGGTTCAACACCCACAAATATGTGTTTTCCTCGCTGGTTCTCTCTCTCTCTTGTTTTTAGCTTCCATTGTGAATCTTGACTGGTATTAGAGATTTGGGGTTCTCTGTCTCCTTCTTGAGCACGATGGAGAGATTGAGTGATCTTTTTGGTTAGGCATTCGTGAGGCAGCGAGCCAAGAGCAGCTCTCGAAGCGACACTGATATCTACAATTTGAGTCAAAATTTTGACCTGAAGTTATTAGAATGTTATAGCGGACTTCAAGAGCTACATTTTTGCTTTTTACTTTGTCTCGATCTGAGCTCTCTATCAAAAGATATAGCTTCTACAAAAGCAGGTGCTGGAGAGGAGAAACGATGCTTTTTTATGTGTGTTGGATTCGTACTTCTAGGCCACCATTTCGCGATTCATCTATTCCATCACATTCAAGACATATTAAAACCCTTTCTTGCAAGCTTTCACAGGATTTAGAGGAGGATTTAGAGAGCTCTGTCTCTCTATGTAGTAGCGATCATCTCGTTTCGTCATCATCCCCATGTGTTGGATCAAACTCCACAGGTCATGAAATCCAATTCCATCTATTCCGGTGGATCCGGGATGGTCTGAAATACTTACATGCAACTTTGCTCGTGATTTTGAGGAGAATTTAGATAGTTGTGAATCTTTTTTTTTTTTGTGTGTCTCCTTCTCTGTGCAAGTTTCTCCAAAGTTCCAAGACCTTCTCTATGAATGCCACATGGCAGATAAGGGTCAGCCCTTATGTTTAATTTGCCTAAGGTTCAATTTCAAGTCAATTTACAAGGGTTAACTAGCCTTTACTCCCTCATCGGATAGGATTTTGGAGTTGTATCAGAAAGGAAAAATGTGTAGATTGCATCACTGGGTCCGAGTATGCACTAATGTTCATGTTTTGAGGCATCTCACGATTTATTTTGCAGCATCGGTCATTGTTATGAGACCGTGATTTTGGGCATACCGTATGTAAATTACTTTGGTTACAGTTTGAGTCGTGTGCACTCATTCGTGGTTTGCATTGGGTCACAATGGATGCTTTATATGCCATTTGGATGCATTGCGATCCTTGTTGGATGCACTGGCAAGTCCAGATTTCCTTGTGGGATGCTATTTTGATGGACGCTTTGCACATGGATGCTATTTTATGTTGAGGGACAGCTTTGACACATTGCAGTTGATGCACTAATAGTGCTATGCTCTCTTTGATGAGATATTGTTGATGCATATGCCCATGGATGGTGTTTATGCTTGAGGCATTTGGCACTTATTAGCATTTGGATTGCCATTACAGTTGGCATTTCCTTTTGGGCTAGATTTGCTCATATGGATGCATAGTATATGCACATGAATCAGTTGCATTTTTTGGTGCTTTGAGCTCTGAGTTTTGGTGATATTACTCTCTATTGTGGCATACACATTTGGATGCACTTGGTATTTGGTGTGATTCTTTCTTGCAAGCACTAGCATTTGGGATTTTGCTTTTTTTGCATCATGGCATCCTCTTCCATGTTTAAAAAGGAGTTTTTCAATATTTAAAAGTTTGATGGGACAAACTTTTCTTGTGGAAAGAATATATAAGCGATTTGCTTGTTCAATAGAATCAAATGAAACCCTTAAAAAGGAATTGCAGCTAAGCCTGCAGCTATGTTTGTAGATGATTGGAATAAGTTGGATGCACTAGCAAATTCTATTGCTAGACTTCATCTTGCAGAGTCAGTTTATTTCACAGTAGTAGATGAGAAGACCACAGTAGTAGATGAGAAGACTACGAAAGATTTGTGGAAGAAATTATGTGCTACTTATGAGAAGGAAACTGCCTCTAATAAAGTTTACCTCATGAAGAGGTTGTTTGAGCT
Source organism: Dipteris shenzhenensis (assembly GCF_047967505.1). Taxonomy (NCBI): domain Eukaryota; kingdom Viridiplantae; phylum Streptophyta; class Polypodiopsida; order Gleicheniales; family Dipteridaceae; genus Dipteris; species Dipteris shenzhenensis. The sequence continues at coordinate 1,941,557 of NC_141606.1, forward strand.
ACAGATGAAGGAAGGGGTCTCCAATGCTTCTCATTTGAATGCATTCAATAGCTTCAAGCTCAAAAGCTAAATTTTAAGATGAAGACAGAGGCAAGATTCCTCTTATGGTCATTGCCATCCTCATGGAATACCTTCTGTACAACTGTCAGTAACTCTGCACCTAGTGAAGTACTGAAGTTTGATGATGTTGGGGTAGCTTGTTAGCCGAGGAGATTAGACGAAAGTCTATGAAAGGCAACAAGCAGAATGCAACATTAAATGTGCAAAGGGGCAAATCACAAGCAGAATGCAACATTACTATCAGTAACTCTGCACCTAGTGGAGTACTGAAGTTTGATGAAGTTTACCTCATGAAGAGGTTGTTTGAGCTACAGATGAAGGAAGGGGTCTCCAATGCTTCTCATTTGAATGCATTCAATAGCTTCAAGCTCAAAAGCTAAATTTTAAGATGAAGACAGAGGCAAGATTCCTCTTATGGTCATTGCCATCCTCATGGAATACCTTCTGTACAACTGTCAGTAACTCTGCACCTAGTGAAGTACTGAAGTTTGATGATGTTGGGGTAGCTTGTTAGCCGAGGAGATTAGACGAAAGTCTATGAAAGGCAATAAGCAGAATGCAACATTAAATGTGCAAAGGGGCAAATCACAAGTAGAATGCAACATTACTGTCAGTAACTCTGCATCTAGTGGAGTACTGAAGTTTGATGATGTTGGGGCAGCTTATTAGCCGAGGAGATTAGACAAAAGTCTATGGAAGGCAATAAACAGAATGCAATATTAAATGTGCAAAGGGGCAAATCACACTCTAGGGGAAAGTCCCAAGAAAGAGGGAAGTCTTGTCACAAAGCCAAGGCACTAAACATTGAGTCTTGCCATTGTGGCAAGAAGGGCCACATGAAAAATGATTGCTATAGGCTAAAAAGAGAGCAAAAGAATAAGAAAAAGAATGCAATTTGGGATTCAAATAAGAAGAAAGAGAGTCCAAGGGAGGACAAAGGAAAAGTAAAGATTGAGGAGATCAATGCAATCACTGATGATAGTGACAATGACATTCTCTTCATGTCTAGTCTACCTAGAGAGTTGCTTACCACTTCAGATGATGCATATTCCCAAGATTAGATTTTGGATTTTGGTGCTTCATTCCATGTTACTCCTCATAGGAAATGGTCCTCCACTTATGACAATGAAAAGATAGGTTGTGTGCATCTTGGAAATATCTATGCATGTAACATAGTGGGAGCCAGGTGACAAAATTTTCTTTTGCACATAGGTTTGCATTTGTTTTGAAAAATGTGAGACATGTGCCTAAGCTGACCAAGAGTCTCATTTCAATGGGCCAGATAGATGATGCTGGTTTTTAGACCATCTTTGGTTTTGGGAGTTGAAATTTTCAGAAGGACTCTATGCTTTTGGCTAAGGGTGCCAAGTGTGGGACTCTGTATCCCTTACATGTATCAGGGGTGGAACTCTATATCCCTTACATATATCAGGGATGTCTGATCATGTTGCAATAACCGACCAACCAAGTACTTCTTTGTGGCATTGTCGGTTGGACCGTATGAGCCAAAATGGAATGAAACTCTTATGCCATTTGAGTTATGTACTGCGTTTGATTTTTTTTTACTTTGAATTTTGTGAGCACTATGTCTATGGGAAACATACTAAATCAGCTTATAAAAAGAAGGGGAAAGTAAGAGCTTGAAAAATTGCATTTAGACATGTGGTCCCATGCCTACACGGTATTAGGCGGGACTGAATACTATGTGGCATTCATTGATTATGCAACTAGGAAAGTATGGGCTTATGCTATGGCTTGAAAGAGCGATGTGTTCCAGGTATTTCAAAAATGGCTGGCTTTGGTTGAAAATCAATCAGGTAGAATGATTTAGTGTCTACGGGCTGATAACGGTGGAGAGTATCTCTCTCATGGCTTACAGCATTTTTGTGTTACACGTGGGACCAAAAGGAAGCTTACATCCCCTCATACTCTAGAGTAAAATCCAATTGTAGAAAAGATGAACTACACCATTCAGGAAAGATTGCAATATATGCTTTCCAATGCAAGTCTTTCTGGTGGTTTTTGGGCTAAGGCAATGAAGACTGCAATGCATGTCATCAGTAAGAGTTTGGATTGTGATATTCCTCAAGAGGCATGGAGTGGCAAAAAGCTCTCATACAATCATTTGTGGATATTTGAGTGTGAGGCATATACACATATGCCAAAAGAGCTTCGGAAGAAGCTAAATCCAAAAATCTAAGAAATGCATCTTTCTAGGGTATGGTGAAAGTGAAGAGATGGGTTATCGTCTCTGGGATCGAGAAGGCAAGAAGATCATCCGCAGTCATGATGTGGTCTTCAATGAGAAAAAGATGCATACAACACCCATCAGAGATGTTGAAATAAGAAAAGTCACTTTCTAGTATGTGAATCCACCCACATATGTTGATAGAAAGCAAGTTGTCCATGTATCGAATATGCAAGAAATAGTGTCAATACATACTCCCACAAGTATACAATCAAGGGTAGATGATGAATCATCTATTAGTGAAAATGATGAGCTAAATCTGACTGATATACACGTAGGAAAACAAGCTGAAATGCCCTTTAGAATATTAGCTAGAGTATCTAGGCCGCCTCATAGGTTCGTTCCAAGGGCAAACTATGTGATGCTTATTGATTGCGAGGATCCTTCTTGCTATAAAGAGGCTATGATGCACAAGGATCGACACAAGTGGGAGTATGCTATGCAATTAGAGATGAGTTCATTCATGATGAATAAGACTTGGGACTTGGTTTCTTTGCCACATGGAAAGAAAGCATTGCCATGTAAATGAGTCTACAAGATGGTCACAAGTGATGATATCCCTAAGTACAAGGCTCATTTGGTTACTAAAGAGCTCAAACAAGAGAAGGGTGTGAACTTGATGAGATCTTCTCTCCGGTTGTGAAGATGAACACACTTATATGCGTACTTGGACGTGTGACAGAGCAGACTATATGGAGCTTATGCAATGGATGTCAAGTACAAGGCTCGTTTGGTTACTAAAGGGCTCAAACAAGAGAAGGCTGTGAACTTTGATGAGATCTTCTCTTCGATTATGAAGATGCACACACTTATATGCATACTTGGATGTGTGGCAGAGCAGGCTATATGAAGCTTATGCAATGGATGTCAAAACAGCTTTCTTGCATGGGGCTCTGCATGAGGAAATTTACATGGTGTAGTCATAAGGCTTTGAAGAAAAGAGCAAATAGCATTTGGTTTACAAGCTGAAAAAGAGTCTCTATGGCCTTAAGTAAGCACCTAGAGAATGGTATCATAAATTTGATGCAATAAACCCATCAGAAAACTATCCTGAAAATCAAATTTTGAAGGACTAGCATAAAAAACTCTATGAAGTTTCTCCACTAAATACACTCTAATATTAGTCACATTTCTATTTCTTATATTTATATTTGTCATACGTATTGCTACACAAAAATCCATTACCTTTACAATACCATTTGTTCAATTTAATGTGGCCATATATATGGTAGTCACTTTTAAGTGGAGAAAATTGATACAAGGTCCAATGCATTTGATCAAGGAGTCATGGCTCACTTTTTGCAAGATAGGAAAGCTAGTGAAAGGGATAGAAATGTCATTGTAGGCAAAAATGAATTATGTTCAAGCCATACAAGACATTTTATAAGTGATTTTATAGAATTCAAAGTATTAATATTAGATGTGAAATGGTTCAAGGTTATTTATAGAGGTGCCCAAGCTATAGTCAAAAAAATCCAAGTGGGGTTTTTGACATTTACCCAACAAAAATCTGGGATGACATTGTTGATAGATTGTTCTATCCTTACACTACAAGCAAGTACGTATTTTCCTTATATTTATGTCTTGGCCCCTGGATTGCATTAAATCTTGCAAGAACATATCATGAATTTTTTATCAATTATATCTTATATGTTTTTTCAACCCAATTGAGTGGACAGCCACAGTGGTAGTTTGTGGTTCAAGATGCATGTAAAAAGTGACATGTTTATGAAGATGTGGAAAAAGAGTTTGAATGTGAAAATAGTTTGAGTTTCTCAGAGGTTTTCTCAAACACTGATTCAGGAGAACACAATTTTCATGCTAAAGATGTGGGAGGTGTGGCCATGGATGATCTAGAGAATAGCATCAATCTCACGAGTATAACTTCAAAGATTCAAGTAATGATTCAATTGATTAGATAACGGAGGACAACATGGATAGGAATGTTTTTTATTGTGAAAATTTTTGCATTTAATTTCATTGTTGCAAGGTGAGGGTGAAACCCCACACTTTTTCAAAATTGTCACTAGTTAAATTTTGCAAATTATTGACCTTTTTTTTGACACGATGCTTTTTTAAAAGCCTTATCGATGCTTATATCAACTTCTTTTGGAGCTTTTGATGGTAGTATCGATGGTAATATTGACATTTTTAAGACCTAATATCGATGATAAAATCAACAAATGTAATCTCACACTAATATCAATGGTACAACCTTCGAATACAAAACTAGGAAAAAAGCATCAATGATAAGTGCCAATGCTAGTGTGAATGGTAGTAGTGCATGAAGGAGAAGTGCATGTAGATTGGGAGAGAAGGCCATGCTAACTCAAATGTGGATGGTTTAATGCACAATTGGGTCTATCCAATGGTGAAACCACTTTTGAGGCAAAGATTGATGTGCACTTGTGGTGGCAAGGATTACCAACATGGTTGGGTTATGATGACATGGAATATCCCACAATATCCCACACTTGCATGCTCCTTTTTTGCGATGTGAAAGGGAGGATCCCAATTCTCACCATAACAAAAATTTTAGCAGCCACCATCTTAATGTAAACTCATTTATTGCACCAAAGCTACTAGAATCATAAGATCTATTGTGTAGTGGTTGCATGCCACATGGAATTAAGGTGTTACTACAAGCACCCTGTTGATTCCTACACATGAAACTACTCACACATCTTTGAAGCCATGAACTGGATGGATTATTGGTGGAGGACAAAAGACCATGCCAGCCACTGCACTTGTTATAGCGAATACACTTACCTGGCCCAATTCAACCACTACAATGGCCACATCAACCCGTGCAAGTATGGAGGCTCTAATTATCTACTACAACTACCAGGCTAGTTGATGTGAAACATGTGGTGCTGCATGCAAAAAAGTGGCACACATTAACCACCGTTATACCAAAACCATAGTGTAGGCACGTGACCTACATCAACCACTATGATAGTTAAAACTAGCCATGATGGCTATACCCACCTCAAGCCGGACACATGACCCCCACCAATGCAATGGATATAAATAACTAGCCAACTGACACATCAAACCCCATGCAAAACATTCACAAAACAACATGCAACCACATATACAATCAAATCAAGAGATCAACCAGTTGATTGGGGAAAACCCCACTCTTTGTGCTAAATATGTCCACAAGCGCCAACACATGTTATCTCTAATTTTGGGGTCTGAGAGACCCCACATTAATTGGACATACTAAGGATTCTTTCTATGTAACGAAGATTCAAAGTCATGGTAGCCAACACGAACACCGTATATTGTGAGTTAAAAATGCTCGTTTGTATAGTTCTGCTAACATCCCCAAAACAATAGCTCTGATTTAATGAACATATTACATCTGAGAATTTTTTTGAAAGAAATTCAAACACATAAGCATACATCAACACATTGTACAAAAAAACAAAATAAAGTTTATTAATTCTAGTATCCTAAGCCACCATGAAACAAAACAATGATACACCTCCGCAAGGAAAACAAAGAGCTAAATATCTGTGTGAGAAATTTGAACATTGACTAAAATATGCCCTTTGATGAATGGCTAGCTCATTTACAAATGAACTTGCAATCATACATATTTTCAATAAAATCACATATAGCAAAACCAACCTTGTTTCTTAAATGACTTTATAACAACATTTTCACAAATGCATTCAATAAAAAATAATTTACTTATGGAATCAAACAATGGACAACACAATAACAGAAGCGTTAAAACAAATAATGGAAACATGTTTGCAAGAAAGCTCTTCTATGCAAGAATGAGCATGCAAAATGTGAAATGCATACCTACATGCTCAATAAAATGAGCGCCCAACTTGCATCATTCATCACTCTTTCTTTACTGTTGTATAGAACAATAGGAGATTTTCAATTTATTAACTTGAATTAGAAACAAAACAGGGTGTTTGTGCTAAAAAGAAAAGAGAAGCTCCAAAACCTTCCAAACGATTCCACACAAATATGATGTGGATCACCAATTGACAAATATACTAAAAGAAAAATGCAAAACATATGCTTAGCAACATTTGCATTAGAATACAATCATACAAACAACTCTTATAAAAAAAGGACAAAACCAAAAATCATTAGGTTCATTAAGTTTAATAAATTTAAAGTCCTTGACAATTATTATTGTGAACAATTGTTGCTATATTTCCCCTTCAATCTGATGAGAATCAAGAACTTCATGGAACATGTCAAAAATAAAAAATATCAGAGGACCCAAAAGCAACAAATGGACTACATACGAAGATAGAAATAAAGGGAGGCATGTTAATAGAGTTATGCTCTGGTAACATCAACCAATGAGATGGCTTGATTAATGGAGCTGATGGTGTCCTCATGACAACATAAACTTACATGCAAAAAGAAAAATTTTGGATACTATTACCTAACAAGGATATAGGATTGCAATACGCTAACACAAATGCATCCACACACAAAATTCAAAAGGAATGCACACCAATATTCAGAATCACAAAGGAGATTCAAATAGGACCTTCTAAGTAAGAAATATCAGAGGAAGTGCAGGTAGAATTCAATAGATTGATGCAACCATTCCAATGGATTGGATGGAAGCAGATGATATGCCTATTTAGTGTTCCACTTGGATGGGTGCTTTCACGGGAGAAGGCCTTCCTCTATAGGTTATTGCAATCTGTGGTGTAGATGAGTATGCCCTGGTCTTTGATGTCATTGCACGTGGTAGGCTGTCTAGATCGACCGATGATGTTTTATTACTAATTTTATTTCAACTGGTCAGGATTGTTTTATTATACTAATTTTATTTCAACTGGTCAAGATTGTTGGATTGGTGGAGCATGGCTTAGACTTAGAGTGATACTTAGACCCTCACCCACGTCCTATTACCTTGGGAGCATGAAGATTGTGGCTTTATGGGGGTGTTCCCATAAAGTACTTGCAGTGGGATCTTGGGGAATGGGAATGGATTGATGAAGGGCACCGAGAGAAGAGTCGTCCCTTCTTTTGTTGGACTGTGAGTAATGCTAGGAGATTCCAGTTGAGCTATAGAAGTTGGATGCCCTCCAAAGCCCCCATTGGGAGTGTTATGAGATTTCAAAACTGACATACATAAGAACTTCTAGAGGAGACTTTGGAAATCCCATAGGAATAGAAAAATCACTCTATTCTTTTGGCTTTTTGTTCACGGTGTGATTGCGGTGAACCTTCGGAGATCCAAGTTTGGACCTAACCACACTTGTCCTCATTGCCTTTCTACTATGGAGTCAGTTTAGCATTGCCTTTGGGATTGCAGCAGACAGGTCATGATTATTTGGAAGGGGATAGGCAGGATTTTTAGTAACTCTATTCATTGCCCCTCCTTCATGACTTGGGTCTCTCTCTCTCTCTCTCTCTCTCTCTCTCTCTCTTTCTCTCTGTGGGCCCCAAGTCTTCTATGAGAAACATGACTCATCTTGGGCTTTATAGATTTGATGCCATTTAGTTGAGCCATGCTCTGTGGATGATGTTCTTGCTTCACCCTTTAGAGGTGCACAGGTGTCTGTGGACTCTTCTTGGGAGATATTGGCGAGTATTGCAGTGTGGCATATTTGGAGAGCCAGATGCACAAAGGCATCAGATGGACCACCCTTCTTATATTTTGACCAATATATGGATAGGCATTATGCATACTCAGATGGCCATTTGGGCGATCATGCAAGGGTCCTCATGTGCAGCCAATGAACAAGGATTATAAATTACAATTGTTGACATAACCAAACATAATAACTCATACACAATTACAACATCTACATACCCCCATCTACAAAATACAATATGTTCATATCATACTTGGAGAACATACTAGCTATCAAAACGACTACCAACTCACTAATTATCTTAATAGGTGACTTCAACGTTGACATTGTAACACCACAATCAACAAATCTACAAAATATGATGCACTATTTCCATTTCAAATTGGAAGTCAAAGAACCAACAACAATATACAACTCTCAATTGGATCAAATGGAGCAATATTCAAAATTCCGACAAACAAGTGGGCACCTCCTTTGCATGCTTGACCAATCATCTCAATCACATACATACAAACATAATGATCAATAAACTAAACATATGAACCTCTTTCCGATGGGTAGGAAATACAACTTGAAAGCCTAACTTATACACAATACACAACATCTACAAAAGCTCATACACAAAATACAATATGTTTGTTTCGTACATACACTACACATTATCTATCAATACAAAAAAAAAATCACACGTTACATTAATAAGTCTCTTATATATGCATGTGTTGTACTTTCACTTTACATTGGAATTAAATGAACCAATAACAATATACGGCCCTCAATTTACAAAATTCGATCATAAGACTCATACAAAATTATTTCCCATGCAGAGCCTCACTGTACATATCTTTAACCTATTAACCATGGACATTTTAAAAAAAAGAGACACCTGGTACCTTGGAAATGAAGAGCATGCCACATGTCCTCATTTCCAGCTTTTTTGCTCTATGTTGGAAATTCTATTTAATTCTAAGGGAGTTGAGAGGCAGGTTTTGTCTCTCTATTTAGAGTTAAGAGGTCAGTCTACTTATCTCACGACCTTGTTTCTCTAAGTGTAGAGCTGCTGGAGGGTAAGGGTGCCCACGGAAGCTAAAATTGGAAAGGGGAGGGAAATGGGGAGGCAAAGGCAGGAGCGAGAGATGATGGAGGGAAAGGAGTTGGCGATGGTTGGCAAGGCAAGGAGGAGGTCTGTTGACATCTCCCACATCTGCGACGTCCAAGGAAAATTGAGCTTGCTATTTTGTACACTTCCAAAACTAAGGTTTATTGTCAACTAGAGATATCTTCAAGGTCATGATGATGGTTCTCAAAGAGCTGGAGCATGTCTATCTAAACCGGCAGTGAGGGTGCACTACATCAAGCATCTCAAGGCTTGCTTGACCACTTGAAAATGATGCTTGACTCAAGTTTCAAACTTATGTAAAAGTGTCAAAGGCCACCTTAATGCTAGTGGCAGGTCAAATGGTGATTCTTTTAGTATAGTTTTTTCATTCCATTTGTTTCTTTTTTGGACCTTAAATTGACTGATGCTCCATTCATATTGAAATATGAGAGTGGTTCCAACTTCCAAATTCCCATAAATGCCTCAACAAGAGATTTAGAGAGTTATCAAGACTTAGGGACTACTCAAAAGATTTAGACCAATTGCCTCAGAACATCTCATTGTCATTGCCTTCCATAACAATGAGCAGAGTGCTGGTGTTGGCTATGGCTACAAGTTTCCTCACAGGGGTGCTCTTAATTGTTTATGGACCTAGATGCTTACATGGGCTCACTGACCTCAGCAACACCATGATCAACACTTGGCATGGCCATGATCATGATCTATGGCTCCTCTATGCAAGCAGGTGTGGGTAAGGGGGACATTCAGGAGATTGATTAGATCCTGTCTGTCAATCTCTTTCTAAAATTTGATGTGAATCAATGGAAGATGTGGAAGGGGGCAGAGGTATGGGAAATCCATGCTGTTGTGCAAGATGTTGCAAGATTACTGCCATGGCTAGGAATCAATAGAATATGTGGGGGAGGGCAGAGGTATGGGAATAGTAGATCATACATGCGCAGAGGCAGAAATGTACCATGAATTTTTTGTACACGTTTTGGACCTATGAAGTAGAGCAGCTCTTTTGCACAGTGAGGACGGTATACAAATCAATATCCATCTTATTGTAGTTTGAATTGATCAAATACTATAGTGAGGTAAGGAGCGAGTTGTAGGACATGAATTTTTTGACAAATTGGAAGAGGGGAACCATGGAAGTTGCAAGTAATCAGATCTCAAAAGATGAGGCGAGGACAAAAGTGTATTTTTTATAGGTTGATCCAAAGATGAACAAGGAATTCAAAGGTCAAACTGGGAGAGAACATCACTATTGGGAGGTTTCTCAAGATGGACAAGGAATTTAAAGCTGAAGCTACATCACAAGAAGGGCTATTATAAAATTTGAAGCTGAAGCTACAACACTTGAAATTGATGTTAAGGAAATATTTCTTCTGTGTCGAGCAAAGATTTGGTCTCGGGGGCTTCAATAGATAAACTAGGGTGTTTACACACCAACGCCCCACTTGCCCAAGCCTGATCTCGACAGATAGGGATGCTTACACATTGCCATGGCAAATCTCGGGCATGTGGCAAAAGGTTGTGGGTACAAGCCCCACCACCTCAAAGTGCATTTAATGTTTTGGAGAAGAAACCCCTGGCCCAAGCCCTTGGGTAGGGGGTCTTGGCTGCCCAAGTTTGGGTATGGTGCATGATTTGGGGCCAATTGGGCCTCCCATGTGGCTAAATACCCTTGCATTTTTGGTTGGTGGACGAGCAAGCTGACGGTGTGTAAAGAGCCTTTTAGTGTTGGGTGCTCCAGCCTCCAATAGATGAAATCAAAGAATCTGATGTTAAGGAAATATTTCTGTAGGAGAGATTGGCTATCTCTTTATACTCTTCAACTTAAAAGAGAACACTCCAATTTGTTAGTAGGAATTTTCTCGTTCTGGGCAGAAAGTTCTTTATGGAAATATAGTGCCACCGGTGTCCTCGATTTATCTGTGTTTCTTCTTCATGATTCCATCCTAAACCTATCCTAGACCAATTGGTTTAGGATGGGAGTAATGCTGACAAATAGATTATCCATGCTAGCCCCAAGGCCCTAAGAGCACCTCCCTGTGCTTTCACAGCCCCATGGCTGGAAAATGCTGAGACTTACATTTTTCCTGGTAGTGGATTGCTAGTCTGGCTGCCTGGAATTTCCAAATTCTAGCCTAGCATTCCACTGCTGGATTGGTTGAACCTGCTGGTCTAAGCATTTATCTCTGCAATTGCCTAAGCTACAACCTCCATGGAAGCTAGAAACGACTCGTTCAGTAAGTTGCAATAAGAAAAATACCAAGGAAAAGGTAACAGGACTACACGGGGGGACACCAGCGAGCAACCAGCCTAGCCAGTAACCTCCCTAGCGCCACCTTGACGCAGGGAGTTGCTCTAAGTGGCAAGTTTCATGCATGTTTCCTTTCAGGATATGTCCGTGGCCCGCCAACAACTAATTTCGATCTGGTGTTCTTGATTGCTCCAACGTGTGACATAATGAGTACGTCCGGCACGGTGCCGGATTTCGATGAGTCCGATTGCCACAAGAGCAGGTGGCTACCAGAAGTGGCCAGAGTCGGAGGAAATTCATGGCATGTGCTGAGGGTGAGAGATGGAGGATAGATGAAAATGGGGTGGAAAGGATTGAAGAGTGAGGATTAAGGATAGGCCACCTTATCAACGTGTGTGCTTAGGTTAGATGGAGGATAGATGAAAATGGGGTGGAAAGGATTGAAGAGTGAGGATTAAGGATAGGCCACCTTATCAACGTGTGTGCTTAGGTTGGGGGTTTGGACTTGTCGAAGCAGTATGATTGGTGGGATCAATTACCCGGGTGGCATATGGCATGCTACCCGTGTACTTTTGGCTTGGCAGGTTGGGAAGGCTTCGGTGTGTGGTTACGGCCCAGAATAATATGGGACTAGTATACAACCTGCGCTACGCTGCGGATATAAAAAACTTCAGCATCGTCCGTCCATTTCATCAAGGTCTTGATTTTTGTTTGAGACATGCCACAAATCTCTGCACCCGTGATTCTTGCCTCCAATGCAATTTGTAGCTAGCATCTACTTGAAAGTGCCTCAGTAGATCTCATTGCTAAAGTAAGTATTCTTCAAGCCTTTACGTTCACTCCAAATTGTAGAACACTTGGTGTTGTGGAATGCACTCTTGTCACCTTCAATTCGGGCCCTCACAAAGTCTCTTTACTTTGCTTCAATTGGGTCTAGGTTCATCTTAGATCTTAATCCTATTCTTTTCTAGAGCTGTAGCCGTTAATGCAACGAATGAAACGATCATGGACAGAATCGAGTCTAAGCTACGAATGAGCCCTTGCATTGGTTTGATTTATGCGAGCAAGGTGGTAAGCGCACTCTTGTTGCCATTTCTTCTAATTGGTCATTGATTTGATGAAGAGCAACCAAATTGCACTCTCCATTGTTTTAGATTATTCTGTTCATCTCGCATTTCATTCATGTGGGCAAGCAAGCCGCGTTGCTCTTGTTTGAAAATCTTTGTTGAGCGTTGAACCTCTCAGATCTATCCTCGTTCGATTACTTTATTATGTGGTCGTTTCTATAAGTTGTCAGATGCATGTTTCCTATTGGGTGCCTCTGGGATCGAAGCTCTTTAACACTCTGTAGATTCTGGATCGTCCCAATTATCTTCGAGGTGTTTCCTGACGTATCTATAAGGACGGCAATCATGCATACTCTCTGTTCAAAAAGTATGATCCCACTTGGTCAAAGAACAGTCGGTCCTTACTCAGGCCATGAGTTTTTGTTGAGATCGCCATGTCATTGAATTATTGTTGAGATCGACGTGTGTAGTGTGAGAAGGGGCCTTGTAGACGTCTTTGAGGCTTGTTGTTTTAAATAGGTCTTCATCATTTTGAGTGGTGTCATGTATGGTTAGGCCTTGAGCCTACCCTGCACGGTGTAGGTCAGTGTTTCGGGGTATATTTGGTGCTGTAGTGTGTAGTTCGTATGTCTTTGTCGTAGGACCCCGCATTTGTGGACAGAGTTGTGTCTTCATCTTTGGGATGTTGTTGTGCCACTTTGAACAAACTGTTCAGCGAACATTCAAGCATGATCACCTTTTTGTTGTCGATCTTGCTTCGTTGTTAGCCTTCAAAATACTAAATTCTTGACTGCTTCCACGGCTCGCCTCTATCATCGCTCCACGGTTTTTTCAATTACAGCCTCAGCTGCACCTCGCTGCATCATTGACCTTGTGATATGACGAATTATTTCTTGCTTGCCAAGCTCTTCAGCTTTTAGTCGACTGTTGGCCGGGCTTACTCGAAATTTCTATCCCTGCAGAACGGTGCCATTTTGGAATACGGGGAAGCTTTACCACTTCTTTGAGCCTGGAGCTAGAATTCTGTGGTACTTGGTGAAAGGTGTAAATGACTCCGGAGTCAAGGCTCCTCAAAATTGTGTGTAGACAGTCTCACCACAGAGAGAAAGCTTGTTGAGCTCTATGTCACCAAGAGAGAGAGAGAGAGAGAGAGAGGGAGAGGGGAGAGCTTGCATGGCTGCTGTTCACCATAACCATTGCTTGCTTGCTGATCCGAGCAGGAAGTTGTTGTGATGCTTGCTGATCCGAGCAGGAAACTGTTCTGATGCTTGCTGATCCGAGCGATGGAGAGGAACTGGACAACCAAAGTGTACAAAACTACATGGCGAGTGGATGAAGCAGCTCTGTCCCGTGACCTTCCATGTCCTCAATTCGCATTTGTCTCTTCACCGCCCCTTGCAAATTAGTCGCGCAAATAGTGGGTCTGGTGCAGAAGGAAGCATCACGCAAAGAAGGAAGGAAGCGCTTCAAGAATCCACATATTTTGGACACGTGGCATCCTTTTGGCCTCCAAGCTGCCACGTGTCCTTGCTTCTTTTTGCGTGATGTGGTTAATAGGTTAATTAATGTGGTTAATAGGTTAATTAAAGATGACACTGTCCCAGCCAGCATAAAGTGTGGTGTAACGTGACAGCAAGAATACAAGACGACGCAAGGAAGCCGCTCGAATTGTGTCGGTGACAGGTGTAGCTCACACCGCTTTGGATTGGAGCTGGAATTCGCTCTTTGGAGTTCGGAGTCGGAGTTTGAAGCTCGAATCTATTGCATTTGTGTTGGAGGCATTCCAATTTCCCAGTAGGAAGCTGCTTTTCCAAGTAAATTCGAAATGTCCTTCGCTGGATTGCCCGTGCTGGAATGCATGTGTGCACTCGCTTGCGCGCCTTACATATGCAAGCGGTGTTGTCATGCTGGATATTGGGACAGTGACCAGTGGGCGAACGCTACAGCAGAAGACTTTGAGGACGTTCCGCGCACATGTCGGGTCGTGCTGGCTGTTTATGAGGAAGATTTGGCAAATCCCAGATGGCCGCCTGCTGGAGGTTACAGGATGGACGCTAATGCGGTGGTGAAGAGAGTGGGCTACGAAGAGACTCGAGGAATGGCCCCCAGTTATCTTATATACGTGGATCACGAGGCCGAGGACATAGTTCTGGCGATCCGAGGACTGAATCTCGTAAAGGAGAAGGATTATGCGGTACTATTGAACAACAAACTTGGGCAAGAGACGTACGATGGGGGCTATGTCCACCACGGTCTTCTCAAATCAGCTGGTTGGTTGCTCGACGCGGAATCCGAGACGTTAACACGCTTGATTCTGGAATACCCTTCCTATTCATTAACCTGTGCGGGACATTCCCTTGGTTCTGGTGTGGCGGCAATGCTTACCATGATCATTGCCAAAGATGGGAGCAAAGTTGGAAATATATCTAGGGAACGGATCCGCTGTTATGCGATTGCTCCTGCCCGCTGCATGTCGTTGAACTTAGCAATACGTTACGCGGACATTATCCATTCGATTATACTCCAGGTGATTCCTTCATTCGGATCTTTCTACTATAACGCTGTTTATGAACTCCTAGGCGCACACACTGAGGCACGCAAGGCAATGTGGTTTCTTTTATGTTGTCGTTGGTTACCTTAAGGGATCGAGACTCTAATAAAGTAACGGGACATACAGGATGATTTCTTACCTCGCACTGCAACACCCCTGCAAGACATTTTCGAGAGTATTTTCTGGTGAGGTATTATTTCTTGTTTGTGCACGATTGCACGAATGTGCGCGCTATTTCTAGCTTGGAAAGCTTGTGTATTCTTCAAAATGGTAGCCTGAGTTCGTTATCATACTTTTCCTCTCGGTGCAAAGCCTAATTGTTTGCTGGACAGTTTGCCATGTTTATTATGCAGCAGATGTACAAAGGACACATGCTTGTCAGAAGAGAAAATGTTAGAGGACCCAAGAAGATTGTACACACCTGGGCGTGTATATCACATCGTCGATAGGAAGTTTTGCGGGTACGTTTTATCTCATTATTCAGGACTAGTTATGTATGTCTTTCTGCATCAGCCATTATGTATAGCTACGGATCAAGTTGACATGCTATGTGACTAAGGATTGCCTGACATAGCGCACATAGGTTGATATTGATACAAAGTTCAAACGAGGTTATATGAAATGCAGGTGTGGGCGTTATCCTCCTGTAGTGAGAACTGCAGTTCCAGTCGAGGGTCGATTTGAGCATGTAGTACTCTCTTGCAATGCTACTGCAGATCATTCACTAGTTTGGATTGAAAAAGAGTCTCAGAACTCTTTAGAGGTATGCATCTTTCCATTGATTTACCATACAGTTGAGCTTTACCTTTGAAAACTTACTTTGGTAGACCTTTGTGTATGGTTCTTTGACCTTGTTATATTGAGCCCTCTTTGTGGTCCTTTTTTATTAAACACGCTCGTGGAATACGCGGTACCTTACGTTAAATGATGCCGGATTTAAAAAATAACCAATATTTGGTCCAGAACCTACATCTGAAACCTGCAGATACATATATCAGTAAAATATACTTATTCTTACTTTACTTCTTCTTTAGAGGCAAGCATGTTGATTCACCATTCGAGCTTCTCTCTGTTGAGAGGCTCTACAAAGATATATCAACCTGCTATTTGTGGTTGAAAGTACCATGCCCATATCTTTTGATGCCATAATTTCTTCACTATCAGCTAGATTGTCTAAGCAATTTTTGCTTAAAAATGCGGGTTTGGGCAAGACTAAAATGAATCGTATAGTCTTCACAAGCATTTGTAGCTTGAATGGAGATATGTGGATTACTGTTTGATTAGCCTTCTCCTCTAGAGTAACGGCCGAGTCTGCCCTTCACCTCCGGAGTGCTGACAGAAACTCAGTATGAAGACCGTTGTATAAATGGATGCTCAAATATGTGTGGGTGTGTGGATATCTTGTGTGAGAGCATATGTTTATACTATGGTTGCACCCACTGTTGGGTGCCGACGACATCGCTGAGGATGTCATAGTAGCTAGTCCCTGCTATGCACTATGGAGTTAAATGTTTACAACCTTGTGACCGTCATGAGATAGAAACATTATGTGTTGTGTTTTCAGAGTATATATAAGTTCTCCTCTAAATTGCTACTGCACTTCTATGTACTTTCTCTTGGCATTGAAGATTGGGTTTGGGTCAAGCATATAGAGTTTCTGCTGTCACAGTCTATTGCTGTAACATCAAATTGTTGCATGCAATACAAGGACCCTTAAGCAATTGGCTTCACAAACTCCCATGCTAGCTCCTTTTATTAAGGTTCAGTAGTTGACAAATTACAATGTAACAGTCTGGTGCTTCAAGAATCAAGTGATAGCATCAAAACCAAGAGAGAACATATATCTTGTTGATTTCTGTCATCCACTGAACATAGGGCATCAGTGTATCCGAACAACTCCATTGCATTAGATTTTTGTAGACAAATGCCCAAATGCATAGTCTCTTTCAGGTGTCTCAAAGTCTTCTTAGCTGTTCTCCAAGTAAGCTCTTTGAGCTGCTGCATAAAAATGACTCATATATGAAATGTCTGTGGTCTACTAGTGAATTTTAAGGCTTGCATAAGTTGCCTCTAAATTGTTGCATCAATCCTAGTCGAGTTATCATCTAGACTCACTCTCCATTGCTTCCTACCATCTTTTTATCGATTACGACTTTTTAAAAGGTCCAGGTTCCCAACGCCATCATATCTGTCCCATCAATGCAACATTGCAATAAAGAGGGGACCCTTAATTGACAAAAATGAAGGGTAAATCAATTGAAGGGCAAGGGGGGAGGGTTAAATTAACATAAGGGTGGGGGCAGCCTGAAGTAGAGTTCACGCCTAAATTAAAAAATTCAATACGGTAAGGGAGGTCTTGGGGGCGGGGGGGGGGGGGGCATTACTCAGGATACACTTGCCTCCCTTCTCTTTACTTATGAGAAGAGGTTTCCCCCTTCTCTTATGAGGGGAGGTTTCCTCCTTCTCCTCCCATTTTTTTACTGCTTTTTGCCCGCCACAAGCTTTATCATGGTTCAATTCCTGAGGTGCACATGTTCAAGCTGAGCTTTTGAAGCCATCCCTTTCGGGTGGATTGGCCTGCCCCAAAGCCTTAACTTATGGGCACCAATGCAAAGAAGATTGCATACATCGTTCTTGTCCTTTTCAAATGACTGTCCTGCATCACGCTTTGGCTGAAAACCAGCAAACTTTGACTTCCCTTTGTACTTAGCAGCAAATGCCTGCTCTCCATCACGCATATTAACTGACATTTTTTTTGCGTCCGTTCCTCTTGCAACAGAAGTCCCACAAGCTCCTGAAAGGTGACTAGCTTTGGAAGTTTGGATTGCCCCTTATGGACAGATTGAGCGACACATGAAAAGACAATTCCAACTCTAGCAAAGAGTTAAAAGTAGTGGAGACAGCTGAGCATCCAGGACTTCATCAATATTTAGGAGTTGCTACCCTGAGATCCTGCATTTTAGTCACATGGTCTGACATTGAGTTTCCTTCATGTATCCTTACTGAATCATATATATATATATGCCCTTGTCTCATTACGGGCTTAATACATTGCTTTTGAAGTGTCCCGTGGATTTTCAGAAGTTCTGCATATTGCAATTAAAGACAAGGCATGTGCATCTCGGGCAACCCATTTTTTTGATCTAGTTTTGGTTGAGAATGTGCTTGGCCCGGGGCTTGTTGCCCATCACATACAGCACATCGATTAGCTCCTTGTCGCGGAAACTACCAGCGCTATAGCACTAGGGTGAGCTTCTTCACTTGCTACAAAACCCTAGAATCCCTTTGAAACCAAAATATTTTTAATCATGAAGCTCCAAAGGCAATAGTTGGTGCCATCCAACTTATCCTCTTGAGCGAGGACTCCGAACAAATCACCGGGATTTTGAGCCTTATACATGCACAAATGTATGACCTCTGAAAATTTTACTTGCTGTGAATTAAACTGTACTAACAGAATTTACTGCTCCACAAGCCCATGCTTGGCCAAAGTTTGCACCATCTGACTGAAATCTGACTCATAATGGCGAAGGAAAATATGGAGACAAAAAACCCCAAATGAAAATGAGACAAAGATGAGCAGGAAAGCTGTAGCCTGTAAGGCATCCAAAAGCCAGCAGTATCCTGCTCGAGAACAGGTCAATACTGTCCAGGACAGTGATGTGACTTTCAGATGAGGGTTTGCTGCAGGAACTTCTAAACAAGAGCCTGTTTGAAACCCTAAGAAAACAGATCCAAAACCCTAAAAGCGAGTCTGTAATCACTCGACATCAGGTCACCCTGGTGAGGAATAGCTGCAGCAGCTCAAAATCAGCAATAAGACCTGCAGAAATATTTCGAATTGGTGTGCAATAGCCATAAAAATGACTGCATCAAGTGACAGGATAGGTCCTTACAGGGCCATACTACAGCAATTGCGACTGCAGGAAACAGCTCCAGGAGCTGAAAAACAGGCGTCAAGAGCAAAACCACCTTGAAAACAGCAAAGTTGAAGGCTGTTTTCACAAAATCATGGTTGGACTGATGTAGAGCAGCTCCAAGAGCTCTCCCAATATCAAAACTGAAGCTTGCTGATCTAAGCGAGGGAAAAAGTGCTTCAAATCTTATTACTAACCTAACATTTACTACTGCCTTAATATCTCCAACATTAGCACAATATCACTCTTGCATTATTGAGCAAGCATGTTCTTTTCTTTCATAAGTTCTCCTCATTTAGTATCAAAGGCACCCCTCTAGGGCAGACCTGCAAAAGCTGTGCACCCTCGAACCTCCATAGGCACCCTCAATGTGAAAGGATCTTGCAAAAGTAGGAAGTTCTATTGCGGAGACTTGCAAACGAGGGAATCAGCTTGAGCAGTCAGCAAGTGAGCAGCCTTCAAGCCACTTCAAGCAGCTTGGAAAGCAACCGTGACATGTTTTTCCATACAAGAGCATAACCATCGGGATGCATCCATAATGAGCCAATACATCGTTTGAAGAGCTGTATCGACAAGTGATGCCATGTAGGTTGTCGGGCCAATCTACAAAAGATGTGGCATGCTTTTTACGAAATCTAGAGTGAAACAGTAACATGACCTGCAGTTGCATGTTGAGCAGTACAACTTGTTTATGGGCATTTGGAGCTCACAATGCTAGTTGAGGTACGATTGTGAGTTTCATTTATTGCAGCAGTACAATTTGGGGTTGAGCTTGTATTTGCAAATATGGCATCACATTATATGTTTGACATCCCTTGTATGGAAGAGAAGCTCAATGGTTCAATGAACTATCCAATCTAGGAGCTCACAATGAAGATGATTGTGAAGGTCATGTCAAATGGTAACAAAGCGTTTTAGGTATGCAAGGTTGAAGAGTGAGAAATGAAGGACGACCATCATCACAAATAATCTGAGGCTTTTGTTGATCAATCTGCATAGAGGACAAGAGAAGAAAGTTGACTCTCCACTCAGCTAAGGGAAATAACTTAGCAGCTTCTTGTAACTGATGAGAAGATTGAGGGTGAAAGCTCATTCCCATTATTTTGAACACCACATGTACATCGGGAACTTCGTGGGAAGCTTCAACATGGTGGCAAGGTTTTCCATGCCAACTAGTAAGAGATGATTAGTATATTCCACCAAGAACAGCAGCACATGAATTAGAATATGGAGTACAATGGCAATACTGAAGCTTTTGTAGAACGTAAATTAGAATATGGACTAGAATATGGAGTACAATGGCTATGATCAAGCTTTTGTAGCCCTTGGACGTGGAAGAGGCAAAGGTAAGGTTTCAAGAATGCTTCAAACTTACTAACCTCTTAGAGGTGGTGGTGTTCACGCAAAGGCATCCAAGGTTCAAGTGGTGAGACCAAGGTTTAGAAGAAGAGAAAGGGTCATGATTGAGAGTAAAAATGAAGCATTTATCAGGTTGAATGCAAAAGGAAAAGGCTGATTACGGTAAAAAACAGCATAGACTTGTAGTGCAAGACTATTTAAAATTCTATCCTTAGTCACGCACTTATCTTGGCATAACAATTTTGTACAGCTCACTTGTGTGATCCTACAGACCCATGTAATGACTGATAAATATTCAATTTTCTCACTTGAGATTAATCATTTAAGGTCACAACAAAATTCAGAAATAAATGCATTGACATGAAAGCTTCAACATCACTTAACCATTATAAGTTCAAATGTGAATCTACGTACTTGCGCACAATTTCAGAGATGCACAAAAGCTAGAATAGCACCATTGGGCAAGACATCAATTGGGTGCTAATGATGCCTTGTCCCCACTAGGATTGGATCCAATCCTAATTCAATAAAGGTGAATCTTTGAAGACGCTATCTCCAAAAGAGAACTTGGCTGAGATACAATCGAAATATAAAGAGTTGGTACTTTAAATTTAAGTGTGAACTAGTAGGGGACCCGCGCATTGCTGCACAACATAACTATACCTAGTTCCTGAAAGCAACAGAACTAGAAGTAGCAAACTTGTGTGCAATGCACGTTCTTGTGTCACCATCGCACCTTATGTAGAATTCCTTAGAAGCTTCTCTAGAATTAAAAAATGGTCGGGAGTGGTGCGTGGGAGGTGGGAGCAGGTTGGGCAAGGTTGGAGGGGGTGCCATGTGGCAAGCCCATTGGGCCAATTCTTACGAACTGTCGACACTGTGCACATGTATAGCAGACCTAACAACCTGAGAGGCAACTCCAACCAATACCAAGACCTTGATGCTGTCCACATTGATAATGTAGGGCACTTCTGCAAGGCAAGGAAGAGGCTTGTGCTGTCCACCGGAATGCAGGGTTACTGCGTGAATGAGAGAGTGAAAGCTGAGAAGTAATATAAGCTGAGAGAGAGCTGAGATATGAGTAAGAGATAGAGCTGAGAAGTGAGCTGTGAAAACTGCAAAAGAGAACTTCAAAGAACTGATGAAACAATACCTAAACCTTACTCCGTTTGCTGGTCCAAATCCCCAAATATTGTGCTGTGTAGACACCTTTCAGAAAGGCTGAACTGAAGGCCAAGGGCTGAGTCTGATCAGGGCCAGATCTGGAAGTGTTCAGGGGCTGCACAAGGGGGCTAGAAGGGAGCTGTAGGAGTGGCTGAAGGCAGGGAAGCTGGATGAGAAATGAGGGCTGCATCCTCCCTTCATATAGGCAGCTGTGGGCTGAGCCAACCAGCCCTAAACTGGCCGACTTTTAGTCAACTGGTTTGGGCTGGCTGGTTGGGGCCCTTTGCCCCATAAAAGCCTGCCTAGGGAGGGGCACAGGGCAGCATATAAAGGCATCCCTTCCCCAGCTCATTCTTCCTCATTGTCCCAGCCGTGAGGGGGCCTTTCTGGGATCCTATCCTAGGCTAAGACCTAGACCTACCTAGAAACTTAAGACGGAAAGACTAACCTACCGTTCTCCAGTGGGTACTAGTGAACAAGGACTAACTGTCTGACTTGACCTAAGGTTGAGAGACTATACGTAGCTTGTGCCTGACTGTCATTGGACAAGGGGTCACGAAATTCCAGGGGCTAGAGCCTACAGAGCCAATATCAGAGGATCCACCAAAAGTGGATGCATTGGAGGAGGTCCTTCAGCCAGAATAGATTGTGTACCATATTGTACGCAAAGGCTCTCAAGGCAAGGAGTTTTACAGGTATCTTGTAAAATTCAAGAATTATACGGCATTGGATGCCAAGTGGATGGATGAAGACATGTTGTTCGATCGTCCACATCTTTTGGATGTTTACAAGGAAGCTTTTCAGTTGAGGTCAACTGAATAGAAGCCGAGGAGATGTCACCACAATGTAAATATCCTAAGTCAAAGTACAATTGACCATTTATCTGATCATAATTAAAGAGTTTTCATATGTGTTAATTATGGTCAAAGAGTTCTTTTAATGGTCAAAGAATTGACTACGGTAAAAAATACTTGACTCTGGTCAAGTAAGCGTGACTTTGGTCAGGGAGACTTGGTTTATTACCAAGAGGGTTAACTGCGGTTAACCAGAGAACCACAGAGCTGACTATGGTCAGAGAGTATTGACTTCGGTCAACGAAACTTGGCATGCGCCAAGAGGGTTAACTACGGGTGACCAAGATGTGCCAACTTCGGTCGGAGAGTTGTGCCAACTTCGGTTGGAGAGACTTGACTATAATTAAGGTGCCTCGACCCTTGGTCAAAGCCCCTTAATTATGATCAAGAGCGTTGACTTCGGTCAACCAGAGAATAAATATATATTTTTATATTTGTTTTGTGTGTTGAAGAAGTGAAAGGAAAGCATGAAGCTGAACACAAAACAAGAGAATGCTTGCTTATGGAATGAAGAAGGTTGAGGTCCATATGTAGGCACCTCTACATGAGCCACCAAGCTCCACAATCATCTCCTCAATCATCTCCTCAATCAGCTCCTAGAATCTCTCAATCATCCTATGTGGCATCTACCACCACCTAACAGTGCTTATGGGCACCTAATTGTGCCTCTAGCACACACACATAGAACCCAAAGTGTGCTTGGGTCATACACCTTGAGATATCCCATGAAACCCCCCCTTAAGGAAATGCCTCAGGCTATGTCAAGGATACATCTAGTCACATAGTGTCTCAAGCCATCTCATGGTGGTCAAGGATAAATCTATGGCTAGGATCTCATGCTAGCAAGGCTTCCCAAGGGTGTGAAGTCAAACAAAGGGATACATAAGACCCTCCAATGGTTATCTCCCCTGCATGTACATGCACACAATGTATGCATGAGATACCATGGAGCTAAACACATACACATGGCCTGCATCATATGGTGACCAGAGGTGTTTACAAAGAACAAAATAGTTTATTCTATTCATTTTGGAGGACTATCCAGGCAGAGTGCCTTGACTCAACATAAAAGAGAGATCTGGAGCATATGTGGAGCTGGTTCAAAAAGCATAATCATCATAGGAGGCCTCATCTTGTGGAGGCACATCAACTGAAAGTAAATTGGCAGTTTCTGGTTTTGCTTCCTTTTTGGCCTTACAAAACTTTTCATGGTGATTGTTTTGCCCACAATATTTGCAAGGATTGATCTTGAAGCAATCTTTTGAGAGGTGATTAGTCTTCCCACAATGTTTGCAAGGTGAAAACTTGCCCATTTGAGTTTTTATGACATAGGCTGTGTCATTGCCTCTCCGGAGTTCCTTGTGCCTTTCTTCTTCTTGAAGGGCAATAATAAGACTTTCAAGAGTAGGATCAGGAAGATTTTTCAATGTGGTGACAACATGATCATAATCTTCAGGCATACTTTTGAGCAATACTGCCATTGCATCATTCGTAGTGATTGGAGAGTTGATAGAAGCAAGTTGAGTCATGAGACTCCGCATGTGATTGACATGAGCAGCCAAGGGAGCACCACTAGCCATCTTCAATTCAAAGAAAGCAATCTCAAGTGACAATTTTGAGATGTGAGAGCTAGCATCAAAAAGAATATCAAGCTTTTGCCAAGCTTCAGAAGGAGACTCCATATCAGAAATGTGATGAATATAGTCATCTCCTAAGCCAAGAGCAATAATGCCATAGGCTTTCTCCTCTCTAGCAGGATCTCGTGCCGGGCGTGTAGGAGTTGAGGATTCTCCAGCATTAGAGGCTGTTGAAGAAGAAGTTGAAGCAGGTTTGACAAGCCCCCAGAGGTTTTCCCTCATCAATGCAAACTTAACTTTCATCTGCCATGTGTGAAAGCCTTTACCATTGAACTTATCAATATTCAAGAAGGTAGCCATGAGAGGGTCTAACCCAAAATGGGCAGTGTCTACTCTCTTACAAGGCTAGAAAAAGCTGAAAAGCTTCAAAGTACAAGCATTTGGTGTAGCAAAGACTTGTAACCAAATTCCATAATAAAATGGAAATGATACTTCAACTTGCATGCTTCATAGAGGTGGCTAAATGAAAGTATTCCAAGCAAATCTAGGTATAGCAACCTAAAGGAAAGTTGTATCCACAATTGTACTGATGCTATTCAACACTTTAAAACATCACAAATGCCAAAGTAGCATCTAATGTAGCACCAAACTCACAACACTGTCAAAACTGTCCAAAATAGAGGCCTGATCTTGGAGGGCTTGTATCTCACTCTTCAAGGCAAAGAAAAGAGGGCTTTCTAGGTAGAAATAAAGCTGGTATACCAGAGAAGAGCCACTGAAGAGGAAAGGCAAAATGCCGTGTCGCGTCGCCATAGCTAGGAGCTTGATTGTCGACTGGTTTTTTCGTGTTTTCTCCCTCCTCGGTGGACCATTTCACTTCAAATTTGGACAGGGGTTAGCTCATGTTGTTGTGCAAGCGTGGCTTAGAGGAATTTCGAAATGGTTGCTCCAGCAAGTCGTATTGCACGAAATGGCGTCAGGAAGAAGGCGGCTGTTGCGCGGGTTTGTGGGCACCATTTCCTAATTGCTTTGACGTGGAAGGTCGCCCATACGAAGGGTCTCTCCAGCCAGAAGGACTCTGGGAATGGTTGCTTGTAGGTAGAGAACAAGCTCACACAAAATTTTGGAAGGAAAGAGGAAAATGGCATAAGAAGAAGAAGAAGAA
Source organism: Dipteris shenzhenensis (assembly GCF_047967505.1). Taxonomy (NCBI): domain Eukaryota; kingdom Viridiplantae; phylum Streptophyta; class Polypodiopsida; order Gleicheniales; family Dipteridaceae; genus Dipteris; species Dipteris shenzhenensis. The sequence goes on from NC_141606.1 coordinate 1,966,475, forward strand.
GAAGATGATGACATGGCATAAATGGGCTCAAGGAGGATCATAGTGCTCTGATACCATGTTGAAGAAGTGAAAGGAAAGCATGAAGCTGAACACAAAACAAGAGAATGCTTGCTTATGGAATGAAGAAGGTTGAGGTCCATATGTAGGCACCTCTACATGAGCCACCAGCTCCACAACCATCTCCTCAATCAGCTCCTAGAATCTCTCAATCATCCTATGTGGCATCTACCACCACCTAACAAAGCTTATGGGCACCTAACTGTGTCTCTAGCACACACACATAGAACCCAAAGTGTGCCTGGGGCATACACCTTGAGATATCCCATCAATGTGTGTACATGTGTTCAGTGGGGACGCCCACCATGACTAGAATTAGTCCACAGTGTGTTATTTGCATGCAAAGCGCTAACAATTAATGGGTGCCATGGTGGTGCGCTTTAATTAATTGTTGCAGGTACTAGGAAGAGATATTTTAATAAGCGCTACGAGAGCCTAACAACCATCTAGGAGGCGGTTCGTGTGACCAAGTGCTTCGAAGACTTCAGAATTGCCCTTAGTGGCATGTAAGGACTTAGTCTAGATTTTAAACAAGTGGCATGTTGCCAATTTGAAATGAGCTTGAAGCTCTTGTAATATGGATTCACGTTGGATTTTTGTATCAGGCAGCTCTACATTGAACCTTTGTAACAACTTTCTCTCTTCATGAATAAAAACCTTCGGGGGCGTCCAGGCCGACGTTTTGTCCTAGGCCCTAGTGCATCTGTAGAGAGAGAGGGAGTAAGAGAGAGCATAGAAGAGAATATTTGCAGTAATTATCTGGAGCGAGGTTTCAAAAGGTATTTTCCACCTAAGTTTAAAATGAATAAGAAAATGTCTTTTCTCAAATTGAACTTGAGAGGGACGTTCATAGAAGAATATTCGGATAGATTTCTGGAGCTTTAGAAATATGCTTTAGAATTCTCTTTGACTAGCAAATTTGTTGAGGAGTTGAACCCTCAGATTCGCTTTTGGTGAAACATGGATCACTACGGAACTTTATGGATGCCGTACGGAAAAGCCAAAAGCTATCAACGGATGAACACCCTTCAAAATATAAAAAACACCAATATTTTTAAAAAAAAGAAAGCACTAAAAAAGGGCCTGAGTTGTATATGGTATTTTTCAAGATTTTAGAAAAACTCCTTGAAGAAGAAGAAAGACTTGAGTATGTAAGGAAGGTTCTAGAGGAGTATGAAGGTGTATTATTGGAAGATCTCCCCAGAATGTCTTCTCCTAGACCTCTTGATCATACCATAAAGTTGATGCCGGGAGTAGACCCTTATGTAGAGTTCTAAATAGATTCACCCATCAAGAATATACTGAATTAAAGCTTCAACTAGAGGACTTGCTCAAGAAGGGCTTTATTAGGCCGACTTTGTCTGTGGAAATTAGCCTTTAAATTTAAAATAGAAACGTGCAAGTTTCAAGGCATTCTAGCTATATATTTGCCTAAGTGCGAAAATTTTAATTAAAAACTTTAAAATTTTCAACGTGAAGGCTTTTGTAGTAGGCGTGAACAATAATGGAATAAGGGTGACACAAATTTCTAATTTGCACACAAAAGGGCGACAAAATCAGCGCCGTCAGCTAAACATCCATCGAGTTCAAATATCAACTTCTATGCTCGGATTTTGTTCAATTGCTTGTCACCTGCCTTTTCCCATTCCCATCCTATTTTTTCCCATGTGCTAAGCCCCTAAGTAGCGGCAAAGAATGCAAACCTTTAAACTAGATCATTATTCACAAAAAGTCAAGGTTTAATGTGAACTCAATCGCAAATTTTGGAAATTAGCCTTTAAATTTGAAATAGAAACGTGCAAGTTTCAAGGCATTTTAGCTATATATTTGCCTAAGTGCGAAAATTTCAATTAAGGGAGCACGTGTCTTAAAGAAGAAATACGAAACATATCGCCTATGCATAGGACTGAATAAGTAGATCATAAATTATCAGAGCAATCATCTGGATGTAAAGTATTTTCTAAGATAGATCTTAGATCTAGATATCACCAGATTCAAATAAAAGAAGAGGATATATTTAAGGCTACATTTAGGACAAGCTATGGGCTTGACGAGTATGTGGTCCTACCTTTTGTTTGACTTATGCTCTTGCGACATTTATGCGCTTAATGGATAACATTGTTCATGATATTTAGATGATTCTGTTCTTGTTTTTCTAGATGATATCTTGATCTACTCAAAAAATGAAGAACACGAGATTCATCTTAGAAGAAGCTAAGAGATAACTTGATGTACGGAAAAGTAAGCAAATGCTTGTTTGCTAACTAGACGATGGAGTATGTATGTCCTGTCATTTCCACAAACGGAGTGCATATTGAAAACAAAAGCAATTGTTGAGTGGCTAATTCCAAAGAGTAGGATTAGCAAGCTATGAAAGTAGAGGTATGAAGGACTCCCCTAAGCTTCACCTCTTACGAACTTAACAAAAAAAGAAAATAAAGTTGTTTGGGATGGCCAATGTCAACAAGCTTTTGAGACAATAAGGAATGAAGTAGCTTAGAGTTGTATTTTGAAATTTTCAGAACTCAGTAAATCTTTCACAGTCACTTGTTATGTGAGTGGAGATCAAATAGGCTGCGTTTTATCACAAGATGGGAGGGTGGTTGAATATGAGTGAAGAAAGTTTAAGAAGCATGAAAAGAAATATATCACCAATGATCTAGAGTTAGTGTTGTAGGTCATGCGTTGAAACATTTGCGGCAGTTTCTTCTAGGTCCTAAGTTCGAGCTAAGGACTGATCATGAGAGTTTGAAGTACTTATTTACCCAACTGCAGTTGAACAATAGACAAAGGAAATGGATGAAGCTTCTTTGTGAGTATGAGATCTCGCAGAAATTAATAAACGACTATTGATGGATTGCCATTATGTTCCTTACAGTGGACATGTGGGATTTGATAAAACATATTGAAAAGTAAGGAAGTCATTCTTTTGTTCTAGGTTGAAAAGAGATGTGATTAAATATTTGAATGAGTTCTTGTACTGCCAAAGAGTAAAAGTGGAGCAGAGCAGAATTCCGGGTAAGATATAGCCATTAGATAAATCCCAGAGGAAATGGGAATCCATCTCTATGGGTTGCATCGCATGTCTACCTATTGCCAGAGGGGGATATAATACGATCTATGCTTTAGTAGATAGGCATACTAAGATAACTCATTTCATACCTATGAAGAAGACAGATGGAGCGGTTGATGTAGCCAAAGGGTTTGTGAAAAAAATCTTTAGGCTTCATGGAATGCCTAAGAGCATATTTTCCGATAGAGATTCGAATCCTAAGAGAGTGAATAGAGTGTTAGAGGATATGTTGTGGATGTATGTGAATGAGAGACAAAAGAATTAGGTCGAGTTGCTACCTCTAGTAGAGTTTGCCTATAACAGTTCATGGCAGTCATCTATTAAGATGTCTCCATCCAAAGCTGTATATGGACAAAATTTTAGTGTACGGTCAATTTCTATGATTCCACAAATGGAGCATAAGTTTCTATAGAAATGCTTGAGAGTATGGAAAAGGACTTAGCGATGATCAAAGAATACACGAGAAAAGCCCAGGATGGGCAAAAGAAACTATTATGACCAAAAGAGATGCCACGAGAGTTTAAAGAACGGGACGTGGTCTTTTTGAGGATCCGACATAAGAAGAGCAACCTAAGACTGCATCAAGATAAAAGACTTTTAACATAGATATGGGGGATCATTCAAGATTTCAAAAATATATGGAAATATGATGAACAAATTGGAATTTTCTAAAGAGAGTAAAGTTCACTTTGTATTGCATGTTAGCTTGTTGAAAAAGTATATAGCCAACCCTGGTCATGTGCTCTGTGTGCGCGCGCGCGCCCCCTGACTGTCTGTCGCTCATTACCTCAACCCTTCAGCCAATCGTCCAACCTTTCGTCACTACAGCAACCCATCTAGCCCTTAGCCCGTTAACGCCGTCAACCTTCTCAGTACAGCAGGTCACAGGAGTACTCTTTGTAGATCTATCAATTCGAGTTGTACGCAGGTGTTTGATTTAGGAACCCCTAGCTGAGCCAAAGCCCCAACTCAACTAGGGGGTTAGCTTAGCCAGGGGGTATAGTAGATATGGCCAGTAAAGAATGGACCAGCTTACTCTTTTCGTAAAAAACCCCCTCCACTGCAACAACCTCCAACAGCAAAGTCTGATACGCCTCAGTCAACACCTTTGCCATATGCACACATATATGAATGGGTGGTTTTTTGGACCGACCCATTATTGGGTATCATGAACAAATTTGCTTCCTACAGGATCAAGTGCGATAATCACGGATGCAACGGGCAGATGCTATAGCTCGAATCCAAGTTTTGGAAGGACCTGGTAAGAAGGAAGTCATTGAAGGGGTTGTAAAATCTTGCAATGCTTCTTCCCCTACCCCCTAATTAGTCTCTGCAGTCAAGAATCTAGTCCAAACTGAAGTGCAGACAGACAAGCACGAAGTGATTGTGGAGTTTGATACAAAGGTAAACAAAGCTGATATCCAAGAAGATTAAAGAACATGCAGCTAGAAAGGATAATGCTCTGAAAATCAGAATTGGGGGCTCACAAATGGATGGTATAAAGAAGAGGACTCATTCAATGATACTTTTACATATGTCAAAGCAGCCATGCCTACTATTGGTTAGACAACTGGCGCAGATGACAATCCTGATCATCTTAATGATGATGGTGAAGCTAGAGCAGTCCGGATTGGTCAGCGTAATGGTCATACTATCATTACGTTCAACTCACGAGATTTACGTATAAAGATTTTACGACAATCTCATAAGCTGAAGGAACTAAGACATGGATAGCCGAAGAACTCACAAGAGCTCAACTTAAGGATAAGGCAACAGAATTAGCTAAGGTCAAGGCTGCGAGGAAGGATGGTAAATGGGCAGATAGCACTCATTAAAGAGTTTAATTCAAACCGAAAAGACTCTTAGTCTTAAACTGATGTATGGCCAGCTATATGTATGTTTTCTCTACTAAGTAGGTACTCCAATTTTATAGTCTCCCTTCACACTCTCTAGGAGCTGCCATGTTCCCTCCCTAAGTAGATGTATTAGATGGTTTTTTGTTGTCACATAGACCTGTTGGTCTCTTGTGGACATTCATAGACTTTCTTTCTACAAGATTTACACAAATTATAGGAAGGTGGAAGTCTAAGAGTGGTTCCGCAGGCCATTCTGGCTAAATAGGTAATGGTTCTTTTTGCAATAGTGGGGAGCCTTCATGTCTAACCACTACTTGCAAATTTGAGGACAATTATTTTTGGTGGGGATGGTTTGTAACGGTCATCACTAGGCCAATTACTTGGGGTAAATCACTCAATCCCATTACACCTCACATTTTGATGATGACACTACCACTCAAATCTACAGCTCCCTCTTGCTTCTTGTCTCCGTCTGCTCCCTCAATCTCTCTCTACCCCATTCCTCTCTTTCTATACCCCCCCTCATTCCTTTTTGCCATTCTATCCCTGTTCTCTAAATTTGCCCGTTCCCTTTTCTACAGCATGCTTGTTTGCTTGAGTAAAACTTTGAGGGTCATCATTATCCAACACATGCATGACGAGGGCTGCATTTGCACTCTCCCTTGGCTGCTGTAGCCTGTAATCTGGCTAGTCACCCTGCTTCTGCTACTTTCACGAATGTCCCGTAGTTTTTCATCTCGCATTGTCTTCACATACCGTTTTGATAATTTGTCAGGAGTTTTCTCCGCTTGTATGGGTTTTTGCCATTGTTATTGCTGCTGTCTTTCCACATGAGGGGGCAATATCTGCTGCTGCAAATCGTCTTCTCATCCTAAGAGTATTTATTTTGAGTGACAAAGGTTGGGGTGGACATCCACTTTCTCCTCCATTTTCCCAAGGCTGGCTGCATTTTTGAAACAGCATAGTGACTTTCCTCTCTCTAAAGATGGAGTCTTTGCTAATGAATATGTTGAGGGATTCAAGTTGATACGGCTTGTACCATCTGCATTGCTAGAGTAACGCAATGAAAATGCATTTGTTTGCTTAGCTGTCCAACTTGTCTTTGTTGTTTTGGTAACATGCGCATAACAGATATGACAAAAAATTCTCAAATGCATGAGACTTGGCCTTCTTTTTGACCAAGCTTCGTAGGGTGTCATTGTCTTTGCATTTGTTTGGTTTGCTGTCCAACTTGTCTTTGTTGTTTTGGAACATGTGCATAACAGATACAACGAAAAATTCTCAAATGCATGAGACTTGGCCTCCTTTGTGACCAAGCTTTGTAGGGTGTCATTGTCTTTGCATTTGTTGCTTTGCTGTCCAACTTGTCTTTGTTGTTTTGGAACATGTGCATAACAGATATGACAAAAGATTCTAAAATGCATGAGACTTGGCCTCTTTTTTGACAAAGCTTCGTAGGGTGTCATGTTCTTCACCGCTTTGGTGGTTAATGCAGCTGGAAACACAGTTTCTACCCAAAAAATGCTCACCATGCCTTTATTAGATCTTGGTTCTTACTCTTTGCCGTCCCATTTTCTTGAGGAGTGTAGGCAGTGGTGAATTGTTGCTTGATGCCATTCTTCTTACAAAATCTTATGAACTCATTGCTTTAACACTCACCCCCTCTATTGGATCTCAAAAAGTTTCGTGAAGGCTAAAACTGAAAGCAAGTTCTCTTTGAGCCCTGGCACATGATTTCATACATTTTTCATGTGAAGCCAACACTTGAATGTTCCATGCCCTTTGATATTCAACTTGTAGGCATTTGTAACCTCCTCAATGCCAATTGTTGGACTGAATTATTGATCAAAACCACTCTCCTCTACCTGTTGGTGCTGTCTAGCACCTGAGTCTATCAAACTGTGAATCAGAGACGGTGATGTTTGCAAGTGGTCTACTCTCATCTACTAACATGAGATGCTCATGTAGACGTAGCTTATCCTCATTGAAAGCATTGAGAATGGAATCCCCATGAACGTGGAAAACCTGCATTTTTGTGGCTGCTCAGTTTTTCACCCTATAATAACGAGAACTGAACTGAATCGTACGTGAACTAAAGAAACATGAGCTCCACCTCTACTAGCTGGTAGATGTCTACCAAAATTGATTCAAGTGAAGAGCAGCAGCTGAGAAAGAGGAGCACACAAGTTACCTTCACTTAGCCCAAGAGGGAGCTCTAATACCACTTGTAACTTTAGATGGAGTAGGCCTACATAAATCAAATGCTATCTGAAAATAGAGGAGAGCTTCAAGTGAGGAAGAAACCCCCTCTTGGTCCCTGAACAAAGCTTTAGTTTGCAAAGGCAGAACTTTATGACAGATGATGTAAAAAATAAGCCCATGGTACTTGGGTATTACCAAACCTGGGCAAAAGCCCACTTCGGTTTATGGGATTATTCTTAGCATGACACATGGCACGCTAGCATGAAAATACATATTGGGTATGGGATTATGCAAGTTAATTGTGTATGTCGCGTTAAAATACCCTATATCTGAGGCTCCAGACAGATTCTAGAGCCATCTACTGGGTTTGTCCTAGCTATGTATGCATTGAAAAACTACTTATGTTAAACATACTTTCAGTGCAATGCAATTTTTCACCTTTTAATTGGTTTCTCCTAGAGCTAAATCTTGTGCACAACCTCCTTTGCTGCTGGTTACTCAGTGGGCAATAGACAGTCATATTTAAAAATTTGCTTCCAATGGATACCTATAATGATGAGAAGAGACAATATTTTTATTTCCTACACATTGGTAAATAATTTCTTTGGTGTTTAACCCAGCGTTGCTTGCAAGGGCACTTAATGCTATCATTACAAGGTTGGCTCATAAAAACAGGAAGTAGCAAGCTCTACAGAGGGTTTCATGCTAGTTAAATTGTTTTGAATTTGCTGATTTTAAAAAATAATGTGCAGCTTATGATGGAGAAGGACAAATTGACGGAGGTTCCTGCTGAACAAAAGATGGACAGACGAAAGACTTTCAAGGAAGAACACAAAGCAGCCCTTGAGCATGCAGTGACGCTGAAAGTACCAAATTCACTTCCACCCTCTGAAGAGAATTTCGTGTCTGATGGAAACCACCATTAAAGTAAGGAGGAAAAAGTTGCTTACAAAGGTAAAGTGAAAGTGATGGCAGGGAGTGTGTGCCAGAGGAAAAAGAACATGAATGGAGACCTTATGTAAGTGATTCTATTGCAAGGATGATTCAGGAAATGTAATTCTTGGAAGTGAGAAGGGTATATAAGAGATGTATGAACATCTTATGCACGTTCTAGTGCATGCATGACGTGTGTGTGTGTGTGTGTGTGAGAGAGAGAGAGAGAGAGAGAGAGAGAGAGAGCGACGTCCTCGGGAGGCCTCACGGGCCTATGGGACAAAACACACACCAAAAAGGTAAACACCAAACATCAGTTATAGACTGAGAGTCTTTTGGGAGTGTGTATAGCACTCAAAAAGTTATTATAGGTTAACTACGGTCTACTACAAAAGATAATCGGCCTGCATTACATCAGTTTAAGACTGAGAGTCTTTAGGTTTGGATTTGAAAGCTTTGATTGGTGCTTTTCCATCTCTGTAAACAGTCCATTGTCCTTCCTTTCGAGCATCCTTCACTTTAGTCAATTCAATGGTCTTCATTTTGAGCCGAATTGGAGTGAGCTCCTAAGCTATCCATATTTTAGTACCTTTCAAGCTTGAGTGCCTTTGCTTTTTGCATGCATATGGGGAGCATTATTTGCATGACTTGAGAAAAACGGTTGTAGATGCTATAGTTAACTGTCAAAAGTTGACAGAACTCGGCCATGTTAGGGATTTGATTCAGCCTAAGGTAGACTCCTTATGTCATGCTAAGCATTTATAACAGAGCAATGAAAATTGCCAAATGGAAGACCTGGGCCAGGCAGAAAGCTCTTTTGGATAAAGGTTGTTCTTCTAATGAGTTATTTAAATGTTTTTCTTTTTAAAAAGCACGCTCCTAACATATGTCGGATTTTGGCGTTTGATGGGCTTTGGACTTCCTCACAGGTATAACTTGCCCAAGCATGTGGACCATTTGCCTGACAGTTTGGAAATCTGGAGTCCTCTTCACAAGAGGTTCTGTTGGCAATACTGAAGTTATTACAGCATGTTTCTCCCATTATTGCTCTTGATCAGGCTCCGTAGCTTGAGACACCTTTTACGAAAGGGAACTTCTTGATGCTTTGATGTCATGTGGTAAATGGAAGGGCCCAGGTTAGAATGGTCTTACAGTGGAGTTCTTTTTGGCTTACTGGGATGCCCTTAAGCATGCTTTATTGCAAATGATTAATAGTGCCTGGCAAAATCAGCAAATGCTAGATGCTTGGAAGAAAGGGTTGGTTAAGTTGATTTCAAGAAACATCTTTGTGAATCATTTGCTGATTGGAGGCCTATTACACTCATGCGAGTTATTTATAAGATGATTCCCAAAATGGTGGTTGATAGAATAAAGGTTATGGCCTATATCCTACCCAATATGGCTTTATTCCTTGTAGACACATCATTGATAATATTGCAAATGCCTGTGTTGGGATAGAATATGTAAAGTATACCCAACAGGATGTACAAAGCTTTTGATAAAGTGTAGTGGGACTTCATCTCGTAGACAATGCAATCCTTAGGATTTGGGCATCGAATGCAACATGTTATTTACAGACTTTACAGTGATAGTAAAGCTGTGTGCATTTTATCGGGAGATATATCTGATTAGTGGACTTTATATCATTCAGTGAGATAGGGATGTCCTCTTAGTGCTTTGCTTTATGCAATTGCTACTCATCTGATGCTTTGTTATATTGATCATCTTGTAGTCACCGATGCCTTGCATGGTCCATAGATACACGAAAGAAAGCTCATGATTGCGCAAGCTTATGTTGATTCATTCATCACTCCCATGAACACATAAACTGATCTTTCGTAACTCATGGAGGCTTTATCCTTGTACGGAATAGCTATTGGTTTGCAGGTAAACTTTCAGAAGTCCAAGCTTCTACCTTTGCATGCTAAGGATTGGCATAGCTCTTTGTGGCTAGGGAAAATTGTTCTGCCCTACCAGCTTGTTCATCATCTTGGCTATCAGTTGGGATGGACTATCACTTGCTATCAAAAAATAGATTCGGTACTTGTAAAGCTCATGAAGAAACTATAATATTGAAGTTAGCCACTTGGTCTCTTTATGTTCGACTCGGAATTGTGCAATCAATTTTGGTGGCTTAGATTCAGTTTCTTATCTTTAATGATGTTCGATAAAAAAGACATCTCTTCTTTCATGTTTGCTATTATGGAGACTTTCTAGTGCTCGAAGCATGGCCTAGATTACTCTCTATGGAGCATCTATGTTCCCTAAAGATGCGTGTACATATTGAATATTCATTTTTATATTTTGGCATAAAAGAAAAAATGATGCTGCGATTTTTGCACGGTGAGTAGCCTTGGGTTGCCATGATGTCTCATTTACTTTTGCAATTGACCACTCTTGCTTTTGGGGACATGCATCCCACTCCATGGGACTTCATTCTGATGGTATGGTTAAAGGTCGTCCTTTTGTTTCTAAAATGTTCTCGGCTTGAAAGGAGATTCTCTTATCTCAAATGGCATGGTTGTGACTCTTTGGATGGGAATTCCTTGCACGCTGAGAACTTGCACTGGTCAAGGGCATTTGATTGTCCCCTTGCTTTGCAAGAACGTAGTTGCTCATATTTTATTCCATCCAAAGAAATTACGCTCATTGGTGATGTCCTTCATAATGATGACCCCTTTGGGATTATCTTTCTTAGATGCTTTATTCCTTTTTGCTAGTATCCAAGTTGAAGCTTATGTATCACCTTAGTGATTGGTCCTTGCATTGCCAGGGTTATTGTTCTCGCCCATTACTCCTGGTTGATATCTCAGCGGTTGGTTTATACATGGTTTTGATGCCTCCTCCTGGATATTGCATGTGAATCAGCTTTGGTCTTTAAATCGTAATGCCAAATGATGGCATAAAAGATTGCAACAGCTTTGGTTGTGCAAACTCCCACTTCGCCAACAAGTTTTTCTATGGCGAGTGATGCTTGGTGCTATTCCTTTTGGCCAACTCTCAGCACGTAGACGTATTGCTCTTGCTGTATGCCATAGATGTTTGGCTTCCAAGGAATCCTTGCTACATCTTTTTAGAATTGTCTTGTCACTCATGATTTCTTGCTATTTCTTCAGCAGCGCCTCCAGGGTCACTTTCCAATTGCTTCCTTTGGCAAGCTTTTTTGGATCTTTGGCATCCTCCCACGATAAGCGGAATTTGATTTATTTTTCATGTGGGTTTGATATTGGGCACTTTGGACTCTGTGGAAAGATGGGAACCGTAGAGTCTTTGGAGAGTACTTCTTTCGTGTTCTACTATTTTGGATGTCAATCAGGCAATCTTTTTATGATTGCTTGTTTGTTGTCAGATAGATTACACTGTCTACTTGTCCTACAATAATGAAATTTCCTGATCTTGTATTTGCTGACCCCCACTTTGGGAACCACCTCTTTTTAATATAAAGATACATGGATTTCTCCAAAAAAAGAAAAATTTGTTTGTGTATTTCACAAAAAGAAAAGTGTGCGTGTGTGTTTCACCCCACATATGCCACTATCCCGATTTCTTGTCATATAATGAAATCTTCTAATGTTGGAGGTCCCAGCTTTTGGGATTGATTCTTGTAATATAATCTTCAATGGATTTCACACAAAAAAAAGTGTACTTCACCCCAAAAAAAGTGTGTAAGTGGGGGGGTGTGTCGTCAGATAGATTACACTATCTACTTGTCCTAACAATGAAATCTTTGGATCTTGTATTTGTCAGTGTCCACTTTGGTCTTGTAATATAAAAATACATGGATTTTCAGCCAAAAAAAAAGTGTGTGTTTGGGTTCATGTGACTCGAATATGGAAGCTTATGTGGCCACGTATATGTCAATGATTTACACCCTCATATAGTAGCTTTGCAATCAACATATGTATGTAGGCAAGACATGACACCTTGTTGGCTATGACATTTTTAATGCAGGAGAGCATTCTTTTTCAAGTTTTCCTTCCTTGTGAAGCATGCATGCTCTTCAACCCATTGTCACTTTAAATGATAGGGAAGGCAAGTGGATCATTATGTAGTGTCATATTCAGGGTAAAATACTTGAATTTGCGTTGGTATATGCATCTTATTCTTCTCATAGAAGAGAACTAACTAAGGAGGCTATGCAAAAATATCCCTAGAGGTAACATGCATTTATCTGTGGGGATTTCAATGATGCACCCAGCAAGGGGATAATACCTTGGGTAACACCCACATGCTGACATTGGAATGCCAACATTGGCTTTAATTAATCTCTTAGCATAGTCTTGTGGATCTTTTGAAGGAGTTGAAGCCTATGTTTTCAAGATATACTTTTTAGCATAATGCCCAATCTGCATATCGTGCAAGATTTGACCGTTGGTACATGGCAAGTGTGTAGCAATATAATGCTCCTACTTGTCAAACATGGGTAGATATTGCCTTCTCCCATTTTGATCATGCTTTGTTTTGGTTGAGGTTGTCTTCTAATGAGATGCCACATGACAGGTTGCCAGATAAAAGACTCCTTATAGTTAATAACAATTATTTGGAGCATGAGCAGTATAAGCAAATGGTTAATAATGCACCTCTTTAGGACAGTGCCAGATTGATATTGACTATGCTTGGAATGATTTCCTCTCGTATGCAGGCAATAATTTATGACCATGGCAAGAATTACTTGCATGACTTATGATTGCTGATGCTAAAGCCAATGGTCAAAATTTGACAAAACTTAGTCATGTTTGGCATTTAACTCAATCTAAGCTTGTGTCCTTATGTCAAGCTTGCTAAGAATTTGTTACAAAGTAATGACCATAAGAAAATTGTCAAATGGGAAACTAAAGCTAGTCAAAAGGCTCTCTTAAATAAAGGTTTCTGCTCTAAAGCGTTTTAGGTACGATTTGCTTAGGCTTGTGTCACTCACTATGCAAACAATTGGAAATCTGGAGTCCCATTGGTAGGAGGTTTTGTTGGCGCCATGTAAGCTTTTATAGCATGTCTCTCCTATTATCACTCCTATCCAGGTTGTGCAGCTTGTTCACAAAAAGGGAGCTGATTGATTCATTAAAATCATGTGGCAAATGGAAGTCTCATAGTTGGGATAGTCTTATTAAGGAGTTCTTACTAGCATACTTAGATGCCCTTAAGCATGTTTTATTGCATAGGATCAAATCTACTAGGCAAAATTAGCAAATGTGTGATGCATGGAAGAAAGGTTTGGTCATGATGCTCTCAAAGAAGCATCTTTGTGAGTCATTTGCTGATTGGTGAGCTATTACACTCATGCCAATCATTTATAAGGTGGTTTCTAAAATGGTGGTCAATAGAATTAAGGGTTTTCTACACGATGGTTTATATCCCATTCCGTATGGCTTCATACCTCACAAACATATTACTGATAATCTCACATTAAATTTTGGACTTTGTATCGCTCAGTGAGATAGGGATGCCCTCTTGGTGCATTGCTCTATGCAAAGCTACCCATCCAATGCTTTAATATATGGATTATCTCATGGCTATTGATGCTTGTCCATGATTACACAAGCTTATGCTGATGATTCCTTCTTTATCCCAAAGAATACTAAGACAAATCTTTCGCAACTCATGAGTGCTTTATCCTGGAAAGGATTGGTGGTTGGCTTGTAGGTAAATTTTTAAAATCAAAGCTTTTGCCTTTGCATGCTAAAGACTGGCATTGCTCTTTGTGGCCTAGCAAAATTATGTTGCCCAATAAGCTTGTTCGTCATCTTGGTGTCTACTCGCCGCCAACAAATGGATTGGGTGCTTGCAAAGCTTAAAGAGAAATTGGAATATTGGAAGTTAGCCACTCGGCCATTGCATGTTCAACTTCGTATTATTGTGCAATCAATTTCAATTCTTCTTGCCTTTGATGATGGTTGATAAGAAGGATCGTACTTCTTTGATGTCCATTCTCGTGGAGACTCTTTGGTGCTTAAAGCAAGGCCGTAAGAGCATTAGATTACTCTCTATGGAGCACCCTATTCTCCAAAGATGCATGGTGGTTTAATTATATTGAATATTCACATTCATATTTTTGCACATAAGGGGAAGATGATGTTGGAATTTGTGTAGGGTGACTAGCCTTGGAGTGCTATAATGCATCACTTCCATTCACAATTGACTAGTCATTGTTTTGGGCACTAGCATCCCACTCAATGAGATTTCATTCTAGGATATATTGATGGCAGAGTTAAGAGCTGGCATTTTTCCTGCAGAATGTTTTCAGATTGGAAAGAGATTCTTTCTCATCTCAAATGGCATGGTCACAACGCTCTTGATGGAAATTCCTTGCGTGCTGAGAGTTTGAATTGGTCAAAGGTGTTTGATCATCCCCCTACCTTGAAAGAACCTATGCACTCTTATTTTATTTCATCCAAGGGGATTCGGTTGGTGGGTAATGTGTTTCATGCAAATGGTACATTATTATCCTTTCCTTAGGCAGCCAAGCAATAAGGTTTGGGCATGAACTATTGGATCCTTTGGCAGTGTCTTTCCCAAATGCTTCAATATCATTTACTGGTACCAAATCTAGATCTTACCTATTATCTTACAGATTGGGTTTATATTGCTAGGGTTCTGACACTCACCCATTACGGTTGGCTGATGTCTTAGTGGCCAGTTTGTAGAAGGTCTTGATGCCTCCACCTTGGACTTTAGATTGGGGAAATCCAACTTGGTCTATGAATCGTAATGCCAAATGGTAGTGTAAAATATTGCAAAATATTTGGTCTTGCAAACTTCCTCTTTGTCAACAGGTTTTTCTATGGTGGGTGATGCTTGGGGTTATTCCATTTGCCCAACCCTTAGCACATAGACATATTACTCTTTCTGTTTATCACAAATGTCTTGCTCAAAGGAAATCCTTGCTCCATCTTTTTTTGGCATCACGCTATGATTTGTGACTTTTTGCTTCTTTTACAATAGCTCTCTAAGCCTACTACTTGCTTTGGCAAGCTTTTTTGTCTATTTGGGATTTACCCACAAAGGAACGAGTTTGATATTTTTTCACTTGGGTAAGATAATGGCGACTTTGGACTCTGTGGAAAGACAAAAATCATGGAGTCTTTGGAGAGTCTACCTTTTCAAGGATTCACTACTTTTGAATGTCTATGTGTTCATAAGATAGATTACTCTATTTACTTGTCTTAGACTGAAATCTTTTGATATTGTAATTATGTATCCTTTGGATTCACGGGGAAAAAAAGTATGTATCTATTTAGACACACACACACACACACACACACACGTATATAAGCTTGTATGCATTGCATGCATGCATACATACATGCATGCACAACACACACACACGTGCACGTGCACACACACACAACACACTTACTATTCTTCTTTTTCTTTTGCATCCACTTCATTTCTTAATTTTCCCTTTTCCTATTTTTTCTAATTCCTTTTCCTTCTATCTCACAAACACTCCCTAATTTTTCCTGATTCCTCCTAATTTTTTCCCATTTCTTTCTTAAAGCTCTAAAATTCTCTCTCTCTCTCTCTCTCTCTCTCTCTCTCTCTCTCTCTCTCTCCCCCCCCCCCCGGGGTCTTTAACCAAATTTCTCATATTTTCTTCCCTATTTTTCCTCTTCTTCATAAATTTTCCTAATTTCACTTGATTTTTCTCTAATTATTTTTATTAATTATTTAAAACTAAAATTTTAAATCCTTTTTCCTTTTTTTCAAATTCTCTCTAGGTCCCTTTTTTTACACCTTTAAAGTCCACATCAATTTTATTGTAACCCTGATAACAAGGGAGGGGTGTTTATGACACCTGTCTTCCCAATTAAAGTTAATCTAGTTCTTACCATGTTTTCTTGTTGGATGGTGGTAGGTATGCAAACTCTCCTCTTTAATAAAAGAGATGCTTATCAAGACTTTACCAAGCTTCAATTTTTTTTGCAAAACATTATTGTCATTTCTTATCAAAGCTCTTATATACTTTTTATGCAATTTCGTAGGTGCTTTACCTACATACTCAAACTCTTCCTTAATTCTATAATGTTATGTTTCTATTCTTTACCCTGACTCTTTTGTCTTTTCACTATGCAAAGGGGGTTGTTGTCTTGCCTTCTACACACACACACATGCACGTGCTTATGCGTGCACGCACACACGAACACACACACATATATGTATGTATGTGTATATGTATCACACTCAAGCCAATCACCTTTTAACACATGGCATTCAAGAAGACACACACACACACACATGTATGTATGTATCTATGTATATATGTATCACGCTCAAGCCAACCACCACTTTGAATTATGACAAGGTTGGTGTTCAAGAAGATATAGCAAGAGACGATGTGACACTATTAGCATTGAAGCTATGCTAGAACTGAATATTAATGTATCGGGGTCAAATCTTCACCAAAATTAGTGGAATATCTTAGAATTGGTGTAAAAAATTTAATTCAGAACTTTGTCAAATTTTAATTCAAAACTTGTTAAGGTTTGCAAAATGAATAAGCACTAGTTGTGGCTATGAGTGAAGTAGTGAAATACTGCACAAATAATGATAGAGAATAAAATTGGGCAAGCAACAAACAATGTCCGACTTCTTAATAATACTTCAATGGAATAGAATTACAATCCAGGAAATTGAAAAGCACATTTGAAGATACTAAGCAAGAATACTTGAAGGCAATAACTAGGTTTGTGATAAACCTCTTGAACATATTTAGTAATCTACAAATGGAATTTAAACAAAAAAATGGCTTTGAATTGAAAGGACAAACCATAAGGACCTTGAGCATTTTAGCTAAAGTTTTAATTCTCATTACTTTTGCAAACTCTGATGTCCCAATAGAAGAGAAACTCCGACATCTAAAGGTGGAAGCATTAAGTGTGAAAAAAGTGGACCTATGTTTTACTACCAAACACTGATGTGACTTTGCTACTTCTGCATTTAATAACTCCTTGAACTTAAAGTTGTAGGCCTGCTACTATAGAAATAAGCTTGGTGACAAATCCAAGTCTTGATATGATTTGAATGTGACAATAATACTTTGCATCAAATTTCATCAAACTATTGAAGGATTGTGCCACCTATTCTATACAAGGTGGCTAAACAATATAGCTAGAGAGAATAAAAATCAAGTGGTATTAGGTTACCTTTCTATTCTTGTGATGAAAGAATTTTACAGAAAGGTAGAGCCTTGATGCCTATTGGTTAGTCACATGCACAATGACATTGATAAGATGTTTAGGAGACTCTCTAGCAGACTATGATGAAAGGAGCCATAGAATGGTGACTCCCTTTAATAAATTTTGAGGTTTACCTATGTTCTAGAACTAAGTGCTTTATAATTTCATGAGACTTAAATTTAGACATTTTGTGTTGGTGATAGAAATGATAGTGCATTGCATTGCAAAATTGAATATCAAACCTCCAAAATTAGTTTAATTAAGGTTGCAAATGGAAAAGCTTTGTTGTGGGGAAAACTATATTCATTTAATTCCAATGGTTTCCTACAGATGGCCTCCCATTCTTGAGGTTCATACCTATCAGGGTTTTAAAAAAATCGAATAATGTACATTTGGGGTCTCTTGCACAAGCATCTAGATCAAACAAAGAATCCAAGTAAACAAAATCTAGAGACTTGCATGGTTGAGATACAAGAGATGATATCATTAGTGCTACCAAGTGTTCTCCAAATATAGTGTAGACTTGGTGGTACCCATTCTTTGCAAAATAACAAATTATAGTGGCAAATATGGGAGAAGAAATAGACCCTTGGATTTTTTAGTGGTCATGTGACATGGATGGCATAAAAGGAGCTAATGATGTTGATCCCAATGCCTCTGTATCTATAATGCCTAGCAAAAGCAAGTATCTATAATGTGTAGTGAAAGTAATAGAAGAATCAATGGAGAGGAAAGTGAAATGTACCTTGGGACAATAAGGATGAATGAGAAAAGGCAAGAACTTTTGGGCTGGGGATTGGATCACTCAAGGATCTTAAGGTTGGAAATATGTTTTTGTGGTGTTTGCATCAAGTGACCCAAATGATTTGCCATTTGGGATTCCAAAAGTGTCAAAATTGAATAAGGAGAATGAAAGAACAATCATCATCAAGGTCCATTAGTACTTCACAAAGTCTAGTAGGGAGAGGCAAGATGGTTACAAAGAAACATCATGAGTTGATATTTTGGTATTCTAGTCTATGCATTTGAGTTGACTAGATCTAGAAGTTTACCAAAGAAGACACAGTATAGGATCTCAAAAGCTACGGTCCCTATAGGGTGCTTGTGATGAGGATGAAAGTAGTAGAACATGATTTCCACAAGGAGCCACAATCGATCATTTGGAGGAGTTGATTTAGAAGATTTAGATGTAAATAGCAAGGAAGAGGAGAGATCAAGAATTTTTTACTCGAGAGGGCACTAGCAGAAAGGATGTCGGTCCCTCAGATGAGGAGGATGATTTTACAAAGTTTGGAAAATCAAATTATAGTGGCACATTCAAACTATGGTTTTTTTGTGCTTCTCAAACATTTCTGATGTAAGAAATATGAGATTGTTAGTGTTATTTTTTAATTTTGAATGTAAAAAAACTATAGGTCTCTAAAATTCAATGGTTCCAAGGAGTCTTGATATGCAAATAATTGTAATTTCATAAAATAGTTTGTTTTTTTGACACTTTTTTGGGAATATTTTTAGAAGTTTCCTTTTAGTTGTAGCTTAATGTAATGTTGCCATTTTAGTGGTGGTACCATTTAGAACATGTTGGATGATGAGAACTCATGCATTTCATCCCAAGAAAAGGTTGTGCTAGGCCCAAAAAAATTCTTTGAAACCAATCAAATATGTACTTTAATATGAGCCCAACCTCAATAGAGTGCCCAGATATTAATGATAATCTGATGCATAAGCACAACTCCTTGACAATCAAGATTACCATCAATTTTTGTTCAAGTAGCAAATTGCAAAGAGGACTAGAGGTAGTATAGAGAATTGCATCATCTCAAATTGGCTCTTTACCTTGTCTTAAAGAGCTACTAGAAGGAACATAGTATGATCAACAAATATCTAAATATCTTGTTGCTTCTCAAAAGATAACCTTTAAGCTTCAATATTCCCTTCTTCCTTCCCATTTTTTATCAAGAGGGAAACAACGACAATGGCAAAGAGCAAGGGAGATAAAGAAATCCTTACCAAATAGATCTTTCTAGCCAAACCTCCCCAAGACCCCCCCATTTAGGAATAGAATTGCCAAAGAATTTGGAAAGAACACCTTAGTGATCCCCATGAACTCATTACCAAACCCCAAACAATCCAACACCCTACAAATGTATTCCCATATAATTAATTCTATCAAAGGCCTTTTATTAAAACTCAATGTAATATCATAGGATCTACCCCACTACATTAGGAGAGAGTACAACTATTTGATGGGAAAGTGACCCAAAAGACCTAAGACGAATAAGCACTTACAACCCATAGGATCACTCATCCACCAAGCTACCTTCGAGGCATAGGACTTGTCAGTTTGACCCACCTAAAACTCAAGCCCCTTACTCTAATTGTTCCAAGCGAACCTTAGGGTTCAATTTTTCCAAGTTAAAAGCTCACAATTTTGGACCAGATCCTCCTAGTCCTATAATTCAAAAGTTCTAGTATCCTCTTAGCATGAGACTTATCCGATTCCATCTCTTGCATGTTCTAGTCCCCACGTACTAGTCAACTCTCCCCCTAAATTCTTGTTTAATAGCTTCCATAATCCAATTCACTCTTTAGCCATGTTGGGTGCATATAAAGAGATCACCTTGAATAAGCATGCATCTTCTCTTTGATCGTTTGGTTCGAGAAAATTCTTCTGAGGATGTCCTATATTCTATTTAGGGAGACAAATTTGTTGTCATATTATAGATCCCTTTAGTCACAAAACCACCCCACAAAGATGCTATATTTTACCACCCATTTAACCACATTGAATATCTTGCCAAATTTGGCTTCCGATTTTGTAATGTTTTGTTGATTTTTGAGATCAAAATATTGTTTATAAGACCCCTTTTTCACAAAATACCCTACATATGTACCTAATTTTGGAATCCTCTTAACTAAAACATCCATCATTCATACTTACTTGGACATTATAGTTTACAATTGGTAGATGCTACACTCTATCACCACATAAGTTGGACATGACTAAGAGTCCCATGAAAAAACCTTGGACATGAAAAAAATTGAGTCCCAAGGACCCCTTTCTTTAATGAAAGGGGTTTTGGGCCTCTTTTTTTTTCATATGGCCCATGTAAAAAGAGCTAAGTTTACCTCAAGCTCCCCTTGTTGGACACTAAGGCCTTCTTCCTCCATTACTCCCTTAAGTGCTACAGTTGCATTATCCATTGGGCTCGTACTTGTGTCTCCCAACCTAGACAAAAGTTGAGTTTTGAAAGCTGGGACCAAATTCAAGATTTGATCCAAAGTCACCTCAATTTTAGCCTTTAATAGATTCTGAACTGTTCTCAGTTAGCTTCTTCTACACTATTCCTCTTTGCAATTATGTCTCCCACCGAGTGCTAACCCTCGTGTTTTTTCTCAGAAAACAGTGCCTTTGGTTGGTTGTGCTGCACTCCTTTGAACAGCATCCACTTGCCCTTTTTTTTTCTCTAGAACTAGCTTAGCCTCTTTAGGTTGTCTTTTTCCTTCATCACTTCTGGCTGCAGGCATTTTTGGAACCATCTTCCGGTCTTTGAAAATAACCTTTTTCTTTTGCTTTCCTTCTTCAACAACATTAACTTCTTCAATAACCTGTAATAGATCTTGCCGAACACGATCTTGCTCGACCCAATCAATTGGGTGCTTTGACTTCTCTGCCACAAGCAACTTTTTATTCCAAGGGATATTCCCCTTGGATCTCATGACCATGAGTGCCTCTAGACATCTTGGTCTCCTTCTCACAACCTGCACAGTCACAGGTCACTTGCAAAGCAGTACTTAGATTTACCTCCCCACTTGGGATAGGTTTAATAATTTCTTTAGCTTCTTTCTTAAACAATTTTCATCAATTTATATAATTACAACATTCGCCTGTGCCAACGGTTGTTGATTTTGATTTGGTGATTGTTGTTGTTGTGGAGGGCGATTTTGGTATGGTACAATCGGTATCCCATGATCATTGTGATGCTTGCACTAAAGCTCGCAACCAAGTCCTTCTCTATGTCCTACTTGTCCACAATAGGTACAATTTCCAGGAACATTATTTCTATTGTATGGACGAGGTTGATTCCCCCAATTCGGATTGGGCACACTCCTTTCTTGTTGTGGAGCATTCACCCCTACTTGATTTGTTGCTACAGGTGTTGGTGCTGCTATTGCATTACTTTGCAAATAAGGAGCTCCGAAGTCTCGCCCTATAATTGGGATTATACCTGCATCTAGCACTGTCATGATTTTTCCAATTACAATATTCACACCTGAGTTTCTCCACTAGGCTTGCTTCTAACAGCCCCATAGTCTTCAAGTGTTCCTTGACTTTCTTCTTGAGTGTATCTCCCTCGAAAGACAAAAACCTCTCTTTTTTCTTTTTAGTCTCCTTGGACTTCAGCTTCTTATCCTTCTTTATTTTTTGCTTACTCTTACTTCTCTTTTTATTGTCCTCATCATCAGAATCCTCCAATGCAGAGTTTTCTTCGAAAAATCATCCTCTTCCTCACTATCAGATTCAGGAATCGGAATCATCATCAAAATCACATTCGGAGTCTGAATGCCTCGAATCCTTTCTTTTTCTTGGCTTTGTTTTTTGCTTTGTCATTCCGAATCTTCTTTCGACACATTGTGCAGCTGCTACCATGTTGTCGAAGTCATCATCATCATTTAGGGTGTCTCTTCTTGCCACGGCGATTCGCAATGGTTTACTCAATCCTTTGTAGAAATAATCTCCAAGCTTGTTCCTGGACTCTGTCCTTCATCTAGCCTCTAGTTCAAATTTCAAAACTTTTGGGCATAGTCTTTTACAAGGAGGTCCTTCTGTTTCAATTCTCGGAGCTTTTTCAAAATCGCTTTTGGTGTCTTATCTTGTCTGAATCTTGCCAAAAAGGCATTCTCAATGCTGCATAATCAACAAAATGATCTAGGCCATATTAGATGAGCCAACTCATCCCCTTTCAGGTTTCCAACCAAAGTGGCAACTGCTCCTTCTTCACTTCAACAGCTACTAGTGGTCTGTATCCACTTGCTACCCATGGGTTTCGAATCAGGGTCTTGATTATTTTTGCCACTGAATTTTACCAAATGAACTTTTGAATTCTACATGATTACAATCGGGATTCTTTGAGCAGCAAGTCTTTTCCTTGATTGTGGTGGGAGAGGACCAAATAATTTCCTCTGGGCTGCTACGCACAATCCCAACGTAGCATGATGACCATACATTGCTCGGATAAAAGCATCAACTAGAGACCCTCGATTAAGTGCACCTTCATGTTTAGCATCTTGGTACTCAGAACTTCCTCCTGAACTTGAAGGTTCATCTCCTGATTTTGTAACACTCCGAATTCAATCATTTTCTTCCAAACTTGCATGATCTGCATTCAAAATTTCTTCCTAAACTGGTCCTTCAACTCCAGCCTCCGGAACTAACTGTGGTTGAACTTGAGGCTCTCCTTAAGTACCATGCTCCTGTCTAGCCCAAGATCTAGTAAAATATTGTCGTCCGACATAATGAGAATATCCTTCAGACTTCGGTTCCTCCGAGTCTCACATCCAATAACAATGGCTCAATGAAACTTTCAGATAGACTTAACCGCCTTTGGAATCACTAGTCGCGAGACAAACCACATATCTGCTTATTCAGATCACGAATAAGATCTTGAAAGTCCTGATTCGTGGATGACCAATGGGAACCTCCTTCCCTGGGTGCCGCAGTTGCCTAGGGTCCTCAATGTTTCGATGTCGCCTTGCATGATCCTTATGCGACTCTGAAGGCATTGGATCTCATATTGCTTGGACTTTGTTGATGCATAAAAGAGCTCACAAGGTGTTTGTCGGACCCACAATGCTTGCAGGAAGGCACATTGCCCGACTCAACATCTTTCATCACACGAAATCCTTGTGCCCAACTATTTCTCACAAAATATTCTTTAGAATCTAGTTTGATCTCTCTCCTTGCCCATTCCCTTTGTGGGTAGCAAGCACTGGGTTGGTTCGTCTTCGACATGATTGCTTTCTTCTTCACCTTCCAACCCTTTCATAGCGTGAAATCCATGTAACTCATACGGAAACTCATCAAATTACCGCACCCCTCGCGTGCAATAACCATCATCCACTTCTTGTGAACCCTAGCTCGATATGACTGACTGCTTCCTTCAACAGATGGTTGCACATCACCTCAGCTCCAACAAAGGCAAATAACCATCATCCACTTCTTGTGAACCCACCAATTCTCAATGAAATTCAAGTATTGATGCTACAAATCACGTATTATGACTTGACACTGAGAAATCAATTGTGGATTCTTTGATATCTTGCCCTAGTGAACTGCTTTAAGTTAAAGAGCTATCAAGTACCGGATTATGTCCTCCATAATCTGAATCTTCTTGCAAAGAGACAATGCACTCTCCCCTTTACCCGTCTTTGGCTCAGTGTGCCCTTTCGCACTATGGTGACATTGGCTGTGGTGCTCACACACAAACTCCATCAAAAGTCTCCTCGACTCATTTCCGATTCATTCTCTAGTGCACTACTACTTGACCCAACCTTTCGCTTCCTTCAGTGCCCAATACTTCGCAAAATTGCCAGTGTAATAGGTAGGGAATTAATTACAGTTTTGCCTAAATAGTAAATCAGATTCAGTGCTCTACATTTGAAAAAATAAGAATACTGCAAGATTGAGAAGTCATTTCTGAAATGATAGAAAAATAGCCAATGCTTCCATGTATTAAGTATATGATGGCTTGTGAATCATTCTCCAAAGCAAAGAGGACTATAGCAGGTCCAGAAGTACTAACGTCAAAATGGATGAACAGATAACTGTAGACATTCAGAACTTTGGAATACATGCAACGCTTCCAACATCATCCAGGTATGAATCAAAATAGTTGTGACTACATGCATAAGCATTGCCCTTGCACTTACTTTCATCTAAGTATTCAAACTTATCTATCCATATTATGATAAAAAATAAATAGTAATGTCGTAGTGTTTTGTTATCCTCTACTGGAATATGCTTCCAACACTATTCATAAGTGTCATAAAAGTTGCTGGAGCATTTGTTAAACCAAATGGCATTACTTTGAACTGATAATGCCCATACCTAGTACAAAATAATGTCTTAGGGACATCCTCTTCTCTAATTTGCACTTGGTGATATCTTGATCTGAAGCCCCAAGTTTCTAGTTTATTGAATTCTGAAAATGTAATTTTGTAATCATTGTAATCCACAACCTCCATTTCCATACTATCCTCTTGAATTTCATTATGCGCTTCTTCATGTGTTTCCTTTTCAACTATTGCTTTTCCTTTTCTAGCCCTTTCCTTGCTCTCCCTAATCATTTCATCCCTTTTTGGAGTTATCATTTTAAAATGAAAATTCTTCCAAAAATTACAAAGCAAAAAACTTTAAAGTTGTGATGCCCACTTTCTTGGTATTTGTTCGAGTTCTTGGAATTGAAATTCCAATGCGATTTGCTCATCTTTTGATCCCGCTCTTTCGTTTTCCTTGACCTTGTGGTGAATTTTGTAGTAAATTCCCTGCACCAGTGGGACAAACTATGCTGGATTTCTTTTGTGAAAGTCTTTTAAATGATTACTTTTTATCATCGTTGGTGAGTATTGCTTTTAATTCCCCAAGGTTTGGTTGAAGACGATGCAATATATCACAAAAAGATGTGACTGCAACCAATGAGAATATTACATATGCTCCCAGCAATTTTGTAGGAGTTTATAATGTCGGTTGATTCCTTTGTTTAGGTCAATCATCCCTTGTTTCATGCATGTTTCCTTTGTTTAGGTCAATCATGCCTTGGTTATCATTAACACATCTTCTTTGATGTGTGTGTGTGTGTGTGTGTGTGTGTGTGTGTGTGTGTGTGTAAAGAAATAAGTCTCTGTGCATGTGAAATACATTTACTAATCAAATTATTATGTATGTGTGTGCGCGTGTGCATGTGCATGTGCATGTGTGCATGTGCGTGTGTGTGTGTGTGCATGCATGCGTACATGTGTGTGTGTGTGTGTGTGTGTGTGTATGAAGGGTGCTAGAACCTTTGGGGATAATGTGTCTCTGAGATCTCTACATAGCGACATCACCTAGCTCCTTCTCTGTGATCTATAATCTCTTTATACAATCTGCCAGCTATAGATGAAGACCACAGCATGCATAAGATCCTCTCCTCATGTCAGGTTCACCAGTATTACGTCCTCATCCCATTGTGATTCAAGTAACCACATGCATAGAAATGCAATCAAGAGACCTTTGTGTAATTCGACTCTTTTAGTGTTGTGCTTCTTTATTGCAAGGTATGCCGCTTATCTTCCTTTGTCAGGTCCACCCATATCTTTCTCAAAGAGCCCATGGGTTCAACAAATCCAATCTAGGCAACCAACAATATAATCTGAATTTTGTCGTTACAGACTTTTCGTTGACAAACCCGAAAATTGAGCTGCAAGGCTGCAAGATATAGATTTTATCTGGAATATCATGACTTCAAAGCTACAAATCTCAAAGCTTGGGGTAATCAAAATTGTGGTGGACTGTGAGCATGAAACTATAGCAACATAATCTCAAATATTTCATGAACTAAAGACGCGTGATGTGAACTAGAAGGGTCACAAAAATGGCATAAACTAAGGCTCGCTCTATGCACAACTTTAGCAGTGGTAAATAGATTAATAAGGTCACCTATTGGGCATAAAAACATGATGAGCTTGAGCAAGCTGAAAGAGTGCATGAATGCTTTGAGAAATGAGGCAAATAATCACATGAATCTGAGCTTGAGGGGATGCTGAAGTGCCACAAACTAACCCAGTCACTAGATATGAACCTTGCTCTGATACTAATGAAACATTACTCCCACAAGAGGGCTCTATCCTTGAAATACCTCCCAACCATGAGCTCATTAGAGAAAATTTGTCTTTCCTTTGAGGGAGATCCCTCCTTCTCTCTCCTTTCTTGGAGACTCTCTAGAACTCTCCTCCTAGCCCAGTTCTTGATATGTGGCCTTTCCACTGGGTGCCATGTGTCCTACAGGGGCCCCCTTATTTTAATCCCTCCCTTGGGCTACCCTTTACACCTTCCACTAAATGTCTAGGCATGACCCTCAAATCTAGCCGTTTAGGCCCATGATTTGCCAAGCACCATCAAGCCCTCTGGTTTCCTGCCTGACCATAACCAAGCCATAGGCTTCCACAATTATGGCCGGTGTAATAGGTGGTGCCTGAGAAACCTCCTTCTTAGATTGCCCCTTTCTTTCTAGATTGGGAAATTTATTGAACCTTGGAACCAACCTATTTGTTCCAAAGTTCCAACTCTAGATTCCCCCATAATATCATCATATATCTTGTCACACTTGATGGCTTCTTCAAAGGTTTTAGGGAAATTTCTTCTCACCTCAATCTTGTAGGTGTCTTTTAAACCCCTCACAAAACCTTTATCTTTTGGAATTCATCAATCCCTTTTAAATGCTTCCTATGCCCTTTCCAACTCATCTTTAGGTAAAGATTCTTTGAGGAAAGCTTGCTCAAACTTAGCCCAATCCATTGGAATCCTATATCAATTTCTCAGGGCTCATCCACCATTTATATGCTTTGTTTATAAGGGAAAGACTTGCTTTCACGACTTGATTTTTAGGAGGGATATCCTAAGTTGATGGAAGTCTTGCCACTTTTGCAAGAACATGTTCATGGAATCCTTGTTTCTTTCTTTTTCTTTCCCTTTGCATATTGGTGGTTTTAAGTCCTTTAATTCTTTGAAGCAAGAAGTAGCCTCCTAAATTCAACTTAGATCAGTTATAGTGATTTCACTAGAGGAGTTACTGATTGACAATAGGATGACTTAGAATAACTTCAGTTAGAGTTTTTAATGAGTCATTAAGACTCTACTTGTGTTTCTATATTTCACATTTGATATTCTAGTTTTGTAAATATCGAGTATAGAATTCCGTAGTCACCATAATCCACATCTCCAAATCCATAGTCTCTTACAAAAGCCTTTCCTTTTATCGCCCTTTCCTCACTTTCAGTAATCATTCTATCTCCATCTCTCACAGGACTTATGATCATAAAACATTAATTTTTCAAAAAGCCTCAAGAAAAAGCTTTATCAAAGTGAGCCGACATTTATGGAAGTTAGGGAGTAAAATCCTATTGAAGCCATTCCCAAATTTAATTTCTGAGCAAACTCAAAAGAGCTCCAAGAGTGGGGCCTCCTCAAAACCCAGCCTGACATCACCTTCAGGTTGAAGATCATAATTTTTAGCATCTGATGCCCACTTACTTATGACCAACTTCGTCCCTGGGTTGACTGCAGACAGAGGGCTCGAAGGCCCCCCTAGGGCTACATGCAAGGATCAATGGTACCAGTGGTCTGTTCTTCAATCTCTTGGTGGCCCAAAAATGAAGGCTCCCTCGTTTCTCAGCTACAATGGCCCAAAGGTGAAGGCTCCTTTGTTTCTTGAAAAAGGTGGCTGAAGGCTATCATTTCTAGGCATAGGCGCTCATATGAGCATGGAACATGGTGCAAATGAGGGATGATGTTTTTTAAGGTATTGTGTACTTGTGGAGCACGGGCCTCACCTTTTTCACTTTCCTATTATTTGTTTGAAGTCTTGGAATTTGAATTCGAGACTGATCATACTCCTCCCCATGCACACATATTCAATTCTTCAATCCTACTCTTTCCCGATTCCTAATCCTTTTCTTTAAACAGGAGAGGCTAAGAATTTGGAAGGTTTTGAGGTAGATATATATAAAAGAGAGAGAGAAGGCTCTTTGGAGAGAAAGAGAGGTAAGGAAAGGGGTATAAAGGATTGATTACATGGCTTTTCCTACAAAGGTAGTAATGTTGGATAATGTGGCAACTTCCTTCTTCTTTGTAAGTTGATGAATCATTGCCACGATGATGTCCACTCAGAGGAGGCTCTTGCCAAACTTGTGCTCTTCCTACTGCAGCAAAGCTTTCTTTTAGTTCTTTTCAAACCTGCATTCTTTTCTTTTGAAGTATGATTCCTATAGAGAACATAGAACGGCATTGGTGAATTTTGTAGTAAATTCCCTCCGCCAGTGGGGCAAACTATGCTGGATTTCTTTTGTGAAAGTCTTTTAAATGATTACTTTTTATCGTCATTTGTGAGTATTGCTTTTAATTCCCCAAGGACGATGCACTATATCACAAAAAGACATGACTGCAACCAATGAGAATATTACATATGCTCCCAGGTTCATGATCAGACCATAGTTTTGCAATACGGCCGTGGTTGTCTCTTTGTAGCGAAACTGCATTTTGTGTCTCTCAACTCCGTTTGTTACATTATTTAATGTTGCACTGCTATGCTCAACTCAACATAGAGCATACATCGTCTGGATCATCGTATCTCTCCATCACTCTAGCAAAGTCTCAGATAAGATAACAAAGGTTATGAATGCCATTTCCCAAGGAGTGCGAACAACCACAACTACTAATCTCCGGCTCTAATACCAATCTAACAACCAATAAACTAAGAGGGCTCTCAACTTATGATCCACCCAGCCATGATTTTTGGAGTGCTCCCGCTCTAGTTTGTTGTGAACTCTCTCTTCAGTTCCTTCTCTCTCTCGTTTCTTCCCTATTGGAGCTCTCTCTAGAAATGCCCCTCCAAGCAGTGCTTATATGTGTTGCCATGTGTCCTAAGTTGGACCTTATTCTTTTAGCCCTCTCTTGGGTCTACTAATGCCCTTCACTTAATGCCTAAAATAGGGATCCCCTAGGTCTTAGCCTTCGATTCTGCAAGCATTGCCAAGCCCTCTGGTTTCGCCTCACCATAACCAAGCTACACGCTTCCGACAAAAATGCAAAATATGAATTGTGTGGCTCTCATAGATGGACTAAACCATCCATGTGCATGTGTGAAGGACACTTGGCAACCCAATTGTGAC
Organism: Dipteris shenzhenensis; assembly: GCF_047967505.1. Taxonomy (NCBI): domain Eukaryota; kingdom Viridiplantae; phylum Streptophyta; class Polypodiopsida; order Gleicheniales; family Dipteridaceae; genus Dipteris; species Dipteris shenzhenensis. Next base: position 1,995,694 of record NC_141606.1, read on the forward strand.
GGATGTTTAGGGTCTAAAAGGATGTTTACTTGGCCCCTTGGGTTAGAGTCAAGGGGGAGTGTTAGAACATAGGGGAAGACTAAAATGTCCAACTATAATAGGGATATTAGGACACCCAACCACATAAGAGCTAGGGTCTCTAGAGTACTTCATCCTCGCCAAGGCTTTTGGAGAGTGCTTAGTAATGAAGTGGCTAGGGCAGCTAGGCGGCCTGAATGGGACATGGCCCATGCATAAGGATGTGATCTCTCTCATGAGCCTGCTATGGTTCTATATAGTCAGCTAGGAAGATTCTGGACATAAGCTTTTTGAACCCGCCACCCGCTTCTCAAATATGCCACCGCCTTATATTACGTCATCGATTAAGACTTCACCCTTAGCTTAATTTTTTTAAATGCTCACTCCTACTAATGCTAATACGTTTTTTTCAACATCGTGGGCACTATTAGTCTATTCACTCAATGTTATTCTAACCTATTAATTAGTGTATCACCTCCCACCCTCAATCTCAATTAACGTAAGCTAATTAATTTAATCAATCTAATTAAATTTACTACTTAAGTCTCTCCTGCTGCCTATCGCCCTCTCCCTTCATTGTCCTGCCTCTCCCTCTCCTCGTTGCCGCTCTACCTCTCAACCATTTCGGGTTGCCTCTCCCTCCACTAACTCAAAACCTCTCCCCCCCCCTTCATAATGCCTCTCCCTCGCTTCTTGCTCTCACCCTCCCTCCTACCTCCTTGCGCTCACCCTCCCTTTTCTGTCCACGCCTCTCTCTACCTCTGCTCCCTCAAGCCCCCCTTCGCTCCCCTATATACTCTCCACAAAACTTCTAGAATGCAACACGGCCACGCGCCGCTCCTAGGTAGCTTCCACCCCTTGGACCTTCCTCTTGCTCCCTTCGACTAATACAAATGTAGATTTTTCCAACGTTGTGGGCTATTTGGCATATAAATTGTAAATGCGTAGCGAACAAAAAAGGGGAAAGTCACATTGCCAACGGTTCAGCTGCGTCGCACTTGGTCACGACTTACCAAGCATCGATCGGATCGGCCTGCGTTGCTCTCGATCGTTTTCCGTCAAGATTTTGGTTTTGCCTTACCTTGACCTCCCAGCGTCGAGTCAGCATGGTCATTACGGCGGGGAAGGGTGCAAAGGGCCTTCTCATGGGAAAAAATGCTGTTCTAGACAAAGCGGTGGACAAGAAGAAGCCTGTTTCTAGGTCCTCTCGTGCCGGATTGCAGGTAGGTTTGCCTCCTGCTTCTCCTCACTCTCCGTTGATGACAGAAAAGCTGCTGCTCTTTAGCCGTTCCTCTTGTTTTCATTTTCTCGTGAAATTTGTTCACTTGAATGCATCGTATGGTCCAAAGTGGTCACTTTACGGCTGTGGTGCTTGTATAAACTCGTTCGCAATGTCTCTTGAGTTTTTCAGGGTTTAAACGGTCCTACCTGATTGACTTCAATCCTCTTTGCGGCATTAATTCGCTCCAAACATCAAGAGTGCCAATTCGTTTCCTTTCTGATTCGATTGATTATTCAGTCAACCTCCAAATCTCAGGAGAGCCTGTAGTCGTTGATATCCCCACAAGGAACAGGTCTTAATGTTGTCTGCAATGGTATAACTTTATTACTCCCCCTTGTCCCTCTGATGGCACATTTCGGGCTGGAACAAAAACTGAGGCACTACTTTTGAAATCATGTCATACCCATCTAAGATATCTAAGCATCTCTTACGTTCTCTGGCTTGAAGTTATATCATCGTTTCTTTGCAAACAGTAGTGACAGCAGGGCAAATTGTTGCGCAGTTTCCAGTTGGACGCCTTCACCGTCTCCTCAAATCACGGGTCCAAGCAAACGGAAGGGTAGGAGCAACAGCTGCCGTCTACACAGCTGCTATTCTGGAGTATCTGACGGCAGAGGTGTTGGAATTGGCTGGAAATGCAAGCAAAGATCTCAAAGTGAAACGGATTACGCCACGGCACCTTCAACTTGCAATAAGGGGCGATGAGGAACTCGATACCTTGATCAAAGGGACAATTGCAGGTGGTGGTGTCATACCTCACATTCACAAGTCGCTCATTAACAAATCATCCAAGGATTAGAATGAAGAATGCTTGATGGGGATGGCCCAAAAGTGGAAGTGAAGAAGAGGGTTTTCATTGAGCAATACGAAATTTGCAAGCGTGCATAACGATTATGGGTTTTCAAATCTTTGAAACATTTGAAACGGATATGTCCCACTTCATATCTTTGAAATATCTAGAACCCTAAGTTCCATGAAGCCAAGAAATTGTAGCGTTTCGAACTTTGTATAAGAATGCACCATTCCGAGATAAAATTACAAGGACCTATCCTTCGATGGCCTTCTCATTGGCTTGCAAGGAACGTTTGGGATTGGTTTTGAGTAGTGAAAAGTTATTTTCTTTTCCTCTTGTTTATCATGGTATAATATTTCAAAGCCTTAGACAATGGGCATTCTCATGCTTGTCATTGTGTCTCATGTAGTTTATTATAGTTTTAGTCAATGAGGACTTGGCTCATGTACTATAACACTTGGTTTTAATGGTGCATAGAGTAATGATTTTTCTATCCTTGAGCAAAGCTTAACATCTAAATGTATTGTTAAGTGTAGCCCCTTTCTTTGGCTTGCTTCTTAAAGTGCCCTTATTACACCCTCATTACACATGGCTTTGATGTTAAAAGAAGCCACTTGTTTTTTGCATTGCATTATTGTGTTATTTAACTACACTAATAACCCCCGCTAAATGGGTACTCAAAACCCTTGCAAAGAAAGACATGTCAAATATAGAAACTAATGTTGAGTAGCAATAGAAATATTGTAGAGATGATTTTCTTGAAGAAACGAAGGTCAACTCAAATCAAACATGGGTACTCACTGGATGGACTTTTGGTGTAGAGAAAAACCATTTCATGCAAAAAGGTTCAGCTCTTGACATAACTAGTGCAATTTATGGTATTACTAGATAGTTTTGATTTCATACAAGAGAGTTGAGAAAATATCTTTCATCAAAATATACTCATCCATGTAAGTGGGAAAAAGAGTCAAAATTCATGTTTTTGCATGTATTTGGCTTTTCTAGGTAGAGAGATTTGGTTTGGAACTCAATGTGGCCTTTGCATTGAGGACCTTACCACCTCTTGATGTTAGAAGATACCACCAAGTGAAGAATCTTATACTTAATTACAAGGGATATATATAGATAACTAACAACATAGATTAAATTAATTTTGAACGTTTTTGTTCTTCTTTAAACACGGCCCAAAAATCCTTTCCTACTAAAAATTTGAATTTGAGAAGATTAAATATATCATGAAATTGAATAAAAATCACCATGATATATTTAGCCTATATAATGTTCAGATTGGAACATTCAAAATGTAAGCTTGCAAAATTGTGAACACCATGCACACACACCATTATAGGGGTTCCACACATATTTTCAGATGTGCCACTCCATATTCTCTTGGATAGTGCCCAAAATACCTTACCATTGAATGAAAATTTACCTATGGAGAACATAAGTTAGTACATTTAACATGAAATGATATTGAAAGAATAGTCCCCACCTCCCTTTCATTTGGGATGAAATTGTTATCTTCCATTTTAAGAATTCTTTGATTTAACTTGACAATGGAAAAGAGCACATCAAGAAAAGAACCTTTAAGAACTAAGTTACATGTGAGGACACTAAAAGGATTGTCCCCATGTAGTTTTCACTTGCCGTAAGATTATAAATTTATATTCACAAGAACTAGTCCAAATTAGAAACAAAGAAGATTTTACAATAATGTAACACCCAATAATTTTTGTGAGGTGTATCTCTTTGGTTCTTCTTCTTTGTACACTCCCTTTTATAATTTTTTTAGCATCAAAATTCGTAGCCATTAGAGTTTCCTTTGAATAAGGTTGATATTTGCCCCACATAAATAGGTGGTTATTACAAACGTGGATACCAAATCTAACCAACCATGAATGGTGGGCCCCTTCAAATTATACTATGTTGCACCCCCAGGTACAGTTCGCTACCATCCATGGCTCAATGACATACATGCCCAAATATAACAAAGCAAGGTAGGCCCATTGAAGATACTTCACCTTGTTTGCATTGTAGTCTACAATCCGTTTTTCTTTGGATTTATTACTCAATCATTTGTTCCCATCTTGAAGGCTGCTAGGGGAACACTTACACTCAGTTTGTCATTGCTCCGGAATTGGTTCTGCCCCGAATCTCTGTGGGAATTGTTGATAGACCTTCCAATTACATTTATTTGAAAACTGCTCAGTGCTGGCTGTCTTGGTTTTGCAATAGCCTTTTTTGCAGAGCCAACTCATTGTGGTCATTTCATTACCACACAAAAATTGTTCTACATGTTTTCTCTTCGACATAAGGCACAAAGAGATCTTTCATGATGATCACAATAGCTTTGCTCTCATGGGTGTTTCTCAGAAGCGTCTAACCCTATCTACTGTCATCAATTCTCTCATATGAGACTGGCTAAAGCACTATAGTGTTTCTCCTTCATATAGGATTCCATGCGATGCAGCATGCCATTTCTTCTTCTGTGGGCTCAGTTTATCTATGTTTTGTCTTACAACGCTATACTTTATAGAATTCTTTCCAAATTTCCAAATTTCTATGAGATTTGTTTCTATTGAAAGGCTTATAGATGATAATAAAATGTTCATGGAGGTTTTCACAGAGCGTTAAACTCTGGAATTAGCGTTCTAAGGAGGAAACTTTCTCAGAAGTTCTCCACAAGTGGTCTTTTCACAGCAAGTTTGTCTTGGAAGAGCAGTAGCTTTCGGTTTGCAGGTGCTAGTGATGTCTCTTCCAGCAGTTTGCTTGCGAAAAGATTTTCTACAGTAGCCTAGCATTCCAATACTGTTGAAGAGCTGCTAGAAGTGCTTAGTCTTCATTTGACGGCAACGAAGATTTCTTCAAGATACGTGTCTGATCCTTTGTTGTGCTTCTCAACTATATCGTTGGATGGCTGCATTTTCATACTTTCAGGCATGCCATAGGTAGTAGGTCTAAGTAAAGGCGATTCACAAGAAGCCATTTTTGGTGTGCCCTCCAGGGAAGGCCTTACTAAAGGCGCCCTCACTTGAGAAAGGGAAAATTCGTTTTCCCCTGAATTTCATTGCTTTTTTGTGATTGGTTGTGACCATGTGATCTCCACCATTTCCTCCCTGTTTTTCTCTTCTTTCTACTTTGGGCAGGCCTAGTGAATGCAGTCACATTATTTATTTTCAAAAAATAACAATTTTTTCTTCATCCACTTGCTATTTTTCCTCTAGAAATCCTCCACAGTTTTAGCGTCTCTCTCTCTCTCTCTCACTCTCTCCCCCTCTCCCTCTCTTTACTTGTCCCTCTCCCTCTCCCTCTCCCTCTCGCTCTCCCTCTCCTTGTCCCTCTGCCTCTCCCTCTCCCTCTCCTCTCTCTCTCTCTCTCTCTCTCTCTCTCTCTCTCTCTCTCTCTCTCTCTCCCTCTCGCTCCCTCCCTCTCTCTCTCTCTCTCTCTCTCTCTCTCTCTCTCTCTCTCTCTCTCTCTCTCTCTCTCTCTCCCTCATCGCTTTCAATTTATAATCTCCACCCTCTTTTGCTATTTGGATCTCGGGCAGGCCTTATAAGTGATTTATTATCATTCACCTTGTTTTTTGGTTGGATTGGTGGAGCTTGTTTAGTCCAAGGGGGGCCATAAATGGGAGCTAGTTTAGTGTCATTTTTTAATATTATTTTCTTTGCTCTTGGGCTTTCATGGCTCAAGCTTTGTTTCTCAGCAAATAATTTTCTCACAAATGGCAAAAAAAGTGGATTTTTTTATTCGAATGGTGGAAGAGAAGAAGAGAGCCAAGACCCTCTAATTAGAAGAGGAACATTCATGTAGCAAGAGAGGATGTTGAAATACCTTATGCATTTTGGCATCTTATTTATATTTTAAAGCACTTCACACAAGAGAATGTGCACGGACTTCTCTAAATGGAAAGAGAAGAATGTATGAAACATTGGCACATGTTATTGCCACATGCCATGTAATCTTGTTTGCAACATATTGGCATTGAGAGGGGATATTGGAAATCCATCATAAATGTAAGCAAGAAAAGAGAATGGGTGAGTGGATGTTGGTTCTAGATTGGGGATGAGGGCCTAAATCCAAGTTTCCAATGTTAGTCAAACACTACGTTGACTACAGTCCCTATGGTCTTTTTGGTCTCTCAAAAAGGACCTATATTTTGTGATGTATATTGGGTATGTTTTCTATTATTCATTGGTCTTAAATGACCCAAGAGATGTTTATTGGAAAAAAATTTCAAGCATATCAAACACTTATTAAAAACCTCTTAATAATCAAGAGTTTATAGCCATATGTTAATGGTAAGTCATCCAATCCAAAGAGTGCAAATGAATTAGAGGAAGATGAGTGTGCTCACGCTATTCTTTTGCTTCACTTAGATAAATAATCATCCATAAGTTTGACAAGTTGTCAACAACAAAACAAAAATGGAAACAATTCGAGAAGTCTCTACTCAATGACTTATTTTATTGACTCTATTTAAGTTTGTATGCTCTTTTTTATGGGTATCTTCTAAACGACATGCATATATTTCTCTACATTGTAATGGACTATTCTTAAACTTCATATAAAGCAAGTGGTGAGAGCCTTTTTTTCTTATACATGCTCCATCATATAGGATTGCCCTCATTGCTCATGGAGGCGGTTATTATACCTCATTGCCAAAGGAGGAGGTGTTTCTATCCACACCAGTTGGAGGAGGTACAATATGAAGAACATGATATGTTTCAAAAAAGTATCAAACCAAGCAAAAATGAAAACCCCAATTGCATGCAAAATCTATTCCCATAACTCCTCTTAATTGATTTCCTAATCCAAGAAACATTTCCCTTGTCCCCCTTCATTGTCCATTTCATCAAAACCCCCATTATATTTTTTGATTGAAATATGTACCATAATGCTACCCATGGCCATCTTGTAATCAAACTATATGCATACATAGAAAAGGATGCTAAATGGAACATTTTTTCTTTTAACACAATGACAAGTTGAGTTATGCATCAAAAGCTATGAATAATCAAGTATTTCAAAAGATAAATGTACAAGCAATAGATTCCTCTTATAATTTGAATCTAAGCATTATGATAGAGGCAACGTGGGTACCATGTAATGGACAAGTCTTGAGTTGAAATACCTATAGCCTACTCTATCTTTAGGAGTGCAATCCACGTGGCATTCAAAAATACACATCAGCAAATTGGGTCTAAATCTCATACTACTTGAGGATAACAATTCCAATTTAACTTCATAATATAGTCTAAAGGATCTAGCATCCCATTATACTTGTTAAGAATGTAGAAAATACTCCTCAAAAGCCTAGAATTACTATAATTGGAATCCAAAAAATAGTGAGATTTCTAGATCAAATGACGTCATCCAAACTACTATGTCATCATTGCACTAACACCTCATCAATCCTTTTGAAACATCAACGTTCTGAGACTGATCCTTAGATCCAACATTTTAACACCTTTAGACTACCACATCATCATCATACTACATGGATACTGGAGTAACCTAACGTAGCCTAATAAACTAACTAACTAACCCTATCACATGGGATTTTCCAACCACCTAGATTAACACATCATTAGTCTTGTGGTGAACATAGACTTTCGTGTTAAAAATTGAGAGTGCCACATGGACCAACTAAGACATCAGCATCATCATCTACCCAACATGCCATGTCATCACTCACATACTACCATGCCCTCAATTCATGACACATTCATGCACATTCATAGATAACATTAGCAAATCGATGGTCACATCATTGAGCCCACTACCACATCAGCTATATGCTTATGCCACATGGGCCAACCCTTACATTTATGAGAACTAACATGTCAATAGTTTGGAATGACATGTATACCAGCCAAAATCATCAAGTTCTTCCATTAGTCAACCTAAAATAAATGAAAGTGAACCTTATCAATTAACAAGGTTCATAATTTAGGCAAGTGGCAAAGGTTTTGGTTGTGGGCAAATCGATTGTGGATTTGAGTTCTACTCATAGTTGTAGAAGAAGTAATTTTTGCTTTTAATTTTCTTAGTTGAATTCATCACTCATTGCCCTAACTGAAAAGGTAAATTAAAGTTATAGTAACTGATTCACACAAACAAGCACATCACTAGAATTAAACACTCAATCCCTCCATTTTGCATTTGGTTTTGGCCTCCATTTTATCATAGCCACCTTAAACCTCTAACATTTGACATTTACTCAATAAAATACTATATATTTGGCCATGATACAAAACTGGTTCCTATCACGAATACCTGTTACATTTGTTCCTTCTGCCTTTCTTTTATTTCATGCCATATACCTACATACTTTATATTTCATAACATGAATCCTAGCATAGTTGCTTTGTAACTATTTTGAGCAATACCGTATATATAACATTCCATCCCTTCACACTTGAATTCACACAGTAGCATTTTGCACAACCATAATTGCAACATTCTTTCTAGATTATAACAATGCGACTTCAATTTGACATATGTAAGGACATAAATGTTGGAGGTCAACATCTCTTGATGTCACATTGTAGAGAGAGAAAGAGAGGGCCTTGCTTGTGGGTGTGGCTGCCTTGTGAGAGGTTAGGGTAGGTTGAGTGAGGGCCTTTGTTGTGGGTGTGCCCGCCCCCCATGAGCGTAGATTAGGGTATGACTGAGGGCAGACTTGCCTATTGTGGAGGCCCGACCTGGGAGTCCTCTAGGCCTATTTGCTGCCTCGTGTTAGTCCCCATCTTGCTAATATGTTGCTAGTATGTATTTTGTGGCAGATCTAGATGGGGTTTCCTACTAGTGTTCTACTGCAGGAGCTATCTAATGAGTTGCTGGAGATCCAGATGGGTCAAAAGATTGCCAGATCTAGTATCTAGACATAGTAGATTGATCCTTATGAGCTGTTGGATGCCCGTTGTTACTGGAGTTGTTACTGGAGCACTGAGGTTCATTGATCCAGGGACACTGTATCAATGTGGAACTGAGAGGGGGCTTCCAAGGGGGATGTATAGCTCTGAGATACACTTAAGTGCCCATGGAGGGAAGCAGACCTTGCACAACCGCCAGTAGTATCAATTGGATTGTTGTACTAGTTGAACCAGTTGGATTATTGTATCGATACTAGATCGGAGGAGTATATCTAGCACTTGTGGCATGGGAGCAATAGTACGAGGTTTTTGGTAATCGTGCGGTTTGTGTCGAGAGGGGGCTTCTTCGACAATACCTATGGTCACCGTCTTCAACAATGAAGCATCACACAACAAATTCTTCCAGTTGTTCCAATGGCACACTAAGCTCCTTGGCGATCATGTTCCATCTAGCACAGTTGAGAGGGGGTGTTGGAGGTCAATCTCCTGATGTCACATTATAGAGAGAGAGGGCCTAGCTCGTGGGTGTGCCCGCCCCGTGAGAGGTTACATTAGGCTAAGTGATAGGGGTGCTTGCCCTGTGGGCAGACTTGCTCACTGTGGAGGCCCCACCCAAGCGTCCTTGGGCATGTTGGTTGCAATGTGTGTTACCCATTTTGGTGCATTTTGCTGGGCACTATTCGGGGCCTACTTGGCTACCGCGCACGGCGCTTAATTACACCTGGGCAGTGGGTACTTAAACCAGAGTTAGCAGAATCCCGTGAAGCTTCCTTCTCACCTGCGGTACCCTAGAAACTGTGTAGGCTTCGTGCCTCTTCCTCCTCCTCCTCCTCCTCTGCTCTTCCTGGTAATATAAAGGCCTCCCCTCCCCTGGGCATTCGACGTCTTTTCTTATCCGCCGTCGCTGAATTCCAGCTTTCTTTCGAACTTTGCAGTTCTTCCTCTTTCATCCATGGCTCAGAACTCTATGTTTGTGGTGCCTCACACCCTTGGCCGCGTCCTCTGCCCCATGTGTGGCGTCTCCATGCCGCCCAACGCGGCCAACATGTGTGTCACTTGCCTTTGCTCTCAAGTGGATATCACAGAAGGCCTCCAGAAACACGTCACTGTCCTTCACTGTCCCGAGTGTAATAGCTACCTCCAACCTCCTCGGACGTGGATTAAGGCGCAGCTGGATTCCAAGGAATTGCTGACTTTCTGCATCAAAAGGTTGAAGAACTTGAATAAGGTCAGGCTTGTGGATGTGGGTTTCGTTTGGACAGAGCCGCATTCCAAGAGGTTGAAGGTCAAGCTGAAGATACAGAAAGAGGTGATGCACGGAGCCATATTGGAGCAGGGTTTGTTGGTGGAGTACGTGGTGGAGGACCATATGTGTGATGCCTGTACCAGGTCTGCTGCAAATCCTGATCAGTGGGTCGCTTCAGTGCAAGTGAGACAGAAAGTAGACCACAAGCGGACTTTCTTCTATCTTGAGCAGCTTATTTTGAAGCACAATGCCTCAGCTCAAGCTATTAACGTTAAACAGGTTCACGATGGAGTGGACTTTTTCTTCTCAAACAGGAGTCACGCTCTCAAGTTTGTGGAGTTTCTGGGCAACGTGGTGCCGGTGAGGAGCCGCCATGATAAGCAGCTTGTTTCGCATGATGCTAAAAGCAATCATTATAACTACAAGTTTACTTTTTCCGTAGAGATATGCCCTATCTGCAAAGATGATTTGATCTGTCTCCCGCAGAAAGTGGCTGTAAGTCTCGGAAACATTGGTCCTTTGGTTCTATGCTCTCGGGTTTCCAGTAATTTGTGTCTTCTTGATCCACAAACTCTTAGGTCGTCCTTCGTTGACGCCACGCAATATTGGAGATCGCCGTACAAGGCTCTGTTAGGCAGTCGGCAGCTTGTAGAATATGTTGTTTTGGACATTGAAAATGAACGTTCGCATGGAGGCGGGAAGTTTTCTTTAGCTCGGGCTCAGGTTGCTCGCGTGTCTGACTTTGGGAAGAATGATCTGATCTTCACGGCAACAACACACCTGGGCAACTTGTTGAATCCTGGAGATCATGCACTTGGGTACGACCTGTATGGTGCAAATACCAATGATGTTGAGCTGGATAAGTACAAGAGCCTCATCCTTCCAGATGTGGTACTTGTCAAGAAGAGCTATGAACAGAAGCGGCAGAAGAAGCGAGGCAAGCAAAGGCCATGGAAGCTAAAGAGTTTGCCAATGGAGGTAGATGATACTGCTAGAGGTAGAGGTAACGATGAGAAAAGGGCTGGTGACTATGAAAGATTCTTAGAAGAGCTCGAGGAGGATCCAGAACTACGGTCAAGTGTAGCTCTGTACAGGAACGCTGCCTACAGAGAGCAATCGGAGATAGATTCCATGAGTGATGGAGAAGAGCCTCCTTCAGTCCCATTAGAGGAATTGCTAGCCGACCTAACTTTGGAAGAAGAAAGCTCATCCGGCTCACAGTTGGAAGATGTGTACGAGGACATGGATGCAATTTGATCAATCTATGTATAAGCAGCCTTGAAGGATTGGACAGATGAGCTCCAAATTAGCATTCAGTCTTGCTGATGTATAATTGGCCTTAAATGGTGGACACTGGCTTTACAGGAGAGGCTTTTACTGTAGCAAGAATTTTCTGTGCACAGTGAATAGGACCAAGTTCGTTATAGGTCTGGATGTGAGAGGAGGGTTTTACTGGGTTCTCTGTTATGGAAAGGTGCCTCTCATTTACTGATTTTTGTAGTTTGGTTTGTGATGAAAGGCATTGCCTCGTACAGTTGTCCAAGAGAGCGCTGTGTCTATGTTCGAATTTTGCAACTTCTTTCCATTTTGATATGTATGTCATGTCAGTGGCCTCTCTAGTCACAAGTGCTTTGTTTCTGCGTCTGTTTCAAAGACTGCTGCACTTATCGCGGTACGAATGGGGATCTTAGAGGGGGAAAGCAACCAATCTTCAAGTGACTATGGAAAGATGGTGTCATATGTTTTTTCAAGTTGTTGGCAGCTGAGGGTTTTTACTAGTTTTAGTGACATGTATGCGGGTGTTGTGTGTGGCACTTTAGTAAATCCTCCTCCGCACTGGAATCCAGTGCCAGGTGGGGCTTTACGAGGGCTTCCAGATGGGACTTGTCCCGCATCGAACGGGTCATCAGGGCCTGAGATATGTAATTAACTGTGTTTGTGTAGGCACATGTTTCCATGTTGTAAATGGAAATGGGGGAAGAGTCTAAAGTGTTGTAGGCCTGGGGGGTTCTATGTATGATGAGAGAGAAGAAAAGACTTCTGTAGACAGCTTTTTTGAGAAAGGAAGAAGAAGATGGATATTTTTGTATATACGCTGGTCTTCTCTCCCTCTTCACCCTTGCTTGCATCCCGCATTCGAAACACACACAGAACGCTGATAAATAAAACACGTTTCAATGGGAAGCCTTGAAAAGCAACACACATGTTTCTGAAAAGCAAGCAAAAGAGCTTGTTTGAGTTAAAGAGGTTAATCACCAAGAAGCAGGCTTTAGAGGAGAAGCTACTAATGTTATGACAAGAAGAGGTATTAATCTATTAAGAAGCAGATCAAGGAATTGGAGGAAACAATGATTACCTTAGGGGACAAAGGAAATGGGATAGCCAGTATTTTTTTGCACACTCCACAGGTGTCATTGTCTCTCTAGTGATGTTTGGGGCTGAGCAGTCCAGCCAATGGGTCATATCTAGGCCAAGAAACCAGTTGCTTTACATGAAGGGCTGGTCGGCTAGATTAGTTGGCCAGCCATGATGTACATGCAGTAGGGTTTCGCCTGTTTAGAGGCCTTCTGCTGGGCCCTAGGGGGGGTAGAAACTTGGCCCTAGGGGGGGTAGGGGAAACTAGGCCCTAGGGGGGGGTAGGGGAAACTAGGTCCTGCCCTATAAAGGAGGCCTACGTCCTTGCAACCCACTGAAGCTCTTGAAGAGAACACAGGCTGACTGGTTGCAGGAGGTGCAAGGAGGAGATGGAAGGCAGCATATTGGAGGTTCCAGCATGCCACATGGAGGCAGTGCTTTGCTGCTTGATGGCAGTACACTGAGTTCCCTATTGTATCAGCATCTTTAATTGTCTGTTTTGGCTATTCGATTTGCTGTGTGCTTGTGTATGTAGGAGTGATCTACCTTGGGTCAGGTATTCTGCTGCGGGAGTCTGCTACTCTCTATTCTTTTAAATGGTATCAAAACTCAAAAGCCACATTGAATGCAGCAGATAAGGTAGTAGTACCTGCAGATCCATACAAGGTGGAAGAATAGTAGGACAAGGATGCTGAAACGCTATCTTTTTTCTTTTTTTTTTGTGGTAAAAAAGATCGAAATAAATAAAAAGTTTTGAAGTACAGCTTAGGGATGCTCTTTAGATAGAGGTAAAAAAGATTGAAATAAATAAAAAGTTTTGAAGTACAGCTTAGGGATGCTCTTTAGATAGAGATATCAATTATTATTGGAAGAACAACTGCATACATCCCAAATTGGAGTATACTCCAAAGGAAGCAGGGGATATCTTGAAGGATCCATACATCCCAAATTGGAGTATACTCCAAAGGAAGCAGGGGATATCTTGAAGGATCTGTATGAGTATGAGGAATGTGAACATCCAAAATCAGCTGTCCACCATGAGGATGGAGGAGGGAAATACAGTGCATCATACCTCATGAAAGTGAAGGTGGTCAAGGATAGTTCATCACAAGGTGGACTGGTACGGTGCCAATGCTTCTATTAATAAATATGTTGTCGAGGAGTTTGATATTCCTTGTGACCAATATCATGTCTTTGGAAAATCAAAGCCTCTCACCTTTGAAGCGTCGGGGCCTATGTTGGTGTAGGGGTGTCACGTGCATGACGTGTGTCAGTAACATGAGACTAGCTTAGGAAGCCTGGAGAGGCTTAGGGCTAGATGCAGGTGATTCTTGAGCTGAGTTGCAAGGGCACTGACAGATTAGGTTTGCTGCTATTTTTAGCATTGCTTTTGGGCCTGAGCCTATATAAGGAGTTCAGGGCCTCAATTATCAGTATCGTTAGTGGGTAGCAATGGCATACAATAAAGCACTAAGGGGACATCCCTGACGAACCGAACAACAGTGGGAGCGAGCCAGTTCTCTCTAGCGGGTCTGATCTTGGATTGAGTGCGCCCTAGGTTCATCTGAGTTTGAGGCCCCTGAGGGCGCCACATGGTGGCATGGGACGCCAGGTTGGTTGTGACCAGATGGAGGATGTGCCAGCAGTTCAGCTTGTTTCTCGGAGGGGACATCTCTTGATCCGAGATCCATTCTTGTAGATGTCATGGTTGGGTGGTAAGCAGCGTGCTAGATCTCATCGAATCAGTGGCTGTCTGTGTTTGTTTGCAGGTCCGGATTCTCATGAGCGCTTGGGGTCGTGTCAGCAGTTGGTATCAGAGCCAACTCCTGAGGTATGAATCATAGTAGAGAGAAGGCCTGAACGAGTTTTCCTCCAGGTATGTCCCAAATTCGAAATTGACCTTCATGATGATACGATGATACCTGCAAAGAGTGCCACTGCACAGGACAACAATGTGAAGAATAAACTTAAGTTTATTTAACAGTCTTCTGGCATCAATGACGAAAAGCCCGAGGACATCTCTCAAAGAAACGATCTAATCCATCTAAAGGCAGCAGATGAGATCGGTTCAATCCTCAGTCTCAAAATCGAAGCAGGGACAAGCTTCTAAGTCTAAAGCTGCCAATGCTACATGTATTTCTGTCAACGTTCTTAATTGTCCTATTTTTTGCAATTGTACTTTTAGTCATACCCTATTTGGTCCTAATAATCTGCTCCACACTTATAGCAAAGTAAGGGAGCAACGAGTTCACATTCTTTTCAATTCCGGGAGCTCTCACAATTTTGTTCATCACAAACTTGTGCAGAAATTGGGGCTGGACATGATACCGAGTGATCACACTTATGAGGTCTGTTTTCCAGCAGGAAAACAATTTTGGGATCGAAAGATTGATAGTCTTCCTCTTAGTATTCAAGACTACGAGACTATTTTGGAGTGCTATATTTTGCACTTAGATTACAGAGACTTGTTATTGGCATTGAGTGGTTTAAAACCCACGATGTCCAGCTCAAACGGAGGCCCCTCTTGTAAATGCGGTTTAGTTGCGCCATATGATTAATACAACTACTTTTGATGTTTATTCTTGTTTCTTGGGTCCATTGTCTTCATTTGTTGCTTTCGTAGCAAACACAAATGAATTAAGTGTGTTTGAACAAGGTGAATTACATAAGTCGTTGGCTGAATTTCACCATGTTTTTCTCACTCAACTGCCTTGAGAATTACCTCCTGAAAGGTCAGTAGATCATCGAATAGATTTGGTCCCTGGTGCTCAGCCTCTAAGTATTCCACCTTACAGGATGAGCCCACCTGAGGAGGATGAGTTAGCAAAACAGCTTCAAGAATATTTGAACTTGGGATATATTTGTCACAGTAAATCACCTTGGGGTGCACCAGTTTTGCTTCGCAAAAAGAAAGATAATACTTGGCGAATGTGTGTGAACTATAAGCATTTGAATAATGTAACAATTAGAAATAAGCACCCTCTGCCTAGATCTAATGACTTGATAGACATATTTGCAAGAGCGAAGTATTTTTCTAAGATTGATTTGCGTACTCGTTATCATCAGATACGCATCTTTGTGAAACATGTTGAGAGGACAGCTTTTAGGATGAGATATGGTCATTATGATATCCTTGTTTTACCTTTTGGATTGACTAGTGCTCCAGCAACCTATGATGAATGACTCCACAAACTCCATCACCCCCAAAAGCTTAGTGCTCTGATGTTACATGCACAATCGTCATATGGTTAAGATAACAGGCAATGGTTTCATCCATGTGCACATGCAATAAGGATGTGGATCATTGGTAGCAATAATATTCTAGAGCTATCCATGCCTCAACTCGAAATGCCTGCAAGAGACTCCATCCGAGTTATATCTCAAACACTCTCTAGGTCCAAGCTTTTAGACGACTTGTTGGTCTTATACCATGTGAAAGTGCAGCAAAATGCGAGTAGAAAACAGAGAGTAGAACAACAAAAATGGAATAGCAAGAAAGCTCGTGGATATACAAGAGTCATGAAAAAACTTATACGGGGGGTTTGCTGGTCGGCCTACTTATGTAGAACAATTGACTGGCTTGTTGGTTGGTTTAACCCAACCCACAAGGGGTTACGTATGGTTAACTCTACTCAACTAGATTGGTTGGGGTTACTTGACCTAGTTATGGGGGCTGACGTGGCCCCCAATCTTGATTGGGTGGGGTCACCATGGCTAAATGCACACCCTTCCCAGCCTCTAAATTAGCCTCCAAACTTGACCTGACAAGCCCAACTCCACTAGGGGAACCCAAGCACACATGCCTTGGATCATGTCCCTCCTGAGGATTGAATATACACTGAGAAAGGATGAATATCCTTCACCTCTCTCTAGGTAGGCACACGCACATAACAATCCTCACTCAATACTATACATATAGGAGATGACTAACTCTAACAACTCAGATATGCATTCTAATCTTGATGATGAACTCCTAGGACTCTCCAAATTAGTATTGTTGATAACTTGAACATTCGCAATGGTAGAGCAAGGAGCTTCTTCTTTCTTCTTCACCAAAGAATCTCTCTATTTATTTCACAATGAACCTCTCAAAACTTGTCTCAAGGGGAACACTTAAAGGTTGTAGCGTAAGCTCAAAGTGGAGAGCTTTCTGACTCAAATGAAGACAAGAAGAAGATCTACAAGATGAGCATAACAAGAGTCTCAAGGGGATTGTACCTTAACCAGAGCAAGGGCTTGGGCCTCGGCAAAGTAACAACGTATACTTAGGATAGAGCACTATTGGCTCTGATACCATGTGTGAAGGATTGAGAGAGAGAGAGAGAGAGAGAGAGACTAATTGAATACTAGATTGTATTCCAAAGAAAGTGAAATATATAAATGAACCCCTTCATTTAGGGTTTGTGCCATGAACCCTACATCAATGGTGGAATTTGCACCATTCGTAAAAGGTGTTCGTAAAAGGTTAGTCTAATTGAACACTAGATTGTATTCCAAAGAAAGTGAAATATATACATGAACCCCTTCATGTTAGGGTTAGGGTTTGTGCCATGAACCCTACATCAATGGTGGAATTGCACCATTCGTTACCAGAGATGACTAATTGAACACTAGATTGTTATATATATGTAAGAGCTTAGAGGTAGGAGTCGAGGATTGACAAGGAGCTACTTTTGCGTGTTTTGGTGAGATTGTAGATTGAATGCTTTTCTACAAGTATGTAGGATAGCCATACAATGTCATGAAACCACAAGGATTGCTCTTTGATATGGCAATGCTTTGTGGTAGAATGTCACCATAGTTTGTGGCATCAAAGTCCAAAGGTTTTGGCTAGTCTGAACAAATACCAATGGCATGCTAGACTGCTTGCAGGTTGATGGAAGTAGCAATAGCTTGAGTAGTTCGAATCATGCCAAGGAGAGGGCAATGCATTAGTTGTCCTCCTTGCTACCGAAGGGAAGAAGATGACCAAGAATTCAAAGAATCCATCATCATCGAGGGAAAGAGAGAGGTAGAGAGGGGGAGTAGGCGATGCATCGCTCCTTGCAGTGGCAAAGAAAATTTAGTTACTCACATTGAAGATGCAAAAAACATCATTTCTTGGCTTAGCAAGAGCAACAACATGGATGTTGAACATTTTTCATTGTTGAATGAGAAAATGGTTTAAGGCACATTAATCCTATTAGTGTGTATGACCTTGCTTACAATCCTTTCAAACCTTCCTTCTGTTACCATCACCAAAATCACGGTCATCTTCTTTTCTTGTTGGAAACCTTGACCAAAAGCCATGCCAGCAAACCCAAATCCACATTAACATGTCCTACCATGTAGCTGACCACACCAAACAACAAATTACAAGGCATTAACAAATGTCTACCTCATTGAGATCCACCCCACAGAGAGTGAAGGACTTCATGTCCCCCTATCCTTATTAATAAAAATCCAAAATGTATGAGGTAATGTACAAGTTATAATGAGGAAATGCATTGCTCACCCGAGAAGTCATGCAATTACAAGAAAGTATGAAGGAGCTTTCTTAGAAGCCAATTGCAACCGAAAGGAGATTGGATGCATGCTATGCAAAGCTCAACAAAATAGAAAAGAAAGTGCATGGACGACGAGCTAGAATGTGGAGACATGAAGAAAATGGAAGATATCAAGATAACTAACTATTAGGACATAATGGCCACCCTAGAGAATGTGATGAACCATAAAATTGACAAGATAACCACATCTATGAGAGAATAGCAAGAGCGCACTCTAAATCTCATAATAGTGGGAGTGGAAAAGAGTGATGAGAAAGACATGGCCAAAATCCTCAACAATATACTCAAGAAAACAATGCACATTTATACAATCCAATGGCAAGCTACCTTCAGCATAGGAAGGAAAGGCAACATACGAAGGCATCTAATTGTGAAATTCCCAGATGCACCCATGCACCTACTTAACTATGAGCACCATCTTAAGGGCATTCTATCTAGATACATGAAGACCTCACATGAAGCCAACACTCTCAAAACCTCATTAAGATAGAGAAGATAAAAAATGCAAAAGGAAGTCAAAATGCATATGTAAAGAATGATAGGCATTACAATAAAGCGCAAAGGATGGGGTAACAATGCATAGGGACTTGAGACCCTTAGGATCAAAGTATGGAATGTGGGTGGATGGTCGCTAAACAAGGCCCTGGCAATGGAAGAGGATATACTAGAGATTGATATGCTCACAGTATTGGAAACATGGGAGCATGAGGGCAATGGGATCCCAAAAATGTAAGGTTTCTCAAAAAGTCAATATGGAACACAAAGTACATAGCAGGGGATATCATGCTAGATTGACAACTAGATTTGCGGTAGACAGTCTTTCCATCGTGGAGCAAGTAACTACTAAGCTGAATCCTACTATTTTATCAATTGTTTAAGGAAAAAAGAGAATGAGTAAAATAGTGGACATGAGACACGACACAGGGTCCGTTAGGACCCGATCCTCCTTGCAAATGTCAAGGGTGGTGATTTATTATTGATTTTGTGATGTCCATGTTTTGGAAGCTGAAGTCCAACAAATACATGAATAAGGCGATACAATAACTGACCTTTGTTGTAGTTTTTACAATATTGTCACATGGACTACAACTAAATGAATAAAGGTGTGTAGTCATCCTTCAATCTTGCATCCATCTTGGGGCCATCATAGTAGGAGAAAGGAAAGACACACTATGGATGGACGAAATGGAGGAGGATAGTGAAGAAAGAAGGGGTTGGAAGAGGACGTCACAAGATGGAGGAGATGCCACTTTCATTGGAAACAATTGCTCGTCCTATGTGGATGCTTTAGACTTTAAATATGCAATGCCTCTCCCTTTTCAAGGACACATGAGGCTACATATGAAAACCAAAAGGGCTTTGTGTGATTGACTACACAATTATAACTCTACCCACGAGGCATATCACAAAGTACCTCACACCTGATGATGAGACATTGGAGTTTGACAACAAGACCCTATCTTTTAGGAGTGAAGGAACATGACGAACTTAGAAAAAAATCCACAACATTCTTCCAGTCAAGGATGGGCTATAAAAAGGCTTACATATATTAGTAGGAAATAGAAAAGCCAATATCGCTATGCAAGGTGCCCCATACACGTAAGGAGATGAACAAAAGCATGGCAAAAATCATGTAGAAAACAATCCACAAATGCGAAGGAAGAAGCAAAGGGATGCCTTGCAATAGCTTGTATGATGAGAAATGCAAAACAATCGAACCAATCATCAAAAACATTATGCACAATAGGAAAAGGAACAAGGGAAAGAGCATACAAGAAGCTAATAAGACTCTTAGAAGACAAAGAGTTTAAGCATTTTGAGGAGCTACAAAAAATTGTTTCCAATAGCTACATGGAAACAAATCACAAGTGGGGAAAGAAGCTTGTGAAGGGTTTCTCCATCAAGACCACATACATATTATCATATAAAAAGATGTGGAGAGGAAGCTAAAAAAATTAACAACAAATGGGAACGCTCTGGACACACAAAGCCTAATACCAAGAGATGCTATCATGGGGAGGAGACATAACAAAAGAGATGCTAATCATGTTGATAAATAAAGCTTTGGAAGAGGATTTCCCATGGAGAGGCAATTCAATATAATTGTGGCGATCCACAAGGGAGCAATTATTAGAATGATCATGGTAAGCAATAAAATGGCAATTTTGTATGGTACTGTACTTGAGCAAAAAATCAGCAAATAGGTAGAAGAGCAAGGAAAAAGAGCACCATCTCAAGTAGGTTTGAGCAAAAGGTCAGCAAATGGGTAGAAGAACAAGGAAATAGAGCACCATCTCAAGTAGGTTTGAGGCCCAAGCAATTATAGAATCGTCATGGTAAGCAATAAAATGGCAAAATTGTATGGTACTATACTTGAGCAAGAAAACAACAAATGGGTAGAAGAGCAAGGAAAAAGAGCACCATCTCAAGTAGATTTGAAGCCAAGCATTCAAAGAATAGACCACTTCGTCAATACGAGCTGCTATAGGGAGTCGAGAATAAGAGAAAAGCAATTTATTATTGCTTTGTGGACTTTAAGAAAACCTTTACTAAAGTACCCCAAAAATGATTAAACAATTGCAAATACCTCAAGAACTTGCAAAAGCCACACTTAGATGGGTCAAACTCTAAGGAGTAGATAATCATAAGTAGTGACGTAGGGTCAAACAAGAAGGTTATCCCCACTCTCTAACTCTTTTTGTCTATTCATAGATGAAATAGAAGTTTGGATGAGGGCACACACTAGAGAGGCAATACAAATTGCCAAGTATACCTTATTGCTACTCATCTATGCAAATGATGTGGCCATGCAAACACACCTTGATGCATTAGGTAAATTTTACGGATACTCAAGGATGAAAGTTGATATTGCAAAGACAACGGTCATGGTAATCGTAACAAGAAAAAAGTATGCCCTTTAGGTTCGAAGGGGACAACATACAAATGTATAGGGCTTCAGTTTGAGAACATGCATGCATGGGAAAGAAGAGTTATGGGAGGTTTAAAAGCCTTATACAGCTTGCAAGAAACCACATTTATGGAGCTAGGTGGTCCTCTATGGATGCCTAGCCAGAGCACTTAGACGCTCCATAGAATATTGGAAAAGGATAGAAAGAATTCACAAAAGGGTTCTCCTAAGAGCTAAGGGTCGTGCAAACTCCCACCCCATCATAGGTAGGAATGATATCTCTTGAAGGAGAAGCTTTACATAACATACCTTCGCAAGGTGGAGAAGATGGATCCCACACAAAGCCAAGAGGCAATGAAAAAATAGGATGGCACGGAGAGGGGTGTTCAAAGGGCATATTATCTACAAAATAAGAAGTAGTTCCACGATTGAAGGTTGGAAAGTAGGAGAAGGTAGATGGACTAGGCCAAGAATTCAAAGGGAAGAGTGAAAATAGAAAATGAAGAGCACAAACTCCTACATGAGGAAAAGTACACCATGTATGCAAGCGTGTGTTCAGACCGCCCGAAAGCCACACCGTCCAAATTGCGAGCAAGACGAATGGCCGCTCGTAGGAAGAATGGCGGGCAGTCCGGGCGGAGGTCATCTTGCGCATCACATGTTCATCGATGGTCTGTAATGTGTGGGCAAGTAATCACAATCGACACCGAGCTCTTGTAGGACCGTGGCTTAAGCAAACCTAAAGGGAATTTGGGCTCAAGACTTCCAAGTAAATCGTCTCTCTAGCTGTTTACACGGTGCATGTGTGCTTTCTCCTTAAATTGTGCTCTCCTACACATGATTGCCCTTGTCAATCACGTCTAGCCTTTGATTGTTTTCTGTTTAGCAAGTCGGACTCGTAGGCGCCGCACTCGTACCTAGGGATGAGTCCGCGGAGGTGCACACTACTACAGCTTCGGGGTGCCTCAGAGTAACTTTTATGGAGGACGCAGAAGGGGTTCTGAGCTTTGATTTTGAAGGAGGTCTCGATGCTGCCGTTGTTACGAATGCTCCCGCCACAGGAGCCCAGGTTACTTCCACAGTAGCTGCAGCATCCGTGGGGGCTTCCAATGGGGCTGGTCCTGCAGCAGCTGTCATGCGGAGCGGGCAGGGAGGTAGAAGAAATTTCCGACAAACCGTCTGTCGGCATTGGTTGAGAGGGCTTTGTATGAAAGGAGAAGCTTGTGGCTTTTTACATCAATTAGACAAAGGTCGTATGCCAATATGCCGGTTCTACGCTAAGTATGGGGAGTGCCGTGAACATGATTGCGTCTACAAGCATACTAATGAGGATCTCAAAGAGTGCAACATGTACGACACCTTTAGGGTTTTTCTACATCCCACCTGGCGCTTCAGATAGTCTCATTTGCAGCTCTGCTATGCATTTCTCCGGTTGATGACATCCGTCATTGGCTTTATTGGCAGGTATAAGCTCGGATTTTGTCCCAACGGGCCGGACTGCAGGTACCGACATCTGAAGTTGCCTGGTCCTTTTCCATCTCTCGAGGACAGCTTACAGAAGATCCAACAGCGAGGCGCAGGTGCAAACGGTGGTCAAAATGGCAGATATTCAGCACATAGGCATGCCTCAAATCATTTCCATGAAGCTCAACCCTGGCCATCAGCTCCCTCATCCCGGGCTGAGGGAAGTGTCGTGCCGGGAGATGATGCCGCCCAGTTTGCACAGCAAATACATGTGCGAACTCAAGAGACGCCGCCGCCAGCGCTGCCTCCACAGCAGCAGCAGGAACAGCAACAGCAGCAGCCGCCGGCACCACCAGCACCACCGCCACTGCCACCGCCTCAGCAGCGTTCCCAGAGAACCCAACAGCAAACATTAGGAGGGCAAAATCAAGCACAGTCTCCTGTGCGCCAAATTGTAGCAAATGGCCCTACAAGCCAGCCCCCTCCCTTTGTTTCCGCTTCCTCCCCGCTACCGCAGGGCTATTCAAGGTGGGTGTCTTGCAAAATGTTATTTTGTATGAAGCTTGGTTGTGTCCGCACACATGGATTTTCTGTGCGCAACAAACTGCTCGACTTAAGGAAGCTTGGAGAAAGTTCTCAAGGAAGAGTAGGCTTTTGTGTAGTAGACAAAGACGGGATTTCAACTTTAACTTGTAAAGAGCACATGATGTTATTTTCAGACTGTATGTAAACAAGCACGGTCTTTGCAGCTACGTGCAGTCCTATTGATAAGCAACTTTATTTCACATATGTATCTGTGCTCAGATGATCTTTTTCATCCGAAGCACCTGGTTCCCATTGTACGGTGTTGATGTTATTTTTCCTTCTGGTGAGAGTGGTAGGTTGTCATGCTGGGAACCTAATTTTGTATGGAGAACGGATGACGTTATAAAGATGAAAACTGCTGCAAATTATACTAGTTTTCTCCAGATTTACCATTGTATATCGACATAACGAGAACTCTGGACTTAACTCTTAAAACAAGCAGTAGAGAGATGACGCGAATTATATATCATAATATGTGAAAGTCACACTATCGATATTATTCAGTGAGGTTCAGCGCATTACAAAATCCTCAGGTTTTTTTCTGAAGAGTGTGGACAGCTCTATCTAGAGCTTGTGTGTTCACGAGTGAGGAATAGGCGCAGAGTTATTGAAACCTCTATTACTTCAGCATATAATTTACCAGGTCAAGGTGATTGGCCTTTAAAAGGCCATCGGTTTTTCTACAAGCAACTGCATACTTTACCTCATGTAAATTCTGTATCAATCAATCAATCAAACATGTGATACATGATTCAATCCTGTCTTGATCATTTGGTTAAATATTTTCCTTAGGGATGCTTTGACTGGAATTGTGAGATTGTCTCCTAAACAGAATTTGAAAGGTGAGTCAGGGGTTCCATTTATTTCTATGAACACAAGGAGAGATGGACATCTTGCTGAAAAATTGTTTGCTCATGTACATTATTTTTTGGATAGGAGCAATAGTGCCTCAATCAGAAATCCATCTCTCTTGTTTTCTGGATGGGATTGTTACAACTCATTCAAGCGTCTCTCATTATAAGAGTGTCTATATGGGCATGCGACATGCATGAGCAGGGCACATAACTTACTTTTACAGCAGCACATCGCTTGCATGCAGCTTTGACATGGTGGTAGCAAGGCAATGGTCGGGCTAGAGAGACTGTAATGTGAGCTTGTATGGGCAGCCCGAGAGCACATAAGGCTGGATAAACTATATTACCCCTGGCTGACTTGACAGAGTGAATGGTAGACCTGATTGCTAGGAATGCTAGATGTCAAAGGATTTCGTACACTAGGTGTTGTAGATATGTAGATCCTCTGACTCAATTTGATGTCTCCTTGCTTTTAAGCAAGGGTCTTCATCTTTATGCAAAGATCTGCTGTGCCAATCCTTTGGCCTCTGATATCATGTTAGATAAATGTTACGGACTTGCTTCTTAGCCAAGCCCCAACTTCAGTGGGAGATTATACAGGTTCAAATCCTATTCTACATGACACAACTGCAGATCCTATTCCAAATGCACACAAGTATTGGTCAGAACACACACAGGTATGGAGTAGGTAACCAAGAGAATGTATTTAAGCTGCTGGAAAATGCACAGATATCCAGTACAAACAGAGGCCCTCAAAGTGCCTCACATTATTGCCTCGTGGAAGATCAGGTCTATGCGTAAAGGGGGCAGATCTTGCTTTCCTATACACATGGTAGTTCTGGTACGCGCACTGTATGAAATTTTCTTTACTGTACAATATGGTATGTTCCGTCCCATATGGTACGCTTAGCTTACACTGTACGGAAGTTTCCTCTTTTGTGCCCATCTTGCAGCAAGTGTGTTGCTGCTGCCTGTGTTTTACCTCAACTCCAGCCTCCCTTGAACCTTAAGATCCTGCCTAGGCTTTCCCTCCTCTTTCTCTCCCCTCCCTCTCTCCCCCTTTCCTCCCTCTTTTTCTAGGGGGAAAAATAATTTACAAAGCCAGTGTACCTGACGTACCTAAATTTTTTTCACGTACAGCACCGGTACTCGTGTCGTACAGTTCCACCTTGTTTATACACTGGCTACTCCCTTGCTTTGTGGTCTTTGGAAGGCTCTCAGTGCCTGCTGGGAGACCATTGGATTGTACACTTGCTATTCCCCAATGGGGCCTTTATAGGGACAGCTGAGCAGTAAGCCCCCCCCTCCCTCCCCCCTTTCCCTTTGGGCCGACTTTTGGGGGCCAACCAAATCGGCTGACCCATCTGCTTGCTGGCCAAGCCAGCCAACCAGGGCCTGGTTGGGGATAACCCCCCATTCCCCAGCCAATTGCTGGAGCGCCAGTCCTTGTACCCCCATATTGGGGCCCACGGAGGACTGTTAAGCCCTAACTAACGGGTCCAAATTAAACCAAGAAGGATCTCTTTCATGCTGCCCTTGTGGTCAGCCTGACATACTGCCTACATGGCATGCTATCATTACACCTACATGGCAGCCATAATGCTACTTAGGTGGCTTCCCAATCAGCCCTATGTCACTCCCTGGAAGATGCAACGGTAATCTGATCGTGTAATTCACAGCAAGACCTTCTTTAAACCTTTAGCGAGGAATTAGCGTTGTTTACCATAGAAAGAGAAAGGAGATGAGGGTAGAGAGAGAGTAGAGTCGACAACCGAGAGCACAAAACAAGCAAAGAACGCTCTTCGAGAGAGCACGGAATGCGCTGATGAAGAGTTCACTGTGCACACGTATAGCAGACCCAAAGACCTGAGAGGCAAAGCCGACCAATACCGAGACCTTGATGTTGTCCACACTGACGATGTAGGACGCTTCTGCAAGGCAAGGGAGAGGCTTGTGCTGTCCACCGGAATGCAGGGTTACTGCGTGAGTGAGAGTGAAAGCTAGGAGTGATAGATCCTATGAGAGCTGAGAGATGACTGAAATAAAGAGCTGAGAATGAGCTGTGTAAAACTGTAAGAGAGAACTGAAAAGAGCTGCTGAAACAGACCCCAAACCTTACTCCGTTTGCTGTCCTGACTCCCCGTCTGATGCGCTGTGTGAACACCTTCCCAGAGGGCTGAACTGATGCCAAAGGCTGGGGCTGGTCAGAGGGCCATTGGGGGTGAGTGTCAGGCTGTTCAAAGGGGGCTGAGGAGGAGCTGTAGGAGGCTGAAGTGCTGGGAGAACTGAATGAGGAAAGAGGGCTTGGAGGCCCCCTATTTATAGGGCTTTTGGGGCTGGTTGGCTGGCCCCATAAATGCCAGCCCTAAACCCCATAAATGCCAGCCCTAGGTCCCATAAAGGCAGCCTGGGGAGGGGTACAGGGTAGCCTATAAAGGCAGCCCTTCCCTTGCCATTCTCTTCACTTGTTCCAGCCCTGAGGGGGCCCAGAAGGGCTCCTATCCTAGGTTGGACCTAAACCTATCCGTAAACCTAAGACGGAAACACTACCCTACGGTTCCCCAGTGGGTACTAGTGAACAAGGACTGATCTTCTATCTTGACCTAAGGTTGAGAGACTGACTTAGGTAGCTTGTGCCTGACTGTCCCTGGACAAGGGCTCACAAAGGGGTCACAGCATACGACAAAACTCCTATTAGGGAACTATTACGCACTTGTCGATGTAGCCGGTGTGTCACTTTGCACCCAAGTGCAGGGGTACATGTGACCTTTCGGACTTTTGAAATGGGCACCCCAGGGAAGGGGTAGCTAAGCCTAAGCTTGGGTGTAATTCTAGCTCTACTTGAAAGCCAATACCTGCAAAAACACTATGAATTAGTAAGATGATATTGGGGGAGCTGGGGAGCTCTCCACCCGGCTTTAGTTCTAGAATAAAGGATGACCTTTGCACCGCGTTGTGTCCATGGCCCCTGTGCTCGATACCACGGGAGTCCATCAATCCATGTGTTAGGCCAAACAAGAAATAGACTTGCTCTAGGTCGTGGTGTCCTAAGGAATCCCTACAAATGAGCCCTTAGCTCTCATATATAGACTCACCTAGTGATCTACCTAACTTAAGGGCACTTGTACATTGGGGATAGTCATAATTGCTGGATCATGCTATGACCCCAAGGGAAATAGGTATTGAACGGTAGCGAAGTCCAAGCCTAGGTGTAGTCCAAGTTCTATTGTGAAGCTAATACTTGCCAAACCATCATGGATTAGCAAGACCATATTGGGGAGCTCACCATCTAGCCGTAGATCCAATATAAAGGATCACTCTTTGAGATTGAGGTTAGCCTGCCTCCATGTCCACAATCCTGTGTCCCATACCAAGGGAGTCTACTAGTCCAAGTGTTAGGCTAGACAAGGCATAGGCCTGATCTTATATATATAGACTCACCTAGGGGTGTCCTTGACTTAAAGGCAGCCATATGTTGGGGATAGTCATCAAGTGTAGATTGACCCCTTTTAAAGGGTCCATTACTTGGACCCAACCCCATTATTCTAATTGCTGATGCTATAACCTTAGGGTCATTACACATTCTAATTGATGATGCTATGGCCTTAGGGTCATTACATTTTCCAACATGTGGTAAGAGAATCGGCATCACTCTTTTTGTATGTTACTGTGTGTCTTAAATGTAAAATTGTAGTTGCAAGGTGGGACTTATAACAAACACCCACATCATGACATTTGTGTAAATCTACATCACTCTTTTTGTATGTTACTCTGTTTGAAATGTAAAATTGTAGTTGCAAGGTGAGACTTATAATAGACACCCACATGATGACATTTGTATAAAGGGTATGTTGAGACTGTCAATATGGAATACCCTTGAAGTGATGGTTGGCATGACAGGAGTCTAATTGCATCGCAACATCTACACCTTGTGGATGATATCATAAAATCATGCAAAGCTAAATCACTTCACTATACAGTTGTGTTTGAGAATGACAATTACTTATGTTATCAAAGCACTTCAGTCATCATGATCATGATAAAGCCTTGCACTTTTCTTTTAGTGAGATCCATGTATGTTTATATTACAAGAAGCAGTCCCCAAAGAGGAATTGAATTCCTTGGAATTAGAATGCCCAAATGTGGTAACGCAACAATGATTCTTTTGCATTAACGCACACGAGCTCTAGTTTGACCTCCATGCTCCAGTTTTTGTGTTGGTGCAAGCTCCACTCTCATCTTTTTGACCTCAATCTAAGAAATGCATATTATGCATTGTGTCACCCCCGTTTCTTGTTCCCCTTGGTATATTCTCCTGTGGTCCTTGAGGTGGAATGTATCGAGTCATTGGTGGGGGTATGACCATATGCAGGCTTGAATTCAAACTTGTAGAATGAGTTAAATGTTTGATTTTGATGATATTGAAGTGTACTTAGATTTCTTTTGTAATAGTTTTTTTAATAATGCTTTATTGTGGGACTTTATCCGTAGATGCATTGAATCATGGTTTGAATGGGCCCTTTAACATTTGGAGTTTGGCAGATACTTTATTGTGAAGAGCAGCAATCGTGAGAATCTGGAATTGTCTGTTATGCGAGGAATGTGGGCGACACATCGCAACAATGAAGCCAAGCTTAATGGCGCATTTGATTCATGTGACAATATCATCCTTATATTTTCAGTCAATGAAACACGGCATTTTCAGGTTATTACTTGTATGAGGAAAACTTCATCATCGATAGGTCTGTTGTATGGTATGAGAGGTTTGATTATGATTTTGCCTCTCAGAATTAGAGTTATTGATGGTAGGGATGCGCTAGGATGATGTCAAAGATTGGAGTCATTGTTGGCGGTGGAGGTTGGAAGTATGCTCATGGGACAGCCCACTATGGACGGAACTTTCGACTTAAATGGCTGAAGGTATAATATTGGATTTTGGCTTTGTGTGGCATTTAGTTTGTATTTCCAAAGTGTGAAATTTGCAAGCTTTTATTAATGTGATAATATACAAATATTGAACTTATATGTAGTCGTATTCTATCAAGACGGGATTTAAAGATATGACTTTTGAAGCTTGACATTGGAAATGTGTTTGTTTATGTGAACAAGAGGGTGTCTTTTGGTTAGTTAAAAAGACAAAAATAAAAATTAGGGCTATTGAAGGATAGTGAGAATAAGGAGCTTTGCAGAGAATCCTCACTTTTGATGTGTATTTGGTACAAATATTATAATCTCTTTTCATTTTGATAGAGAGGGGATAGAGATTTGGATGAATTTTGAACATATATTCCCTTACTCTCTATTATTGTTATGTGGATCTATTCAAAACAGATTTCAAAGTATTTTGTAGTAGTAAATTTGTTTGAGGAAAGTTTCAAGGAGAAGAGCACAGTACACTAATGAAGACAAAGTTCTCAAACATACTGAAGGTCTAAGTATGCATTTATTTGTTGAACCTAAAAATGTGTGCACATCTTGGATTATAATGAGTATAGGTAAATGAAAATAATGAGATTTGAAGCTCTTATGATTCAATATTTAATGAAACCACACTTTTGAAGTTACTTTTGGACAAGCATTATAAAGTCTTTCCAACTTGATTGAGATTTGGAAGAACTTTGACTATATGTTCCAGAGAGAGAGAAGTAGAAGTAGAATTTATTAGCGTCCTCGGGGGGCCAAAAATGACCCATGGGACCCGTCTCGATACAATGTAAAAAGAGTCTCCTCAAGGAGAGGGGTCAGGAGTCTATGGGTTCCTGACGACAGGTAAAAAGACGAGTGACAAAAGATCCCAATGCTGCCGGAGAGGCAGTGGAGAGAACTGATGTCAACTGAGTGGAGTCCCCCAGTATCTGCTGGTAGCCCTCCGTGATATGTGCATATCGGGGGCACTGTAGAGCTACATGTGCCTTTGTCTCAACTGTCTGCATGTCACAAAGGGTACAGACTCTAGCATGTCTAGGCTGGTGTATCCAAGCTCCCTGCTCAATGGCAAATGTATGAGTTCTGGTACGGAACCTAGCGATGTTTCTGCGATATAGAAGGGGGATAGGTGTGCTAATATAAGACTGAGCATGAGTCTCTATGGACATGTATGTAGACCAACATGTGGGATTTATGTTGTCTTGGTAATATTCCAGCTTTACCCTCTTTTCACTTGTCAACCAGTGATTCCGCAAAGTGCTCAGTAAAGATAGTTGAAACTCTTGCATGTTGACCTTTTCAGGCGGCATGATCAAATATGCTTCCACTTTCCATCTGCTGAACCATTTTCTTATGCCGGTTGCCCATCCTGTGCAGACGACCTTACTTTTGTAGTTCTTTTGAAGCTTTGTGCTGGCATTCCATGCTTTATGAGGCAGCCTATCAGGTTGCATTTGCTGCACCTCTATTAGGTATTGCATAACTCTGATCAATGCATGAAATTCAATCGGTCTCCTTCCCGTTTCCAACAGAAGTATTGAGTATGGAGTAGTGGGTTTGACACCAAGGTGTCTCCTTAGGAAAGCTTTTTGCATTTTCTCAATATCATTCCATGTAGAGGCTGAAATGCTGCCTCCCCATACTTCCACTCCATATAATACTGTCTGCACTACATATGCATCAAACAATATATTTCGAATTTTCCAGTCTATTAAAGTCTTCAGAAGACCAAAAAGGGTCAATGAGACCGAGAAAAAGCTGATACAATGAGCCAATGGCTGCAGCCGCTAAACAGGCATCAACACCCAAGATGAATACAAAAGAAAACCATAATCCTGCCCAAAACGGCATCGGAGAACTCTCTGAGTGGAAGCCAACCAGAGACAATCCATGATCCTAGGTTTGTCACGAGCAACAGCACTGGCTTTTGCGGCCTTGGAGCTGAGTTTGTACTGCCAGAACTTATTCAAGGCTTATGTTATTAGCACTAGCATCAACATAAATGCCTTGGCAGAGATTTGAGCTCGGAGCTGAGTTTGTACTGCCAGAACTTATTCAAGGCTTATGTTATTAGCACTAGCATCAACATAAATGCCTTGGCAGAGATCTGAGCTCGGAGCTGCTCGGTGAGCTCGCCCCCCCGCCCGCGGCGGCCTGCTGCCCACTGCTCGCTGCCCTCCGCTCCTTCTCGCCTCCCTTCCACCTCACCCTTCCCTCAGCCTCTGCTCTGCCCTGCCTCCTCCGCCTTCTTCTCGCTCTCCCGCCCCCTTGCTGCTCCTCCACCCCCGCTCCTCCCCTCCCGCCCTCTCGCCTCCTACCCTGCCCACTTTGCACCTCCCGCTGCTCCCTGCCTCTCCCGCCCGAGCGCCTCCCCCTGCCATTCCGCCTCCCCCCTCCATCCTTCTCCTCCGCTTCCCCCCTTCCTCTTCCGCCTCCTCCCTCGGCAGGCGCTCCCCCTTCCATTCCTCCACTTCATCCTCTTCTCCTCTCCTTCCTCTCTCCTTCCCCTTCTCCCTTCTACCTCCCCTCCCGCCTCCTCCACCTCTCTCCTCCGCCTCTTCACCTCGCCTCTGCCTCCCCTCTCGGACGCTCTTTTTCCTTTTCCTTTTCCTTTTCTCTCCTCTTCCTCCCTGTAGTGGGAGCATTTGTGCTTGTTCAGGCGAAAGAAAATCTTGGTGGTGACCCTTGGTCTGGCCAGAGCTCTATGGCAGCACCCTCGACTCCCACAGCCGTTAATGTTCTTCCCCAGCTGACAAGCAATAGGTACAACAGGCAGTTTAGTCCCTTCAGAACAAGGCGCTCATGGGTAGAATTGTGGGCCTCACGCCTACACGGAGACAAGTGCGAGAGTGGATACAGGTGAGCTTGGCAT
This sequence comes from Dipteris shenzhenensis, assembly GCF_047967505.1. NCBI lineage: Eukaryota > Viridiplantae > Streptophyta > Polypodiopsida > Gleicheniales > Dipteridaceae > Dipteris > Dipteris shenzhenensis. Next base: position 2,027,421 of record NC_141606.1, read on the forward strand.
TAGAGGGCGACCACATTCCAGGAGGCACCATCAATGGAAGAGGCGTTTTCCACATCCAACTGAGCTTCCTCGACACTACCTTGACACGCGTGGAGCAGAGCCCCATCCTCCTTGGCCCGCTCCTAGTTTACCTCTTTCCCTGGTATCATGGGTTTACAGTGGAGGACATGGACATGACTCACCATGTTCCCCGTTTTCCAGTTATGCTCCGCTTCCCAGGGCTCCCCAAGGAGTATAGAGCCATTCTCCCCTCCATTGGTTGGGCATTCGGCATTGTGCTCGAGTCCTCACCAGAGTCGATCGCCTCAGTTGTAGCAGATGATAGAGTCCCCAGAATCAGACTGGTGGTTGAGAGCCCAGAGTCCCTCCTAGAGTTGATTCTCCTTGAGACTCTCGAGGGGGACACACTTCGCCAGCGTGTGGAGATTTTTGGGCTGCCAGGCCAGTGTCTTCGGTGGAGACAGATGGGTCACATCGCCAGAGATTGTCCTCGGGGTCACCCTTGAGCGCCTCCTCCCCCTCCCCGCAGAGCAGGCAGAGCCAACAGACTAGAGTCTCGTGTTCCCTCAGACAGAAGCAACAGGAGTCTCATACTCCCTAGGTTAAAAAGAAAAAGAAACCAAGCAAGCAAGCTCGCAAGCGCCGCAGGCAGAGGGCCAAACGCAGAGAGAGAGACAAGTTGGTCCACAAGGCACCTGAGGAGGAGCAGTAGCAGCAGGAGCCCTTGAGTGGGCATTGACCCCCCTCAGCGGAAGGGGCCACCGCCCATCTAGATGTTCCTCACATAGCAGAGGTTTAGAGTCTGCATCCATTCTCGCACCATCATCGAGTTCTTGATGTGGCGTTAGCGGACAATAGTCAGACTGCGGTTGAGGAGGAAGCGGATCTAGAGCCCCGACGAGCTTGAGCAGCAGAGGAAGCCTTAGAATTGCCCCCTTCCCCTCCCCTCTTTCCTCTCCACTCCCCCCCCCCCCGTGGGCTCCCTCCTCCCCCCTCGATGTGATCACTCTCACCACCTGCCCCCTTCCCTCCGTCCCCCCACCTCCTCCTGCCTCCGCAGTCCTCCTCTCCACCTCCGGAGTAGGTTCCTCAGCTTCCCCCTCCTCCTAGGCTTCGACACCCTGCCAGCAGGCAAGGGTAAGACGTCCCCTTGTGCTTCCTCACCGTAGCATCAGGCCCATCCAAGGAGGGAGGCAGAGGGACGGGGCTCGTCCTCTAGGTCAGCCGCCCCCCACCCTGGGCGCCCATTATCGTGGGACTTCTGGAGGTTGGGACCCTAGAACTACCTGGAGATCCCGGATTCCTATCCTCTACCGTTGGAGGTAACGCTTATGATCCTGCGGCCACGGCAGGGGGGTTTGATCAGTGCAGTGGGCTCTCAGACACACCCCATTTGGAGCTTTCAGTTTGCCTCCACAGGGTTGTAGAAGTGGATCCTAGAGGTGTTTCATGCTATTATGGGAAACCAGATAAAGCGCATGATGGATGAGTGGATGGGAGCACAGGGACTGGACCTTTGGTACGCCCATGGGACGGAGGTGAATTTCCAGTTGAGCTTCTCATGAGAGGAGCTGTTATGTGGTTTGGCGGCAGAAGTTATGAGATTGCCGCCCCTCTAGAAGTGTGCAGAGCAGTTCGGGGTGGAAGTCTCCTTCATGATGAAGTGGGTACGCAAGATCGACATTGAGCCGGTATCCACCCTAGTACGTCGTCGCACAGACACGGACTATTCGTTCTCAAAATCCCCGGCAAAGTCACTTAAGGTAGTCTTTTTGGAACAGGCACCCACGCACATGAGAGCCTTGTTTGATGCACCCCCGTCCCCATGAGCTGGACCATAGTGAGTTGGAATGCGCACGGGCTCCACGACCGTGCTTGTAGTCAGCTGCAATACCTGATACTCCAGCAAGAGTTGCAGAGGGCCGTTGTAGGACAGTTTGTGGATATCCTTTTGATTTAGGAGCATATGTTTTCAGCAGCAGACATCAGACGACGTCACCACCTTCTCCCAGGGAGAGGTCCGAAGGAGTGGTCTCTTCAGTAGGACGGAGCGGAGGGGTTTGCATCTCGGTTTCACAGACTTTGGCTCCAGAGGTCTACGACCAGGGTGAGCTTATCCTTGGACGGGCAGTTTGGATGGGAGTCAGGTCGGGAGAGTCCAAGATTGGGATCCTGAACGTGTACGCCCCAGCGTGCAGACAACACTGCCCGGCCTTTTGGAGGAGTCTTTCGGACATAGACTCCTGGATTATTGGAGGAGACTTCAAAAACCTGGAGTTTGGGAAAGACAAGCAGGGCGGCGCCTCATTGGTTGAGATGCCTGCAGGAAAGCGTAGCACCTGGGAGTAGTTTATTTTCATCGGAGCAGTTTATTTTCATGATCAATGGCAGAGACCCGTGGCGAGAGCTAGATTTCAGCAAGATACCTGCCAGCCTTCTATTCTCTTTTGGATAGAGGAGACATGATGGACTGCTTGAGAGACTAGACCGTTTCTACGTTGGGATTGGGCACTGCACAAAGGCGGCTCTATCGGGATTTTGAAAAGTACCACGATGTCAGATCACTCTCCCGTAGTACTTCACTTAGAGTAGACCCGCCGAGGTCTCCCCTAGAAGGAGGTCCGCATCCCAGAGGACCTCCTAAAACCAGACTGATGGTGAAAGACAGCTATCACCACTCTTAAACGACAGGATTTATGCTCTCAAAAGCTCTCCCTCACTCCCTCTCTCTGAAGATGCACTAGGGCCCAGGACAAATCGTCGGGCTGGACCCCCCCGAAGGTCTTTATTCATTCAAGAAAATTTGTTACAGAAGTTCAGCGTAGAGCTATCTCGTAAATCTTCATTACAAAACGTGAATAATCCATTTTCTTACAAGAGCTTCAAGCTCCCTTCAAATTGGCAACATGCCACTTGTCTAAAATCTAGACTAAATCCTATTACATGCCACTAAGGGCCATTCTGGAGTCTTCAAAGCTCTCGGTCACACGAACTGCCTCCTAGATGCTTGTCAGGCTCCCATTACGCTTAGGAAAAATAATCCTTCCTAGTACCTGCAACAATTAATTAAAGCGCACCACCATGGTACCCATTAATTGTTAGCGCTTTGCATGCAAATAATACACTGTGGACTAATCCTAGTCACGGTGGGCATCCCCACTGAACACATGTGCACATCTAAACAAATATATATACAAATAAATATATATATTCTCTGGTTGACCGGAGTCAACACTCTTGATTATAATTAAAGAGCTTTGACCAAAGGTCAAGGCGCCTTAATTATAGCCAAGTCTCTCCAACCGAAGTTGGCACATCTTGGTTAATCAGGGTTAACCCTCTTGGCGCATGCCAAGTCTTGTTGACCGAAGTCAACACTCTCTGACCGTAGTCAGCTCTGTGGTTCTCTGGTTAACTGCAATTAACCCTCTTGGTAATAAACCAAGTCTCCTTGACCGAAGTCAGGTTTACTTGACTAGAGTCAAGTATCTTTGACCGTAGTCAATCCTTTGACCATTAAAATAACTCTTTGACCATAATTAACACATATAAAACTCTTTAATTATGATCAAATAAATGGTCAACTATGCTTTGACTTAGGATATTTACATTGTGGTGACACCTCCTGTAGGATGAGGACATCCAGCAGGCCATGGCGGAGATTTGTGAGCACTCAGAGATGATACCGAGCGAGGGCTGGGCTTCGTGGGTGGCTGATGTGATTCAGAGGAATGGTGAGGAGCTATAGGCTCACGCCCTTAGGCGGAGGAAGATGCTTCAGGATCGTGAGTGGGCTTTGAGGAGGGACCTCGCTCAGGGAGCAGGACCCAGGTTTCCAGTGGCTTAGAGACAGGCTCGAGAGCGCTCGCCTTGAGCTTCAGGATACGGAGATCCGGCGGGCTGAGTTCTCTTATCACTTGTGCCGGGCTTTGTGGATACAACAGGGGACAAGGTCTTTCAGATCACTGGGCCTCGCTCGGCAGGCACAGAGCTATAGCGTCTCCGGGATCCGTAGGGCATGAAGAGCCCTCAAGGGGGAATGAGAGCAAGAGGGAGAGAGTGAGAGAGAGAGAACTCCAAGATGTGCGGGTGTGAAGTGATGAGCCACACCACAAACTCAGTTGTGTTTTATTAGGATTAGGTTTACCCTATGACTGTCTTAAGACAGTCATAGGTGTCCTATCTTTTAATGAAGGGTTGGCAATGTGCCTTTACCCCAACAACCTCCCACCTAAAGGCCAATGTGCCTAAAGGGGAGAAAAGAATAAAAATTACAGCAATATACAGTTACTGTATACAAGACCATAAAATAAGAATGGTCTCATCCTAATCCCATGATGTGGCGGCAATGTGCAAACCGCTCTGTAGGCAAGCTCTTAGTGAGCAAATCTGCAGGATTATCATCAGTATGCACTTTCACAAGCTCAAGTCGCTTGTCTTCCAGTACCTCCCTGATGAAATGATATTTCACTTCTATGTGCTTGGTCTTTTGATGAAAGACCGGATTCTTTGCCAACATGATAGCACTCTGACTATCACAATGCAAAACTGGCATATCTCCTGTAATGCCCAAATCTCCCACCAGCCGAGTAAGCCATATTGCTTCCTTGCAGGCCTCAGTGGCTGCAACATATTCAGCTTCTGTGGTTGACAGTGCAACGCATTTCTGCAACCGAGACACCCATGATATAGCACCTCCTGCAAATGTGAAAATATAACCGGTAGTAGACTTCCGGTTATCTGCATTGCCTGCATAGTCTGAATCTGTAAAACCATGCACCAATGCATCTTGCCTACCATAGCATATGCACAAGTCTTTGGTACCCTTGAGATACCTCAAGACACCTTTCACTGCTTCCCAGTGCCGCTTGCCTGGATTTGCCATATACCTGCTGATGACTCCCACCGCAAAAGCAATATCCGGACGAGTGGCAACCATGGCATACATCAAAGAACCAACTGCAGATGCATACGGAACCTTGGCCATTTCAGCCTTATCATAATCTGATTTGGGGCTGTCCTTACTGCTGAGTTTTAAATGTGGAGGCAACGGGGTACTAATAGACTTCCCCCCCTCCATTTTAAACCTCTGCAGTACTTTGTCAATGTACTCTTTCTGTGACAGAAACAAAAGTCCCTTGGACCTGTCACGAGTAATCCGCATGCCAAGAATATGATTTGCATCACCCAAGTCTTTCATGTCAAAAGACTTATGCAGTTGTTTCTTCAAAGCACTAATCTCATGCTGAGATTTACTGGCAATAAGCATGTCATCCACATATAGAATGAGTAGCATCAGACTGCCATCCTTTGCCCGTTTGGTGTACAAGCAATGATCGGTCTCACACCTATGATACCCTTGGGACTGCATGAAGGCATCAAACTTCTTGTACCATTCCCTTGGCGCCTGCTTGAGTCCATACAAGCTCCTCTTGAGCTTACACACAAGCTGCTCTTTCCCTTTAACAGCATATCCCTCTGGCTGACTCATATAGATCTCATCATGGAGATCTCCGTGAAGAAAGGCTGTCTTCACATCCATCTGACATAAATCCATGTCGTCATGAGCAACAAGAGCTAACACTGCTCTCAAAGTAGTCATCTTGACTACAGGGGAAAAGATCTCATCAAAGTCAATGCCCTTCTCCTGCTTAAATCCCTTGGCAACCAATCTGGCCTTATACCTCGGTAAAGCATTTGAATCCACTTTGACTTTGTAAACCCACTTGCATGGCAAAACTTTTCTGCCTGCAGGTAACTGCACCAAGTCCCATGTATCATTCTGAAGTAGGGAGTCCATTTCTGACTGCATGGCTTTCTCCCACTTCTTTTTCTCCGTTCTTCCCATAGCTTCCTTGAAGCTGGAAGGCTCACCACAATCTGTCAGCATGATAAAATCAGCCACATTATTGGCTCCTGGAACAAACCTGGCAGGAGGCCGTTGTACACGGGAGCTCCTCCTAACAAAATGTTCCGGATTAGGCTGCTGTCCAGCCTGTTCTTCATGTATGACAGGTGGCTGTACCACCATATCTGGCTGTTCTACAGCCCCATCTACTGGCATATCCAGTGGTGCATCATTGGCAAAATTATCTGGCTGATTTTCAGCCTGTATACCCTCTTGAACAGGGTGATCTGCAGCAGCCTGCTGCTGCATATAAATGGGCATTCTTTGCTGTCCAACATCATCATAAATAACCCTCCTGTATTCCACAGGTTGCACGGGTTCCTTGTGTACACTATCCTCCTTAAAGATGACATCATTGCTGCGTATAATCTTCCGTTTAACGGGATCCCATAACCTGTACCCCATTTCACCTTCGTCACCATAACCCATAAAGATGCATCTGATAGACTTTGGATCCAGTTTGGTGTGTAGTTCTTTGCGTACATGAGCAAAGCACTCGCAGCCAAATACACGTAAGTGCTTATATGAAGGTGGCTTGCCAGACCACACCTCTTCTGGCACTTTCAACTCCAAAGCCTTGTTTGGCGACCTGTTAATAATGTGAACTGCTGTTTGCACGGCTTCTGCCCAAAAGCCATGGGGTAATGCAGCATAAGGCAACATACATCGAACCTTCTCCTGAATAGTTCGATTCATACGCTCACTTGCACCATTTTGAGATGCATTATGAGGGGCTGTGAGTTCCTGTTTGATGCCCTTAGCTTGGCAAAACTGCACAAAAGCATGTGACAAATACTCACCCCCATTATCGGACCTGAGGCATTTCAGCCTGCGTCCTGTCCGATTCTCAACCTGAGCAACAAACTTCTTGAAAGCATCTAAGGCATCTCCCTTATGCTTCAAGAAATAGACCCACACCTTACGTGTGGCATCATCAATGAAAGTAATAAAATATTTTGCACCCCCTAGTGATAACTGTGGCATCTCACACAAATCAGTGTGCACTAGATCAAGTGGTGCTCTATTCTGGGGAGTTCTCCTCTTATGAGGAGTCACAGAATGCTTGCCAAATATACAATGATCACAAGTAGGCAAATCTGAAAAAGAAAGAGGCGGCAGATAACCCAAACGTGATAGTTCTTGCATTCCTTTAACAGACATGTGTCCCAACCGGCTATGCCACAATGAAACCTTTGGCAGCTCGGTTATGGCAACAACATGATTACCCACACTGGAAACATAAAGAGGGTACAAGGTATCACTCTTAAAACCCTCAGCCACTACAGCCTGGCCATCAGTAATCACCCATTTGGATCACCCATTTGGAATCCCCAAATGTGGTGTGGTAACCACTGTCATCCAATAAGCCAGTGCTAATCAGATTTTTCTTGATTTGCGGCACATGGCGGACACCATCAAGCATAAATATGCGTCCATCAGGAAATACTATCTGTATACTGCCAATCCCTGCAATCTGACATGCATAGTTGTTTCCAAGATGAACAACTCCATGAGTACCTGTGTAGGAAGTAAACCACTCCCTATGAGGAGTAACATGAAAAGAGGCACCTGAATCCAAGAGCCAGGTGTGCATGTCATGGCCATCAATAACCAAAGCATGTGCTATTACAGCAGAAGAGCATAAAACATCATGTATGTCACTGTCACTATCCTCTGCTGCAACATTCACTGCATCCAAGTCATCTGCCTTGGCCTTGCCTTTGCCTTTGCTTGCATTTCCTGCATCCTTTGATTCAGCCTTCTTGGCTTTTTGATCCCGTATGAACTTGAAGCACTCAGACTTCACATGTCCCTTCTTGCCACAATAAAAGCATTCAATGTCCTTTTTGCCACGGGACTGACTGCGGGATTTGGACTTACTAGCAGATCTCCCCTTCTGCTGAGTCCTGCCTCTATCCTGTACCTGCAAAGCATTTGAAGACTTGCTGCCCGCATTATTCTTCCTGCTCATCTCCTCCATAAGGAGAGAGCTCTCTACATCAGCATAAATAAGAGTGACATTCGAGTTTGACAGGGTGGTCTTGAAAGTGTCCCAACTCTCGGGGAGGGTACACAGCAAGAAAGTAGCCTTGAACTCCTCATCAAGGTTCAACCCCTGTGCAATCAGCTGTGTAAAGATGGCATTGAACTCACTCAAGTGTGAGGTCATAGCTGTACCTTCCTTCATGCGAAGATCGACCAGCTTCTTCAGCCAATAAACCTTACTGGCTGAGCTCTTTTGGGCATACAATTCTTCTAGTCTTTGCCATAGACCATAAGAGGTCTTTTCAGCCTGTACATTGAACACAAGAGTGTCTGAAATAGTGAGCATGATAGCTGCCCTCGCAGACAAATCAAGCTCTTCCCAGTCATCAGCTGCCATGTCAGATGGCTTGACACCCTTCACCCTTATGGGCTTAGCAATCTTCTTTAACAGAAGTACATTCAAGCACTGTTCTGCCCATAATGCATAGTTGTGTGCTCCTTCCAGTTTCTTTATGTTCAGAATCGAAGAATCACTTCCCCCTGATGCCATATCAGATAAGGAAAGTACCTGACTCCCTGGAAGTAAAAAAAAGCTGAATAAAAATTCTGATTTCTCAGAAAAAACCTGCTCTATTCAAGAGCCAGAAGCACTCTCAATGGTGCTGTTTTTACTGTCAGGAAAATCTGCAGCAAAACAGTAAATGACCCTGCAAATACTGTACCTTCTGACACACTATACCGTGCTCAAAGAGGCATAAAAAACAGTAATTTCAGACTGCTGCAGCTGCTCAACAAGTGCTTAACAGTGCATAATCATCTGACAAAGCACAAACACTGCTGTAAACACTGCTGTACTGACTGTACTGATCACTTTGCTGTTTTTACTGTCAGGAAAATCTGCAGCAAAACAGTAAATGACCCTGCAAATACTGTACCTTCTGACACACTGTACCGTGCTCAAAGAGGCATAAAAAACAGTAATTTCAGACTGCTGCAGCTGCTCAACAAGTGCTTAACAGTGCATAATCATCTGACAAAGCACAAACACTGCTGTAAACACTGCTGTACTGACTGTACTGATCACTTCTCCCACCTCAGATGAGGTATTGCACTGAGTTAAATTGCAGAAACCACTTGGCAAACACCCAAAAAAAAATGACACTTCAGCCTGTCACAAAACCTGCAACAGAAAATGGGATAAATCCCAAGCAATCACCCTTATACCAAGAGGAGAAAATGCATCTGAAGATCTCTGTCGGTAACCCAAGTGCTATCAAACAAAGTCTGGGCAAAAGCCCCTTGATCTGACACCTGAATCAAGTAGAGAACACCTCAACACTGAGGTAGCATGCAATATGAAAATCTCTCTGACAAAATCATCCACCAGTGTAATGCATATACTGCCCTGTGTAGAAATGACATACACAGATCCCAACGTACAAACACTCAATGAGGAACCTTTTGAGCACTGTCAACGATGGACAGTTAGGGACCGAGTAAACTCGATGCGCCTTGGCCAAGCGTGGCTCAACTGAAGTTCTCTGAGTGTTGCACAAGAAATGTGACCTGCAAGAAAATGTCACCTCAACACTGCGGAAATCAAGACAAATGTGTGCACTCTGGCACCACACTGCCTCAAGGCATACAATGCATCACCTTCCGGGTAAAAGCCCTATGATCTGCTCACCTGTGAACTGAGATTCAAACCCAGTAAAAGCATATGTCCTCTTGCAAAATCAAGGCATTACCTTCCCAGAACAAAATAACTGTGCAATCAACCACACTGTGGTTCTCTTCACCTCAAGCACAAGATGAATGAAAGTACTTGCTGTACTTTTCAAGATAACACAGTTCTGTGAACTGAAAAAATGATCCTTAAGCAAGAGGAATGAAGAGCAGAATGCTGTTTCACCTCTCTTTCTTCCCCAAACAAGAATGTAACTTTTGTACTTTCGTACTTGCTGTACTTGTGCAGCAGCCAAATCCAAGGAGAACAAATTTCTTCTGACACAGATCCCGAAAAAAAAGCGAAAAATGTACCTCCCGGTTGCACAAAAAACAAAAAACAGCTCTGATGTAACTCCCTGCAAGTGTGGCGGTGTCGTCCGTACAGCTGTACGGCAGTCCGTACGACTGTACGGCAGTCCGTACGGTTGCCCTTGGAGTAGACTGCTCGACGCCCGAAGGGCTTAGCAGCTATGCAGCTGCTGTGCAGCTGCCTGATGCAGCTCCGTTCTGCAGCTATCAGCAGCTGCTGTACAGCCCGCGACCCGCGTCGTCGCCCGTGCCCGCGCCCGAGCTGCTCCCGTGCCCATGCCACAGCCCGCGCCCGCGCCCGCGCTGTCGCCCTACAGCCCGCCTTCGCCAATGCGCCGCCGCCCTGCAATGTTGGCGTTCCGTACGACTGTACGGATGACGTACGGCCGTACGGCGCTCGACGTACGTCCGTACGGAAGGGGGGTGGGTAGGCTAGGGAGTGGAGGGGAATGGCTCTGATACTAGTTGAAGGGCCCTCAAGGGGGAATGAGAGCAAGAGGGAGAGAGTGAGAGAGAGAGAACTCCAAGATGTGCGGGTGTGAAGTGATGAGCCACACCACAAACTCAGTTGTGTTTTATTAGGATTAGGTTTACCCTATGACTGTCTTAAGACAGTCATAGGTGTCCTATCTTTTAATGAAGGGTTCGCAATGTGCCTTTACCCCAACAGGGCATCATGTACATTGACCCGCAGGAGATACTAGACCTGACCACAGATTTCTACAGCCAGCTTTTTGAGACGGTGAGGATGACTAGCTGGTTTAGTGGCCTGAGAGGTAGTTTGGGTTCACGTTCCGGCAGTGGTCTCGCAGGATTTATGCAGCAGGCTAGAGGTGCCTTTCACGGCACACAGCTACAGCATCTTCGGGATCCGCAGGGCATCATGTACATTGACCCGCAGGGGATACTAGACCTGACCACAGATTTCTACAGCCAGCTTTTTCAGACGGAGAGGATGACTCCAGCTGGTTTAGTGGCCCGAGAGGTAGTTTGGGATCACGTTCCGGCAGTGGTCTCGCAGGATTTATGCAATAGGCTAGAGGTGCCTTTACGGTTGAGGAGCTTTAGGAAGCCCTCAAGGCTCTCCAGACCCAGAAGTGTCCTGGCGAAGATGGCTTGACTCCGGCCTTCTTCCGGAGATCATTTCCACACCTTTCCGACTAGCATGCCAGGAGATTTTTGACACGGGCTCTTCTGCAGTCCTTGAGCAGGGGTTGGATTTGTTTGATCTCGAAAGGGGGAGATAGGTCCGACATCCGGCAGTGGAGACCGATCATTGTGCTTAATAGCGCTTACAAATTCCCCGCCAAGGTCTTGAGCTTGCGGTTACGGCCCCATCTTACGGACATCATCCACGACACACAGACGGGGTTTGTCCAGGAACGCAGCATCTTGGACAACATCTTTGCTTTTTGGGAGGCAGTGGATTGGTCCAGGGAGGAGTCACAGCTGCTGGCTGTTCTTCTCTTGGACTTGAGAAGGCCTATGACAGCGTGGAGTGGTCCTTCTTGGAGGGCAGTATGTAGAGATTGGGTTTCTCAGATAGATGGGCCAGAGGAGTTTCAGCGCTCTATGCGGGGAGCTCTAGCCAGATGGTTATCGGAGGACATACGGGCGAGGCCTTTCCTCTCTCGCGCCCGGTCCGCCGGGGCTGCCCTCTTGCTTCTTTCCTCTTCCTTTTTGTGGCAGAAGCCTTGGACTACTATTTGAGATCACAAGTGGCGGGTCTCACAGGGTTGAGGCTCCCAATCCGTCAGGAAGAGGAACTGCTTGACTCTGAGTTTGCAGATGACACGGCCTTGTACGCTGAGGGCACCACAACGAGCTTGGAGAGAGTCAGGGGAGCCTTGGCTCTCTACTGCGAGGCCTTGGGTGCACGGATCAATTGGACAAAGTCTATAGGTTTCTACACGGGCTAGGAGGAGATGCAAGTGGAGGGGTAGTGCCATTGTTGCTCTGGTGGTTTCCTGGAGACGATTCCGCATTGCCTGTGGAGCTGTCGCAGAGCATCGAGGATCTGGTAAGGCAAAGGAATTAGCAAAGGTTCGGGCTGCCAGGAAGGATGGTAAATGGGCAGTCTACTGGGACGGGATAGCACTCATTAGAGAGTTTAAATCAAAACCAAAAGACTCTTAGTCTTAAACTGATGTAAGGCCAACTATATATATGTGTGTATGTTTTATCTAGGCTACAATATAGGTACTCTCTAAATAAATGGAGCTGCTTTTGCACTCCTTGGGAGCTGCCCTGCGCCCTCCCTAAGCTGATGTACTAGATGGCTTTCATGTTGTCCCATAGACCTCTCGATCTCCCGTGGACGTTAATAGACTTTCTTTCTTTCTTTCTTTCTTTCTTTCTTTCTGACCTTGTATTCGGTAAGCTGGGGAGACCTCATCAATCTGGAACGCGTGTCCTCCCTCTGTCAACCAGGCCATTATCCCCCAGGTGTAGTCCCTCTAGAGACTCTCCATGCGGGTCATGATCTGGAGGGTTCCCATCCTTTAGTTGAGCCTTGGTGAGTTCCTCGGCTATCCATATCTTCATCTCTTTCAGCTTGTGAGATTGTCGCAAAACCTTTATACGTATGTCTCGTGAGTTGAACGTAATGATAGCATGCCCATTACGTTGACCGATATGAACTACTCGAGCTTCACCGTCATCATCTGGGTTGTCAGGATTGTCATCGGCATCTGCTGTCTAGTCAACAGTAGGCATGGCTGTTTGGACATGTGCTAAGGTAGCACTAAAAGATTCATCTTCTTTATACCATCCATGTGGAAGCCCCCCAATTCTGATTTTCAAAGCATTATCCTTTCTAGCTGCATGTTCTTTAATCTCTTCTTGAATATCAGTGTTGACCTTTGCATCAAACTCCACAGTCACTTCTTGCTTGGCTGTCTGCATCTCAGTATGAACTAGATTCTTGACTGCAGAGACTAGTTGGGGGGTAGGGGGGGAAGCATTGCATGACTTTATAACCTCGTCAATGACTTCCTTCTTACCAGGTCCTTCCAAGACTTGAATTCTAGCTATGGCATCTGTTAGCTGCATCCTCAGCTCTCTCACTTGATCTTGTAGGAAGTAAATTTGTTCATGATATCCAAGAATTGTCGGTCAAAAAGACCACCTTGTTCATATATATGTGCATACGGGGAAGGCGTCCTGGCTGCCACTGTGGAGTATCTGGCTTTGTTACTGGAGGCTGCTGGAGTGGAAGGGGTTTTTGAAGAGGAGGAAGGTAGGCTGGGCCATGCGTTGCTGGCCATATCTCCTGTTACCCCCTGGCTGAGCTAACCCCCTAGTTGGGCTGGGGTTCAGCCCAGCTAGGAGAGGCTATGGGAGGGGGGCCGGAGAGACTACGGGAGGGGGGGCGGGGAGGCTACGGGAGGGGGGTCAGAGAGGCTACGAGAGGGGGGCGGAGAGGCTATGGGAGGGGGGGCGGAGAGGCTACAGGAGGGGGGGAGGCTACGGGAGGGGGGGAGAGGCGGAGAGGCTACGGGAGGGGCGGAGAGGCTAGGGGAGGGGGGGCAGAGGCAGAGAGGCTACGGGAGGCCTCACGGGCTTATTGGACATGAGGCAGTCCCTCCGGATAGCCTAGCTCCCCAGTGAATCCCTCGCGGAGTGAAGATGTAGAAGACTGCAGGCCAAGCCTTGCAGAAACGAGCTCGCTGCTCAATAGTCGCTCTAGAGCCTGGAGTCCCACGCTCCCAGGTGGAGCGTAGAGTACAGATGCATTCCTACCAATGGCGACCATGGTAGCCGAGGGTGGAACTTGGTGCTCACCCATCACAAGACTGCAACGAGCCACCCAGATGTTCCACGTAGTGATGCTGGCTACCACCTCCCAAACGCTGTCCTCCAAAGGAGAGAGGTTGTATAGTCCCCCCACTTGGCTGTTAGCCCCAGTATCAGAGATTCCCTAGGCAGCGAGCTGGGTTTCTCTGGAACGACTGGTTTTTCTTTCAGCCTTTTCCTGGTTTTTCTCCATACTCAGCACCTTCGAGGCTGCTGTTTTATATGAAGTTTTTCAAGCATTAATAGAAGGTTCCTCTCTTTGAAAAAAAGAAAAAGAAAAAAAAGAAGCCAACCAGAGTGTCAATCCTAGGAGGGGGCGTCGATGTGTGAGGCAGCTGTGGTGGCAAAAACCTTGTGATAGGACTTTGGCGGCTGTCAACATGTACACCCCTTTGTATTCTGTTGGCCGTAGCCCTGCGATGAACAAGTGCCACTGTCAATTCTGTGGGTCATGCATTTGGTCTAGTGCGCATGGAGGGAAGGTCCCCTAGTGTGATCTGTGCCTCGCCCCCTTCGTGGGTCTTGTTGCTCAGTACGGCCTAGCTGGAAAAATTCGGTGATCATACTCTGGGTCGAGTCTGGCTCTGTGTGATGATCTCCCCTACGTGCCCTAAGCAACGGCTCCGTGTGTCGTATGACCTCATGGATGAAGGCTGCTAAGCATCTTTGGTCTGGATAGGACAAGATGCTGGGTATGGAGCTGAAGCCATCTCTTAGAAGGCTGTGAAATTGACCCTTGATCTCATAGTACACCAAGCGAAATGCTCCTCTGACTCAATCATCTCGGGAATTGCACAATGTGCAAAGGCGAACCTCTCTAGGTATCCCCTCCACTTGACCACTCTCTATACGAAGACGGTGTGATGAGACCCGGAACGATCGAAATCCTCATGGAGTGGGAGTGGGGGAGGTGGTTCCGCATGTATCCTGGTAGGTCGATGAAGCCCTCCTTTGAAATCCGTGGTCTACACACACACGCACACGCCCATGCCCACGTGCACGTGCACACACACACACACAGAGTAAGGGAGGTGGTTCCGCATGTATTTTGGTAGGTCGATGAAGCCCTCCTCTGAAATCTGTAGGCAGTGGTCTACACACACACACACACACACACACACACACACACACAGTCAGTCTATTAACGTCCATGGGAGACCAATCGGTCTATGGGACAACAAAAACTCATCTTGTACATTTGCTTAGGGAGGGTTTGTAAACATAATTGGCCATACATCAATTTAAGACTGAGGTTCTTTCGGTTCGGACTTAAACTCTTTAATGATTGCTCTACCTTCACGATATCTGCCCATTTTCCATCCTGCCTAGCAGCCTTGACCTTGGCTTATTCCGTTGCCTTATTCTTCAATTGAGGTTCCTCAGCTATCCATATCTTGGTCCCTTTTAACTTTTAGGATTGTCGGAGAAGCTTGGCCTGTAGATCTCGTGAGTTATGCGTAATAATAGCATGGCCTTTAGAGTGTAGGATACAGGTTGCTCTAGTTTCATCTTCATCGTCAAGATCCTTGTCCTTGTCCACTGTCCAATCAATAGTAGGCATGGCCGCTTTGACATGTGCTAGAGTATCACTAAAAGATCCTCTTTGTACCATCCTTTAGGGAGTCTCCCAATTCTGATCTTCAAAGCATTATCGTGTCTAGGTGCATGTTCATTGATCACTTCGTGGATGTCTGCTTTATTTACCTTTGCATCAAACTCTACAGTTACTTCCTTTTTAACAGTTTGTACTAACTGAGGGATAGGACGGGAAGCCTTGCAAGACTTTAACTACCTCGTCAATTACTGCTTGCTTGCTAGGTCCTTCAAGGACTTGCATTCTGGCCACCACTGTATCCGCTAATTGCATATTTAAATCTCTCACTTGTTGCTGTAGATAATAAATCTGTTCATGGTGCCCAATGATGGGCTGGTTCAGACCTCCTCGTAGGTATGTGTGCGCATATGGAGAGGTGTTATAGCTGGAATTGTGGCATATCGTTAACCTGCTAGCCGAAGTTGTTGGGTGAAGGGAGACTTCGAAGAGAGGTTGGGCCACTCCTTGTAAGCCATGTCTGTTGTTACCCCCTAGCTAAGCTAAACCCCAAACTGGACTAGGGGTTTCAGCCTAGCTTGGGGTTAGATGAAGAGCTGCCTCCCCCCGACCTTTTTGTGGAGCTACTGGTGGAGAAAAGGGGTGGTGACCTCCTTGATGCGCCGACACGCTGCTTGACCTGACCTCGTGGTAGCGGGTGCTACTAGGCAGCTAGACAGAGAATAAGGCTACGATAGGTGGAGTTGAGGGTTATGCCGACGAGCTAAGGGCTAAGGGGGTAAGGGTTACGACAGACGGGTGGCGATGCACGCTAGGGCAAGCAATGGAAGTTCAAGAAATGAAGCAATGGAGACAAAAACGAGCTGCTGTACTGAACTGCTGCCATGATGAAATTAGTACAACTAATCCTATATGATGAAACCCTAGGATAGGTGTCATAGTGGTACAAATTGTACTAACTGATACATGACCTTTTTGGTACCAAATGTTCTAACTTCCTATACAAGGCACATACCAAGTAATGAGTGGCACCTATGGATAGCCCATAGAATGGACTACAAACCCCCCCTCCATGGTATGGCCTGAAGTATCCTGGACACGTCTTAGAATACTTGAAGAGCTAATGTCATGGTTGCACATGTTCATCTCGTAGTGATATAGCAACCTATGATTGTATAGAGCATAACAAATCAAGTCACAAAAGGAAGTCACAAAAGGTACTAAGTTCAAAGCTTGCTGGAAATCTTCAAACTTAGGTCAAGGAAGAGCCTTCATAAAAAGATCTGTTAAGTTGTCTTTAGTGGGAACATAAGACAACTGAATATCACCTGCTGATAATCTCTCTCTGACATAGTGATAGTGAACCTATGCTTTGTGTGAGCATGGAAAAGTGGATTCCGTGCAACAGCCAAAGCACTCTGACTATCAGTGAAGATGATTGTAGGAGCAGTTTAACATACATGAAGATTTGTAAGTAACTTCCGGAGCCAGACACATACCACTGTAGCTGTAAAAGCTGCTTTATACTCAGCCTCACAACTAGAAGTAGCAACTGTGGTTTGCTTCTTGCTGAACTAAGAGATGCATGAAGTATCAAGCATGAAACAGTTGCCACTATGTGACACACGGGGTCATAACAGTCAGCCCAATCACTATCAGTGAATCCATGCATGACAAGTGAAGAATTGGCCTCATAGAGAAGGCCCAAATGCTGTGTGCCTTTGAGGTATACTTGAAGACACGCTTCACGGCCTGCCAATCGTGTGTGGAGGGGCTGTGCATATATCTGCTCACCTGTGAGATATCATACTAAAGATCGGGTCTGGTATGGCATAAATAAATCAAACAACCTGAACCAACTGCTTGCTGATAGAGAGTGACATCACATGCACCACTGCCATCCGCAGATGAGAAATGAAAACAAGGCTCTAATGGTGTGGGTATGGGCTTGCAATCCTCAAACTGAAAACGCTGCAAAAGCTGTCCAATATACTTGGATTGTGACATCAAAATACCCCCCTCACTACTAGCAAATTGAATGCCCAGATAACAATGCAAAAGACCAAGATCAGACATAGCAAATTTCCTCTGCAAGTCAAGCTTAAAAGCTGCAATTTGCTCAGCATGTGTCCTAGTCACAAGCATGTCATCCACATAGAGTACTAAAATTAGCAAATCTGTCCCAGTCTTACGGATGTAAAGGGTAGCCTTTGTAGGGCTGTTCTGAAAGCCAAGACTTAGCAAATGAGCATGTATTCTTGAATACCAAGCCCAGGGTGCCTGTTTCAATCCATAGAGGGCTTTCTTTAACCGGCATACCAGAACCTGCAACCTCAAAGCCAGGAGGTTGGGTAACATAGACTTCCTCTTGCAAGTGCCTGTGAAGAAAAGCTGTCTTAATATCAAGCTGATGTACCTCCCAGTGAAAGTGGGCAGCAAAGGCAATAACAATCCTGATAGTAGTGATCCTGGAAGTGGGGGAAAAAGTCTCCTCAAAGTCAATGCCTTGTTGCTGTGCATAGCCCTTAGCAACAAGATGAGCTTTGTAACGGTCCATTGAACTATCAACTTTCTGTTTAATCTTGTATATCCACTTAGTCCCAATGGCATTCTTGCTTAGAGGCAAGTCACACAACTCCCAAGTGTTATTTTGATGGATGGAATCCAATTCAGCTTGTATGGACTGCAACCAACATTCATTTTCAAAGGCATCCTTATGGCATAATGGCTCTTCATTGCATGCTTTAGCAACCAATGCAGAAGCAACTGAATTAGCATGTTCTTTCTTGACAGCTGCTCTAGTACGGGCTGGCAGAGGAGCATCTTGTTTGCTGGCTTTTAGAGTGTCAAGGAGCCAACAGGAAGCCTTTTGGGCTCTTGAATTTCAGCTCTCTCTTTGTCAATGGCCCTATCGTCAGATTTGTTCTTGGTCTTGCCTTTGCCAGGCTTACCCTTTGTAGGAAACCGCAGAAACTGCCACATGTCGAAAGGGGAGCGCCGATTGCGAGGGTCCCACTCCCTGTCTCATAGCCACTCTCTCTCTCTATCTCTCTCTTCCCCAAAAAGTCCCAGGAGGGATGAGAGAGAGAGAGGGTTCATCCACCAATATATTCAAGGCACCCAAATCTCCCACATTGCTTATGGGATTGGGATGCCAATAATCCACGTGTCCAAGTGCCACAAGAAGCTCCATTATCTATTACACCATAGAAACCACAAGGGGGTATACCAAGGGGCTTAGCCCATATCTAACACCCCCTGTGGGCTAAGCACCTTGAAATGTGAGCTTAGTCAAATCAAAGACTAGCCCACAAACTAGAGGTGATGCGAGACAAATGCATAATGCATGGGTACGACAAACCAAAGCCGTCATGACTCAAAGTCCACTTTGACCGAGACGGCCAATAACTATTGCGGAGCAGTTGTCGCCGACAAGTCGCACTTAAGCCATGTGTTGTGAATCACGACACTTCAGAGCAGTCAAAGTTTGCCAAAGACGAGCGCCGCCACGTGTCGTTCATGCAATAGCTGCATGGGACAAACGTGCACAGTCCGATTTAGAGAGCAAGCTCTGATACCATGTAGGAAACCGTAGAAAGCGCCACGTGTCGAAAGGGGAGCATTGGGTGCAGGGGTCCCACTCCCTGTCTCATACTCAAGCATCCACTTCTGTTCTGACCCAATTGAGAGGCATTCAGGCATCCAAACCACTGGCAAACTGAGCTTAAGAAGCCTCAAGGCTATCACATGCATCCACACTGTCCTTGGGTCTACCACATGAACACCCTTGAGTCTGGGTGCTTGCTAGAACTTGTAGGAGTCTTGAAAGGACTACAAACAACACGCATGCACTGCAAAAAGCTACAAAGCAAGAATGAACAAAGAAAAACAGAACTTGAAATAAATTCCCCTTGTCTGTGGTAGAGGGACGAGCTCCTTCCTCGCACCTACCCTCTGTCCAGGCTCCCCACAGGGTGCAGGTGGCTTCCAGCAATCAGGATAAGAGAGAAAATGAAGGTAGAGAGTGGAGGGTGAGCAAGAAAGTGCTGTAGAGGTCAACAAGTAATCAGATCTACCCCAAAGCCTTGACCGTAGGATTTGATGCTTCGATCTCCGTGCCCCATAGCCCATACAATAGCCTTGAAATGCGTGCCCAACAGGCTGTACAGCAGCAAAGAGCCTCGAATCCCACACCAAACAATCCGTGCAGAAGGTAAAATGTCTTGAAATTCGTGCCGCAAGCTGTACAACTTGTCAAGATGCGTGTCTGCAGCCAAGCTGCCTTGAAAAACGTGCCAAGGGGAGGGGGAAGCAGCCAGAGCAGCAGCACACAAGAGCAGGAGCAGCAAAAGTGTAACGAAAAACACACAGGAGGTTTTCGCTCGACGTCCAACCCCTCTAGGAGAGTGAGGGGAGAGAGATGGAAGGAGGGGGGATTAGCAAAATACTTGTTGATTCAGTTGTACCAACTGGAAGGGCATGCATACACATGCATGTCAAATGGCACGTCCTTCTTGCCATTTGCCTCTTCATTAAAGTCCTAACCCAAATACCAAGGACAACGCAGGTTGTCCTTGGGCCCAACCTTTAGACCCCTCTGTTAAAGCCTTTGCCTTGCCCCTAGGACCCAGTGGTGCACCTAGACTTTGCCCCTAGGAACTTCTAGGAAGCGTGCACTTCCTCTAGCCAGTCTCTCACGGCCAAACCATTACTACACTTAACCATGATTAACCTTGGGTTAAGCATGTTTTGAGTTACACAGATACTTTACATCACTTTTTACGTCCCCGTGATAGCAAGCAGGCACATTTCATACTTGTACGGAAGACCATAGGACCAAGGTGTTTTTAGCACAACCCCAAGATGACCAACTTATCTGGAGAGTTGTATTTGATATCATGGGGACGAATAGCGATCACCTGTAGAGGAACTGCTGTCCTCGAAAAAGCTCCCATCCAAGTGGTGGAAGTAATAGGCAACTCAACTGTCCATTCCACCGGGATTCTTGTCATCCCTAGATGGATGACCAAAGTGAGATAGCCAACTTCACAGTGCTTGATTTACTAAGATGTTATATGGCTGACGAGAAATCAGAGTGGGAATAGTACCTCTCATTGGTAGGGTTTACTTATAACAACACTGTCTACAACTCCACTTGAAAAGCCCTGTTTGACGTAATTTATGGGAAAGTATTTTACCACCCATCATGAGGACTAAAGATGAAATATTTGCAGCTGAATAGTATGTCACAGATCTCGAGAGAGCATTCGGCCAAGTCCGAACAACAATTGAAAGAACTCGTGAGAAGCACAAAAGGGTTGCAGATAAACATAGAGAGCACTTAACCTTCAACAGGATGATTGGGTGCTTCTAAAATTGGAGAAGGATAGGCTCAGAAAGTTAAAGGGCAAAGAAAAGTTTATCCCAAGCTTTCTACTAGGTATTATGGTCCTTTCTGTGTTACGAGAGAAATAGCCTATAGGTTGGAATTGCTTGAGCACTGGAAAATTTATAATGCATTTCATGTGAGCAAAAAGTATCAAGGACCTGAGCATACGTGTGAAGAACCAGACTTTTCGAGAATGCAAATGTGTGCAATGCATGCAGAATTTGAATGCTGATTGGCCCTCCTGTTGGAATGGTCACCTCCCCATCTGTAAGCCCCCATATGAGGAGAGCATGGGGGAGGGAGACCTAGGGCAGGATATGCTCAAAAGAAGAGAGGAGGGTACCTGGCTGATCTGCAGGAGCATAAGGCGGAGCAGAGGACAGCAGTAGGGACCCAAGAGAAGAGGCCTTGAGCTCACGGATGATGTCAGCAACAGTACGGAACAGTACGGAGCTGAGGCGCACACGTGTGGGCAGATCAGGGAGCCAAGAAATCGCGCAGCATAGTGGGGGTCTATGAGCAGGTATACAGCCTGCAGCAGGGTCTCCAGCAGCAGCAAAGGGGAGCCTAGCAGCAGCCCAAAAGGGCCTGGCTAGGGCCCTTATATAGGGCTGGTTGGGCTGAGCCAACCAGGTCGGTTGGGCCAGCCAACCAGGTCTGTCCAGTCGGCCCATTTAGGGCTGGCTGGTCGGTCCATTTGAAAGGGCCTTGAGGCCTATAAAAGGAGAGGCACTGGCTTCATTTCATCATCCAGCAGCCAGCAGTTCCAGGGCAGAAAGGAGCAGCAGGAAGCCTACTCTCTAGGCCTATCTATAGGAGGTGAGAGAGTGCAACAAGGGATGCAGACTTAGCCAGGAAGGGCTGGACCTTGGCTGTCTTCTAGGGCAGCAAGGTGCTGAGATTATCACTTGCAGCAGCAAACAGCCAGCAGATAGGAGCAGCAAAGGAGCTTCCCTTGGGCCTATGTTCAGGAGGTGAAGGGAGCACAAGGAGCTGCAGAGTAAGAGCTGAGAGAGCTGCCCACCTAGGCTGGTGCAAAGACAGCAAGGTGGAAGGGATCTGGACGGATAGTCTACAGAAGCTCGAGGTGGAGCACACGGACTCGAGTCTAGAGATAACTGGCTGATAGGAGAAGGACCTTGTGGTAAGATCAGAGGACCACACCATTGGTAGGACTTTGGATCTATATCTTTTGTATTGTGTCCATAGTTTTGGACGGAAATATATTTTGGTGGTTTCTCTATCTGGCTGGTTCATTGTCTATTGATGAGTCTACACATCTAATCTATGTGACGCACATTAAGTAAAGAAGTTTGTGATTCCACACCCCACACGCACACTGTGTGAGCTCTTGGGCATTACTATAAGTCTTCCGCTGTGTGTACCCTCTGTTGGGTAAATTCTAACACCTCTAATGGGAAAGAGCGCCCTTGTGAGAGTACTTGTTTCTATTTTCGACCCACATGCAAGGTGTGTGTGAGATGGTGGATGAATGACCTTGTGGTAAGATCAGAGGACCACACCATTGGTGGGACTCTGGATCTATATCTTTTGTATTGTGTCCATAGTTTTGGACGGAAATATATTTTGGTGGTTTCTCTATCTGGTTGGTTCATTGTCTATTGATGAGTCTACACCTCTAATCTATGTGACGCACATTAAGTAAAGAAGTTTGTGATTCCACACCCCACACGCACACTGTGTGAGCTCTTGGGCATTACTATAAGTCTTCCGTTGTGTGTACCCTCCGTTGGGTAAATTCTAACACCTCCAATGGGGAAGAGCGCCCTTGTGAGAGTACTTGTTTCTATTTTCGACCCACATGCAAGGTGTGTGTGAGATGGTGGATGAATGCAATGTGAATGAAGAATGCTACGTGAGATTCACAATGAAAGGGTGAATGGTGGATAAATGCAATGTGAATGAAGAATGCTACGTGAGATTCACAATGAAAGGGTGATACCCTTTCATTAATGTCCCTTGAGATCACTCAAGTTCCATCTTCCCATTTACACCTACCCTTAGCCTATGACCCATGCATCTACCATTCAATGCACCTTAATGCACCCTTTCCTTCCTATTGCCCCTAGGACCTATACACGTGTGCGCACATTTTTATTGATAGAATAAGTATCACATGTCCAAATTTAATGCCGTCTGAAGCAGTGGCTCCAGCTTGACTAGTCCTATCTACTGAGATGATCCACCGCCATAACAAATCGGTCGGTGTCTATCATAAATACGTATACATGTTACACCATTGGTGTATAATATATAATGTCTACTAATCACGGATTAGTGATTTCTCTTGTCATGACAATACAGAGACTGTCTTGGAAGCCCAGAGGTGGATGAATTGGAGGAAATCCTTCCACCTGAAAAGGGAACCTAGGGGCAAGGTTATTTATTGATATCTTGTCAAGTTTAAAAATTACTCATCTCTAAATACCAAGTGGATGGATGAGGATTTTCTTTTTGACTATCCATCAATCCTCAATGTGTATAAAGAGGCTTTTCAATTAGGGACAATTGAGTAGAAGCCGAGGGGATGTCACTAAATTGTAATATCCTAAGCAATTAATTAAAAAATGTATTTTAACTTCCACTCAAGAGCCTTGCATTGACCCTAGTCAAAGAACATTGGCCATGGTGAATGAGGCTTGACCATGATCGACCAGAGAATTAAATAATTGGCTTTGGTAAGAGGATTAGGTGTTAGGCTGGTCAACAAGTACTCCCACATTTGTTATGACAACTTCCATGTATGTATAAATATCTGAACCTATGATAAACCAAATAGGTATGAGATCTTGCACCACTTGTGTCATAATCACGCCATTCTCTCATTGACATAGTAGTGACATCCAAAAGAGAAGGAAAAAGAGATGCCAAAAATTCAGGTTGTACCCGATGTGATTGGTGGAGTGGAGTGTTGGATATTGAGCCCTTTTACATTTGTACCTGCAACAATCATTTGGTCTACATAATGAAGACTTTAACTTAGTATCACATCCTTTAGATGTAACTCTGCAAGTTTTAGGATTTGGGGAAAAAATTGATCATCTTATTTATTGGTTAGATCAAGACAATCAAGCTATTGGGTTTCTGGCAGGTGATATTACAGACCACTGGACTCTTTTTTGTTTGGTACGACAAGGATGTCCTCTCAGTGCGTTGTTCTATGCCATAGCAACTCATCCCATGCTATAGTACATGGATCATTTGGCAGATGTAGGTGCCTCCTCACACGGTCTAGAGATACATGGAAGAAAACCCCTGATTGCGTAGGTGGTCTAGTTGTTGGCTGCATGTCAATTTTCAGAAAACTCAAACTTTTACGTCTCTATGAGAAGGCTTGGCATTTTTATTATGGTCGGGGGCCATTGTTTTATCCAACCACCTAGTAAGGCATCTTGGCTATCTTTTGGGGTGGACGGTTACTCACCGTCAACAAATGGACTGGTTGCTTGACATATTGAAGAAGAAATTGGGACTGGCAACATGGCCTTTGCATGTCCGCTACCGCATAGTTCAATCATTTCTGGTTGCCTATATCCAGTTTTATTTGCCTTAGATGATCTTTGCTAAGCAAGACATTTCTGTTTTATGTCTACTACCATGGAGCTTTTGGAGAGGTCATGCTTTTGTCAGAAAGCTCTTAGGCTGCTTTCGGTGGATCACCTTTGTATGCCTAAAATGCATGGAGGACTGAATATCCTTAATATTCACTTGCATTTTCTTGCTCACAAAGGAAAAACGATGCTGCAATTCATGCAAGGTGATCAGCCATGGATTTTCATGATTCAACATTTGATTATGCACCTGTCTTCCCCTGCTTTTGGTCACTGGTAGCCCACTCAATGGGACTTTTGGAAGCACACACTCTCCCATCTTAAATGGAATGGCAGAGACACTTTAGCAGTAACTTTTTGCTTGCTGGGAGTCTTCATCGGTCAAAGGCATTCGCACCTCCTCTGGCTTTATAGAAACCTCTCGCTTTGATTTTCTTTCATCCAAAGGTATCTGCCATGTTAATGATGTGCTTGATGCAGCTGGCATGGCTCTCTCTTTTTCTGCAGCTGTTAGACGATATTTCTTGGGACATCATTATTGGCCTATATGGTTTTATTATCACAGATGCTCCATGATTTTCAGCCAGGTGCTCGTCTTGAGATTCTTTACCGCCTGAAAGACTGGGCTCTTCAATCGGAGGATCACGTTTGCCATGCATTATTCTTATGACAGGTTATGCTTGGGGTAGTTCCCTTTGAATAGGTTTTAGCTCATCGTCATATTGCTCCTACCACATGTCAACGATGTCTGTCTATTCGACAATATGCCTCATTCGTTTTGGCATGCCCGGAGTCCCATGATTTCTTGCTTCTTGTTCAACGACTACTTCAGGATTGTTTCCCTAGTGCTTCCTTTGGCAAGAACTTTTGGCTGTTTGGTTTTCATCCTGTGACGCAGGGCTATGATATTTTTTAGCACTTTGGACCCTATGGAAGGACCTCAATCATCGGGACTTTGGTGATCCTTCTCTGGTTAAATATCAGTTTTTCATTTCATCTCTACGACAATTATTTTATGATAGTCTACATGCACCAGATCTAGATTTACCTGCCTTCTCATCATATAATGACATCTTCTGATGTTTGTGGATAGTTGTTCCTTTCTTTGGGAATGCTCTTTGTAATATAATGATAAATGGATTTCACAAAAAAAAATGCACGCGCGCTCTCAATCTAAGCTGAATAAGAAGTTCTCTATCTTGTCCAGGTGCAGCCTCTCATATGATATTGTTGTTCTAGAATTTTGGGGATTACGTATCATGATCTCTTCGCACGCTCTATTGTATCATGTTAATGTTTTCAGTTTTTGGATTGCTTGAATTTAGGAGCAAAAATAAGCAAAAGGAGAAAAAATTGTGAATTTTTGAGATTAGGGTTTTGAGGGTAATTTCCTAGAATCCACTTCCAGACTTTAGTGGTGAGCTATTCGAGTGATTACATTGAGATTTGATTCTCTTTCAAAAAGATATGTTTTATAAGATATAATGCATAACAAGAAATCGAGAAACTAGTCCAAAAAACAGGAAACAGATCCTATAATTGATTGTGACTTAAAAGAGAAGACTATGGAGGTTGGGGAGAGGTTCTAATCAAAGGCAAGTGCCTGAGGGTAATACTGGGGCTATCAATCAAGATCAGAACAACACATGTCAATAGCAATTAATAAGGAATTGTTTTCATTCAATGCTCACAGTTTTAAAGAAGACATGTGAAATCATGCTCAATAATCAGAGAATGGATCTCAGATTGGAATATCACTTGTCAACTATGAATAAAGGGTTTGATTATCTTAAGAAAAGTCAAATACATGAAGGAAAGAGACCTCTTATAGCCTAGTCCGGCCCACGCAAAGTTCAGGTCACTCATGCTCAAGACACGATATTGGACACAGGATTGCTTATGACAAGAACTTCTCCCGACACAGTTTCTTTCCTGGAATTTCTGGTATCTTCAATAGATCTTTAGGCTGCTGTTACAAAATGTATAAAAATTCAGATTACAAGGAGGCACATGGCCGAAGCAAAGCCTTGTATATGAAGTCAATACTCTCGTACCTTAGTGAGCTTTGTGGTTCTCTATGCAGTTAACCCTCTTGGCATAAGCCAAATCTCCCTAGGCAGGGTTAGGCTTACTTAACCGAGATTAAGTAACTTTGACTGAAGTCAATATTTTGACCAATAGAAAATAACTCTTCGACCATAATTAAATAAACGGAGAACTCTATAATTATGATGAAATAAATGGTCAACTGGGACTTTGATTTGGAGTATTTACAGCTTGGTGACAAGGGCATTTTTTTAAAGGTCGTCCTCTATCTATCTATATATATATCTAAATAAATAAATAAATAAATAAATAAATAAAGATAGATAGAGAGAGAGAGAGAGAGAGAGAGAGAGAGAGAGAAGATTTATTAACGTCTGCAAAAGCCCTCACGGGGCTATGAGACAAAGGTACACATCAGGAAAAAGGAGTGCTCATGGCATCTCCTAGAGAGTGTATAGGGAAACTCTCACAGTAATTATAGATCATACCTATATTCTAGTACTATCATGTTGTGACCTTCATTACATCAGTTTATGAGAGAGAGAGAGAGAGAGAGAGAGAGAGAGAGAGAGAGAGAGGTTTTATTAAGCCTTTGGAAGACTAAAGTGCTCTATGACACAAACTATAACACAATGCAAGAAGAGAGATCCTAAATGCTTCTGCCATTTGCTAAGGAAAATCAACAAAGGGCAAAGCACAATTATGGTTTTTCAACCTTATGAGTGACTATCATGAGATTGAAACAGCACTATGTGTCGTACTTTTAGAGGATGACTTTGGGCATGTTCATATATATATATATATATGGATGTATCCAACTGGTCTACCTCTGAATGCGTTTCCCTACATATGTCAGATCTTAGTGCAGAGAGAGAGAGAGAGAGAGAGAGGGGAGGGGCTGACAAAAGGTCTTCCAATTTGTGCAGTTATGCGAACTTTCTTTCAACAAGACTCGGCACTTGCAAAATCCGTATAATGAGAATCTTCCAGTCAAGGTATACGTCAAGAACTCTTTGTTTGGAACAGCAATAGTTGTTTCTTGTGGAGGTCATGGCAGTTGTATTTCAAAATTTGATACTTGAATGTGATATAGTCAATGATCAATTAAAGTGCCTTTGGTTTTTAAATACAAGCATATGCACATGTGGGCACATGCACACACTATTATACTTTTGAGGTCTCCATGCTTTGGGCTGATATGATCTGTTTCACCAGATTTTCTTCTTTTTGTGCTTGTAAGGGAAGACTTTGATTTAAGGACCTGTTAATCTTATTTGCTTGGTACTACAGATCAGTAGAGATTGCCAAGAATTGGAGCCAACTGTTGGTGGTCAGCTTGCTTCTCTTCTTTATATGGAACCAGACAGTGATCTCATGGTAAGCAATTGTGTAAGGCTGCTCAACATTGGTAGAATCCACAGAGTATTTTTGTTAGCTCCCATCTAGTCGCAGTTGCTGTTGCAGTTGTCAACTTCATCCATTTGCTCCTTGAAAGGGGGTCCTCCAAGCAATATATTTACATACCAAGCCTGGGATATGCATTGGGCTTAGATAGCTTGCAAGATTAATTGAAAATTCTGGAGTTTTGGCCAATCCCTACCGAGAAAAAAGAGTTTGATTGAGTATCGATCTGACCATGGAAGTCAATTTGCAACTGTTAATGATTGGGGCTAGGAGAATTATGCAAAATCCATTACCCTGTTGATCGTATGGAACTATTTTCCCTGGTTAGAAGATGACCATAATGTGATAAAGCGTGAAGCTAACGATTTTAAGTAGCCATCTTCATAGTGCATTATGCAATGTGGAGTATGGGGAATCGATTTTAAGTACCCCTTTGTAATCCTCTTTCAGGACATTGATACCGGTGTGTTTTATATCGTGCAATTACATTAGGAGACAGACCATTATATGTCATCTTTTTAAAGTCGATGTGAAAAAAAACTTGAATGTGTG
This sequence comes from Dipteris shenzhenensis, assembly GCF_047967505.1. Taxonomy (NCBI): domain Eukaryota; kingdom Viridiplantae; phylum Streptophyta; class Polypodiopsida; order Gleicheniales; family Dipteridaceae; genus Dipteris; species Dipteris shenzhenensis. Next base: position 2,055,662 of record NC_141606.1, read on the forward strand.
CAGAAAGTTGCAAATGAGGCTGAATTAAAGAGGGAAGAAGAGAAGGCTCGAGGAACAAGTTCTGGTCAGGATCTGGATGATACCAATATTGTTGCTTTTGAGGACATTGACGAGGACCAAGAGGAAGAAGAGAGTGATGAAGATGACAATTCCAGCCAAACAGCCAGTCAGAGTAGAGGAAGATCTAGTATGGGCAGGGGATCCCGGGCCTTGCCTGGAAGGGTAAACAGAGGTAGGGGAAGGAGTATGGCAGGTGATGCCTTTGTATTAGGTTATGACAGATTCACCCCAAATCCTGCAGATGGTCTGAATGTGCCTGGTAATGCAGCAGGCCGAGGCTTTACTCCGTATCACCACATGCCAATATATGGTGGCCCAGACTTCTCTGGCCTGAGGGCTGGTGCAGCAATGGGTTTTGGGCATATGGATGGACCTGTACCTGCATCAGGGATGGTCTTTCCTGCAAGGCCACCTCCTAATGGGATTTTTTCACATAGTGGTCCAGGAATGATGGGCCCCCCTGGCACTGCTTTAATTGGGCCAGCAAATATTATGGCAGTTTCGAGGCCTCATTTCATGGGAGGTCCAGGTGCAGGCCGGCACAGCAGGCCAGGTGGAATGCCTTTTCGGCCACCTCAGAATGGTGGCCGAGGAAGACGTGGTGTAAGTGACCAGCAAAGGCGGCGGAGGAATGAAAGAACTATAGGAACTCTGAAATTTCATGGTGGTGGGGAGCCAAGGAACATGGGAAAGCCCCTTAAACGGTTTTCTGCTAATGGGGAAATTTTGGGGTCAAGTGAAGTGGAGCTTCACAGTTCTGTGCAGCTGCAGCAGCGACAAGATGGGGGACTTCCCAATAACTTGTTTGCCAAGGATGATGATGATAGCTCAAGCGAAGATGAAGCTCCTCGGAGGTCAAGATATGGTGAGGGCAAGAAGAGGAGACGGGACTGGCAAGGGGAAGACACTTCTATTGCGACCGCATGGGATTAACAGCAGGCACAATGAGGCGATGAATGGGTAGGTGCAATCCTTCAAAGGATGGCTATTGACGCCAGACCATGTATTGGACCTCAAATTGTAATTAAGACTAGCTAAGAGGTGGTACTCAAGGTTATCAGTTTTTCTAAGTGTTTGAAACACGAATCAATTTTTTTCTTTATCATGGTTGCCATACAGGAAATGTATCCCCTACATGTCTAGGCTGCTGTACTGCAGCAGCTTTGAAGCATATGGTTTCATATATGGTGGCCAATTGTCTGCTTAGGGCAGTTGCGTACCAAATGATTCATGCCCTTGGATCTGAAAAGGCTGTATCTGGGCTACATAGTTCCGAGTGAAGATTTGTAAAGCTTCCTTCCAGTCTCCTCCATTAGCCTCAATTGGTTGTCAATTTGCAAGAGCTGCAGGTTATGCGTATCCTTAAGGGATCAGGAGGGTTATGCCTTTAGTAAAGAAAGCTCCCAACCCCTGACATGTCTGTACCATAGATTCGATGTACAATGAAGAGGCATGATAATTTTTTTTGCGGCTCTAGGATTTGTTGCGTTCATGATCATGGAATTCGGTCATATATAATGACAATGGACATTACTGTCTTTTACAAATTGATGTGTAAACCTCTGGCTTGTCTGTCATAGTGTAAATAAATTTTAATGGCTTCAAGCATTCTATAATGACAGTGGACACAATATTCTTGTAAAAATGAACGTGTAATCCTGTCTGTTAAAGTCTTTGTTGTGTCAGAAGTGTACGTCTTGTCTTCTTGGGAACTCTAGATAGCAGATTTTGTGCTGTTGAAAGCATTGTGCTGCCCCCCCCCCAAAAAAAAAAAAGAAAAAAGAAAAGAAAAAGAGCATGCATGCACACATACACATACTATCACATGGAGGAAAGTTAAAGGGTCCTTTTGAGTAAAATGACAAAATCTCATGGATTTGTTGTATAAGATGTCATTCATTTGTGATTTTAGGAGAGATGTATTTGTGCCACTTTCCGTGTATATACACTACAGTCATGCAATTGGATTAAACCTTTACATTATTTTGATTGGGTAGTCAACTAGGAAGAACAAAAAATACATATTTGGACGATTGCAATCCGAGTTATGGAATGACCTAATTGAGAATAACAAGATGTGTGAAATATGGAGCTTCAAGGTTCTATTTTTGGGTTTTCATGATTGACGGTCTATGCAGTGTGAGTTTTGGTAGTTGCCCTTTTCCCTCTTTTTTTTTGAAGAATGGACTAGTATTTTAACACCACGCATTTGAGTTTGAACTAATTATCACTACCAAAAAAAAGGACTAGTATCTTAACACCACCCATTTGAGTTTGAACTAATTATCACTACGGTTCCGAAATTATGCTGGGTTGATAAGCTAATATGCTAACTACTAAACCTATGAGCTAATGTGCTTAATAAATTTTTTATCCCTTATGCCACATAGAGCTAAATTTATTCACATACACACGGATAGAAAAATATTTACCATTTGAGGAGCATCAATACTTTTATAGATACATAGTTCTATAAAGATTACTAGATTGAGGAATGTTTTAAAACCAGTTTTAATTTATTAACTATGTCGTGTTTTCCTTTCCCCCCATGTGTGTCTAGCAGTCGCATGCAAGTCCTTTAAGTTGCCTTAGGGCGTACAGGTTGTGAGGATTTATGTTACGTTACCTTTTCACCTGTGCTTTTGTGTGTCCGTCAAGACTTAACCACATGCCCAAAACTACACGTACTGGCAAGCAAAGCCAACATACTTATAGAAATAGAGTAGTAAGTATAGTAACACACAAAAACACATTAGCAAAAGCAAATAGCATAGCATCACACATATATACAAAGAGTAGCAATTTCAGCGCGCACAAAATTTTACATACACACACACAGAGTATTGACTATAGTTTAGTAGTGACAACAATCAAGACAAGCATCTTGAAACTTGACAATTATGTTACACAACATACATAACCCAAACAACCCAAAACCCAAAAAGTAACAAAACCTGTGAGCCTGTAAGGTATGCAAATAGCATAGGTCAACAAGCTGCATAAAAAGACCAATTATGAATTGGGGGAGAGAGAGATAGAGAGAGAGAGAGAGAGAGAGAGAGAGAGAGAGAGAAGGCTTGGTGATTAGGGAGCACAAGTGTGTTGCTTGTGCAAACTAAAATCATGAATCTTGAATAAGGCAAAAATTATCAGGGATTGGACATAATCTTGGGCGTGTGGCTTTAGATACACCAATGAATGCAACATATACTAGGTTGTCTATATACAAGCAATTGTGAGCAATCTCAAGATGACAAGTGGTTGGAAGTACAATATCATAGAAATGATTCAGTTGATCAACATAGCACAAGCTATGCTTGATAATGAATCAACAAGAAGTACATGCTTCTGTACAAGGAATGAACACCAAATCCATAAAAGCGAATGTGAAGGGAAGGGATTGATGCCTGCCACCATCTTACGAAAACAAAGTTAGTATATGACTTGTTAATGTATTGGGAAGGCAGTTGTCAACATGCCTTCCCACTTGTTATCGTGGTCACATACTAACTTAATAGCTTAAGTGTAAAATATAATTAATGAAGTAAGCCTAAGTGGAGATAGCATGTAGTTTCCTAACTTTGGTGGTAGTTTCTTAGTTCAAGACGCACTATGGGGTTTAGACAACAAGTAGAGACAACCAATATCGTTGTTTTGGATGCTCAGGAAAAAAACTCATCCCACATTATGTAGCTTGGTATTATGTTCCAGTTGGGATGCTTAACACAAGCAGCAAGATTGTAATGTGAAATTTTGATGGAGATTTCAGTAGTGAGGTATGTACATCGTGTATTATGGTTCGATGGACCGTTTTTTGGTGGACAAACATTCATAGGACTTCGAGAGTATGCAATCAAGGGAAGAACCAAAAGCATTACTGGTAAGAATGCAAGCGACACATGTTTGAGGAATCAAGTAGAAAGAGCTCAACAAGCCTGTACATATCGTATTAAGGTCTAGTGCATCCATACTTGCAATGCCCACTCAAATCATTTTGGGGCTGCGTACAAAAGCAAATTTTGAGCAAGTGTGACAGATAGAAGCAGGTTATACCATGGAAGTACGGGGACGTACCTGAGTTACGATTGATCAATGGAGCCATGATTCCTGAGTGCAGCGGTAATTGATTTAAACTACTAGTGCAGGAGCACTTGCTTACCATCCACAATGTAGAGGCTTGAATTGTACCCAATGCGGATTTGAAGCTTCCCATGTTTCTATCCTTGGTATTGCTCATCACAGTGTGTGGTAGCTGTGTGCCCAAGAAGCGGTGCATAATTGCTAGGGGCCGAGTAATTGCTACCAGCAGCATACCCACTATAAAAGGATAGGCCATAGATTTAAGGATCCTTTGAATGAAGGCATATGCTGTTAATTATGTCTTGTGAGGTGGTCAAAAGGGGTGGAGAATTGTCCACCTATCTATTGAGAAATGTATTAAAGGGACGTTTACTTAATTATCTTTCTCAGGCTGTGAGTGATACCATGCATGGCAATGGTTTATAGTTTTATAAGAGTATCCACGTGAGTATATATAAGTGTGAGAGTGTAGGTTGTGTGTGAGTTATGTGTTGTGTGCGGAGTGCGCCATGTCTACATCATGAGTGTTGTAAGGAGTAGCCTATTGCTAAAAGATGTGTGTGTCTGTATAAGTTTTAAATATCCAAGGTTATGTGCTAGCTAAGGTAATCTTATGAATACGTGCGTGCGTGTGTTATGTGTGCGCCATGCGCGCTCTTTTCACACAAAAAAAGTGTTCGTGTGTGTGTGTGGGTGTGCATGTGCATGTGCATGTGCATGTGCATCCATAGTGTATGTTGGTGCTTATGCATGCATGTGTATGTTTGGGGGGTACTTGTTAAGGATGGTGTAGATTGCACCATAGAGTAGCACTATACGAGCATAGGGCCAATCACTGACCCTATCCCTAAGGGGTAAAGATGACATAGTGTATCGTTCTCTTGTGCACTTCTCTCTTCTGATCCCTAGTGTAAGCCCTTGCTTTGTCATGGCACAAGTCCTTGCTTCAATCAAGGCAACAAACAATCCTTCTTAAGGCATCTTTGTCTTTGAAGAGCTCATCTTGTACAAATTCATCTCCTCTTTGATTTGGTTCGGCGATATATCATTATGACTCATAGAGCATGAGTATTTGTGATTCATTGTGAGATTCGAGGGGTTTTTTGGTGTGTTTTTGTGTGAGAGAGGTTAAGCGGTAGTGAGGGTTCTAGTTTCAAGCTTCCCTCTTCCTAGCCTTCACAACTTTACCTTCTTGGAGAAGTGGAGTTCCACATATTGGGCACATTGTATTTTTTGACTAGACCAAAGATGCTATCAACAAAACTTCAATAACCACAATGCTCAGATGAGAAAGCAAGCAACACAATGAACAGCTTCTAGAGATGACAACAGACTCAACCAACAAGCACAAGCACTTAATGTTAGAGCAAGCAATAAGCAAATAGCAAAGGCAAAGACAAGCAAACACTTGATTGACAAACAACAAGTACCAACAAAGGTACCAATGCCAATGCAAACAAAAAGACTATGGGCAAGGACTCAAAGGACAAAAGAATAAAAAAGCATAGATGACTCTTGTGCAAGCGGTAGCAATGCCTACAACCAAGCAATGAAGTCGAGCAAAGACTCCTAGGGGCAACGACCAAGAAGCAAATTGACAACAATGAAGGTAGATGCTAGATGTCCAATGCGACTCAAGCCATGCAAACTACGTACAAGAACGACTTCTTGTATGTCATTGGCACTGTTCGAGTCACATTGCTTCTACACAATGCACTATGCTAACTATAACTATAGCTAGAACAATGCAGCAATGCACACTGGATGCACTATGCTAACTATAACTATAGCTAGAACAATACAGCAATGCACACTGGATGCACTATGCTAACTATAACTATAGCTAGAACAATACAGCAATGCAATATGTGACTCAACTAACTATAAGCCAAAAAAAAAAAAGAAATATGCAAGCCATCTATGACTCAGGCTTGACACATGATGTTGGACGCAAGCGCAAGCCACAACAACCTATGATGCCACTTGCTCTACAACAAACCATAGACACTACATCAAGCAACCAACCAAAGGCAAGCAACAAAGCTTTAAACGTCCCACGGCTCATAGATGACAACAAGCGAAGCTACACATGTTCTTTGTAGCATTTCATCTTCTTCTTCACAATGCACATCCTCATCTTTTGCTGCTGATGCAACCATTGTCTCAACTTCCATTTTCATTTTCACAAAGCCTCACCTTCACAACAAGCCACATAGGCCATATGGTTTAGTGCCACAAAGAAAATAGGCTTTAGGGTTTTAGGTCACGTGGTAGCACAATCCAATCAGACTATCACATCATCATGACATGTGGTAGTGCCACATCATTAGCATGCCACCACAACCTACACAAACACAATATAGTGTTATATTAGTGTGCCACAGACTACACAAACTTAGCACATCATCAATCAGCCTAACATATCGCAAACAACGATGTCATCTTGCTACATTATTAGGTTTCTCCCACACCAATATGCCATATCACCTACCACCTCACCAGTGACATCAACCACCACATCATCATGCCCTGTCAACATGTGCCACCTAAGCACATTGTTACACATGCACACTTTTACATGCAACATATACAAGCTTGATACTGCATATAGATGTTGGAATAGGAAGGGTCTCCATCAATAACCTACATCATTGTCACTCAACTAGAATCCAATGTGACATTATATATGCATCTCGCACGTATGCAAAAGATCATAAAGGAAAAGAAGCATATATTCATAATTGAATATTTGCCATGTACCTTTTCATTTGAATACAAAGAGGTCGCTTGAGATAATTGGCATACAACAATGACATTTGATAAGGACTTTCTCTCTCAACGTTCAACCATCTCAATCCTATTCATTAGAGGAAAACTTGAGTGTTGGCCTACCCATGAAATTTCCTCCTTTAATGCTTCTATGACACCTTTCCAAGAACCCTTCACATATTTTTCACTTAAGGTTGACTTTCTTGGTCAATTTTATTATGTTCTTGACTACAAAGCTATGCACAACTATTTTGCAGCTTTAATAAAGAAATGTTTGGTTTCTTTCTTGAGAATAGGGTCAAACTGGGTACAGCTTTGCAATTTTTCTTAATTTGTTTCTTGCTTGAGAATAGGGTCAAAGTGGGTACAACGTTGAATTTTTGAATGCATCCTTGAAAGAAGATATAAATAATTCTAACTTAAAGATATAAAAATGGAAAAGGGAAAAAAAGCCAAAGATCCCCAATAAGGAAAATGCCACATTGAGATTTATTCATACAGAGATACCACACAAATTGATTTATCTAGCCATCAACCCCATAATCTCACAGAGAAATGTCCCCAATTTATTAAAAAGCCTAATGTGACACAACTAAGCCCCCATCCATCTATATTACCAACTAGTTAATCTTTTTTACTGTGCATCAATTTCATTTTGGAATATTTCCATCACTCTAGTGGGAGGGATCATGAAAAATCCTCCATATTTATAGTAGACTTTTATTAAGAGTTGGCAAACTATATGCACATTGGTAGGATCTAATACTAAATGCTACCTCAAACTTGCCTCTAAAGTTTTAACTTTAGTTTGAAGAAGCGTATTGAAGTTCTTCCATACCTCTATTTGTGGCCTCAAGCACATTTGTTTCTCAATTTTCTCTACTTTGGTGGTCAAACTTTTTTTCCCTATGACAATGCTCTAGATCAACCCTTCTATGCTATTCGACTATAGCCTTATCTTCTATGCATGAAAATTTTTAATAAGTTCATATAGTTACAACTCTTCAACTTCATCCAGCATCCATTCTTTCATTTGAATCTCTCTTAGGTACAAAGAGAGAGAGAGAGAGAGATAAGAGAGGGATGAGGTTGCTAGATTATAGGGCTTGGTACATAGCTTCTTGAACTCTCTTATTCTAAGAGGTCAGCTCGTTGCATCACAAGAGAGATTGGAGGAGTTTTAGGGTAGGAGAGCTCAGTTCCATTATTATTCCAAGTAGAATTATAGGGTATAGAAGGGTGACAGATGCTCCTAAGGGTTTTTTACGGCAGTTGGACAGAGATATTCCTCAATAGCCTATGGAGACTTGTAGATGATGAGGGAATATTGAAGCTGGATCCTCATTGTCTCATGTAGATCAGTTACCATTGAGATTGCTAGTGAGAGAGGAGGTTTAGAGGCGTGTTCCATAGATGGTCTTAGATAGGATGTGCAACATGCTTGACTATCCACTCACACTTTAGGAAATCACTGATGCATTATGTGAGCGTCCCATGAATAGATGCCTAGACGAGGATGGTTTGTCTCTTCTCTTTTTTAGGACTTTATGGGATATCATTGGACATCATGTCTCTTCTCTTTTTTAGGACTTTATGGGATATCATTGGACATCATCTCTTATTCACCTTCTCTGAGGCCCTTCAGCTATTCTCTTTGGGTGAGCCAATGTGTACTGGTCTCATTTGTCTCATCCCAAAAGGGGAAACAAGACAGTTCTCATAACCAGAGACCCATTTACTCTTCTTGGGAATGCCTATAAGATCTTAGCAAAGACTTTGGATTTGTACCTTAGACCCTCATGCCCTAATATCATCAAAGCTACATAGATAGGCTTTGTTCAGGATCGGAGTATCTTGGACAATGTATTTACTTTTTGGGAGGCTACACTCTGCCATGACAGTCAATAGGATATTATAGTCTCACTTATCGATTTTGAGAAGGCTTATGATAGAGTTGACTGGAGCTTCTTGGAGGGTACCATTAGGAGGTTGGGATTTAGTCACAGATGGATTCAATGGGTATCTTCCCTATATTCTCACTCGGCCAGTAGGATAATGTTGTGTGGAGGAAAAGGACCTACGTTTTAGTTATCCAGATCAGTTTGTAAGGGTTGTCCTCTTGCACCATATCTTTTTATTTTTGTGGCTGAGGGCTATGGGTTACTTTTTGTAAGCTATTCATTAGGGCACTATGGGGCTTTCTCTCCCAATCAAGCAAGAACAACGAGTCATTAGATATATAGTTTACATATGACACATCATTGACAATCAAGGGAGATCCACACACTGATAAGCTCTGGCTAGTGTCAAGAGGGCTTGTCAATTGGAACAAATCAAAAGGTATTTAAACTGGTGCTGAGCAAGATACTCCCGTACTGGGAGTTGACAAAGGCTTTCTTTGGGTGCCTAAACACACCTCCACTAGGTATTTGGGCTTTCCAATTGTTGGTATTGATGTGTCTATAGCTTAGCAATTTTCTCTTGTGTAAGAGAGTATATATAGGAAGCTAGTCTATTGGAGTAAAGTTAGGCTTTCACTGGTTGTGCCCAATGTGGTATTATTGGCAACCATGTGGTATGTAGCTTCTTGTTGGTGTTTTCATGCAGCTAGTATCAGAAAGGTGAGGAGATTGCTCATTAATTTCCTATGGAGTGGGGGAAATGGTCTAGTGGATGCTAGAAATAGAGTATCTTGGGACACTATCATCCACCTTGTAGCACAAGGAGGTTTGTGGATCCTAAATATCGAGCTTCAAAGCATAGCGATCCTGATCAAGCTTCTAGTGAGAATCTGGATGGTATTATTTCATGTACTCCTAGGATAGCTAGTCAATGGTCAAGAACTTTCAACTGGATTTTCATGACGAATCATTGTACATAGCCTACTTCTCCATTAGTGATAAGGCTCATTCATATTTGGAATTAGCTTCATTCGAGACTCATGCATGTAGTTCCTTCCACCAAAGAGGAGATAAGCTCTTTTCCAAACACCTTGGTACAGTAGCAAGGTGTTACTCTTGGTAGTGAGCTCTAATCCAGACTGACAAGATGGCATGCCCAGGGTGATATCACAGAGGAGAATATTATGCATACTTATGGACCTCTCTTATAGATTTCTACTGCTAGAGTCCAAGCTCTACAACCTCATAAGAACTTCAATGGAATAGCACTATTAACATTATCCCCTTGCAGTCGGCATAAACAATGGGTAGAATGGCACTAGTGCCATTCTCCTAATGCAGTGGCAAAAAAGGTAGTAGTAACATTCTCCACAACCTCCTATAAGGATGTGGGGAATGACATTCTATGGCATGCTCCTCCAGAGTGGTATGGTAATTTAAATGTAGGGCTTTGTGCTTATTTTCCCAATAGTCATATGTGTAGGTGTGAGAGTAGGACCAGCATCTTTCTTATATTATTATGTAGATAGCTCTCACAAACTTATGCATATGCAACTAATTGACCAACATGGACTTTACTGGTAGAGGATCAGAGTTATTGGCTATTTGGGGAAGAAATGGTCATCACTGGATCCCTCTCGATCGACTGTTAGAGAGGAGCTTAGATGGAAAATTTTGGATTTTTCAAGGGAGACCTTTAGCAGAGTTGGACTAGGATTTAGGTGGGTGGTCTTGGCTACTGCCCACTACTTTAGATCCTTTTGTCTTTTTTAGTATTCAATGAGGACTGGATAAAAGATCCAACAGAGCTATATTCATGGTAGCTTAGCACTGGCAATCATGAGGGATTAGAGTAGCTTTTGGACCCATTTTTTGGGGATCAGTAGAGCTAAGAAAGTTTCATACTTTCCATTCATAGGGGCATTCCAGAGGGCTAATGGGGTTACAGTAGATGGGTAAACCTTATCTTTGTATGAGATATTATCTTGCAGAGAGGAATCCTGTAACAAGCATTAGAGATATTATCTTGTAGAGGAATCTTGCAACAAGCATTGCTTATGGAGTTGTCACATTGCTAAGGTGTTTTGGAATGGTGTTTTTAGATTGTTCTCTTATGCCCATCTAAGTCTTTTATTATGATATGGGAGTAGCTATATGGGGCAGAGGTTCTAGTGCCGTTGCTCTATATGAGTCTCATGCTAGTGACCATGCTGCAATGTCACTTGAGACATGGTCCTATAGAGCTTAGCATTCATGGATCTGCAAGATTTTTTTTAAATTCCTAATTAAGTTCATGATTTCTTTCCTTTGTCACAAGTTGGTTAGGCTTGGGAGATATCCAACATTATATTATGGTGGATCTAGTGTTGAAGATGTGCACATGTTTAGTTAGTACTTTGGTTGACATACTTGCCTCTATTTGGGTAGATCTTATTTTTACCATGAGGATTTAGTGGGGGAAATGTATTGGTGGGTCCTTTGCAACGATGCAAGAGAGATTGATCTCATTCATGTGGACCTAGGATTGTTCCCTTTTTTGCCATTTGACATGTCTTGGGATGTCGTGCCTTGGCCTTTTAGTCATATTGTCGAGGTTGGGGATAGGTTTCTTACTCTCCCACCTCTTGTGCCACTTCCATCATCTTTCCCATTACCCTAGAGTGGGGGTAATGTTGAGCTTAGGATCAATGCCATCCCCTCCCCTCCTCACTCCCTACTCAACCCTCTTAACGTTGGTGCCTACTACTGATATCGTTCATTGTGGTGGCTAGGTGACCTATTTCTCTTTTCCGTCCAAATGAGCTCTTGGTCCTATTGGTTACCACCATTACAATCTAGTTGGCCTGCTTCATCTTCATATTTGGACATTGCTCTTCGTCTTCTTGGTTGTCGTCACTCTTTGAGTGGGACGAACTGTTTTTGAAGGCTATTGCCTTATACAAATGATGCATGTAGCTATATAAACCAAATTATTATCAAACCAAACTGTAGAGAGACAAAGTTATCAAATGAATCAATAATTTCCACTGAAAGATGACTCAACTATTCACTGACATAGAGCTTATCTCTATGAGTCTTATTGCTCATTACAATACTTCAAATAAGTCACAAAGTCTCTTCCACAAAGGCACAAGATTCACTTGTAACAACAACACTCAATCGACCTCTAAAATGTTATAGTTACCAGCACCTCCACAGGATCCAAGACCTCCAACACACTATCCAGCCCCTCGACCCTACATAAAATCCAAGAGACACAACATCTCCTTGAGCTTGTGAGAGTCGACCCTCAAACCACTTTCTAGAGAGAGTAAGAGCAAGGTCGTTACACCATAACATCCCACTAACTAGCCAAAGCCATGCAAAGTAGCCATGTAATCCTCCATGCATAGCTCATGTGAATAGACCAATCACACTACTTCTAGGCACTTCATCACAACCAATGAGATAGTAGCATCAAGACCCCTCTCTAACCTTAATCACCCATGAGGATGACTGGGTAACAAACTCTCCCACAACCGGAATGGGAGATCAGAAGACCAAATGAAAACTTCATGCTCGCAAAAAGAACTAAGCCTATACTCACAAGGATCACACACGTATCAATTTCCATGAAGAATACATCGATCAATGATTGCTCAGAAAGAGCTCAAAACTCAATAATCAATACTGCCCTCCCATAATTAGAAAGACCAATCCTAATATTTGAAGTGATCCTCCTCAACCATCATGGTCGTTTCTTGTTTACCATCCATCACTAGTTTACTCTAAAAACCATGTCTTGGTACCTCTCAACTTGTTGGTTTGTTTGAGAACTTTGTTCCTTGCTAGCTTGTCCTGAAAGATTACCCTTATTGGTGTCCCTTTTTGGAGGACATAATCTATTTTCTTTTGAGTCCCACTTAATCTAGGGATTGCCTTCTTGAGATTGTCAAGCTTTATTTTTGTATTGGCCTCACCCACACTCCAACCATTTGGTAGCCTTCTTATGAGTGCAATCCTATCATTAGTAGCCCTGGTTTCTTGCTCTTTTTCCTTCTTGTAATCATACATTTATCAATCTTGTAGTTCAGAGTGGTTGTGAGTTCTTGTTTCATAGACTTGAGTTGGATGCTAACTATTTCCTATACTTTATTAACAAGTTGTGGTGTAGGTGCTACATTGCTATAAAATTTTTTTGAGTGCCTCTTGCTTCTTGCCATTCATATCCAATACTTGCTTCCGAAAGAAGCAATTCAAGCTTTAAGTCTCTAAGTTCTCGCTGCAAGAAATAAATCTTCTCATGCGGCTCAAGCTTGCTTTGATATTTATGGAAAATCAAAGTAAGCGGGGGGAGGGTGTCAGGGGCTAAAATGATGGCAAAGTAAGAGAGTTCTTTGCTATAGAAGTTGAAGGCAAACAACTTCATTTTGGGAAACTCCAGGGTGGCCTTCACTGATCGGACCCCTTTGCTAAAGCTAACACCCAAGCTAGGCTAGGGGTTTAGTTTTGTAAAATTGAAGGCTACTAGGTAGCACAAAATGAAAGGCTACTAAGCCAATAGATGGAAATGATCCAATCGCTTATTGCATGCGATTCTAGGATGCGGCCAACCTGGTGTGAAGAAAATCATGCTTACTGCGTGAGCTTCTCTTGTTGGCGATGGCAGCTCTTCTTGCGATTGATGCACATTATTACAGGGGCACGTTGCTACAGGTGGGACTAAGGGGATGAGGAATAGGCTGAACTAGAGGGGTTGAGAAATATACTCATGGGATGAGAGGCTGAGTGGCATCGAGGAAGGAGGGGAGAGAGAGAGAGAGAGAGAGAGAGAGAGAGAGAGAGAGAGAGAGAGAGAGAGAGAGAGAGAGAGAGAGAGAGAGAGAGAGAGAGAGAGATGTCAAATTATGAAGAGGGGAGAGGAGAAGAGTGGAGATGAGGAGAGAGGGCACAGCTAGAGAGCAAACCACAAATGACTAACTATACACTAGATTTAGTTGAAAATGTAGAATATATACAAACCCATTTAGGGTTAGGGTTAGGGCATCTAAACCTTTCCTTTATAGCACTCTATTGGGTTAGTGCTATGCACATATGATAACATGCTATTGAGCATGATCTCTCAACACGTTCCCTCAAGATCAACATCATGAAGTAGGCCTTTCCTCAAGATGACGATTCTGGGAATCGAAGAAGGACTGAACATTACATTCTATCACACTCCTTTAATGGAAATGTCCTTCCTCTGAGTCAAACAAAGAGCTAGTCGGTGTTTCTTGAAAAGCTCTTTATTGAGTGGTTTGATAATGATATCTGCAACATTCTCTCTACTATCACAATGCTACAATGTGATGTCACCAAGTAACACCCTTTCTCTGATGAAGTGCTCTCTGACATCAATGTGCTTTGTCCTAGAGTGATATACTAGATTCTTGGCCAATGCTTGAGTAGATTGATTATTAGAGTATATTGCTATTGGCCTTGACTCATCAAAGTAATCTGTTTTTGACAAAAATCTTCTGAGCCATATAGCCTCACATGCACCTATAGTGAGTGCTCTATATTCTGCTTTAGTCAAAGACAAAGAAATAGTTGGCTGTTTGTTTGACAACCATGATATAGCATGTTGACCAAGGAAAAATGCATATGCCTATGTTGATCTCCTGGTCTCATAATCTCCGGCATAGTCACTATCATAGTATCCATGCAACTATGGATGACTTCCTCTGTATTCTATCCTAAACTGTCTTGTACCTCTGATGTATCTCAAGGCTCTTTTGGCTACATTCCAATGAGACTGTTTTGGATTTGCCATAAACTGTACAAGTGAACTTATTGCATAACAAATATCAGGCCGTGTGATACTCATATATATAAGAGATCCGATGAGCTGCGTGTAGTACTTATATCATTGACTATAGGCTTATCTGAATCTTTTGCCAATTTCAAACTCTGTTCCATGGGAGTGGCTGCAATCTTGCAATCTGCCATGTGAAACTTCTTGAAGAGACTGTCAACATATTTGAGATGACTCATGAAGGTGCTGTCTGAATCTCTCCAGAACTCAATACCAAGACAATAGTGCATAAATCCAAGATCTTTCATGTTGAACTCTGCAGTAGGATAAGTCTTGTTTTAGCTTTCTGATGTAGCTATTCTTGCTTCTGGTCACAATCAGATCATCTATGTACAAAAGTACAATAGTAATTCCTTTCCCTTGAACTTTGTAGTAGAGAGTATGATCTGCATCAGACTTCATGTATCCCAGATCAATAAAATATATGTCGATTCTATAGTACCAAGTTTGGGTGCTTGCTTTAAGCCATAGAGACTTTTCTTAAGATGGCAAACTTTGTTCTCCTTTCTTGGTTCAACATAACCTGCTAGTTGTTGCATGTAGACTTCCTCATCTAGGTAACCATTGAGAAATGCATTCTTGACATCTAGTTGGTGCACATTCCATCTCTGCTGAGTGTCGTTAGTGATATAAGGAACCATATGGAATCCATTTTTTCTACTGGAGCATAAGTCTCATCATAGTCTTGACCATATTGTTATGCAAATGCTTTTGCACCTAGTCTAGCTTTGTATCTTTGAATACTTCCATCTGGATTGTACTTCACTTTGTATACCCATTTGTTTGCTATGGCCTTCTTTCATGGTAGAAGGTTGCATAAAGCCCAAGTATTATTCTTATACAAAGCATCCATTTCTTCATTCATAGCAGTTTGCCATTCTGGCTTGTCTATTGCATCTTCGAAGTACAGTGGCTCTTTTGTAGCCATGATGGTAGTCGTAAGAGCATAGTTGGTAGTTTCAATCTGAATTGCTTTGCATTTCTGAGCATACATCAATCTAGCTGGAGGTCTGCTTTCCCTAGTAGACCATCTGAGTTGCTGTGGCTTTGCTTGGGGTGTTTTTGAAAAGTCATCCTCTTCTTCATCAACATTTTTTGTAGCTAACTGTGAAATCGGTGTGTTTATCTCCTGTGTGTTTGAGGTTTTCCATTATGATTCCTCATCGAAGGTTACATCTTTGGAGATAATGACCTTGCGGTTGATGGGATCTTACAACTTGTATGCTTTGCTTTCTTCATTACAGCCAACCATGATGCATTTATGTGACTTTGCATCCAATTTCCTGCGATGATGATCATCATGTATGTGGGCATATGCTATGCAACCAAAAATGCAAAGATGCCCAATGTGTGGCTTATGTCCAGTGAATGCTTCATCAGGTGTCATACCCTAAATTGTTCTATCGGAAGCCGATTAAGCAAGTAGTTTGTAGTGGCTATTGCTTCAGCCCAATACTGATTCGAAAGATGCTTCTCACTAAGCACTATTGCTCTAGCACTATTTGCTAAAGTACCATATGAGAGTGCTCTCAACGGAAGCAAGAATGGAAGAAGGAGAGAGAGAGACAGAGAGCCACACAAGTTTTGGTGGGTGCAGAACCACCCTAATCTTCTTTTTCATTCATTTATATATGTGTTTGAGTATTGTACATAACCGGGGTAAAGGCACAGTGACCTTTAACCCCCACAACCTCCCACTTAAAGGACAATGTGCCTTTAAGGAAGAACAACCAGTGAGCATACTATCCAATGCCCATCAATACACGACAATACTCAAACCGCTGACTAGGTAGACTCTTCGTCAGCATATCTGCAGGGTTATCATCTGTATGAACCTTGACAAGCTCTATGCGCTTGTCCTCAAGTACCTCCCTGATGAAATGGTACCTGACCTCAATGTGTTTGGTCTTTGCATGAAAGACTGGATTCCGTGCTAGCTGAATAGCACTCATGGAATCACTATGCAATGTCGGTACACCTATATGAATCCCCAAATCTCCCACTAGCCGATCAAGCCATATAGCCTCCTTGCAACCCTCTGTGGCTGCAACATACTCAGCCTCTGTGGTAGACAAAGCCACGCACTTCTGTGCACGAGACATCCACGACACTGCACCACCTGCAAAGGTGAACACATAACCAGAAGTGGATCTCCTACTATCCACATGCCCTGCATAGTCTGAATCTGTGTACCCAAGTACACGCATGTCTCCTTTACCAAAGCAAATGCACATCTCCTTGGTACCCTTCATGTACCTCATGATGCACTTAACTGCCTCCCAATGCCTCTTTCCTGGATTAGCCATATAGCGGCTAACAACTCCCATTGCAAATGCAATGTCTGGTCTAGTAGCTATCATAGCATACATAAGACTCCCAACTGCTGATGCATAAGGAACCTTGGCCATCATGGCCCTCTCCTCATCTTCTGTATGACTCAGTTTCACATATGGAGGCAATGGAGTACTCACTGCCTTCCCCCCCTCCATATTGAAACGCTGTAATACTTTTGTAACATACTCTTTCTGTGAAAGCCAAAGGAGTTTCCTACTCCGATCACGTGTGATGCGCATACCAAGAATATGACCTGCAAGTCCCAAATCCTTCATATCAAAGGCCTCATGCAACTTGGCCTTTAATGCATCTAGCTCATAAGTATTCTTGCTAGCCAATAGCATATCATCCACATATAGTGCCAAGATTATCACGCTATTATCCTTAGCCCTTTTAGTGTAGAGGCAGTGATCAATTTCACTCCTTCTAAAACCCTGGGACCGAATGAAAGCATCAAACTTCTGATACCATTCTCTAGGTGCTTGCTTAAGACCATAGAGACTCTTCTTCAGCTTGCAAACTAAATGCTCTTTGCCCTTTTCTTCAAAGCCTTCCGGCTGCACCATGTAGATGTCCTCATGCAAATCCCCATGCAAGAAAGCTGTCTTGACATCCATTTGCATAAGCTCCATATCCTCTACTGCCACTAGTCCAAGCATGCATCTAAGTGTGGTCATCTTCACAACTGGAGAGAATATCTCATCAAAGTCCACACCCTTCTCTTGCTTGAACCCTTTAGCAACCAAACGGGCCTTGTATCTAGGCACATCATCACCTGTGACCTTCATTTTGTAGACCCATTTACATGGCAATGCTTTCTTTCCATGTGGCAAAGAAACCAAGTCCCAAGTCTTATTCTTCATAAGTGAACTCATCTCTGATTGCATAGCATACTCCCACTTGCGTTGATCCTCACGCATCATAGCCTCTTTGTAGCAAGAAGGCTCCCTGCAATCAGTAAGCATCACATAGTCTACCCCTGGTGGAACAAACCTATCAGGCGGTCTAGACACTCTAGATGATCTTCTCAATGGCATTTCAGCTTGCTGTCCCACCTGCATATCAGCCACATTTGGCTCATCATTTCCACCAATAGATGATCCATCATCTACCCTTGATTGTATACCTATGGGAGTACTTGGGGGCACCATTTCTTGCACATTTGGTGCATGGACAGCTTGCTGTCTATCAACATATGCAGGTGGATTCACATCCTGGAAAGTGATTCTCCTCATTTCCACATCCCTCATGGGTGCCTTATGCATCTTCTTCTCATTGAAGACCACATCATGGCTGCGTATGATCTTCTTTGCTTCTGGATCCCAGAGACGATAGCCCATCTCTCCACTTTCACCATAACCTAGAAAGATGCATTTCCTAGACTTAGGATCTAGCTTCTTTCGAAGCTCTTTTGGCACATGTGCATATGCCTCACACCCAAATATACGCAAATGAGAGTAAGAGGGCTTCTTGCCACTCCATGCCTCTTCAGGAATACCACCATCAAAAGTCTTACTAGGTGATCTATTGATCACATGCACTGCAGTCTTCATTGCCTCAGCCCAAAAACCACCAGAAAGACTTGCATTGGAAAGCATGCATTGCAACCTTTCTTGAATGGTACGGTTCATCTTTTCTGCAACTGGATTTTGCTCTGGAGTATGAGGGGATGTGAGCTCCCTCTTAATCCCACGTGTATCACAGAAATGCTGAAAGTCATGAGAGAGATACTCTCCACCATTGTCAGTCCGTAGGCATTTAAGCGTTCTACCTGACTGATTCTCAAGCAAGGCCAGCCATTTCTGAAATACCTGGAACACATCACTCTTCCGAGCTATAGCATAAGCCCACACTTTCCTAGTTGCATCATCAATGAATGTCACATAGTATTCAGCCCCGCCTAATGACCGTGTAGGCATGGGACCACATACGTCTGAATGCACCAAATCAAGCATTTCAAACTCTTTCTTTCCCCTTCTTTTATGGGCTGATTTAGTCTGCTTCCCATAGAGACAATGCTCACAAAATTCAAAATCAGAGAAACTCAAATGCGGTACATAACCCAAACGGCATAAGAGTTTCATTCCATTCTGGCTCATGTGCCCCAACCTGCAATGCCACAAAGAAGTGCTTGGCTGCTCGGTTATTGCAACAACATGATTAAATACCCCTGATACATGTAAGGGATACAAAGTCCCACACTTGGCACCCCTAGCCAAAAGCATAGAGCCCTTCTGAATTTTCCAACTCTGAAAGCCAAAAGTGGTGTGAAAACCAGCATCATCTAGCTGACCCACTGAAATAAGACTCTTAGTCAGCTTAGGCACATGTCTCACATGTTTCAAAACAAATGCAGACC